>NC_092632.1:38538504-39187326 GCF_039555335.1 Amphiura filiformis | reverse complement strand
TTTTAATATGGATGTACACATATGTGACAATGTTGCTATCTGATCCCTCAACATTGTTAATTTCATCAAGAGATTATCTCTTATTTCAGTGTAATGATACTTTTTGTGTGCAGTTTTAGGAGTCTGTGAAGGAGATTCCTAAAAAGAAGCCAGTGTATTTCAGTGGTAAATGATAAAACAGTTTCAAGACCCCATTTAAAAAAATAAAGCCACATTCAGTGAAATTTGTACAAAATATTAATATTTCACCTGTTCAGAAGAGATATGGGACTATGGTGATGGCTTTAAAAAATTGGGTGAAACCTTAAACAGATGCCAGTCAGTGCATCAAAAAATCCTGAAATGGCAAAACAAATTCCTGAAAAATGTACTTTGCCTATACATTTGTGCAGGATCATCCGAGTAAAATTTTCAGGAAATTTCCTGACGACTGGCAACACTGCTTAAAATGATTGTAGTGTGTATGCATACATTGTGCATGTGTTGTACCTGGCTTTGTATTGTGATTCAAACACACACCTGCATACCCTCTTGTGAAGCACACACAGAGACGCAAACAGTAACATGGAGCATATTTATATACTGACCATAAATGAAATGTATTTGGCTCACAAACCCACTGTCACAACTTGCTTAAGATTCTACAACCAAATAAGATAAATATTTTCTTTTAACATAAAAATAAACTTTAGTTCTATGGTAGCCAGACTTTTTTTTTACTACAACTACAAACTATTCTACAATGGACAAAGCATTTCTGCCCAAATGGGTTGTGAGATCAGTTATTTAAAATGGAGATGGCAAATTTTATCACATTTTTACTCATGGAGGGGAAGCAGTGTAGCTCCAGAGTTTTTTGCAACCAGTGAACAACCTAGTTAGTTGTAGTAATGTATATATGTGTTAACCTTTGTATCACTAATGCTTTCTAAAGTTTGTTTGGCTGATAAAGGCGGAAATTATTCGGCTTTTGTTACTTCGCGCGTCAGTAAAGTCCTAACTCGCTCTCACGTACATTTACATAAGCGTGCACCAGTCACACATTACGCAATGCACAACACGCATTGCACCCAACTGCATTCATGCCATTCTATATCAATACAAGGTGTTATGAGTCTTTATTTTTTCCACCTTATATATAAGCCGAACAATTAAGCTTTATAACAAAAAAATTTGAAGTATACTATATCTTGGTCCCCAATGTGAAATAAACAAAAATAGAGTAATAAAGTGTGCCTTCTCATATTTAAATTATTTAGTTATGATACATCAACAACATGTTAATTTCAACAGCATATAGTGTGACACATGGATAGATGAATGTCTACTACACTTTCAAAGATAGGAGAGTATGCAATATCTTTTTTGTTTTTGGTTGTTGGTGGTCTTAATTAGTACAAGTATTTGAGAAATTCACATTTCATATTTGCTTCTGCAATTCAAACTTGAAGTAGATGTTAGAAACTTTTCCCCAATATTTGAGTAATATCCATACCTTTCCCCAAGACACAGACTGGTTATAGATATAATATAGCTTAATAAATGCATGTCACTTAATGGGAGCAGGGTTATCTTTAAGCATTTTGCTGAAGGGGTATATTCAATTTTTTGTACCCTTTCATTTGAGATTATTTTTTTCTCTGAAGGGGCACAAATTTTTCGTCTAAAATTTTCCATTAGTAGCTACTATTAGCATACCCCCTCTCCATTTTTTTGGCACCATTCAAATATCTCAATTGAATTCATACATGATGAAGATATCTGGTATTTCCATACCAAATCATGGAATATTTGAAGGGGTACGAAAAGTGTGTGAACGCAATGCATATACATTACACATGCTATTTGTGTGTTAAAAGAAAACCCTGAAAAATACTGAGATGTTGAGGCGTCTAAGCATGAGCCCTGCAGGGGGAGTGCATTAGATGCGTCAACATCTCAGTACAAGTGCGAGCCATTGTCCTAGGAGGGTATTATTTGTCCTATGAGGGTATTATTTAGGGATTCAATCATGTTTAACCGTTATTCATCACTGATTAACAATGATGCGTCCGCGTCGTCTGCATAGTTTACTTCGCGAGGGCAGTTTAGCGAAGCAAACCACAGATGCGCCGGACGCGAGTTGTTAAAACTGGACCTTTCGCTAATCAAATGCTTGTAACATTGCTTCTTGAAGTCACATTGGATTCAATGTGGTGTCATAATGTGCAGGATTAGATAGTACATCTATTAAAAAAACAAAAATTTACCCCAATATTGTTCAGTTTGGAATTTGTGATTATTTTTCCAAGTGTAAGGATACTTTATTGGCGCAGTATACTTTGGTTACAGAGACCGTGATATCATGTATTGAGCCAATCAGAGATATGTTACGAATAGTCAGTATGACTGAAGGAGATTCAGCTTAGAATTGCAAACAGACTTAATATCTCTATTTTGATTGGTTTTAAGCAATCGGGTACACTGAAACTAAGAAAATTTTATGTATCACATGGATCATTGTGCTATCATTTCATATGCAAAGAAAAAGTATATTTTACAATGTTTTGAGGAGTAAAGCAGTACTTGCAAAAGCTTAATTCATCAATTGTTTAAAATAATTGGTACAACCAATTATTTAGCTGCTTCAAGGGTATATGATTACCATGAAGTTATCAAACATGTCCCCATCTTTGCAAAATAGATTGATGGCTGTGACTCACAAAGATTTAATTTGGGAAAGTACAATTTCCCTCCAAATGCACACACTTACCAAAAAGGCGCTTCAAGGGTTCCTCACTTTCTCCAGCCCTTATCAATGACTAAATGTACAAATCTACATCATTCACTATTCAACAACAAATAAAGGATCAAGACTCGGTTATTTGCATTTTTCAAAAACAGCATTAACATTTTAAATTAGATGAGTGTCATTTCATTCAGTAATGTTCAGGCAACAGAACACTAGTACTATCAAGTACTGAGGTTCCACGACACTGAACAACACTTTGGTTAGCACCATGAGAACAGAAAAAGAAAATTGCATATCAGGATTGCCTGATCCTTTAATATGTTTGAGTAGTGTATGAGTACCTTATTACAGCTCATGAGTAAATCATTTGTGTGTAACAGGTATTTGAACTCAGAAATTAGTTGCCCGAGTTGAACCACTCAGTG
This sequence comes from Amphiura filiformis, assembly GCF_039555335.1. Lineage (NCBI taxonomy): Eukaryota > Metazoa > Echinodermata > Ophiuroidea > Amphilepidida > Amphiuridae > Amphiura > Amphiura filiformis. The sequence continues at coordinate 39,184,170 of NC_092632.1, read as the reverse complement.
CTTACACTTCATTTCAGTTCAAATTTGGAAGTGACATCAGTGCTTTTACATGGTTGCACCGCAAACGCGCCAACAAACTGCCCTTGTACACCTGAGCATACACTCTGCAGGAGTACGCTAATGCACACTATACTCGATACTGTGACCAGTAAAATACATACGGCACTACCAAATTTGAGTTGACAAAGTTAAAATAGAATTCTGCATGCATGGCCTAGTGTTCCTGCCCTGAAATGTAATATATAGCATCTCACTAGTACTCTTTTTTAAAAGTATGCCTGTTTCCACAATTCATGATAATTGGCTACACTTGTTTTCTGCAACTCTGTGAGTTCTGTAATCAAGCACAGAATTTTGCATCCATTTGGCTAGGCAGGCACACTAGTATAATAACTCGGACCTATTTGTGTACGTTGCCGAGTTTAATCACCAATCCTTGGTCACTTTGGGTGGTACTGCTGTACTTAGATGTCTTGTTAGCCAGAAGATGAAGATAGGTTGAAGGGCTGCAATGAAAAGCAATAGGTACATGCGTCTCTTGTTGCCATGCCCGATGTGGTCTGGATGCGACTCGGGGAGAATAATCAATTTTAAGTTGCGTCCCTGCAGAAGAAAATATCAAGATAGTCAAATATTATTGATAACATGCAAGACTTCAATTTCTTATGAACAGGTGGTTGACCCAATTGACAAGCAACATGAACCCTATCAAAATTTTTGACATCAGAAGAAAGCTCATATTTTTGTCATTATCCCAGTAACATTCCTAACCTGAGGTGAGCCTTGTTTAGATGGTACACATGTATCAGGCTTCCCGTTAGTAAAGGCCATTAAGCGCCCAGACGCGTATTTTACAAATTTGGACGCAAGTTCACATGGCTAATCAAGTATTTTGCGTCCATGTCAAATGCATGTGGACGCAGACAAAACTTCGAAATTTTATCATTAATTGATGATAAAAATAAGAAATATTTATTCTTTTATATTTTTAAGATAATAAAAGCCCCAAAATTTTGACCCACCTGCTGAGAATTGAAGTAAATTCTGCAATATTTGTAAATGCAACGTCAGGAAATCGTGCACTTTTTGCATGTTTTCCGAACGATCGCTAGCTGATTGATGGCCTGGGGAAGTCCCGAGTGATTTGTTTACAAGCAAGCACGTGCAGTTAATGTTTATTTAATTATTTATCACAACCCGACAATATTCAATTTTTAATATTTTAAGTTTATTTTCTCATAAATAATGTAGGTTTCCTTTATTAGTATTATTGTTACGATGAATAAAAGCAATTTTAAAGCCAAAATCCAAATGATAACCCTTTTTCGTATTTTTTGTGGCAGCGCGTGTTTTAGTTTTTGTAGCATCAACTACACGTTAATTTAAAAATAGAAATGCGGAAGTGAAAGTACGAACGAAAATTGCTAAAGATTGACAGACTTTGCTCATGTTTTTGACCACGTTTCGGACCAAAACTGACACAGAAATGAGAAAAATTATCATAGCGAATGGAGATAGAATATCACAGCGAAAATGCACTTTTATTTTTTTTTAACAATCAACATTTGATGAGGTGTAGACCCGGGGTAGGTCCTACGTCACGTGTGTATCGTCATAATCGTGAATTTCAGATGGACGCACAAAAATCTGTCTGGACGCAAGTTTTTGCAACCTCGTCAGCAAACTTGCGTCATTACGGACGCACATTTTTAAAACCTTAACGGGAACCCTGACATGTATGAACAAAAACATGGTAGTAGAATGATGTACTACCCAGTACGCATCAGTAAGAATTATCCCTCTACCACAAACACTGATGATGTATTTTACTTACCAAAAAGAAGACTATAGCAGCGCTTGTGTACAAAAGAGCCACCCAATAACCCATATTTCCAACCAAAATTTGTGCCAACAGACAGACTATCATTCTGAAACGGAAGAATCAACACAAAAAATATTAACGGAGCTTGAATACACACTTACTAGTTTTAACCAGTGTGAATATGAACACACTTGTATGTTTACATTCATTCTTTTCTTTGTAAGTTTGATGAACACTGCTCCACAAAAAAAAAAAAAGCGCAGTGATTTATAGTGCGCTACGCACAGGCACAACGCCTAGACGTTGATCCACAAGCCTCAGCACACTTTACAGGTTGTCGCTGACCACTACGGCCCCATATCATTCCATAAACCATTAAACATCAAATCAGGGACTTTGCTGCTTCAAGAGCGCACACCCTAGGCATTCCACAAATAACCTTCGCAACCAGGATCAGCTCCCCGAGTTTCGTACGGGGTACAACGAGACAAATTAGCAGTGAGTTCCTTGTCCAGGGAATTTCAAGCTAACTCAATTTTTCCACGTGAGCGTACTAGGCACCGCCAGGGTTCGAACCCGCAACCTTTCGCACCACAGTCGAACGCTTTATCGATTGAGCTAACTTGACTGCTAGATTGAAATTGTTGCCAGTTTCCAGTTGTGGGAATATCTAATTTAGTATATTATGCTGGTATCACATTGTTACTTCAGTCACCTACAGAAAAATATTACAGATAGGGAAACCCACCACTTGAACTACTGCATCCATCTTCTTAACCCGAACTCCACCAAAAGCCACAAAAAGATACTAGAGCAAGATACTGCGAGTGCAAGTATTAAACGCGATGTGATTGCGTCATCATGCGAAAGCACATTTTGTGACAGAAAGCTTGGCCAGCCAAGGCAAACCCCCATGGCAAGGTATGGCCATGAGCGTGTCTAGCAGCCGGTGGGTTGGGGGTTCAAAACCGCACCCGCAAAAAATAAAAATTCTCTTCATCTTCTTCCTTCCTTCCCCTGCGCGAAAAAGCCTCAGTGGAGTTAGGGTTATACAACCACTTTTTCCCCCTCGTCAGGGCGTTCCCTAACCCTAACTCCACCAAAAACCACAAAAAGCTACAAGAGCAAGGAAATGTGAATGTCTGGAACTTGTGTGCGCTACATGTTGTTTTCATTATTTCGGAGGAAGCGGCTAAACATTGCGCTTTTATTCTGTAGTTCTTTTGCTGTATCAACAGAAAAAGTATCGATCTTCTTGTAATATTGAGTGCCCGGGTTGAGTGGCAATGACTACAAAACTGGACATTCTTTAGCTTATTTTTGTTGTTGAAAGGGATTCAATCATGTTTCACCGTTGTTCATCACCGATTAACAACTCGCGTCCAGTGCATCTGCGTGGTTTACTTTGCTGCCCTCGCGAAGTAAACCATGCAGACGACGCGGGCGCATCTTGTTAATCGGTGATGAACAAGGGTGATTGAATCCCTAATTTATCAATACTGAATATGCACAAATTATATGTTCAGTTGTGTAAGTTCATACTTGCAGGTAGTAAACAAGAAGTAGAAAGATTAAAACATTCAACTGCACTCACCAGGTTATTTTCTCAAATATTTCGGAATTATATGTTGTTATTAGTTTTTCCAGTCCCCACCTTATGAATACAAGTGTACATCGCATACTACATGACCCAAACTTGTTATCACTATTCTTCCATTGAACTAAGCCACTTTTTAGTAAATTTGAAATGTTTTAGATCAATATCCCCTATCTAACATGCATATAAGTTTAAAGTAAAATACTTACCCCACATATTTATAACCACTAAATGCTATAAGATCCAAGGTTCTAAGTGTAGATTGTATATTCATTACGTAGAGTGTGAGCACAACTGCTAGGATTTCTATGACTAACCACACTAAGGCCGAGCTGGCTTGAATACCTAATTCTTCTGGAGTAAATCTGAAATGAGTGAATTAAAGACAAGAATCAAGACTACTTTTCTAAATATGTATTCCAACAAGGGCCAAAATAGCCCTCAAAAATTAAATTATGGGGGCAATTTTTGAAGAAAGTAGCCCCTGAAAGGAAACTATGAGGTTTGTGGCTCAAAATAAATGGAGATTTAGGGTATTTATCCCTTGAAATCCTGAAAGTAGCCCTCAAAAGTTAAATTACAAGGCGACTTTTTTCAAAAGTAGCCCCCAAAAGATCTGATTTTAATTTAAGAGTTTAGGCTGATATCCCTTTCAGACTTGTCAGTCTCACCGCATTTGGATGGAGACAAACTGTTTTAAATCTTTTGCCTGCATCAAGGTTAAATAGAGGGACACAATTTGAGTCACATGACATGATAGTTTTTGTTGGTAAGAAATCCCAGTAAATACATTTTAATTGTCCTGATTTAGTATTAGAGATCTCACATTCAAAACAGACCTCGAATACAGTCCAACCTCCCTTATCAGGAGTCTTTTATCCAGATCTCTCCATTATCTGGCTGTCTGATCATCATAAACCTACTCTGACACCATAAATAAATGATCTGAAGCATTCAGAAGGACATAACCATGTAGCATACAGCAATCAGATACCATCTCTCAGTGTTATTACCCCATACTGAGTAATTGCATGCTATTAGCACTTTGGTCATTCAATGCAGAAACAGCTCCGCAGTCATCTACTTTTGCAATATTGCCATGTGAGAGTCTTTGCTTAAGGGGGTACTACACCCCTGCCCCAATTTTGTGCCTATTTTTGCATTTTCTCAAAATTATAGTGCATTGGTGACAAGTAAGATATGTATATTATAGGGCAAGGACTACAACTACTGCACTGGAAATTTTATTTCAGCACAGACAACAGTTGTGGAGTTACAGTCAAAAATGAGGAAAACCAGTATTTGATCAATAAATCAATAACTACTTGCCTTGAGTTGCTGAATTTTCAGTGCAGTAGTTGTAGTCCTTGCCCCTATAATAAACATATCTTACTTCTCACCAATGCATTATAATTTTTGAGAAAAATGCAAAAATATGCACGAAATTAGCCTGGGGTGTAATACCCCCTTAATACATAAAACATGAACATGTGTTTACAAAATAAACCATGCTCAACAGTCTGACTGACAAGAGTGAGGTTTGGCTGATTCATTCCCTTCAGGTGAAATATTAGTATGTACAACAAACATGATCAACCAGAAATATTTACCTGTCTACTTTTCCAAGCGCAACACCTGCTAATAATAAGTATGTGACGAATCCCATGACTGGTATGTATAGGTCTGGTGCATTGATCTCGTACCGAGGTGCTATAGGCTCATCTTGTTGATTGTATCGAATGGACCACTCCTGTCAACAGGTGCAAGGGGGTCAATAGAACCATTTTAGTGACTTATCATGCTACAAGAATTACAAACAACTTCCCCATTCTACATACAACATCCACCCAAAAATATGATTTACTTAATGAAAATAAATGAAGTAAAACTTGATTAAATTTTATGATTGACAAATCCAAAAATACTCACTAGTTTTAGACTTTCGCCATCTTGGCTTCAGAATGACCATTGGGATCATTGACCGCTGCTTCCGGCAATTTTCGCATCACTCTGTGGCTTAGTTCAAAGTCTAAAACTAGTGAATATTTTTGGATTTGTCAATCATAAAATCTATCAAGTTTAATTTCTACAATCCTACAAATGCATCTATTTCATAAATGAAGTAGTTGATAAAACACATTTGATCAGATATGAGATTTACAGACTCATATGTAATGTATAGTGATCAAATATAATATTGAGTTGAATCAAACTAATGAGAAAAAACAATTATGGTCCTATTCAGTGCAGATTGCAGAACAGAGATGAACATTGTTGTTCCACTGGTTCCACTTTGCATTCACTATCTTCATTTTAGTAAGTCCCTGACATTATTAAACTGTTTAGATGACTATCAAATGTCACAGAAACAAAGCTTACCAATATAATTAGTGGGTTTTTAGCGGGTTCGCTGTCGGATAAGTCTAGAATTGTCAAGCAGAACAAGCAGATCTCGCCTATCTGCTAATTTTAAAGCAGATAGTTCTCTGTTGACAAGGGGCAGTCTTCAGTGAACGACTCTTTTCAGAGCCACCAGTAGGCAAAGGGCGGCCTCCATGTCTCATTCTTAGGTACTTTGTCCTGAAGAAGTCAGAGCTACTCCTTGACAGTTCTAAACTTGTTTGACGGCGAACCTGCTAAAAACCCACTAACTGTCCAACTACTTTTATATTCACAACATGACTTGTGTACTGTAGATAACAGGGCTTATGTTCCCTGTGTGTGTGGTACAGGCTGTATCAAAATCATTGGTAACAATCAATTTTAATGTTTATTAAAAATCCTGCTTCTTCCAAATGCAACATTGGATACTCTTGAAATGTCCAGAATGTACAATTTATGACTTGTTATACAATTAATCTACACATTTTATTTGGATCTTAAGTTGAATTATGATGAGTCAGACTCAACTGTCGGGTACCAATAAGTTTGACACTGCTTATATGTTTTGTATTGAAGTTCATCTGGTAAATCACAAGAGGTCCAGGAGCAAGAGAGGGGTTCCTGTTATATCTCCATGTTCCAATTAAACAACAGGTGTTATACCTCCAATGCTATGCGCAATGAAACACACAACTGTAGGGTGTAACACAACATTCTAGGTGCCCTTGAGTCAGTCAGAGGGTGATTTAAGGAAGCCCCATCATGCACTGCGAAAGTGTTATCACTAGAGTTTCAACTGCCACTTTACTTTTCAAATCCCATTGAACTCTGTGTAAAAGATGTTGTTTTAAAATTGTATGCGTGTCATTATTTTTCAGAACAAAAGTGATGTGTGTTTAATGGATAATTCACACCTTCTGTAGATAACATAAAATGTGAAATCGACCAGCATGTTCACAGCGTTTTTTATGTTCATATAACTGTACAAATTCAAATTTAACCATGCACTTCTATGCAGCATAGCAAAGCAGTGGTGTCATGTTACTCACACTGGTCGCCTGCTGCACAGTAAACCCAGTGGGGTATTGGGTAGTACTTAAATCATCCTCTGAGTCACAGTTGTCTTGGATTGGCTGCCCTTTCAAATTCTGAATTCAAAAAATGGTAGAATGTAAATGAACTCATTGTGATTTGGCACACTTACCGTATGTGTGAAGGGACAGAGCACAATGGCAAGTTTCTTGGCAACGTATGTAGTATCCACTGCAAAGTAGTACTTGAGTTTACTGACAGACATAAATCTGTCAATCTAAAAAAAAAAAAAAAAAAGTACAGTATTATAACTGACGAAAATTACCATGGTTTCAAATGTGTGTTGATGGGAATCAAAGGATTCACACCAATACATGTGCTGCCTGTTTAAAGGTGACTTTACCCCCATCAAAATGCAGATTTTGGTATTGGGGTGAAGCTGGTATTTTTCTCACACCTCTTGTGAAATTTTAGGTCTTAAATATGATTTGTTTAATTAGGTGGCATGAATAAATTAATGTTGTAACCCGTACAAAACTTAGGGAACTGATCCTGGTTGCGAAGGTTATTAGTGGAATGTCTAGAGTGTGCGCTCTTGAAGCTGCCAAGTCCCTGAGTTGTTAAGTGGTTTATGGAATGATGTGGGGCCATAGTGGTCAGCGACAACCTGTAAAGTGTGCTGAGGCTTGTGGATCAACGTCTAGGCGTTTTGACTGTGCGTAGCGTACTATAAATAACTGCACTTTTTTATAAGCTCATGCACTCACCTGTTTCTCCATAACATCTTTACCCTGATCAGCCAAATTTGCTCCGTACTGCATAGCCATATTCGCCATTGGATCATTCAGGTACTGTTGTCCAGGAAACTGCTGTACACCTCCATCATTGGGTGGAGGTGCCCCATATCCTCCCTGGGGTGGAGGTGGCCCTGTACTTGTGTCATCAAATAAGGGTGTTGGTCCCTCTTGTCCTCTTGATTTCTGGGTCTTACGTTGATGACCCTGTTGCTTGTGGGCTGCAATGAAATTACATGTTTGAAGATCAGATTACAATGAAGTCAATGAAAAGTACATTGATCTGTTTTTCTTTATGAAAACTGTAAAATTGATACCACTACAGAAATGGGTACAATTACTGAATAGGGTGCAACTTGCTAGACTTGAGTCCAGTCCTCGTTTACGGAATTTAGGGTTAGGGTTTAGGGTTAGAGTAGGGCAGTCTTGTAATAAGACTAGTAGAGTTGCACTCTAATCGGCAATCGCTCCCAGAAATGATAACTGTTTGTCAGGGGGTCAAACCCCCACCCTTTTTATTTTACCCCACGCTTTTTAGCCAGACACCCTTTTTATCAGGAACTGAACCCCCACCCTTTTGTGATCAAAGTTTACAACATCGTAGTTATCAAATTTGGAGGGGTGATACCCCGCAGCTTATTCCCTGATCACTCGTGTTAACTTTAAAAAAAATAGTGTCCCAAGCCATTCACGGACTTTAGCAATTTAGAGCCACCACTTAAATCAGGCGAGCTACAACCCTGCTGACAATGCTTGATTCTGATAGCGACCAAGAAGTTCCATTCCAATCTCTCGTCTTCCACAGAGCACAAGTGCTTGTTGTACACCGTTTTTGAGGTTAATACAATCATGACAAACACATTTGACACCTGAACTATGTGAAGTTTAATTCTGCATCCGATCATCGAGATGGCAAATTTCTCGAAAAACATGATACATGTTTCTGAACATGTTCCCTCATTTCTATAATTTTTCTGCACTGTCTATTCATCTGTTTATGCGATATGATTTGAGAAAAAAAAATCTAAGACAAACACACTTTCATTTGTTTTCAGTGGCGTAGCCAAAGGAGGGCAAGGGGGAAGCTGTCCCCCTGTGAGAAGTCTTGCCCAACCAACCCCTACATCACATCTATACACATGCGTGTACGAAATGCATATTCACATCAATTTTCTCATAAACATGGTTAATGCTGGCTGAATGCCTGCATGCACAAAACACAAACACAAAAGCCTCAGAACTTAACATGATCAATAAACAAAGAGTACGGTACAATAAAACATTAGTTCAATGACTTGATAAAAGGAACAGTGCTCAGCGAATGACGTACGTAGACTAAAAAATCTAAAGTATGCTCTCATCAAAGGTTTGCAGCATTTATTCAGCAATTTACTAATATTTATTGAAATTGCTGTAAACTTATGACATTTTACACTGCAGTTAATGCCACTGCGATGTTGAGTGTTGACGTTGACAAGCATGAAAAGTAAAAAAGGCAGAATAAATTTAAAAAAAATAAATGAACAGTCAAAGCGTACAACACATATGCATACATGTAGAACGTTCAGCAATGTTCAGTGACTTGACAACAGCAGGGATCGCGTCAGGCTCAGCCGTCAATCAGAATCTTAGTCTCAGACTCAGTCGGGAGCTGTGCGAGTGTGACCAATTTAACTGAGAGTAAAAATTTCATTTGAATGAACACAGCACAGCTGCCAATCTGTCAGCTGTATGCGATCGTGTGTCACACATTTCAAAATACAAAAGGAACTCACAACTTATAAACTCCTCAAAAAAAGTTTGGAAACTTAAAAAACGGCTGTATATCAGAAATTTTTGAAATCTATCTCTATATTGTTTCATATCAATGAAAACATTGTTCTTTCCTGTCAACAATGACACCTCATAATTTGTGACGATAACTTATTCCACGGCTGAGTAACTTTCTTTGAAAGACAGAGAGGTCTCAAAGAAAATGTGCCAAACTGACCGCTGTCTGCGCTCATCTTATTGCTTTTTGAATGAACGCGTGGTTTAATGCATGAATAAAAGAATGAATGAAAAGTTGTTTGCAGTACATGTACATCATGTTGAATGAAAAGTGTTAGGACGGGATTAACAGTTCTCTATGGATCAACGCAAGTCAATCTCTCTTGCTGGTCATTTGCAAGAAAGTTCTAATCAACCATTGTTCGATTATCACATCTGGATAAGGCTCAAGCTATTGGTCAGCTTGAGCCTGGCATACTTTAGAATCAAAGTTGTGACAACTTTTGGAGTTTCCCGCAGTATGATATTCTTCTTTCAACAGACCGGAGATGTCACAGACCCAGAAGTGGTAGCCCAAGAAAAACGGTTGCATAAGACCGGTACATCAGGCTGGCAGCACTTTGAAACCATTTTTAATGAAACAGTGTGATACTGATTCCTTAAATATTCATGTTTACCGATTCTCGGGTAAATGGCACAGACAATGGCAGATTTGGCACATTTTGTTTGAGACCTCCTTGTCTTTCAAAGACAGTTACTCAACCGTCCATGGAATAAGTTATGGTCACAAATTTGGTCTCATTTTTGACAAGAAAGAACAACAATGTTTGTAATTTGTATTGATATTCAAACAATATGTAGGTATGCCAGGCAAACCTTAGTTAACACATAATTTGCTAGTCAGCCAAATTCGCCTAGAACACAATACATATATATAAAAGGAAACCTACATACATGTACATAAATATGTTGTCTATACTTCACTTACATGCTTATTTAACCATATGATTTTTTATGGTGATAAGTCACTCGCACATGGAATTTTAGAGGGATTTTGATAGCAGTTCCATTAAAAAAGCTGCTATCAACATGAGGTCTAAGATCTAGAAACACCACCGAAATGCTTTTTTTGGGAATTTTGCTAGCTGAATCTTTTTGATGAAAGTCAATCTTTGACAAGATGTAACTTTGCTATGGAAAGTGCTATGAAAAAAAGGTTTTCAGTTTTGGCTTTCTTTACTCAAGAGCTTTAATTTGATATATAAAATGATGCAGTTTGATGGCAAATTTGAATTCACCTGGCATACCTACAATATGGAAATACAATGACATGTAGATTTAAAATATTTCTGATATATTTTTTAAAGCCATTTTGCGTATCCATGTATCATGCCCGGTACCCCAGGTCAACATAAAAAGTGGTAACCATGTGTGTTCTAAATTTCGCGGAAAAGGGGTATTTTGTTGACTGAAATCGCGGACCGCAAAATCGCGAAAAAAGGGGGTATTCTGAGCATTGTCTCCGCGAAATTTAAAAAAAAAGGGGTATTTCACAGGTTCGTTCGATCGATGTCTTCAGCCCGAGTCTTCAGCCTCCATCCTCTGGCATTTCATTGATTCCGCCCTCAATCGTCACAGCGAGAGCGTCAGAAGGCAGCTTTTTTACTATTGGCACGGCGGTTTCCGATATAGTTGTCTAGTGGGTGTTGCAATGTATGCTCCCGCGCTTTTGAAGAGAGCTGAATGAGCGACGCGAACATCGATGGTGTCAGATGTAACCGTTTTGGCTGCCGTATACACTTTTCCATGTGGTGAATTGAAAACATTGCGGGAAACATTGTAATTACCCCAGTTAATAACACAGGATCATCTGGGAGTACAACAGACACAAAGTAATGTTCATACTTGTACATTTTGTACTTAATATATTAAAATATTTGGAGTCATTGAAAAGGGGTGTCTGGAAATCTTCTCATTGAAAACCTTGAAAAAGGGGGTATTTTTACCCTGATTTTGTCAGTGATTTGGCAAAAAAGGGGGTAAAATCAATGAAAAATCAGTGAAAAGGGGGGGTTTGAAAAAGGAAGAACACACATGGTTACCACTTTTTATGTTGACCTGGCGTTGTGCGTTTATTCTCGACCAAATGAGAGCTGCACAGTAATGGAAGGAAGGAAGGAAGGAAGGGGTACCGGGGTATCATGCATGATGCGGGCAATCGTCACCACACTGTTGGCAGCTGTGTCCGTTTAAATAAAATTTTTACATAGTATTTACGCATGCATGATGATGACATCATTGACATGCATACATGTAGATTTGTAGTTTTAGTTTAAATACTGACACACCATGGACATACTGACATGACATTGGCATTGCATTGGCATTGCTGATGGCTGATCATGCTGAACTGAATAACTTCAATAAGCTTATAAATAATTATGTGGGCAGTGCTTGGCACAATTTTTACAGCGTGCAAACAAGACTTACACCAAGACGAACACCTAAATTAGGAAATTGTAACCTACACTTACGATTCCGGTATCCAACGGCACATCCATACTTACAAGGATGCAAAGGAATTACAAACAATAATAAATTTGATCAAGATTGCGACTAAATTTGTGTGTGATAAATTTGTGTACTGTCAGCAGCTAGACTGAGTCTTCCAGTCCCTCTTTCTACTCAGCGGAACAAAATTACACAACGGCCGTGCGTAGACTTTCAAAGACTAGCAGACTTATCCTGCCCAGTAGCCTCGATTTGACGTGCCACGAAAAGAAAGCCCCCTAGGCTGATAGATATTATTTTATCTTTAAAGGCACTTTGTGGTACATGTTTTTATTGATTCTTGTTTTGTAAATTACTTTTTCATCCATTTTTGTGTTTTATTTCACCATACTTTTGTTTTCTTTACTTTTTCATCAATGTTCTTGTTTTGATTATAATTTCAGTTTCATGTTTTACTGGTAGGCCCTATGATCCCTTTTTTTAATTTTTTATTTATTGACCTTTGCATTATTATTTTTTTGTTTACTGACTTTTTCATCCATTTTCATGTTTTACTGAACCCTTTGGATCCTTACTTTTGTTTTATTGACTTTTTCATTAATTTGTTTTGTTTATTGACATTTCATCCATTTTCATGTTTTAATGGACCTTTTGGATCCACTTTTTGTTGATTTTTTTCTTTGTTTGCTTTTTGTTTATTGACTTTTTCATCCATTTTCATGTTTTACTGGACCCTTTGGATCCTTTCTTTTGTTTTATTGACTTTTTCATTAATTTGTTTTGTTTATTGACATTTCATCCATTTTCATGTTTTAATCCACTTTTGGATCCACTTTTTGTTGATTTTTTTCTTTGTTTGCTTTTTGTTTATTGACCTTTTCATCCATTTTCATGTTTTACTGGACCCTTTGGATCCTTACTTTTGTTTTATTGACCTTTTCATTATTTTTTTGTTTATTGACCTTTTCATCCATTTTCATGTTTTACTGGACCTTTTGGACCCTTACTTCTGTTTTACTTTTTGTTGATTTTTTTTTTTAAATCCATTTTCATGTTTTACTAGATGGATCCTTTGGTTCCTTACTTTTGTTTTATTGAAGTTTTTATATTTTGTTTATTATACTTTTCCATTCATTTTCATTAATGTTTTTGCGTATTGCCCTTTTTCATCCATATTCAATTCACTGGAGTGGACGGATCCTTTGGATCCTTATTTGTTTTATTGACTTTTTCATTAGGCCTAATTGTTTTGTTTATTGACTTTTTCATCCATTTTCATGTTTTACTAGATGGATCTTTTGGTCCCTTCTTTTGTTTTAGTGAAGTTTTTTTAATTTTTTTATCATACTTTTTCATGCAGTATTATCATGATTACTGGACCCTTTGGATCCTTAGGACTACTTTTGTTTTATTGACTTTTTCATTCATTTTCATTACTTGTTTCTTTTGATCCCTGTTTTGGTTTCATCCTTTTCGATCCCTATTTTTGTTTCATTGACTTTTTCATTCATTATCTTATTTTATTGATTTTTTTCATCAATTTTTATGTTAACTTGAACCAATCCCCCTTTTTTTTATTTATTTAATTTTTCGTTCACTTTTATTTTTGTTGAATTTTTAAATTCATATTCATGTTTTGTTATTTTTTTTCCAATTTTCATGTTTTACTTGACCCTTTTGATTCTTACTTTTTTAAACATTTATTCATTTTCATATGTTTACTTGAGTTTTTGATCACTGTTTTTGTTTAATAACAATTTCATCCATTTTGTAGATCTTTTTTTCATCCATGTTTTCTGGGCCCTTATTTTGATCCCTACTTTTGTTGTATTGACTTTTTCATTCATTTTCTTGTTTATTAAAATTTTCATTCATTTTTATGTTTTATTTGAAACTTTGATCCATATTTTTTTTTGACCTTTTTTTCATTTATTTTGTAAATTTTTCCATCCATTTTTTTTCACTTTTTAATCCATTTTCTTGCTTTGTTCACCTGATGTTTTTTGTTTTTTGTTTTGTTTTGTTTTTTTGTTAACCAAAAGTTTACGATATGCTCAAATTGATTTTTTTTTTCTCCTTAGGCCTATAAGATCTTTTTTTTTTTTCCCAGATCTTCTTCGTGGCTGATTTTCAGATATTTTCCCTGACAAGTAAAAACAAATTCTTGGAGCAAATTTGTGAAGTTCTATCTAATTGAGAAATGTATAATCATCATTACAACAAATATGCCAAAAATATGTAGTTTGAAAAGTCATCCGGCTGTAGCTGTAGTATATAAGTTGTTGGTGAGCCTTTAAAAATTCTAGCAGAAACGTCAAGAAAAAGGCCCTCAGCTTAGAAATTCTTGACACACATTGTCAGCGTTTTTAACATTACCCTAAAAACGTATCTAAAAATTGCAATTAAATCTCTTATTCGAAGTAAAAACCTAAATTATCCCATTCTTATTTCCAAAACATTGAATCAATTGACAGCTAATGCTAATAATGGTACAAAATCTACCTTAGAAAAAAATACAACAAATTCACTAAACATCTTGATACAGAAACACTACGAGTTGTCACAGCAACGCCAAAACAGCTGAGAGAAAGTCGGAATATTGGCAAGAAAATAAACCTGTTTTTCTCTAAGAAATAAGCCTTACAAGGTAAACAAAAGTGCGTGAAATAAATGTAGATTAGAAGAATGTATTAAATACAATAAAATTAATGTACTGATTAAGTATTTTCCTTCATATTTATTGATGTGCATGACTTGGCCTGTTCGTGAGTTTTAAGCTTACCAACCACCAGCAGCACGTCTCAGCAAGGCCAGGGGCCAAAAAGGCCAAAAAAAAAAAAAAGAAGAAGATATTTACTTGCCCTCAACCGACCGACCCTAGTAATGGCGATTTAGTTTAGTTTAGTTTTTATTTAGCATTGCAACATATACAAAAATACAGAAAAATGGTAAGACATCAAGTACAATAAATGCATCAAAATTTAACAACAATAATAAAATGTGCACAAACCACAAAATGCCATCCCAGATTGGAACGGCATACACGCCACAACACCAAAAGTTGCAAGGCAAGGATAGCCCATAAAAGCCTGGCTACGTATGCAGGCTTATTTCCAATGGGGTCCCAAAACAAAAAAATGGCTGTGGACGTGGAGGAAAATAGAAAAAAAAGAGACATTTGGACATAAGCCTACATACGTATAAATTCTGCAGATTCCTGCTTCAAAGCACTATCAGCCAGGTGTTTTTGACAGCCTTTTGAAAGCCATCCTGTTGCTTATGGACTGAATTTGAGGCGGCAAGTCATTCCAATCTAAGATGGCATTATAGTAGAAGGACTTGTTGGCAATACCTTTGACTCTGGGCACAAAGAAATTAAAATTACTAGATCTGGTACGATGGGTATGAGCACTTGAGGTTCTAATGAAGTTGTTTCTGAGGTATGGTGCACCAGTATCATTGAAGATGTTGAATACATGGTTAAGCCTTAATTGTTTAGCACGGTCCTGAGAATTTAGAAGTTTAATGGAGTTACGAGTCAACTGATCAATGTGGGACCCAGTGTCCGATTTACAAAATTTTTCCTACCTGCACTGGTGCATGTAGCCCAAAATTTCTACATGCACAGCAAAAAGTGTGCATGCACCAAAATTAAAGCAAACATAAAATCACATTGAATCACAATCATTGTCAGTTAAGCTTGTAATAATATTCCGGCTCCACTGTCAGTGTCATTTTTATGCCGATCACTTTCGCCGATTTCTTAGCCAAAACACTGGATGCTGTGGCTTCATCTGTTCTAGAACTAGTCGCCCGACGGGTGCACAATTTCCAGAATGATGTAAGTGTTTTTTGAGCTATTTCCTTTTTTGCTGGACATTATTATGATTATTTTCCGTACGTAAACAAATATTTCCCACAGTTTAAATTCCGGTTCTTTTTTTTTTCAATTAAATGAAAATGACAGCTTCGACATGTGCGAGGGTATCGGGAATTGGTGGATGACGTCACATTACGCTAGCCCCTCTAAGGGTCTCGGACCAGACTGTATGTGGCTATCGCGAATGTTCGTTAGGATCGACGAGTATCAGACCGACGCAAACTGGCGGTGTAGAAGACTAGGGAAGTCAATGAAAAAAAGTGACAGTTCTCACGTGATAGGGGTATCGGGAATTGTCAATTGCGTCAGCCCTGAAGTCAGGATGTTGCGCTAAAAATAGATTGGGTTTTTCCAAATCGGACTGACTGCTTGTTTACTTTTGTATATTGGCCTTGTCATATCGCTAGCGCTAAAATCGTACATGCACGCGTGCAGGCAGGTAGTGAAAAGCTGCATGCACAAAGGGAATGTTACATGCACTGGTGCAGGTATGCAGGTGGTAAATCGAACACTGGTGGGACCTGGGAGACAAATTTAGAATAAAGCGGACTATTTTGTTTTGGGTGATCTGTAATTTGTGTTTAGCTCTGGTACTGATACCAACAAACCATGCTGAACAGCAGTAATCAAGGTGACACTGTATGAGAGCAGCACACAAATTTTTGCGAAGGGTTTGATTGAGATAGTTTGAATGCCTATAAAGAAACTTAAGGCGCCCAATGACTTTCCTGACAAGAACATCAACCATGTTGTCACCCGAGAGTGTTTGATCCATTGTGATTCCAAGATAATTAATACTATCTTGGGAGCAGATAATTTGCCCGTTATAATTGATGTTAAAATCAGTGACTCTCTTTAATTTCACATGAGAGCCAAATAAAATACACTCGGTCTTACCCACATGCAGGGATAATTCATTGTCGATTAGCCACTGATTACATGATTGAAGTTCTTTGTTGAGTTCATGGGAAACGACAGTGTCATCTTTGTCCGAAACTAAGATGACACTGTCGTCGGCATATAGTAATAGTTTATTGTGCACGGAGGACACCATGTCATTGCTGTAGCAAAGGTACAGCAGGGGACCCAATAAACTACCTTGTGGAACCCCACAGGTAATTTTCATGAAATCCGATGAAATGCCATCAACCGAGACAAGTTGTTGCCTGTTGGACAAATATGATCTAAACCAACCAGGGTTGATTCCCATGCACTCAAGTTTAGAACACAAAATATTATGATTTACGCTGTCAAAAGCTTTCTGTACATCTAGTAACAGCATCCCAACATAATTGCCGATCTTTTCCTTTAGACCACCCTCACTATATAGGGACTAAATTATTACTTTTGCATCAAGGTTTACTTTTGCATCAAGGTTAAACAGTTGCCAAATACTTTGAAGTCAAGGTTTAAATTTGAAGGAGGGCAGGGCTTCGATAAATGAGGGAAATTATGGGGTAAAAACAAGGTTAAAACAACTTTTTGCAAACAAGTGCATGAGTGAAAACGCCTATTACATGATTATGCACGGAAGTTTTTGTCTTAAAAACAATTTATAAATTATCGGAAAAACAAGAAACGTACCTTCATAAAAGCAGCATCACTTCCGTTAGGCTAATGAAAGTCAAGTCCCAGTTTCCCGTTACATAATATTTCATGACTGTGTAGGTGACCATTTCATTATTCATTATTCATTATTTTATACTATTTCATTATTGCAACTGTTACAGGCATAAACCAATAGCTGCCGATGTATACATGTGATAAATCACAGTTTGTAGTTTACAGATGTAGTTTACAACCACATGAAGGTGATTGTACAACTAGGCCCTATTATCAAAAGTTTCACAATATTTTTACGGATGAGATCAGAGCAGATCAAAAGTGCGGGACAGATAATTGAGTAGGTATTCATTATTAATTCATTATTAGCCATATACCATGCTCCTACTGCAAAGAAAAATCCCTGAAAATCAACAGAAAGAGATTTATGACATATTTAAAAACACAATTATTTATTTGTTTATTAAAAAGTTTGTTAGAAATCAACATTTATTCAAAATAATGAAATATTTGGCCAGCAATTTGTTTTGAGCGGAGTAGGGTAACGGGAAACTTTGAATCGACTTTCATTAGCCTTACATGAAAAGATGATCAGATGAGTGGAAAGTGGCAAAGAATTTGTGAAATGAGGGAATTTTTTAAAGAAAAATACATCGCGTTTTTCGAGAAATTCGCCATCTTAAATAGTGTAACGAGGTGGCTATTTACCTTTTATTAATCTGTGTCTTCACCTATCTGGGAGTGAGAGGAGCTAGAATAGGCCCTCTATTGATGCAATTCAGCAAGGATAATCAGAGGTCGGGAGGCGTGGTTTATTTTTTTATATCTTTGACCCCGATTGGTCATGGTCAAGGTCACATGTAACTTCTGACCAATCAGGGCTTTATGCAAATGGTCCAAAAACTGGACGCAAACTGGACGCAAACTGGACGCATTCTGGACACTCGTCCTGAAGACTTGATCGAGACCAGTTGTGTTTCTCACTTGCGGCGAGTTTAGTGTTTTTGGTATTTATAAAAAGGACAGGTCTGATTTTCAGGGGTTAGTAAACAATTGCAGGTATGTGATTAATTGGGTGGCGAATGGGTCGGCCAAAAGACCCGACGGGAGGGAGGGTAATTTCTTTTGCTATTTTACTAATTTCTTTGCTGAATTGCATTGGGAGTGTGCGAGAACAGACTGCTAGCACCAGGCAGATGGGGAAAGGTGGAGTCGGGAACATTGTCTACATCCAAAATTACGTCTCTAATTTAGGTCTTGTTTAAACTGTTAAGTGATACTTTTCTTAGGATTCTTTTATTAAAACCTTTGGGCGTTTATTGCACGGAAATGCTAGTCGGCATAGAAGTGACACTTTAGCGCTACTTGGAAAAGGTTTGGGCTAAAGACGCTAACTGCAGGGCGTTAAGGTCCTTCAAATTCTCAAGCTGAGTAGACATGTCAACCCACGCACCTTCCCTCTATATTGTCAGTTGTCACTCCCCCATGAGTATTAACATTGTTTTGATACACATGATAGGAATTTCACTTAGTCCTGATTCTGAACCTCAGTAATTAAGGTGTTATTAAACTTAGACAAGACGAAGACTAGGTAAGCTTAAGCCCTAGGTAATGCTAGGCTTTTAAAAGCATGATTGCTGAGATGGTCCCTAAAGTCTGTAGGTGTACAGCACAGTACACGCTACCTATTTGTGTGTTTGGGCATTTGTGCATAGACTGAGCTACAGTCTATGATTTGTCATATTCAGAATCAGGTCCCTTTATTTTATTAATCTCAGGTTTTTGGCATTGGAAGAAAAATAAAAAGCCTATTGAATTTTCTGGATGCCCTTTAATGTGTACAGCTTCGTCTGGTCTTTGTAACTAAATTTCAAGATGATCTTTAAATATTGATAGGAAATATCAAAGTAGTTCCATAACTAGAGAACCTTTTCAAATTACATGTATATTCTCTGGTAGTAAATGGTATGATGAAAGTGAGAAAAGAACCGCATACTCATGGTAAATGTAAAGACACAAAATCATGTCTCTCTTGTCATATTTCTTTATTAATAAACACAGATTTTCTTACAATCAATTACAGAAAGCTTAACATTACATTCAATAAGCTTAAAATCATAAGCTAGTGTTAAGGAAGGAAATTTCTTGGATTACAGGCCCATTGGTATTAGTTACTCATGCTCGGTGGATCACGACTACATTATAAATAATGAGCATGTTAATTTCTATTCATTTTTGCTGTCCAAATAATTGCTTGTGCACGTAATGTCAGTAGTAGAGATTTCTCATCCATTTCTTTGATATTAAGGTGATACTTCAAACTTGGTATCTGGTCATTTAGGCTTCCCCTCGTGTCGTTTTGTATCTTTCAGTGACCCCAGCACACCATCATCATCCCTATATCTTCGTCTTAAAAATTGCCGTGGTAGTAACGATAAATCCTCACGTTTTCAACAACTACGCATGGTGATTTTGAGCTATTTTGTTCGAGATAGGCCGTGCGACTCAGGCTATGCATACAATTTGAGATTTTGAGAGCCGGCCACACTGTTTCTATTCTATGTTTTACGATTTTCGCATGATCAGTATATGGCTGGCCGTAACCGCCACAACGTGGAGCTGCTACGCGTAGCTTACTTTGCGCTTCGGAGCTAAATTGACCAATCATGTTAGATCTTTTCATTACGCTGAGCCAGTTGATGCATCATCGTTCCAGAGAGAGAAAACTCTTGCCAAAATTAATGTTTACTATGTGGATTTTAAATGAATCGAATGTAAATAAACCACAAACAGTTGTACAGGATCAATACCATTGTTTGATTAGTGTATAGTCAATGTTATCTTGCATGCATGTGCCATGTGTGTGGCGTGTTTGTTTGTTTGTCTACTGTGTCAGGCCAGGATCACTGACACCCACGGTACTGATACTGTCATACTATCACGGTGATCATATTGTTGAATGTTGTTGACTTTAAAATAATCATGATGCAGTCATGTCTACAGTAGAATTCACCACGACCTTTGAAGGACTTAAACCACATTAAAAGCTATTAAACCAAGATAACACTCAATGAAAACAGCTCAACTATGTTACATCAGATCTTCTCTGGTTAAATACACACTGCACTTGTGTCTGTTTTACCTGTGCAATGAACAATGAGCTGGTATTATAGTTTCAGTTGGGTGAATGATTATAAAGCTTAACGCAAGGTAACAATACTGTCTGGGCTTTTGTTTACTTAAATGAGACAATAGTCTGCTTATTGTTAACCAGCGTTCTTGAAAATGAGAAGCATAATGGTTTGCAGACTTAACACAGTTTAGAAATAATTTGTTCATATTTTTTGGTGTTATCTGTCGTTTACATATCCTTCCTAAAACACAAAAGTACCAATATTTCCAAACACCTAAATTAGCTAAAAATTTAGGAAATGTTACAAAACTATATTTTCTAGAATTTCAGAGAATACTTTAAATATTGACTGGTTATTTTTTACACAGTGACGTCATATAGGCAATGGCATAAAACCTTCTAACATACACTACTAGGTCACGCGTCAATGGTGAGCGCACTGAGTATTGTGTATAGGAAAAGCGGGCAGTACCGTAACTACAGTATGTATGGCCTACTACTAGTATATAAAGTAGAGCCGAACTGGTTTGCTGAAGGTCGAATTCCGCAGGGCACGCCGCGCAAGATGTACAAATCAGCTCCCGGCGATACACTGCAGATCGCAGAATTGTGTGCATGGTTTACCACCACTCTGCCTAGCTATATAGTTGTGTACAATACTGTATGAGTTTCTTGTGAGTGCATGTCCATTTTAATAATAAGTCGGTTCGTACTTTTCATAAATTACTTTTGAATCATAACTATCGTGACCGAGGATATCTTGCAACCACGCGTGAAGCTCGTCTGGCAAATTCTTAATGACTAAATTCGCTTCACGTAATGAGTAAGTCGTACTTGATTGGTCAGTTTTACCTCCGAGTAATGAAAAACTCTAACATGATTGGTCAATTTGGCTCCACGGAACAAAAAGTCAGCTACTGCGTAGCAGCTCCACGTTAATGGCGGTTGCGACCTACCATATCAGTATCCCATATGATATTTCTATTGTAAGAAAATTTTATTTGTTGTCACGTAAATCACAGGTTTCGTTTAAATGTACTAACTGGATATTAAATGTACTAATTGGTGAGGACCGGTATTTTGCTGTGGATATGTTTAACTGCAATTTTGATGTAAAACATTTGAAATCCGCTGTAAAAATTTTGATAATATTCAACTCTTTGAGAAAATTATTTTATAAAGGAATGCTGGTAAAACCAGGTGCAATACAATGTACATTATTGACACACTATCACGCTCTTTATCTTCGTCAATAATAGAATAATCGATTTCAATCGAATTGAATGCATGAGTTTGTAGTTGACTACTGAGCGACCTAAGCGATCGATTGCTAGCCAATCAGATAGAACTCCTTTTCTTGCGTTCAGTGAAATACCACTCGCCTGTCGCTCACTACCACTCGCCCGTCGCTCACCAACGGAGTATTAAATTTATATTTATCGTATAGGACGTCGACCGTGTGCCCAGCCCTTCGCTTCGTCACAATAAATTCAGAATTGCGTCACGCAGTAAAAAACTGTCAAACGCGTTTGAAAATGCTTGATACGCGAGTGTTAATCACTGTCAAAGTGAGCGTACATCAAGTGCTCGTGCTACGCGAAGGTTTCTGAGTTTGCATCACCGGTTTTGCATTCAGCTCTTTTACGTCCAAAATTGCAATAAAAACATGGATTTTGGAACAAAATAAAGCTTGTTCGACAAAGTAAAATTAAAGGTATGTTTGAATAGCTAAAAACATGTTTAACCTTGATGCGAAAGTTTAATTTGATAAAATCGTAATTTTAACCTTATATAGCTGGGGTGGTCTAAAAGAAAAGATCGCCCTAATTTTTTGGAAATCAGAAAAACGGTTTTTTTTTCTATTTACTGTACAAAAGAATTTTTTTGAAATTCCTGAAAAGGTGTTTTTTTTCTTTTCAAATTTTTGCATTCTGAAGATTAAAAAAAATGTATTTTAGAGCTTGTGACGTGTTCAACATTTTAGTTGAACACGTAATGTTAGTTGATTCATTTTGACTCAAAAATTGTCTGATTTTTGCCAAATTCATACGGGACATTGAGACGAGGCATATACCGAGACGGTAATGCGAAAATTTGTTTGAAAACGGTCAAGAATTGGCTGCAAAAACAGTGAAAATATGGGTAAAAACAGTGTTTTTGATATGAAAATCGGTTGCCAGCCTGGTGACATCCCGCTATCTCTAAGGTCCGCTATCTCTAAGGTTCGCTATCTCTAAGGTTCGCTATCACTAACGCGTAAAGTCTATGGAGATCAGAATCCCCCTATTTTTAATAGAGAAAAGGGTTCGCTATACCTAAAAAAGGTCCGCTACTTCTAAGGTTCGATATCACTAATTTAGAATAAGGTTCGCTAGTTCTAAGGTTCGATATCACTAATTATAAATAAGGTTAAGCTATCACTAATATTTAAAATAAGGTTCGCTATCACTAATTTTGAATAAGGTCCGCTATCACTAATTTATTGAAGGTTCGCTATCTCTAAGGTTCGTTATCACTAATTCCAATAAAGGTCCGCTATACCTAAGGTTCGCTATCACTAATTTTGTTTCAGGTTCGCTATCCCTAATTAATTAAGGTTCGCTATCTCTAAGGTTCGTTATCACTAATTTCGATTAAGGTTAAGCTATACCTAAGGTTCGTTATCACTAATCTTAAATAAGGTCCACTATCTCTAATTTTAAATAAGGTCCGCTATCTCTAATTTCAAATAAGGTCCGCTATCTCTAATTTTAAATAAGGACCGCTATAGCGAACCTTATTTGAAATTAGAGATAGCGAACCTTATTTAAAATTAGAGATAGCGAACCTTATTTAAAATTAGAGATAGCGAACCTTATTTGAAATTAGTGATAGCGAACCTTAGAGATAGCGAACCTTAGAGATAGCGAACCTTAGAGATAGCGGACCTTATTTGAAATTAGAGATAGCGAACCTTAGGGATACCGGGATTGTTAAAATTAGAGATAGCGGACCTTATTTTAAATTAGTGATAGCGAACCTTAGAGATAGCGAACCTTCAATAAATTAGTGATAGCGGACCTTATTTAAAATTAGAGATAGCGAACCTTATTTAAAATTAGTGATATCGAACCTTAGAAATACCGAACCTTTTTCAAAATTAGTGATATCGAACCTTAGGTATAGCGAACCTTTTTCGTAATTAGTGATAACGAACCTTAGAGATAGCGAACCTTAGAGATAGTGAACCTTAGAGATAGCGAACCGTAACCGCCAGCCTACGCATCAATGCAGCTGGCCTGCAGCGCGTCGGTGCCGCATGTGTAATGCACACTACGCCAATGCGCGTGTGAACGGCGCAGAGCCACACGACTTGCGAGCCAGAGACCAGTGCAGCTGGACATGATAATAGGCCTACGGTGTTTCCCGGTATGATTGATCTTGAATTTCAGATGGATGCACAAAAAGCTGTCTGGACGCAAGTTTTTGCAACCTTGTCAGCAAACTTGCGTCACGCATGACGCACATTTTTTTAACCTTAATGGGAAGCCTGCCTGCGGTAACCAATCAAGATCAGCGGGCAGGTCTGCATTATAAGTTATAGTTCTGATATTTTTATCTCCACTACGGTAAATACAAAAGTATATACATGACCACCATCCAGCCTTTGTGTTATGCTTGAACTGCATTGTGCAGATAAAGCTGTTAGTGTTAGCACATATGTGACCATCCACCACGAAGTGGTAGTAAAGTCGGCTCTAAGTCATTTTCTGTTTATTGCAGATTTTGAAAGAATGCGCTTTCAGCTTTAAAATGACACCTCAAGCAGCTTCATCGGACATCTGGAAGTGAAGTTATGGTTCATCAGAAGTCAAATTCCTAATACTTTATATAGAAATCCATATACTGTTTTTGATTGTATCTCAAAATGGAAAATGCTGACTTTACGACCAGTTTGTGGTGGATGGGCACATAATTGTGTTAACATGCATGTCAGGAAAATCAATCAGCTCTCCCAAATTGTATTGACCCCTTGAGTTGACCTTGTTAGCTCTTTATAAATCCCAAACCATCGACAGTAGAGAGAGAGAAATCAACAGTTCATTGTTCAGTCATTGCACTTAGGAACGTAACTTTATACAAAGTATTTTAAATGTTATGGTATTTTCACAGACCTATAAGTATAATATTAATATTTATTATTAAAATGATATGAATCATTCATGTGCAGTCCTTCGTTTTTAAGGAGTGCAATTGCGCTAACGCTCCTTGGCGCTCCTGAATTCTGATCCTTTAGCGCAATTTACTGCGCTCCTTGCCCTGGACGGAGGCACAAGTAAACTAAACCCATCAATACGGCGCAGCGCATTGAACTTCATAATAACCTATGCTACACATACCACGGGTCTACACCCCATCAAATGTCAATTGTTCAAATAAATTAAGTACATTTTCGCCCTAATATTCCATTTCTATAGTCGCTTATAGATATATTTCTGTATCAGTTTTGGTCCAAAACGTGGTCAGAAACAGGTGCAAAAACATGCGCAAACTCAGCCAATTTCTAGCAAATTTTCGTACTTCCGGGGTCCAGACTTCTAAAATTAACGTGTTGTTGATGGCGCTAAAACATGTGGTGCCACAATAATACAAAAAAAATTATCATTTAGATTTTGCCTTAAAAATTGCTTTTATTCAACGTAACAATAATATTAACTAGCGGGAGACCCGCGCTTCGCGCGAGTCCCCGCTAGTTGAATAATGGTTAACGGGAGCGGTTAGTAAACAGGAGTGTTTAGTAAACGGGAGTAAACGGTGATAATAATCATGCTGTCTTGGTGTAGATTATTCATCCAGCAATAATCAGATGTTGATAATCATGTTAGCTCCTGTCATGTAAGAAGCTAAACTTTTATTTAAGTGAATATCCAGATCTGTGATAATGTTGTTATACTCACTCAATCCCTCAGATTTATTTTGCAAATCTGTCACCCAATAACCCCTTTTTTCACCAGCTTACACCCAATGACCCCCTTTTTTTTAATAGAAATTTACACCAAATCTGCAAATATTTTAGGCGCTTCGCACGCATTATGAACAAATTTAACATTTTTGTAGCAATTTCAGTTTCAAAAGGCAAATTTTCACAAAAACGTTGCCCAGAAAGTTATGCTTTACGGTTAATGGCACTGAATTTTAGGGTTCTCACACATTTTCTTAATCTTGGAGGCCCCCACTACTGAACAACCCCCTTTTTGACCATAATCGCTTTCGATAGACCCATAGTGTCATAGGGACAGGTACGTTACTTTCATATTCGAGTGCCCCCCCCCTTCCCGGCGCACCCTCCATCAGACACCCTCCCTCCGCGTATATTGATAAGAAGCTTGTTTTGGACATCCGATAACAACTATTATAGTGTCAAAGTGGTCGCGAAATAGCTTCAATTCGGTCTTTATTTTGATTTTTTTTTTTTTTTCAAATAGGGCCTACTCAGTGGGCCTGGCCACATCCCCCTGGGTATTAAGAAGTGTCCGTTTTTGCTTCTGCTTCGGACAGCTGTACACTTACGTTTTAAACAATGATAACAACATTAGTGTCAAAATTGAGCCTTTATTTTGATTTTTTCAAATACTCAACCCCCTGATACCCCCTGCGTATAAAGAAGTGTCCGTTTGGCTTCTGTTTTGGACACCTGTACACTTTAAAGCAATGACAAAACAAAAATGCTCCCGAAATGGCTTCAATTAGGCCTAGGCCTTTATTTTGATCAAGTGTTCAATTCTGAGTGGACACCCCCCCCTCCTCAGACCATCAGACAACCCTCTGCGGCACGTGACCTATAAACCCAGACGCAGTACGTGTCAGGGTGCGTGACTCGCCACTAATCACGGCGCATGCATTTGACACGTTTTTGGTCATGACCTGAGCCGTAAGGTTATTGACCTCAACGGCCTAGCAACCGACCATTTTTTTGTTATTTCCATAGTGATTGAATAGTTTTGCAAAATGAACCTCAGATGGTTTTTATGGCAATATGTACCCGATCAATGTACGAATAAATTAGAGCTGAAAGTGAAATCATCTCTGAGTCTATTCGCGAACAAGATTTAGCAACTTCCTTTTATTTATATAGATAAAGGAAACATAGATTATTTATGATAAAATAAACTTAAAACATTAAAAACTAAATATTTTCAGGTTGTGATAAAACTTAAAACATTAAATTTAAAAACTTGATATTTTCAGGTTGTGATAAATAAGTAAATAAACATTAACCGCATGTCGTCAGTCCAAAGTATGAATTTCATCAACCGGGCATGGGCTGGGATTTCCCATCAAACCATCGTTACGGAAAGCATACACAAAGTGCAAGATTTCCTGATGTTACATTTACAAATATTGCAGAATTTACTTCACTTCTAAGTTCTTAGCGGGTTGGTCAAAATTTTGGGGCTTTTATTATTAAAAAAATATTTATATTTTTATAAATGGAAATTTCTAATTTTCATCGTCAACTAAATTTGTTTCGAAGTTTTATCTGCGTCCACATACAATAAATGCATGATGGGATATGGACGCAAAACGATCTGCCTTCATGTTCAATTGGGAGCACAAATTAAGCTCCTCAGTTCTCAGGAGTGTAATTTTAAGTGCTCAAAGTTGCAATTAATTGAGCTCCACTGATTTATTTAAACGAAGGACTGAAGTGAATTGAGGAAACTGAAAATAGTTCAAAATAATGTAGTTTCCGTTGAGGAGCATTATAGACACCAAGTCGGCCCTGATCAATTATATTTTATTTTGAACAAAATTGGATAAAAAATGTTCAGTCGCAAGGGTTTTACAAAACATTATTTTTGTTACACCTTATACATGTACTGGCCTATTTTTTATGCCTTCAAATACTTTCTTTATATTTCCATAGATTTTGTAGACGCGGTTCAATCATGTCTGCAGAACCACCCTTGACAGAACAGAATGGCACATCAAGCAGTAACGGACAAGCTGCAGAGGACACCAATACCAATGTCAATGCAAACCCATCAAGTGGAAAGAAGTCAATACGTGGCAGTGCCAAAAGCATTAAGAAATCCATTCCCTCGCCTCTTACAAGTGCAAAGAGCAATGCAGCGGCTGATAATAGGAGCATGAGAAGAATCATTGCAGAAGATCCTGACTGGTCCCTTGCCACAGTACCACTCTTGACAGAATTGTGTGTTAAACATGTTGTAGATAATTTTGCTGGTGAGTTTCAAGACAAAATGGGACAATTATCAAGCAAAAGGAGGTGCTTGCCACTAAAATTGATTTTCAAGTTTTACAAGTTCGGCCTAAAGAAAATGAAGAATTTTGATATTTTTTTAT
The DNA here is from genome assembly GCF_039555335.1 of Amphiura filiformis. Classification (NCBI taxonomy): domain Eukaryota; kingdom Metazoa; phylum Echinodermata; class Ophiuroidea; order Amphilepidida; family Amphiuridae; genus Amphiura; species Amphiura filiformis. Next base: position 39,156,339 of record NC_092632.1, on the reverse strand, counting down.
ATACATGTATTAAAGCCTACAATTTGGGCCTGGAAAAATGTTTTATTTCCCGGCAAGAGGGATAAATTTCCCTCTAACTTAGCAGGATTTCCCACTTTTTCTTATGTATTTCTTTATCTAGAAAAGCAAAATTTCCCTCCAAATGACCAATTTTCCTGGTCAGGAGATTGCCAAATTGCTCATTTTTTCCAGGCCTGGCCTACATGTAGTAGAGTTGGCCTAGTATTAAAACAGGGATTATAACGGAATAAAGCTATATAATCCCCCAATAAAGCCCTGACAAAATTTCTTGTAGGCTTAGGCTAAAAAAATGTTTGTTTCAGTTGGTTGTGTGTATTTTGTTTTGGGAGCAATTTTACTGCATTTTTTTAATTTGAGAAATTCTAGGAAGAAATTTTACTGCATTTTTTTAATTTGAGAAATTCTAGGAAGAAAAAATGTTTGAAGCAATAAATTTATAACAAAATTGTTCAAAAGATTTGAACTTTTTATTTTGTTTTGTAAGCAATATGAACTCAATAAATCCTGTGAAAATCATTTATCTAAATCTTGAAGTTTGCATAATTTTGTTGTAAAATAACTTCAGCAGAAAAGGTCTTCGGGCAACCTATGTACAGGAAACAAACTTGTTACACCAAATATTCTAGACTGCATCTTTATTCTATGGTTCACGTTTTTGTTTTTTTACAGATCACCCAAAATTAGATGAGCTGCAAGTCAAATACAAAGCCAAAGTGTTAGAAAAGATATCAGTAAACTTGCCTCTGAAAATTGTTGCCCATCTTGTGTCAGATGAAGGCTACTGGCAGAGACGATGTAAAGCAAGTTGGCATGTCTGTGACGTCTCCAAGTTTGGACACAGCTGGAAACGAATGTTCTTTGAAAGACATCTAGAGAACATTATCGAGCACTTTGTCCCTGAAACTACAGAACTAGATGAACTTAAAGAGACTCTACCCCTAGCAAGTCCATATGTACAGAGGATGGATATCAAACAACTCCTACCACCTGTCAAAGAGGAACAGATTAAAGCTATGGAAGATGTGTCCGATGCAGGAAGCGATGCTGGATTTGATGGTCCTGCTTTTGATCACTTTGAATTTAGCACAGTCATTGAGAAGCTTCCACATTTGAGAGAATTCCATGTGACGTACGGTGTTCAGGACTGTGGTATGAACTTTGAATGGAATCTCTTTCAATTTACTTCTCGTGATTGTCTGTTGTTATCAAAGTGTATCAAGAGGTGCAGCACGTTAAAGATCTTCCAGCTACATAAAAGTAAAGTGGATGACGACAAATCAAGAGTGTTGATTGCACACATCTTGGACCATCCGTCTCTTGAAGAACTTGATCTCTCACACAATATGATCGGTGATAGCGGAGCTAGAGCTGTTGGGAAACTTCTGAATGGACATTGCAAGTTGAAGAAGCTGGACTTGTCCAATAATCGTATCAGGTCAACTGGAGGAGCTGCAATAGGTCATGCACTTCAAAAGAATACAACCCTCAAGTCATTGAATATAAGACTCAATAGACTTGGAGATGATGGTAAGAAATGGTAATATAAGATAAGACTAATCCGAGGAAAATTACTTAGTACCAAATATGCAGACTACATTACACTCAAGGATTTATCAATGTTATTATTATTATCCAAGACATGTAGACTTAAAATGTACAAACACCATTTACACCAACACATAACTTATGATTGTGTTTCTCAGCATTGTTTTCCCAAAATAGGTCAACTTTGCAGGCACAGTATAACAAATGCCAACATTTTGTTTGGTGCTCACCAGAGTAAAGCAATTATATGTTACAGCTGTTAGCAACTAAGAGACTGCTTAATGCTTAAACATGGACAAACTTAAAGTTTGTTCGGTTTATATAAGGCTCATGCTCGCGTAAATTCACATAAGCGTGCGATAGTCACGCATTATGCAACGCAGACCTAGCATAAGCATTGTGCCCAACAGCGTGCACGCCATTCTATATCAATACACATTGTTATGAGTCTTATTTTTTCCGCCTTATATATAAGCCGAACAAACATTAGTATTATTTGTTTTTTCTTCTGAATAGACTAAACTACAATGATAACACACATTTTCAACTATCTATAGATATATCTATTGTTACCGGTTACGGTACGCTAATGATTAATTCTGTTAAATTAAAATATCATACATGAAATATTTCCATTGATAAATTAGCAAAGGCTCTAAATTTAAGTTATAGCATTTCTACACAAGTACTGATAGCGTACTTGCAGAAATACTATAACTTATTATGAATTCCTGTCGAGAATGCCTATACATATACTTGTAAAAGCTCTAAAAATACTGAACACCTTTTTTTGCCTACTCTGTTATGATTTGTGATGCCTTCCATTGATCATGTTCAATCAATATATTTACAAGTTCAGTTGTTTCAGCAATATCTGAATTGTGATTCATCTTTTACAGGTGGTCAAGCATTATGTCGTGCTCTGATGAAAAACACCACCTTGGAGCAAGTGAATCTTGGCAGCAATGAGATGACAGAACCAACGGCAGCTGTCCTTGCACAAGTGGTTATCCATAACACTACTATGTCACACGTTGACCTGTCTTGTAACAGACTGGGGCCTGTAAGTATATATAAAGGGTTAAAAAATACCCCCCCCCCTAAAATTACAAAACATTTCGTCACATAACTTGACAAACATTTTGTTGATTTGAAAAATTTAAAACCTGTGAATGGAGGAATCATTTTCTACCCTCCCAAAGTTTTCCTTTTCAACATCACTTTTCTTTGGCAGCTGACCCCCATTGAGAAGTCTTGTTAGTATTAATGTTAGTAACATTAATTATACAGGTGGCAGTGATTGCATTGGGTCTGTGCAAATTGTTATACAGTGTGGGCCAAAAACAACTTTACCCAATTTAAAAGGTTCATATCTCAAAATTGAAAAGTTTGCTTCAAATTGTTTTCACATATTCGTAAAAAACATCTTCTTAAGAGTATTTGGTGAAAAAACTATTAAAAAATGTATTAAAATAAAAACGTGACGCTAGTTTTAAATCAAAGGGTCAAAATTAACTTTGTCCACGCGAAGGCTGTCGCGTCGCATCACTTGCAATAGCGTGTTCGATAGAGAATGAGAACCACTCAGTATACGCACACATTTGTTCAGCAATTTTATATAACACAATCAAATATATCAAACATAAATAATTAGAATGTTAAAGTACGATATTTCTTCATGATATGCAACTTTCATGCCACAAAGATATAAAAACAATTCTCTTCAAATATGCGCAAAGCAATTGTAACCTCAGACCTAATTTTTGTCATTACGAAATGTTATCTACAATATGTCCAAGAAAGAAGTTAGTACACTTATTGCGTTCGTGGTATGTTCGGCAAACATTTGCGCCGAGAACTGACTCTGGGGTTAGCTTCAAATTCCCTTTGAACCGCTGCAATATTTGCAGCTGAACGGCCAGCTCTTGGACGCCCGTTTAGTGCTTTGCATCTATGTCATCACACTTCCGAAGTTGTGAAAGTTGTTCGCATATAGAGTTATGGTAGGTTTAAGCTGGACTCTTACATTCGGAAAACAAATCCGAAATTGACGCTGCACTTCCAAAAAGCTTTCTGTTCTTAAATAAACCTCTGCCATAAAATTCCTCTCTTGCGTTGTGAATTGCCTTATCTGACACCTTGCAAACCTATTTAGAAATACGCCACGCGGTCACAAAATGCACGAAGGCCTATAAGATTCAAAAATTGCGCCAGGTGAATCCTTTGTAATTGTGTCATTTTTATGCAAATTGTTGGTCAATGACAGGAGCAAAGTTCGAGTACATGACAAGTAAATGGGGATTAAAATCGATTGTATTTCGTTCATACATGTAAAACAATTATCACTTTCCAAAGACAAGCCAAACGTGTTTACCAATTACGTGTATGACTAACGCATAGGTATGCCTTACTCTTAGCAATCGGGCACATCCCATTGAATTACGTGTGGACAAAGTGATTTTTGACACTCGGACGTAAAACTAGCACCATTTTGTTAATTTAGCTTCTTTTGCTTTCATTTCTTCATCACATACTTTTAGAAAGACATACATTTAGAATATGTAACAATATCATGAACATCTCTTCTACAATTCGAGCAACCACCCCCCGAAATTGGGTAAAGTTGTTTTTGGCCCACACTGTACAGTGCATAATATGGAAATAGTGCCCTCCCATGCTGAAAGGTTTAAATTTTCGATTAAATGCAAGGTACAGAATACATGTATGCAAAGTGCTGTATGCAACAAGTGCGGTATTAAGAGCTGTTAAGTGGTGCTCACGTACATGTATGCATGATTTTACATTGTACCAACACGTGTACAGCTATGTACAAGGACCCTGCAAAAGTTTAAAATATTTTTTTAAATTAAGAATAATCTAAATATATCGGGAAATCTTATATAATTTTGCAATCTTATTATTATACCTGTGCTCCTGAATCATGATTGATCCGTAAAAGTATAATGTGCACATAAAGGTGAATGAATTGCAATTGCAAATTTGTGTGAATGACCAGGGTTGCATGAAATATATGGACAGAATGGAGATGATGTATTAGATGTAGAAGTAAAGTGAATGACCGCTGACTCATGTCCTGAAGGGTAACTAATATTATGAAGAGCAAAATGCATGTGTTCTTAGCTTGTATTGATGATACAATGAAATGAATAATTTTCTTGAATAAGGATAGCACAGAGAAGTATATGTATTTGTTCCCAGTTCCACATTCCTAATAGAAATCAACGATATATAATTGAAATTATTATAGCCTGTTCACTGCTTTCTTCTTTCATGCTATTTTCAGAAGATAACATTTTGTTTTACATACTATCTTCATAAAATAACATTTTATTTAACATTTCATTAATTGCGTGCCATCTTCACTCTTCAGAAGATAACATTTTATTAATTACGTGCAATCTTCAAAAGATAACATTTTGTTAATTATGTGGTATATTCAGAAGATAACATTTGATTAATTACTTGCTGTCTTCAAAGGATAACATTTTATTAATTACGTGCTATCTTCAGAAGATAACATTTTATTAATTACATGCTATCTTCAGAAGATAACATTTTATTAATTACATGCTATCTTCAGAAGATAACATTTTATTAATTACATGCTATCTTCAGAAGATAACATTTTATTAATTACTTGCTATCTTCAGAAGATAATATTTTATTAATTACATGCTATCTTCAGAAGATAACATTTTATTAATTACGTGCAATCTTCAGAAGATAACATTTGATTAATTACTTGCTATCTTCAGAAGATAACTTTTTGTTAATTACGTGCTATCTTAAGAAGATAACTTTTTATTAATTACGTGCTATCTTCAGAAGATAACATTTTATTAATTACTTGCTATCTTCAGAAGATAACATTTTATTAATTACGTGCTATCTTCAGAAGATAACATTTTATTAATTACATGCTATCTTCAGAAGATAACATTTTATTATTTACTTGCTATCTTCAGAAGATAATATTTTATTAATTACATGCTATCTTCAGAAGATAACATTTTTATTAATTATGTGCAATCTTCAGAAGATAACATTTGATTAATTACTTGCTATCTTCAGAAGATAACATTTTGTTAATTACGTGCTCTCTTCAGAAGATAACTTTTTATTAATTACGTGCTATCTTCAGAAGATAACATTTTATTAATTACGTGCAATATTCAGAAGATAACATTTGATTAATTACTTGCTGTCTTCAAAGGATAGCATTTTATTAATTACGTGCTATCTTCAGAAGATAACATTTTATTAATTACATGCTATCTTCAGAAGATAACATTTTATTAATTACTTGCTATCTTCAGAAGATAATATTTTATTAATTACATGCTATCTTCAGAAGATAACATTTTTATTAATTACGTGCAATCTTCAGAAGATAACATTTGATTAATTACTTGCTATCTTCAGAAGATAACATTTTGTTAATTACGTGCTATCTTCAGAAGATAACTTTTTATTAATTACGTGCTATCTTCAGAAGATAACATTTTATTAATTACGTGCAATATTCAGAAGATAACATTTGATTAATTACTTGCTGTCTTCAAAGGATAGCATTTTATTAATTACGTGCTATCTTCAGAAGATAACATTTTATTAATTACATGCTATCTTCAGAAGATAACATTTTATTAATTACTTGCTATCTTCAGAAGATAACATTTTGTTAATTACGTGGTATCTTCAGAAGATAACATTTTATTAATTACATTCTATCTTCAGAAGATAACATTTTATTAATTACTTGCTATCTTCAGAAGATAAAATTTTATTAATTACTTGCTATCTTCAGAAGATAACATTTTGTTAATTACTTGCTATCTTCAGAAGATAACATTTTGTTAATTATGTGGTATCTTCAGAAGATAACTTTTTATTAATTACGTGCTATCTTCAGAAGATAAGTGCGGTTTTTAATAGCTTGTCTATTCAAAAGCGTTTTTGTCACCATGGGGTCTCCCTGTTGGTTTTGTTTTGGCTGGGTTTTTTCTCGATGTTCGGGGGGAGTAAGGCAGGTTGTATTAATTGCCCCAGCTCAAGCCATATCAGTAACGTCACCCTTGTGAGGTAGTAACTGCGGCGGGGCTATTCCCTTCGTGATTGGCTGCCTTACGACCTTGCCAGGCTCGGTCCAATCAGATCTCTTGTTAGTGAGCGTCTGGTACTTCGCGGTTTTTTTCCCTTCCATCTCATTCACTTTTTCAGCTGGAGCGGTCAGGTTCGTTTGAAAATAAAATTTGTCTGAAGTGATCAAGTTCGCCTTTTAGAGCTGAATCAGTCGAACTTAGACTGAATTATAAACGGTCAAGTTCGTTGGACTAGCGTTGTTCTGATGGGTTGAAAGAGGGAAGTTACTGCACCGGCGAAGCAGCCGGACTCGGCGAAAAAAGGAAAATCTACAAGGAATACAGAAGATGACACATCGTGAACTGTGTTGGAAATTCCAAGATGGCCTCGGATAGCAGTAGCATGCATGTCTAGTGCCGGTGCGGTGCCTGCAGCAGCGCTGGGGCAAAACCAATGCCTGATGTCAGGGTCGGTGTCGATGCTGCAAATGCTATGATGCTGCCTCCCCACCTCAGGGGCCGCACCGGCCCTCCAGTAGTCGGCGTTTCAGCCACTAGAGGCCAAGATATTCACCCGGTGAGTTTAAACAGTTTAAGTAGTTCATTAAGCCCTCCTGTAGTGACTGAAAGGTGAATTCAAATTGGCCGTCAAACCGCAAACCGTAAAGAATGCAAAAACTGGGACCATTTTGTCATAGCCCTTTCCGTAGCAAAGTTACATATTGTCGAGGATCGTCTTTTATCAAAACTATTTCAGTCATTATTTTATAATGCATTATTTAAAAAACAAAAACAAAACAAAAACAAAAAACAGCATAGTCTTATGATAGCGCAGTTTGTCTCTACGCGTAGGCCAAATATCAAAATTCCTCTAAAATTCCATGTGCGATTGCTCATGAAAAATATTTAGGTGAAGTGAAGTATATGCAACATGTTTATGTAGCCTTTCATGGACATGCCTGAGCAATCTTTTCTTTTAAACTTCTTGTAAATATCAGGCTAAGATAAATCGCCTATCCGACTCGACTCCCGGGGCAATTTAAAAATACTGCCGGGCAAGCTAATTCCTCAGGCCTCTGCCGATCGGAAAATGGGGAAATTATTGTTCAAAGACGGCATTTTGACCCGCTGGCTTTACTTTTGTAACGTGGACAAGCAAACAAAATTTATTTCCGCACTAATTTCCACTGAAAATGTTATGGAGCGCGGGCTATTCCTAAAAGCATACATGCTAGACATGAGTGGACATCACCTGTTCAGACCGTGGGAATCCACCATATCAAAATAATGTTTTTAAATATTAATGAGGTCAAATCGTTTTTCATTTACCCCGAAGCGCGTACAGCGTATATCGCAGTGTTCATTATTGTTGGTACCGTACAAGCACATGTTTACTCTTTAATTATTAATGAGGTCGATCTGATGACGCGATGCTTTTTCCCTGACCGCGAAACATGTGCACGCAGTGTATATCGTATGTAGAATACGACCGCATGTGTACATCACTTATGAATTATTCAGCGCCGCGTGGGTTTTTTCGGGCGGCGCTGCTCGCCTGGGAGATGAGTGTCACCTAATTTGCATAGAACATTATATCAGGATTATCAGCCCGTCGAATTTTTCCCGCGCGGCCACCGCACTCGGAGGTTGCTTACAAAATTATTCATCACAAAAAACAAGATGATAATGAGATAATAATTTAGAGATAAACAGAGAAATAAATAATAGAGTAAAATTATTAACAATTACATAATGAGGAAATATATATATTAATAAATAAAGATATAAAAGAAAATCAAGAAATTTACAAAAAATTAAAATAGACAAGAAGGAAAAAAAAACATCTGCATGCAATAAGAAGGGGGTGCATTCCACATGCGATGACAAGAAAGGATGAAATGAACAATATTTATGATAGAAAAAAAAAAAAAAAATGAAAATTGAAAAAAAAAAAAAAAAAATAGAAAAAAAAATAAAAAAAAAAAAATAAAAAAAAAAAAAAAAAAAAAAAAAAAAAAATAAAAAAAAAAAATAAATAAAAAATAATAAAAAAAATAACGAAAAAAATAAAGTAAATAGAATTAACACAGTACATATATACATGTATAGTTAACAATAAATAAAGGACAATAGATAATCAAATACGAATAATAATAATGAAAAAAAAAAAAAAAAAATAACAAATAAATAATAACCAAATAGAATGATAGTTAAATAAAGTAATAGAATGAACACAGTACATATTATATATATATATATAACAATAATAAAGCAAAATAAATAGATTTAACTAATAGTTAATATGCACAAATAAATGGACCACAATGGGAAGGAATATACAAAAATAAAATAGACCACAACAATAGAAAAAAAAAAAAAAGATTAAAATAAATAAGTCAATAAAAGGGATTAAAGACTGGAATAACCCAAAACTCGGCTAGGTCATTCAAGACATAATTAAAGACAGGTACAAACCAAAACCAGTTAAGTTTAACAAGACACGATAATAAAAAGTAATAAGTTCAATATTAAGAACTAAATTAACAGGAGCAAAAACCCTAACCGGGTTAGTTGCATAATAATAAAAAGTAGTAAGATCAATATTAAGATTCAAGTCAAATTAAAATTAAATACAGGAACAAACCAAAATTGGTTTAGTTCTTAAATAAAGACAGGACAATAAAAAGCAATAAGTTCAATATTAAGAATTTAAGTTATCAAAGGCAGGAACAAACCTAAAATGGTTTATTTCAAGCAGGACATTAATTAAAGACTGGAACAAACAAAAATGGGTTTCGTTCAATCGGACATTACTCAGTTAGCTCAATTAAGGCATAATTACAGGAACAAATCAAGACTAGTTTACTTAAATAAATACAGAATAAGTTCAATATTAATGTTATTTATTTATGACAAAAAACAACAACAACTTGGTTTAGCTTAATCAGGACATTAACGAAAGACAGGAACACACCAAAACTTGGTTAGGTCAATCAAGACATGCTAATAAAAAGTAATACAGTTCAATCAAGGATACTCAATACAATATTAAAAATTCATTTAATTAATTAATTTAATCAAAATTGGTGTAGTTCAATCAAATCATTTAATATGGTAATAAGAATTAAAAGTTAAATATTATAAACCAAAAAATTAGTTAAGTTCAAGCACAACATATTCAAAGACAGGGAAAAACCAAAAGCGGGGTTAGTCAATCAACCCACGATATTAAGAAGCGTTAAGTTCAATATTAAAACTAATTTAGAAAGGATGGAAAACAAACAAACAAAACAAAAAACAAATTGGTTTTATAGTTCATTCAAGGCAGAGTGATAGACAGAGACAAACAAGAACTGGTTTAGTTCTTAAATCAAGACAAGTTTAGAAGAAGTAATAAGTTCAGCGTTAGTATTAAATTATTTAATCAAACAGAGTTTCAATCGAGACAGAATTTAAAAGCATGAACAAACCATAACTGGTTTAGTTGAATCCAAACATAATAGAAAGTAATAAGTGCAAAATGAAAAGAATCAATTTAACTAGGCAATTGAAGACAGGAAAAAGCAAAATTGGGAGTTAATATCATAGACGTAATTAAAGACAGGAACAAAACAAAACCTGGCTTAGTTCAATCAAGACACGATAACAGAAAGTAATAAGTTCAATAGTAAGAATCACTTTAATTACCGTAAGACAGTACTGAACAAGCCAAAATTTGTGTAGTTCAATCAAGGCATAATTTATGATAGGAACAAACCTAACGGTTTCGTTCAATCAAGATGATAATAAAAAGTAATAAGTTAACATGCAGAATTAAATTATTTAATCAAATAGAGTTTCAATCAAGACAGAAATTTAAAAGCATGAACAAACCATAACTGGTTTAGTTCAATCAAAACATAATAGAAAGTAATAAGTGCAAAATGAAAAGGTTCAAATTAACTAAGCAATTAAAAACAGGAACAAACAAAATTAGTTGAGGTAATATAGACGCAATTAAAGACAGGAACAAAACAAAACCTGGTTTAGTTCAATCAAGACACGATAACAGAAAGTAATAAGGTCAATAGTAAGAATCATTTTAATTACCGTAAGTAAGACAGTACGGAACAAGCCAAAATGTGTTTAGTTCAATCAAGGCATAAGTTATGACAGGAACAAACCTAACTCGGTTTCGTTCAATCAAGATGATGATAAAAAGTAATAAGTTAACATGCAGAATTAATTTAGTTAATTAAAAACATGACACAGGGTCGACACCCTATACTATTAACATAAACTTAATACTCTGGCGCTGCATTTTGCGGTCTATTGCCGTTTGGTCTAATACCATTTGGTCTAATTCCCGTTTCGTCTATATTCAATTGGTCTATTACCAGAAAGGCTAATTGCCATTTAGTCTAATAATCTTATAGTCTAATGTCCATTTAGTCTAATATTGTTTGGTCTAATATCCAGTATGTCTACTAACCATATAGTCTAATAACCATTTGGTCTAATAATTTTTCAATAACCATTTGGTCTAATAACCATTTGGTCTAATAACCATTAGGTCCAATACTCTTATGGTCTAATAACCAGTTAGTCTAATACCATTTCGTCTATTTGCCAATTAGTCAAAAAAAATTGCCATTTCGTCTACTACTGGTTACGGGCTGAAAATACATGTAATGAGGCAAGCATGTGTTATGAGATGAGCACATGTAAACAAAGGTACTATATGTATCAAATCTTATGCATTTTTAGTAGAATAATTGTTATTGTTTATTGATATATCCAAAAAATGAAGACTGATACATGTAGCCTACTCAAGTGGAAGTGACATTTTGCCGGATTATTTGTCCTTCTTTCCTCGGTCTTTTAAGGTTAATATGATAATAGGCTCATCACAGACCCTGGGCTCATCACGCATCACTGGAGGTGCCACGGGTACAGGGCATTTGCCGGTATTGTCATTCCAACATTAAAACAAATTAGGTTTCATGTTTTTGTCATTTGCATATGGAGTTACATGTAGATAATACATGTAGGCATATAGACATGTTTACACTGTTTATGAAACATGCTCCTTTAAGACCACGGTGACCATGGACTATGATCTCACACTCACAGTATGTGTAATAGCGTTTTTAGCGCTATGCAGCCTCACATATCGTGCTATTAGACCAATCGGTTAGTAGACCAATTGGGTAGTAGACTAAATAGCTTGTTAGACCAAATGGTTTGTAGACTAAATGGCTATTAGACCAAATGGCTATTAGACTTATTGGCTATAGACCAAATGGGTATTAGACTAAATGGTTGTTAGACTAAATGGTTTTAGACTTATTGGTTATTAGACCAAATGGTTATAGGACCAAATGGTAATCGGACCAACTGGTTATAGGACCAAATGATTATTGGACATACTGGATATAGACCTAATGGGTTTAGATTAAATGGATATAGACGAAATGGGTATTAGACGAAATGGTATTAGACCAAATGGCAAATCCCCCATTTTGCGAGCGGGCAAATGGTATTTCACCGAACGCAAGAAAGGGAGTTCGGTATGATTGGCTAGCAGTCGATCGCTAGATCGCTCAGCGGTGAGCGACAAACTCAAAATGGAGCGATGTATTCAATTCGATTGAAATTAATATTCTATTATTGATGCAGATAAAGAATGTGGCATAGCATGTATTGTTTAGACTTGTGATTTAATTTTCTAATATACGCGTTCCCTTATAGAATTGGAATTCCCAACAGTGGTATACATTAAATGTTTATTTTGACGATCCAATTCGTTGCTTATAAAACGTAGTAAAATATACCGCAGCAAACAGCAGACCCCGCTAATTATTCTTACATTTCCAGTTAGTGTATTTAAAATAAACCTGGGATTTACCTGACAACAAATCAAATTTTCTTGGAATAGCAATATCATACTGTTTATCAGAGTTAAGAAGGAAAATAAGAAATAAATACATACCATAGCGTAAGTTAAGTTGCATTTGCTGCTGATATTTCTCTTTTTTCTGTTCTGTGTCCCACCTTTTATTACAACAGGTCACCAGACGTGGACGGTGGGTGATAGCCGAGTATATTAGGCAGGAGAGCGCAACCCTCCACTCCCTGGCGCTGGACAGGTTCTCATGGATGGGGCTTGGCGGCACAAGAGTCAATACATTTAGGAAAGAGTTGACAAAAAGTGAATGGAAGGTCTGCTCCTCCTATGCTATAAGACACATTGGGAAAATGACATTTTCACACCCTAAGAAACTATGTCAGGCGGTTGACCGTCAAAGGAACTTCGACAGATTACCCCATACATGCGTAGGGTCGCATGACCGGTTTATTGTCACGCTATTCTGGTTCTGCAAAGTACTTTTGACGATCAAAAGTGGTGACAACAGGGTCATTTCACAAGGGCATCACGCATCATGTCCGTTCCGGGTGAAAGGCGGTGTCCATCCTCAATAAGGTTTTCGCCAGTGTCGCGACCAGGTGAAAGTTTTGCCAGCTCTATACAAACTCTTAGTCTAGACTGGTAGTCTAGTGGCCGTTTCATTTCATAAATAAACATTTTACATGAGTTGCACGGTAATTATAAGGGCAGCACTTTTCGAGCCTCAGTTTGCATTTTCTCATCCCATTGTCGGCCTGCAAAAGGCCCGGTTTCGGGTTTCATGTAAATGTAAAATGGTTTCACGGTTGGATAGGCCGGGCTGTGCTTCTGATATAGTTACCGTTCAATTGGATAAGGTATATCAGTAATTGGTTATAAGTAGTTGGTTAAACGGCTTGTTGGCATGCCTCGTTCAAATTCAATTCAAAAGATGTGCAAAAGCGTTGTAGCAGAAGGCCAGGGCAAACATGTCAGCTTTGTTGTGGGGCATTGGCTCACTTAAGGAAAACTAAAGCAAATTCTAAACCAATCAGCAATTTCAGGGGATATCGTTCAAAAACGTTAGTCTCGTTGTGGCGGTGCATTTTTCATGTTAACATCAACTTGCAGAATGGATTGATGTTGTTTTGTCCTGTTCTTAGTCCACTTACGTTCTGGTTGGATGGCAATGAAAAGCCAAGTGAAAATGAAAGAGTGTTCGGTAAGGCATTTTCATTGAATTCAATTAAAAATAGGCACATACGCTCTTGTGCGTAGGGTAACTAAGAGCAAATGACAGGAATCAACCAAAAGTGGTTTTGCATTTCGTTGGAAAAAAATAAAAAGGGTTTTGGGAACAGGATTCAAAAAATGGTTTCCGTTCAGAGTTCGCTATTGCCGGTGAAGATGGTAATTAAAAGCAGGTAGCTTTTTAAAAAAGACCAACCAAAAATGGGTTTCTGTTGTTGCGGTGACATAGTTCACTTCAACATTAATAGTTGAGTGCTTGAAAAAATGGTTCGCTTATTATGTTATTATTCAGTGGAAATCAAAGCGAGGTTGGAAAAAGAAAATGTGTTTTGGAAGTAACTTTTCACAAAGGTCAGCTAAAACATGCTTGCGTTATTGGCATGGTCAAGCATGTTTATTGTGTTGACGGCAATTTAAAAGCCAGACAGCTTGGTCACAAAAATCATTCCAAATGGATGTTGTTTGGGTGACTGTGTTCACTCAATAGGCAATTCAAATGCCCACCCAACCCGCCCCACATGAGTTTTACAAAAAGAAAAAAAAAGGGGCGGGGGGTTGGCAAGGGTTCAGTATGGAACCCTTGGGTGGCATGTTTTTCAGGGGGATCAGGGTCTGGACCGTGTCTTTTTTGGTAGTTTCAATGGTCGTGTCCGGAAAATATTTGGAGGTGTGTTGCCCCAAGTGGGATCCACCATCAAAATCATCAAATAATATGTCCAGAATCTGTTCCCACCTTTTTGTTCCCTATCAATGGGTAATCTCTGTGGATAGTCCTACTTGTTCGTGCATCAGTGTGGTGCTCTGACCGTTTCAGCTAATTCCGCAAAAAAATAAATGTTAATTGGGTGGTATCATAAATTGGCTGTGTGATGAGTTATTTTTCTCTCTGTGCATGTAGCCTAAGACCCTCTGAGGACAAGTGCGGTTTTTAATAGCTTGTCTATTCAAAAGCGTTTTGTCACCATGGGGTCTCCCTGTTGGTTTTGTTTTGGCTGGGTTTTTCTCGATGTTCGGGGGGAGTAAGGCAGGTTGTATTAATTGCCCCAGCTCAAGCCATATCAGTAACGTCACCCTTGTGAGGTAGTAACTGCGGCGGGGCTATTCCCCTTCGTGATTGGCTGCCTTACGACCTTGCCAGGCTCGGTCCAATCAGATCTCTTGTTAGTGAGCGCCTGGTACTTCAGCGGTTTTTTCCCTTCCATCTCATTCACTTTTTCAGCTGGAGCGGTCAGGTTCGTTTGAAAATCCCGCCCAACCCACCCAGTTTGTAGCTGGGGGAGGGTTTGGTGGGTCGTGCCCCAGACCTGTGGTGTTTGGGGGTAGCTGGCCAGGCCTGTGCGCAGTCCCCGTTCCGGATGTGGGGGTGGGCTGGCAAGATATCTTGCAGCCGTGTGCTCAGCCGGGTATGGCATGTTTTTCAGGGGGATCAGGGTCTGGACTGTGTCTTTTTTGGTAGTTTCAATGGTCGTGTCCGGAAAATATTTGGAGGTGTGTTGCCCCAAGTGGGATCCACCATCAAAATCATCAAATAATATGTCCAGAATCCGTTCCCACCTTTTTGTTCCCTATCAATGGGTAATCTCTGTGGATAGTCCTACTTGTTCGTGCATCAGTGTGGTGCTCTGACCGCTTCAGCTAATTCCGCAAAAAATAAATGTTAATTGGGTGGTATCATAAATTGGCTGTGTGATGAGTTATTTTTCTCTCTGTGCATGTAGCCTAAGACCCTCTGAGGACAACATTTTATTAATTACGTGCTATCTTCAGAAGATAACATTTTATTAATTACTTGCTATCTTCAGAAGATAACATTTTATCTATTACGTGCTATCTTCAGAAGATAACATTTTAATAATTACTATCTTCAGAAGATAACATTTTCTTAATTACGTGGTATCTTCAGAAGATAACTTTTTATTAATTACGTGCTATCTTCAGAAGATAACATTTTATTAATTACGTGCTATCTTCAGAAGATAACATTTTATTAATTACTTGCTATCTTCAGAAGATAAAATTTTATTAATTACATGCTATCTTCAGAAGATAACATTTTATTAATTACTTGCTATCTTCAGATGATAACATTTTATTAATTACTTGCTATCTTCAGAAGATAACATTTTATTAATTACGTGCTATCTTCAGAAGATAACATTTTATTAATTACTTGCTATCTTCAGAAGATAAAATTTTATTAATTACATGCTATCTTCAGAAGATAACATTTTATTAATTACTTGCTATCTTCAGAAGATAACATTTTATTAATTACTTGCTATCTTCAGAAGATAACATTTTATTATGTGCTAAAATTTACCTTTAAATTGTTGTCATGGTGATAGATGAAATCATGAATACACCTGTGTGCCTGTGTGCATACATGATTCTGTTTAAAAATAACATAAACACACAAATCTAATACACAAGTTGCACTTTTTACCTTTCTCCCTTCATGTACATTGTATTAAATGCATATGTGGCATACACAATGTATAATAATAAATATTATATGCATCACATAAAAA
This sequence comes from Amphiura filiformis, assembly GCF_039555335.1. NCBI lineage: Eukaryota > Metazoa > Echinodermata > Ophiuroidea > Amphilepidida > Amphiuridae > Amphiura > Amphiura filiformis. Next base: position 39,140,026 of record NC_092632.1, on the reverse strand, counting down.
TAGAAGTAACAAGACCTGTAGATACATACTCTGAAGTATTTGATTTACATGTTGATTATGGAATGAGATGCCATTAAATGTTTTAAACTCAGTTCACGTTTTGATACAAGCATATTGTAATCAGTCATTGTGCATCTCCCAGGTTATAAGGGATGTACGAGTAAGAGCAGATAAGATATCTCACCTCCCTTCCCTCCTTGCAGCAACTCATGCCCTTTTATAACACTAGTACATATATGCAGTATTAGATTACCCCAAGGGATGCAGACATGATGTTGAATCAAAGATAGAGATTCAGGTGTTTCCTTAGCTTAAATCTCTGGGTATATGATAATAACCAAACAATGTGTGTCTAGTTCTTTTTTTAAACTATATAGTACTGGGTATATTTGGCTCTCACATGTATCCAAAGTGCATAGCAGATGAATATGTGTTGTGAATGACCTACTGAGGGTTCAGCCGAAATCTATCATGGCACTTTTTTAAGAGTTTGAGTGAGTGAGAGAGGAGAGGTTGAAATGCATGATGCGCCTGGATGAAATTTTCCTGTTACTGTGCTATCGATTTCACACAAAATGTGAACATGAAGTGCCCATTTAGCTTGTTTCAGCTGTCATGTGAGTTCGTCTCTATCAATACAAACTGAGATTTGAGCCCAAAGATGTGTGCTCTGAATGTGCATTAGTGTTTGCCAAACAATTTCATTCTTTAATAATACTTGCAGAATGTAATAATAGTTAGTAGCACATTAGTTTCCCTACATGAAGCAAATTAAACCTTAAATTACGGAACGGAATGATTGATTTTAAGTAGTCGTTTGGCTTTAATTAATCACTTATTTTGGGTATGTGTTGAGCATGGATGTGACTTTTGACTTTCATACACACAGCCAGCATGCAAGAACTTTGTGGAAAATGTGAGACTCAACTTTACCATGAGTTAATAACTAAATGTGTTTATGCCTGAGGCATAGCAGCTGTATAGGAACAGCCGATTGTCATTTTAATTCATTGCCTGTCTGCAAACATGTGCAACCTGTCACGTTATCCCTTTGTAGGCAGTGTTTGTCTTGGTACTGAAATGTTGGGTGGTACTTTTCACACCTCTTTGGACATTATTGGACACTGTAAATGCTTAAATCTACTTTATAAATCTACTTGCAAATTGATCGAACATTATTTGTATGAATTTTACCTCTATTTTGATTTTATTGATCAGTGTAATGTTACTGTACCATTGCATAGGTAGGACAATTAGTAGCACATGTAATACAAGATTTTGTTTGCTTCAGGAAGGAGTTGAGGGAAAGTTGGTGCTGTGTGTCAGTCACACGCTTCAAGTTAACTAGTTTATTACCTTAGTTGTTTGGTGATGTCATTTTAATAGTCAACTGAATTATGATAGCTTGTTATGTATCAAAGGATTACCTAGTTTGGTGAACTCGTCAATGTATTATCATTTTTTTTGATATGCAAATAAGACAGTTGAACTGTTAACATTTTTAGTATGTTCATATAAATTTCAAATTTAAATCATGAAGGTTTGTTATGCTTGTTGGTGATATCATGTTGCTCTCCGCCTTCTGGTAAATTTGTTGTTGCCATCAGTGAGGTACACAAAGGGTTGTTTATTTTGTTGCAATTATATATGTGAATTTAGAGTGTTGTTTACAAAAACGAGTAACATAACACAAGAGAAACTATCAAATTCATGCAAATTGTTGTTATTCAACTATTCAAGTGCATCAATGATGAGACATGATTTCATCTTTTATTCACATTAATTTATTTTGATTGTAGTGTTTTTATTCTAATCTAAAATATGTTTGTGTCTTCCTTTTCTCTGTTGCAGGATGGTGGTAAACAGCTTCAAGAAGGAATGGAAGAAAACAACACCGTATTAGAAATGGATCTCCGTCTCACCGAGGTTGGACAAGAGAGTGAATATTGTATCAACCAAATCCTGAAAAAGAACCAAGAGAGGGATAGAGAACTCAAATTAGCACAGGAAAAAGAAAATAACAACAACATGAACTTAGATCGATGAAATGTTCATAATGTGACACCATCTGGTCCATGGAGTCCAAAGGAGACATCATAATACTGAAAACACCAAAGGTCTGGCATACTTTGTTCTAAAGCTATGACGTTTTGTGATGTCTATTTTATTGGGGGTTTTTTTTCTCCCTATTTTTGCCTTTACCTCAATTTCAAATTTGACCCCTTTGGCCTCCATGGACCAGATTGTCTCACATATTATGATTGCACCGGAGGGAAAGTTTGTAGTAATTGGTGCACAAAATAGTGCTGTTAATAAAAAAAAGTCATGATACTGTTGAATTGTGTCAAAATTGCATGACTTATCAATCAATAAGTAATTAGATGACTTCATGTCTTATATTTACAGTGTAAACTATTACAATGATTGCTATAAGGTAAATACGTACTGTCATTCACAGTTTCATAAATGGGTCCCTTCAACTGCTCATAGTGACAAATTGAAAGTGTAACAACACCTTGTACTAAATTAAGCCCCACATTGCAAAAGATTAAATTTCTAGTCTGGTACGAAATAAGCCTCCTGAACATTTGGCACACTATTGAATGTTCCGTTTTTGTTAACACCCCATGTTGCTGTAGGTCATGTCACATTAATCGAAGAATTCCATTAGGAGAGGCCTATGAAGACCATTGATTGTCCCATTTTATTACTTCACTAAGGAATTTTTCTAATTTGAAGTATCTTCCGAGAGTGATGTTCACATCATGTTGTATTACATCCAATTACTCTATTTACCCATAGTGATGTTTGCTGTAATTGAGCAAAACAGATTGACGAGATAGGTAAAGTGTGGAGTTGTGATGTCTTCCTTTTATCTTGTCTACAATGTACCTTGGCGTTATTACTTAATGAAAAACGAAATGGGTTTGTGTTCGTATACGTGGTAAATGAAATCTTGTTGATTTCAATGTGAGGTATAACCTGAACATACTGAATACATTCTATTTGTAAGATGTTGTTATATAAGATGTATAAAAGAATTTATTATCTGTATTATTTCATAATATTTTTCATAATTTTATGTGTTTCAAAAAATTTGTGAAGGAACAAAATTTCCAGCGTTAAGAATGCTAAAAAGAAGTTTTTGGTTTTAGAGTTCATGTTCCTGTTGTGTGTGCTTTAATCTTCAAAATAAAACATTTTCTACAAGTCACTTTTAGGAAAGCCATAGCCAGGAAAACCTACACTAAATTTTTTTGTTAATTGTATATTATGATGAAACAAGTTATAATATGACATGATTTTCATGTGTACTGTTGCTTTATGCAGTAAGCAGTTTAAAGTTATGCAAAATGAAATAAATATATCATTGTTACTTGCTATATAATAAACCGTCCTGATTGAATTTATAAGGAAGTGGTGTGTTTGGTTACTCTCTTTGATGTGTCTATGTGGTCAATAACCGTCTTAGAAATTCTCCTTTTAGTGTTCTTCATCATTACATGATACATGCAAATTGCATGTCAAGAGCATTGCATGATACAATTATTTCCGAAAGTAATACAACAAATTCGTGGATCGCCTCTGCATTGCTGATGGTGATCGACATCGATATGACATCATATCCCTAAGTATTTAGTCCACTACTTTATATTAGCTTGTATCATGTAATGGTGAATAATACGTACATTCCATCCAATATTTGGATTCTGGATTTGTCGTGTCTTATCATGGCTTCACAAGTCAAGTACTTCTTATAGTATTTCTTTAGTATGTGGAACGGGTTCACCTTCTAGAAGAAGCCGGGCAACATTGATTGGACTAGATGTGTAGAAAAGTTTTGCCTGTGCTGTAATACTAATATTGCCTGGCTTAAATTTCCTATATTTTTCTTGAATGATTCTCCAAATACTTGCCCATTGCATCAATAAGTCCACTTGCATACCGACTACCTTTGCGTCACTCAAGAAGGCTCTTTGCGTTTACTGTCTTCCTTTATTGAGAGAGGACATAAAAATAATCAGAGTGGCTTAATAGAATGGGGTGCACGTAATTTTGCTCTGACGGACCCAAAGTGGCATACTTTTGCGGACAAAATTAACAAACAAACATAAAATCCGCCGGACGTTATGTTCCCATGTACTGTCCATTTTGTAATGCAGTGTCTGTGGGTCTTAGGGCTACATTACACTAAGCCAAAAGAGTAAAATTTTCACAAGGTCATAGGCCTATCTTAAAATCATGTGCATCAAAATGAACCAAAATTACGCACAGGATTACTTCAATACTCTACTCTAAACACATGTGAGTAGTAACCAAGCAGTTGACACAACAGCAAAATGCACTGACATGGAACAGCTTCCTGGGCCACATTCACAGCCGAATAAATGGTACCCAGCATAAGAAATCTGTGAGTAAGTGGAATAAGACCTGTTTCTTGAAGAAAGTGCGTGAAAAGCAGAAATCAGCCCTTTCCACACTATTCTATTTACTCTTTGGAAATTGTCATCTGTGTAAGGATCGTATACGCACTTTCTATTAGGCTTCCATGGATGTACGGTAATAGATCAAGGTATTGTAACAAATTGGTTTTGACAGAGAACTTAAGTCAAGTATAAGACTTTTCGAAGGCAATTATATGGTAGTATTTTTGCCCGGAGGTCCTGAAGAAGGAAAGTTTTTATTAATTACGTGCTATCTTCAGAAGATAACATTTTATTAATAACGTGCTATCTTCAGAAGATAACATTTTATTAATTACATGCTATCTTCAGAAGATAACATTTTATTAATTACCTGCTATCTTCAGAAGGTAACTTTTTATTAATTACGTGCTATCTTCAGAAGATAACATTTTATTAATTACGTGCTATCTTCAGAAGATAACATTTTTAATTACGTGGTATCTTCAGAAGATAACTTTTTATTAATTACGTGCTATCTTCAGAAGGTAACTTTTTATTAATTACGTGCTATCTTCAGAAGATAACATTTTATTAATTACGTGCTATATTCAGAAGACAACATTTTATCAATTACGTGCTATCTTCAGAAGATAACATTTTATTAATTACGTGCTATCTTCAGAAGATAACATTTTATTAATTACGTGCTATCTTCAGAAGGTAACTTTTTATTAATTACGTGCTATCTTCAGAAGATAACTTTTTATTAATTACGTGCTATCTTCAGAAGGTAACTTTTTATTAATTACGTGCTATCTTCAGAAGATAACATTTTATTAATTACGTGCTATCTTCAGAAGACAACATTTTATCAATTACGTGCTATCTTCAGAAGGTAACATTTTATTAATTACATGCTATCTTCAGAAGATAACAGTTTATTAATTACGTGCTATCTTCAGAAGATAACATTTTATTAATTACATGCTATCTTCAGAAGATAACATTTTATTAATTACATGCTATCTTCAGAAGATAACATTTTATTAATTACGTGCTATCTTCAGAAGGTAACTTTTTATTAATTACGTGCTATCTTCAGAAGATAACATTTCGTTAATTACGTGCTATCTTCAGAAGATAACTTTTATTAATTACATGCTATCTTCAGAAGATAACAGTTTATTAATTACGTGCTATCTTCAGAAGATAACATTTTATTAATTACATGCTATCTTCAGAAGATAACATTTTATTAATTACGTGCTATCTTCAGAAGATAAAATTTTATTAATTACGTGCTATCTTCAGAAGATAAAATTTTATTAATTACATGCTATCTTCAGAAGATAACAGTTTATTAATTACGTGCTATCTTCAGAAGATAACATTTTATTAATTACATGCTATCTTCAGAAGATAACATTGTATTAATTACATACTATCTTCAGAAGATAACATTTTATTAATTACATGCTATCTTCAGAAGATAACATTTTATTAATTACGTGCTATCTTCAGAAGGTAACTTTTTATTAATTACGTGCTATCTTCAGAAGATAACATTTCGTTAATTACGTGCTATCGTCAGAAGACAACATTTTATCAATTACGTGCTATCTTCAGAAGGTAACATTTTATTAATTACGTGCTATCTTCAGAAGATAACATTTTATTAATTACGTGCTATCTTCAGAAGATAACATTTTATTAATTACATGCTATCTTCAGAAGATAACATTTTATTAATTACATGCTATCTTCAGAAGATAACAGTTTATTAATTACGTGCTATCTTCAGAAGATAACATTTTATTAATTACATGCTATCTTCAGAAGATAACATTTTATTAATTACATGCTATCTTCAGAAGATAACATTTTATTAATTACGCGCTATCTTCAGAAGGTAACTTTTTATTAATTACGTGCTATCTTCAGAAGATAATATTTCGTTAATTACGTGCTATCTTCAGAAGATAACTTTTTATTAATTACGTGCTATCTTCAGAAGATAACATTTTATTAATTACATGCTATCTTCAGAAGATAACATTTTATTAATTACATGCTATCTTCAGAAGATAACATTTTATTAATAACGTGCTATCTTCAGAAGATAACTTTTTATTAATTACGTGCTATCTTCAGAAGATAACATTTTATTAATTACGTGCTATCTTCAGAAGATAACATTTTATTAATTACTTGCTATCAATTCAATTCAATTCAATTCAATTCCCTCAAATGAGGGAAATTTATTCAGTATATAAAGGCATCCGGCCCTAAAATACATTGTAAATTACATAAACAATATTAACGTATACATCTACTGACGAAAGTATATATCTCTCTTCTTACATGCATTAAATAGATATTTACCGTATTTTTCAAGATCCTGCTATCAGAAGTCTGCATGAATTGGCAATACTTCAGTTCAGTTGGGTTTTCACGATAGTATCTAGGTATAAAACGTTGCCGCTCATTCGTAAAATAATCACACACTAGAACAAAATGCAGTTCATCTTCGACCAATCCAGACTCACATAATTTACAGAGACGTTCATCGCGTGGTATACCTTCATATCTTCCTAAAACTACTTCCAAATTCAAACTACCCAGTCGGAGTTTAGTCAACAAAATCTTCATCATAACATTTTCAATAATAAATAAATACTTTTCACATATGATATCAGTCTTAAAGATTGAATAATATTTTAACTTAGAATTAGTACGCATAGACTCATCAAAACGTTGTAGTTCTATGTCTGTACAACGTTGCTTAAAAAGTGAAATAAAAACATTTTTATTGGCAACACCTTGTGCAATCCAAACGTGACCAAATCCTCTAGAAAACAAAATGTTTTTGACAGCTAGTGTCCAACACTCCTGGCCACGTTCGGCTTTGTTGTACTGAAATTTATAACACTGAAATAATGTTCTATTATGACTTAATTCAAGAATATATAACCAATACTTGATAACTCTTATCAGAGTTTGAATAAACAAAGGATATCTGTCCAATTCACCTCGCACACCATCACTAGAAGTTGTTTTTGGTATGTTGAGTAGGTACCTGCAGAAACTTAAATGCACTCTTTCAATGAACATTGATTCATCTGTTCCCCATAATTCGCAGCCATAAAACATAATTGGGGCAATTTTAGTATCAAAAATTTTGCACATTACATCAGGAGGTAGGCGACCAAATTTACTGGCAATGCTTTTAACACTAAAAAGGGCTTTCTTAGCCTGTACACTTAAATACTCTTGTGATTTGATCCATGATCCAGACGAACTGAATGTAACTCCTAAGTACTTAAATGAATTAACAGTGTCTATTTGCTCGTCTAAATAATACCATTTTTCATATCTCTTTAATACACCACCACGACGAAAAACAATGATTTTTGTTTTCTCAGTATTGACTGTTAGACCCCATACTTTACAGTAGTTAGCAAGAATATTTATTTGTCGTTGCAGTCCAAATACTGTATCACTGATCAGTGCTAGATCATCAGCATAGAGTAAGTGGTTTATATATGCGTCGCCAAGTTAGATTTCCTGGATGTCAGAAGAATTCAGCTGCTGACTCAAGCTGTTGAGGAACAAATTAAAAAGAAATGGTGATAATACAGACCCTTGCTGAACACCTGATAAACAAGGAAAAGAATTTGTGACTCCATTAGGAGTTTTAACATGTGCATTTAATTGCATATACATGGAACGCAACACTTCAAGGATGTTACCTGTAATTCCAGCATCTTTTAGTTTAGAAATGAGCAGTTGGTGATTCACAGAATTAAAAGCTTTACGAAAATCTACGAAAGCAATATATAATCGACCTTTTTTACGTGACAAGTATCTATTAATTACTGTATACATAATAAAAACATTATCTGTTGTGCGATAACCTTTTCTGAAACCAGCTTGTTCTTGGCAAAAGAAATTCACTGCGTCTGCCCAGAAGTTCAATCTATTCAGGAGAACTCCCGAGAAAACTTTACATAGAACTGAAATAAGTGATATTCCCCGATAATTACTGGGCTCATCACGTTTACCTTGTTTAAAAATGGGGACAATCAGCCCAGTGGCCCACTGCAAGGGAAAGCAACCAGAGCTTAATATTGCATTGAATAAACTTACAAGCATATCGAGCAAGACTTTTGGCGAATGTTTAAGAAATTCAGCAGGTATGCCATCAATACCAGTCGCTTTGCCCTGTTTCAAAGAGTTCACAGATTTAGCTACCTCATCCTCAGTTCTTCATCTTCATCTGATACAGTGCATCCCTCAAAAATGAGTATTGCTGCACCTTGAATAATAACATGGCGAGGCGAACAAAAGTGCTGTGAACGTGAAGAGAGTTTGTTATATACAGTGCTTCGTGCGAGTAAAAATAGCATCACCAATTATGGAAGCTGGATGCTAGCAAGTCCGTGCCGAAATGCTTCTACGGACGGTGCTGCAACGAGGGATGGAGGAAGATCATTCCATAGCTTGATGGTATATGGAAAGAACGAGTACTGGAAAGCTAAAACTCTTGCACGCGGTTGGATGAACTTATGATTGTGGCCTCTCAGTGAGTCAATGTTCCTGCCACTTCTGATGGTAAGGTAGTCAGCAGCTGGAATATCCACAATGGCTGCTACAATTTTGTAACACATCACCACCTGCGATCTCATCCTCCGTTGGTGTAGTGTATCCCACTGCAGTGACTGAAGCATGTCGGTGACGCTACTGGTACGGCGATAATCACTAGTGACAAATCGTGCTGCCCGTCTCTGTACAGCTTCTAGACTCTGGATATTACGTTGCGTGTGGGGTGCCCAGGCAGATGATGAATACTCGAGAATTGGGCGGACAAAGCTCTCGTAGCACTTGGTCTTAATGTCAGGAGGACATTTGCTGACATTTCGCCGCAGGAAACCAAGTGTCTGGTTTGCCTTTTTGGTTATGGTGTTGATGTGAGCATTCCAGGATAAGTCAGAGCTGATGGTTACTCCCAGGTACTTGGAATTGGTTGTTAAGGCTAGATGTTGGCCATGTAGCGAATAAGTGGTGTAAATGGGAGATCGCTTGTTGGTAATACGCAGGACTTCGCATTTATCAGGATTGAATGACATCCCCCACTGCTTTTCCCATGTCTGGAGACAGTTTAGATCTTCTTGTAACAATCTGGCATCGTCGGGACTTTTGATGACTCGGTAGAGCAGAGAGTCATCTGCAAATAGGCGCGTGGTTGATGTGACACACTCTGGCAAGTCGTTAATAAAAACCAGAAAAAGCAAGGGGCCCAGGACGGACCCCTGCGGGACTCCAGATGTTACAGATGTTACAGATGAGACTTTCCCCTCAAGTAGAACACGCTGGGAGCGATTGGATAAGAAGTCCTCAATCCATGCCAAGGTGTTACCACCTATCCCGTAATGAGATAACTTATGAAGGAGGCGCTTATGTGGCACAACATCGAAGGCTTTGGAGAAGTCTAATAATATTGCGTCAATTTGTTGTCTCTCATTCAATCCTTTTGCCAAATCATGAACAGTGCGTATCAGTTGAGCCTCACACGACCGTTTTTTCCTGAAGCCATACTGGGCATCTGACAAGATATTGTGATCTTCAAGGTGTGATATGATGGTACTATGCAAGATATGCTCCATTAATTTGCAACTGACAGATGTGAGAGTTATAGGACGGTAGTTTGATGCTTTGTGTCTGTCTCCCTTCTTGAAAATCGGTGCAACATGCCCAAACTTCCAGTCAGTTGGAATTTCACCTTGAGCAAGTGAAGCTTGAAAAATCAAGGTCAGGCATGGTGCAAGCTCCTCTGCATATTCTTTGAGCAATCTGGTTGGGATGTTATCAGGGCCTGCAGCTTTGTGCGGCTTGGCTTCAGATTTTGAAGAAGTTTCAGAACACCTTCACAGTCAATGGTGATGTCAGGCAATTTAGGGTAAGGTGATGAGCCAAGATCAGGTAGATTATTGGTATCTTCCTTTGTGTAAACTGATGTGAATTGCTTATTCAGAATCTCGGCCTTCACTTTGCTGTCACTGAAGGTAATTCCATCTTGATACAAAGGGGCAACGCCACTGTTGTCACATCGTTAAGAAACGTATCCCATTCGGTGTCACTTTTATTGGCCTCCTCGGAGTGGTTATCAGGAGGACACTCACTTTCGATGATTTCAATATCATCATCACTGGCATCATCTTTCTCTGGGTTAAAAAGATTTCTAAAATGATGCAGCCACTGATTGGTTGATATACGATCAGATACACTTTTAGGAGGTGACTTTATTTGTGCCCAGAAAGTTTTGATATCATTACTGTTGAGGGAATCAAGAAGAGCCTGTTGCTTCTCTTTCCTGAATAAATATTTCTTTTTCTTTAAAAGAATTTTATACTGCTGTTTAATGATCTTATATTCTGACAAAGCCTCTTCTGTGCGACTCAATCTAAACCTGTTAAGTTTTCGCTGAACCGTATTTTTAAGCTGCAAACACTCGGCATCAAACCAGCTGTCTTGTTTCTTTGCAGTAGTTCTAACTTGCTTTTGTTGTCGGAACATACTTTTTCCAACAAAGTAGAACATGTCACCAAGAATTGAAACTGCCTGATCAATATGAAGTTCACGCAAAACCTTTCTAAACCTGTTATTCATGTGGATGAAGTCTGGATGTTTCCATCTTTTCATAAATGAATGCAGGCAATTGGTATTCCAAACAAAGCGCTTCAATAAGTTATTCATGGTGGTGCCTGCCTCATCATCATCTTCTTTATCTGAAATGTTAACATTCTCATTGTCCAAATGGTTCTCAAAATGCATGTTAAATACAATGGGCATATGATCTGACTCAATTATGTTGTAAATGGCAACATCAGTAATAAGCTAATAAGCGGGAAATTAGTTGGTTTGGTAAGTAAATAGTCGACGACACTTTTGCCTTGATGACTAATGAAAGTGAATAATCCGGAAGCTTGGCTATTAATTCTTCCATTCACAATTCTGAAGCCAGTACCTTTGCAAAAATTTAACAAATCTTTACCAAAACTGTTGAGTGTGCTGTCAGAATTTTTTTTTTTTTTTTTTCTTCATCCTCTTCATATGTCTCTGGGAGCCAACCATCAGGGCATTCATCTCCTTCAATAAAGTCGTCCTCATTACCTGTTCTACCATTAACATCACCGACTATAATGAACTTGAATTCACTGAAACGAGACTGGTAATTAGAGTATTCAGATTTGAGAATGTCATAAATATCTTCATTAATAGTAAATGGGGAGTTATGAGGTGACCTGTAAACAATACACACAATTAAAGCAATACCATCACTTGATGATATTTTGACCCAGAGGATATTATCTGAGCTACTAGATAATTTTTCTACAGCAATATCCAAGTTAGCTCTGTAATAAAATGATATTCCACCTGAATTCCTAATTGCATTGTTTGCCTTCTTTCGAATAGTGCTAACCTGGTCGAAACCTGTAATATCAAATTCATTGATTATTGATGCCCATGTTTCAACAAAGCATAAAAAGTCAAACGTTTGCAGAAATGCTTCAAAATCATAATCACCAATATTTGATGACATACCATTGATATTCCAAAAAATAAAATGTGATTTTATGAAGCTCTTAGCATCACTATTATCTGTAACACCACTCTCGTTGCTATTACAACCATTACTTTGATCAGTTGTCTCATTGTCATTATTATTATCACTAAGATTCTGACCTGTATCCCCTGTATTGTTGTTTTTATCACCCTCAGAAGCTTTGGCTTGTTCAGTGTCATTTTCCTTCTGTTTACTATCACTTTGATCATGACAATTAACCTTATCACAAGCTGAAAAAATGGATGGGTCAGTACTTTCTTCATTTTCACTATTGTATCCACTACTCTCATCGTTCACTTCTTTTCACCTCCTGCTTTCATCCCATTTACCTCACTGCCAGTTTCTACATCACATGTATCACACTCATCTTTCATCTTATATTCCCACAATTCATCTTTCATATCATTTTAACACTTTTTATGTTTTTAACTTCGCTGTAGTTTGACAATGAATCAAATAACAACATATCATCAAACTGAGAATTGTCAGTGCAAATTTGGCAACTATGATCATTGTTCATGTTCTTCGGCTTTGGCCAGCATCCTATGCTGTTTCCATGGCTACTGGTCTCTTGGTACCTTCATCCCATCTGTAAGCCTGACTATCAATAACTAATTTATCAAAGGCTAACTTTGCTTTTTTCTTTGCAGTTTTTGCTTCTTTTAAGAATGGTAGCAGGTTGCGGCGTATATCCCTTACCCTTGTAGTATAGTCTTCTTGTATTGAAATGACGCTACCCTTCAATTTGCTTGCCACTCCGAGCACCATGTTCCTATCCGGATAAAAACTGAATTTCACAATTATTGGTGCATTTTGCTTTTTTGTTTTTAGTCTATGTGCCCTTTCTATTGACATGTCCTTGCCATCTAAGCCCAGATTGTCCGTTATGATACCCCTTACTTTGTTTTCTGAAGTATCCCAGCTCTCGTTTTTATCTCCTTGCACACCGTGGAAGATCAGGTTTTCTCTTCTGGATTGCCCCTCCAGCTGGTCAACCTTGCTACGAAGTTTCTCAACGTCTTCTCGCAATCTGTCGGCTTCCTCATAAGCAGCTGCCGCTTCATCTTTGGCGTCCTTTACATCTTTTTTCAATTTGTTAAGGTCACCCGTTAAGCCGTCAATTTTCTTATTGATTGTGGCTACCGTATATCTGGTTCCATACAGCAATACGCAGTATTGCTGTCTGGTAAGCAGGTACGAATTGAGACGTCGTGAATTGAGACGTCGGAGCCGGTCAAACACAGAGGACTAGCCTACACCCCGTATCCTACTATCACTCAAACAAGCAAATCTCTTCACGAATTCACTCACCTTGCGATCCTACATCATCAGTTGAAACAAACATCTAAGTTTCCAAAAACAACTTTGTCATTCCTCAAAACTACAAGTAACTTCATTAATAAAAAATTGAAATCATACTATTACCCGTTATTGAAAATTTTGTTCGATTTATGTGAACCAAAAGAACGCACGAGTCGAGTTCAGTTTACCAAAATGGTAGCTCCTGCCTCCTGGTCACCTCAGATATGACGTCAGTATCAAGCTGCTTTATTAAACGGTGGATCGGATTGGTTGAAATCAACGCCACGTTTTTGACCTTACAGGGGTCAGAGATATGCATATTCATGTCAGCGATGCGGATATAGTATCATCACCGGAACTGAGAATTGCGACATTTTCGATGTTTGTACCGGGGAATTTCAGACACGGAGACTCCGCGTAGATTTCGAAAAATTCGTCCAAAGGTAACCAAAGGGTTGGGGATCGCATTTTTAACTATCACTAAATGTTTCGGAATTGAGGTCGGCTAAAAAGTAGACAGTTTCGGGGACTGTAATTGGTGTAGATGTCACATTTTGAACAGTGAGCGATAAGTGGCCAATTTCATGCTCAGCACAAGTGACTATCTTTACTCAGGGTAGTGGCTACCGATGCTTCGGTTGAACCTCTAAATTCACGCAACTCTTTCAGGATAGTATCTCCGATGTCTGTAGTATTTCGGCTACGCAATTCAGTAATAGGTCCTGGGTTAGATTCTACGTCCATTGCAACACACAAAAGAAAGAATGTGCATAAGCGTAATGCAAGCGTGACTCGGTCATGGTTGACTACTATGCCAAAATAGATGGACTTAGCTTTCCCGCGATACATAAAACAGCCTATTCTTGCACGCCACAACCCAATTCCAATTCCCATTGTATTGGTTGTCTGACTGCCACACACTGATAATAGAGATCAATAGTCCTTCTTGATTTGTATTGGTAGACTACTTGGTGAACTGATATATTCAATCAGTTATTGTAGTAGACTTGGGTTCGAGTCCTTCGAAGTTTCTTAAAAATAAAATTAGAAAGATCTCACCTGTTAACTAGATGAATATCGTGCTTTTTTGCTGATAAGCTGGCTGGAAGATGGGTTGTTTCTTGCTACATGTAGTGGCTATCTGCCTGGTACGCACTGTGATAAGCTGGTTGGAAGATGATTTCTTTCTTGCTGGTGGATATCTGTCTGCCTCTTTACGCACTGGTACGGGACTGGTACAGCCGTGATGCCGTAGACTTAATTTCTGTCCTCCCAACAACAACTATACTTTTCTTTCTTGAAGAAATTATGACCACCGGATTTTTATGAAAATAAAATTAGAAAGATCTCACCTTTTAGCTAGATGAATTTCGTGCTTTTTTTGATGGTACGATGGCCGGCTAATGATAACTTCGTTGTCACACACACTGGTACATGCACAGTAGAAATCAATGGTAGGCCTACTTGTACTGTTGTCACGCCTACTGGTGTTGACGGTGTTCAATGCAGAAGGTTTCTGAATTCGGCAGTATCACAACATGGGCGGCTCCCAGGTGATGATATTTTGGTCCAAAAGTGCATAAAAATGAGGTTCCAAACTTCAAAGTTGACCTCACAGTAGTTGATGATCAGCAAACTTTCAAACAGAAGGTTGAAAAGCCCGTGGAATATCTCCGGAAATGAGATAAAGTGATTTTGTCGCCAGAGAGAAACACGAACACGTCTGACCTGCGTGACGATGCATACGATGTTATATATCTTCAGAAGATAACATTTTATTAATTACATGCTATCTTCAGAAGATAACGTTTTATTAATTACGTGCTATCTTCAGAAGGTAACTTTTTATTAATTACGTGCTATCTTCAGAAGATAACATTTTATTAATTACTTGCTATCTTCAGAAGATAAAATTTTATTAATTACATGCTATCTTCAGAAGATAACATTTTATTAATTACGTGCTATCTTCAGAAGGTAACTTTTTATTAATTACGTGCTATCTTCAGAAGATAACATTTTATTAATTACTTGCTATCTTCAGAAGATAACATTTTGTTAATTACGTGGTATCTTCAGAAGATAACTTTTTATTAATTACGTGCTATCTTCAGAAGATAACATTTTATTAATTACGTGCTATCTTCAGAAGATAACATTTTATTAATTACTTGCTATCTTCAGAAGATAAAATTTTATTAATTACATGCTATCTTCAGAAGATAACATTTTATTAATTACGTGCTATCTTCAGAAAGTAACATTTTATTAATTACGTGCTATCTTCAGAAGATAACATTTTATTAATTACTTGCTATCTTCAGAAGATAACATTTTGTTAATTACGTGGTATCTTCAGAAGATAACTTTTTATTAATTACGTGCTATCTTCAGAAGACAACATTTTATTAATTACGTGCTATCTTCAGAAGATAACATTTTATTAATTACTTGCTATCTTCAGAAGATAAAATTTTATTAATTACATGCTATCTTCAGAAGATAACATTTTATTAATTACGTGCTATCTTCAGAAGGTAACTTTTTATTAATTACGTGCTATCTTCAGAAGATAACATTTTATTAATTACTTGCTATCTTCAGAAGATAAAATTTTATTAATTACATGCTATCTTCAGAAGATAACATTTTATTAATTACGTGCTATCTTCAGAAGGTAACTTTTTATTAATTACGTGCTATCTTCAGAAGATAACATTTTATTAATTACGTGCTATCTTCAGAAGGTAACATTTTATTAATTACGTGCTATCTTCAGAAGATAACATTTTATTAATTACTTGCTATCTTCAGAAGATAAAATTTTGTTAATTACGTGCTATCGTCAGAAGACAACATTTTATTAATTACGTGCTATCTTCAGAAGGTAACATTTTATTAATTACGTGCTATCTTCAGAAGATAACATTTTATTAATTACTTGCTATTAATTACTTGCTCAATACACTCAATTCTGAGAAAACAAAAATCATTGTTTTTCGTCGTGGTGGTGTATTAAAGAGATATGAAAAATGGTATTATTTAGACGAACAAAATAGACACTGTTAATTAAATGTAAATGTAAAAATGTAGATATTTATATAGCGCTTAATGCCGTAAACAGCCTCAAAGCGCTTTACATTTATTCCGCCGTCATTAGAATATGTCGGAACCACGTTTGCAGCCTACAAGTGGCGCAGGGTTCATCAGTACAACGACTGTGACTACCCCTAACAGCTTCCCATTGCACCTGGGTGGGGTGAGGCAAGCGAGGCAAAGCGCCTTGCCCAAGGGCGCAACACGGTGGTGGGACGGGGAATCGAACCCACGCACGTCGAGCAAGCTCTCAGATTATGAGTCCAAGGCCGTAACCACTGAGCCATCGTGCCCTCATAATTCATTTAAGTACTTAGGAGTTACATTCAGTTCGTCTGGATCATGGATCAAATCACAAGAGTATTAAGCCCTTTTTAGTGTTAAAATCATTGCCAGTAAATTTGGTCGCCTACCTCCTGATGTAATGTGCAAAATGTTTGATACTAAAATTGCCCCAATTATGTTTTATGGCTGCGAACTATGGGGAACAGATGAATCAATGTTCATTGAAAGAGTACATTTAAGTTTCTGCAGGTACCTACTCAACATACCAAAAACAACTTCCAGTGATGGTGTGCGAGGAGAATTGGGCAGATATCCTTTGTTTATTCAAACCCTGATGAGAGTTATCAAGTATTGGTTATATATTCGTGAACTAAGTCATAATAGAACATTATTTCAGTGCTATAAATATCAGTACAACAAAGCCGAACGTGGCCAGGAGTGTTGGACTAGCTGTCAAAAATATTTTGTTCTCTAGAGGATTTGGTCACGTTTGGATTGCACAAGGTGTTGCTAATAAAAATGTTTTTATTTCACTTTTTAAGCAACGTTGTACAGACATAGAACGACAACGTTTTGCTGAGTCTATGCGTACTAATTCTAAGTTAAAATATTATTCAATCTTTAAGACTGAGATCATATGTGAAAAGTATTTATTTATAATTGGAAATGTTATGTTGAAGATTTTGTTGACTAAACTCCGACTGGGTAGTTTGAATTTGGAAGTAGTCTTTGGAAGATATGAAGGTATACCACGCGATGAACGTCTCTGTAAATTATGTGAGTCTGGATTGGTCGAAGATGAACTGCATTTTGTTCTAGTGTGTGATTATTTTAGGAATGAGCGGCAACGTTTTATTCCTAGATACTATCGTGAAAACCCATTTGCCAATTCATGCAGACTTCTGATAGCAGGTTCTTGAAAAATTTGTGTAAATATCTATTTAATGCATGTAAGAAGAGAGATCAGTAGATGTATATTGTTTATGTAATTTACAATGTATTTTAGGGCCGGAGGCCTTTATATACCGAATAAATTTCCCTCATTTGAGGGAATTGAATTGAATTGAAAAATTAATTACTTGCTATCTTCAGAAGATAACATTGTATTAATTATTTGCTATCTTCAGAAGACAACATTTTATTAATTACGTGCTATCCTCAGAAGATAACATTTTATTAATTATGTGCTATCTTCAGAAGACAACATTTTAATAATTACATTGTACATGCCATCTTCAGAAGATAACATTGTATTAATTACTCGCTATCTTCAGAAGATAAGTACAGCAAGACTGAACCTGCCGACTTAACCAAGACAAGACAAGACAAGATAACATTTTATTATGTGCTAAAATTTACCTTTAAATTGTTTTCATGGTGATAGATGAAATCATGAATACACCTGTGTGCCTGTGTGCATACATGATTCTGTATAAAAATAACATTAACACACAAATCTAATACACAAGTTGCACTTTTTTACCTTTCTCCCTTCATGTACATTGTATTAAATGCATACGTGTGGCATACACAATGTATAATAATAAATATTATATGCATCACATAAAAATAGAAGTAACAAGATCCGAAGAGTACTCTGAAGTATTTGATTTACATGTTGATTATGGAATGAGATACCATTAAATGTTCTAAACTCAGTTCACGTTTAGATACAAGCACAGTAAGTACAGTCATTGTGCATATCCCCGGTTATAAATAATAAAATCTTGGATTTTTAAGGGATGTAAGAGCAGATAAGATATCTCACCTCCCTTCCCTCCTTGCAGCAACTCATGCCCTTTTATAACACTAGTACATATGCAGTATTAGATTCCCCCAGGAGATGCAGACATGATGTTGAATCAAAGATAGAGATTCAGGTGTTTCCTAAAGTAGCTTAAATCTCTGGGTATATGATAATAACCAAACAATGTGTGTCTAGTTCTTTTTTTAAACTATATAGTACTGGGTATATTTGGCTCTCACATGTATCCAAAGTGCATAGCAGATGAATATGTGTTGTGAATGACCTACTGAGGGTTCAGCCGAAATCTATCATGGCACTTTTTTAAGAGTTTGAGTGAGTGAGAGAGGAGAGGTTGAAATGCATGATGCGCCTGGGTGAAATTTTCCTGTTACTGTGCTATCGATTTCACATAAAATGTGAACATGAAGTGCCCATTTAGCTTGTTTCAGCTGTCATGTGAGTTTGTCTTTATCGTGAAAACTGAGATTTGAGCCCAAAGATGTGTGCTCTGAATGTGCATTAGTGTTTGCCAAACAATTTCATTCTTTAATATTACTTGCAGAATGTAATATAGTTAGTAGCACATTATTTTCCCTACATGGAGCAAATTAAACCTTAAATTATGGAACAGAATGATTGATTTTAAGTACTCGCTTGGCTCTAATTAATCATTAATTTGGGTATGTGTTGAGCATGGATGTGACTTTTGACTTTCATTCACACAGCTATGAATTTTTTTAGTATGCAAGAACTTTGTGGAAAATGTGCGACTCAACTTTACCATGAGTTGATAACTAAATGTGTTTATGCCCGAGGCATAGCAGCTGTATAGTTACAGCCGATTGTCATTTTAACTCGTTGCCTGTCTGCAAATATGTGCTACCTGTCACGTTATCCCTTTAGAGGCAGTGTTCGTCTTGGTACTGAAATGTTGGGCTGGTGGTACTTTTCACACCTCTTTGGACATTATTGGACACTGTAAATGCTTAAATCTACTTTATAAATCTACTTGCAAATTGATCGAACATTATTTGTATGAGTTTTACCTCTGTTTTGATTTTTTTGATCAGTGTAATGTTACTGTACCATTGCATAGGTAGGACAATTAGTAGTACATGTAATACAGATTTTGTTTGCTTCAGGAAGGAGTTGAGGGAAAGTTGGTGCCGTGTGTCAGTCACACGCTTCAAGTTAACTTGTAAGCTAGGAATCTAGTTTATTACCTTAGTTGTTTGGTGATGTCATTTTAATAGTCAACTGAATTATGATAGCTTGTTATGTATCAAAGGATGACCTAGTTTGGTGAACTCTTCAATGTATTATCATTTTTTGATATGCAAATAAGACAGTTGAACTGTTAACATTTTTAGTTAAATTTCAAATTTAAATCTTGAAGGTTTGTTTTGCTTGTTGGTGATATCATGTTGCTCTCCGCCTCCTGGTAAATTTGTTGTTGCCATCAGTGAGGTACACAAAGGGTTACTTATTTTGTTGCAATTATATGTGTGAATGTAGAGTGTTGTTTACAAAAACGAGTAACATAACACAAGAGAAACTATCAAATTCATGCAAATTGTTGTTATTCAACTATTCAAGTGCATCAATGATGAGACACAATTTCATCTTTTATTAACATTAATTTATTTTGATAGTAGTGTTTTTATTCTAATCTAAAATATGTTTGTGTCTTCCTTTTCTCTGTTGCAGGATGGTGGTAAACAGCTTCAAGAGGGAATGGAAGAAAACAACACTGTATTAGAAATTGATCTCCGTCTCACCGAGGTTGGACAAGAGAGTGAATACTGTATCAACCAAATCCTGAAAAAGAACCAAGAGAGGGATAGAGAACTCAAATTAGCACAGGAAAAAGAAAATAACAACAACATGAACTTAGATCGATGAAATGTTCATAATGTGACACCATCTGGTCCATGGAGTCCAAAGGAGACATTTTTGAACATTGAGTTACTGTAATTATTACCTTATTCAAATATTAGGCTATCATAAATTCATAATACTGAAAACACCAAAGGTCTGGCATACCCCGGAGGGGGTTCTTTCTGGTTGTAGGTATACGGGGATGTGCCACGGTTTTGGGGTACTTTTCAGCGATTTTGATATATCGATGGGTGGGTTTTCATTGGAGACCAATGCGCCCAAAATGCCCTTAAAGCGCCCAATTATGGCAAATTTGGGTGCTTTTTGGGTGCTTTTTCTTGAAAATTGGTATACTGATGGGTTGCAAAAACAGCAAAAAGTAGGTATAGAGAACGTCAGCATCCGAAAGTCTGCGTGGCATACCCCCGTACAAAATTTTTCGAAGAACCCCCCCCCCCCCGGGTGGCATACTTTCTTCTTAAGCTATGACGTTTTGTGATGTCTATTTTCTTATGTATTTTATTGGGCTTTTTTCTTCCTATTTTTGCCTTTACACATGTACCTCAATTTCAACTTTGACCCCTTTGGCCTCCATGGCCCAGATTGTCTCACATATTATGATTGCACCGGAGGGAAAGTTTGTAATAATTGGTGCACAAAATATAGTGCTGTTAATAAAACAAGTGTTGAATTGTGTCAAAATTGCATGACTTATCAATCGATAAGTAATTAGATGACTTCATGTCTTATATTTACAGTGTAAACTATTACAATGATTGCTATAAGGTAAATACATACTGTCAATCACAATTTCATAAATGGGCCCCTTAGTAGGGTAAAAAAGGGGATACTAGGACACCCTTGTATTTTCCCTGTAAAAATCAAAAAAACCTCTTAACACAAAAAATACACACAAAACTTTTTATACCCTGTAATCCCCCTGCATTATTTTACCCTAAACTTCCCTGTATTCTTCCCTGTAAATTGTTCAAAAATAACAACACAGGATTACACAGAAAAACAATTTACACAGGATTACACAGAACAATAATTTACACAGGATTACACAGAACAATAATTTACACAGGATTACACAGAAAAACAATTTACACAGGATTACACAGAACAATAATTTACACAGGATTACACAGAAAAACAATTTACACAGGATTACACAGAAAAACAATTTACACAGGATTACACAGAACAATAATTTACACAGGATTACACAGAAAAACAATTTACACAGGATTACACAGAAAAGCAATTTACACAGGATTACACAGAACAATAATTTACACAGGATTACACAGAAAAACAATTTACACAGGATTACACAGAAAAACAATTTACACAGGATTACACAGAACAATAATTTACACAGGATTACACAGAACAATAATTTACACAGGATTACACAGAAAAACAATTTACACAGGATTACACAGAACAACAATTTACACAGGATTACACAGAAAAAATAACAACACAGGATTACACAGAAAAACAATTTACACAGGATTACACAGAACAATAATTTACACAGGATTACACAGAAAAACAATTTACACAGGATTACACAGAACAATAATTTACACAGGATTACACAGAAAAACAATTTACACAGGATTACACAGAAAAACATCCTTGTATTTTTAATTCACCCCAATCCAAATTACACGGAAAAAATTCCCCTGCATTTCAACTTATCCAAAAAACTATTATGACCTTGAGCTGATCCAAGTAGGGGAACAGTCAATTTGTCTAACCGGAAACCTAGCCTGGAGGTACTTACAAACTAGCACACTTATGTACACTGTTGAGTTGCAGGAAGTGAGACAAAGTGGTTTTATGCTAAGCGGGAAGAATTAATTTGATATGTCTAACCAGGCGGAAACCTAGCCCGAAGGCATTTACATTTTATGTTTAAGGTTGGGTATGATTGTTCATCCTGAAAGCATCATGGGTAATATTTTTAATCAGCTAGCAGCCTATGCAGTGGCTGTCAAAGGTTATATGTCTACACCGGAAGTAGCAGCCAATGTATTGGCTATTAAAAATCTACTTGTGTGTATTGGAAGTAGCAGCCTATGCAGTGGCTGTCAAAGGTTATATGTCTACACCGGAAGTAGCAGCCAATGTATTAGCTATTAAAAATCTACTTGTGTGTATTGGAAGTAGCAGCCGATGCAGTGGCTGCCAAAGGTTATATGTCTACACCGGAAGTAGCAGCCAATGTATTGGCTATTAAAAATCTACTTGTGTGTACCACGTCCTGTATTATCAAAAAAAAATTTGATTTTTACTTTTAATATATTATTTCACAAAAATTATCCACAAGACCAAATTTGTCTTGATAATTTTTTAACATAGTCATATCTTTTTTTTCAATCGGTGGTTCGTTCGTAACAAACTCAAGAGTCTTTTTAAAACCTCGAACTCCTCTGTCCTTTCAGGAAAAATCCAAGGTGGTCTTAAACACAATCTCATCCTGTATCTATCCTTATACCACCCAATGTAACACATCAAAAGGTTGATTGCCTGGATTCTTACTTTGTTTCCGTTGTAACCGCTAGCAGCAACAAACAGGTTTCCGAGACTAGTACCATTCCACATATAAAAATCTCCTTTGGACGAGTCTTCCAGTTTTTGGAATATTTCATCATCAGCGAGCTCAAAATAAATCGAATCTGCCATTTTTTATTAAAATAAAGATGATCGTAGCATTTTGGATTCTCACGAGCGCTCTTTTGGATTCTCCCGAGAGAAGAATCAGGATGGAAGCCAAGCGTATGACAGAAATTTTAAAAGCCTACAACGATGCTAAAGAGACAGAATGAGTAGGTCGTGCAGAAATAAAAAAAACCTCTTGTGATTATTAATCACAAGAGGTTTTTTGTTGTATTTTGCACAGTTAATCAGATTTATACCAACTTTTGATAGTTCCATCAGGCAAACGTTCACTTTTCAGTTGGCCGTTTTGTACCATCTCCTTGATGCTTTATCAGGAAATATTTCAAACTCCAGTTGACCGTTCTCGTACCAACTTTTGATAGTTCCATCAGGCAAACGTTCACTTTTCAGTTGGCCGTTTTGTACCATCTCCTTGATGCTTTATCAGGAAATGATTCATACTCCAGTTGACCGTTCTCGTACCATTCCCTCGTGGTTCCATCCGGTAATTTTTCACTCATCAGTTGACTATTTATGTACCACTTCCTTTCAGTTCCATCCAAACATTCGTACAGCAATTGAGTTTCCATACTTTTATTTACAATATTTGTTCTTTAAATTTTGGGAGCAGCCGTTATTGGATTAGCCATCGTATATTTTCGTTAAAATAAAAAGATGGATGTCCCACCAGCCGAAGAAGCAAGTGAAAGGGAGAAGCTGATAGAAGAGAGAGAAAAGCCGCTTACAATACAAGAGTTGAACTAGCATTCACGTTTGTGTGGATGACTTGTCTCGCGGCAAAAATTTGGTGGCTTAAGTAAAAAAATAATCCTTAGCATTTATTTTTTGCTAAGGGTTATTTTTTTGCTCGTCGTATTACTTTTTCTTTTTCTCGTATACCTCTGTTATATTTTTGTACAAAATTCCTCCGACCGCGAGAGCAAAGATCCATAGGTGTTCCGCTAGAAATCCTACCACGGATCCGGCTGATTTCATCACAAAATTTACTACGGCTCCGATAACTCCTGGAAGAGCTATCAAGGCTTTTTCTCCTAATTTTAATAGAAGATTTGCGATCTTTTGCAGTTGATCCTTAATCCAATCCGACCAGGTTTTTGGCTTTGGAGGTGGACCTGGGTCGGGCTTGGGTTTTGGACCGGGGTCTGGTTTTGGTTTTGGACCGGGGTCTGGGTTTGGCGCTGGAGTGACGGCTGATTTTGCTGCTAAAAGTATTCCTTCAACAACAGCTGCAATTGTCATGCCAATGGCTGTAAGCAAAGATGCAATGGTAACACCTTGCTCCGTGAATAAAATTCTGAGTTTTTCACCGACCGTTTTGTTTCCATACAGTACTTTGTAAATTGTTTCTCGAATTGCCACGAGTTGATTTCTAAGCGGCGGTTTCAGATCGTTCAAAAGTTCTTGCTGAGCTTTGTTTTCCTCTTCAAAATTCCCAATTTCTTCGTTTAATCGTTCTATTGTTTCTTGATCAGTTTCTGGGTTATCTCTCTCTCGTTTTCTCTCTTCTATTAACTCGTTGTTGGCTGTAATTTTTGCCGTTGCTATTTGAATTTGTCGTTCAAGCGTGTTAATGGATTTATGCGCTCTTTGAAGGTTTCGCGCTGTTCTCGGAGTGAACGAGGTGTCATGTTCGATAGTTTGCGGTTCAGTAAATGAAGTCTCAGCTTCTGGCGAGGCCGCCCTTGCGTCTGGATCAAACGACGTTTCACCTCCTTCTTCGACAATTGTTAATAACAATTTCTCGATGCTTTCAGACACATTTTGTAATTCTATCCGTTCTCCATTGTCCATATTACTAATCTCAGCCTGCGCTCCGCGAGAAACATTCAAAGCCGCAGCCTCAGTTCTTGGTGATATATCAGGTATCAACCCTAATGCACGAAAAAAATCTACTCCGACTCCAGGTATCTTTTGTAGACTTGACTTCGCATAAAAATTTTGAGGATTAGACTTGCGAGTCAATTGCACCCATTTTCCACCCCATCTCACCCATAATTGACCATTTTTTTTCCCTCAAATTCATAGTTACCAATCTCCTTTTCCACCTTATGAAATTGTTTAAACGCGTTAACACGTTCTAAAACCTCTTCTTTGGATGCTTGAGTTTCTTCAGTTAAACCAAGCGGAACTGTGTCTCTTGCCCAATTTGGTCTTTGACCTTGATTGGGCACTTCAATTCACTTTGATTAAGTGAACTGTCGGCTGCTGCGTTAGTATCTGCTCCCCATACTTCATCCATTGTATTTTCCAAAAGTGGGGTTTCTTCATTATCATCAAACGTTGGATTGTCATATCCTGACATTTTGTTTTTATTTTACACTTTTTCTGAATGAACTTTGTAATAATAAAAAGAAAGATGGCGACTGAATACGGATACAAATTGGACCCATACCGACAACTTCGCAAAGCGCGAGGAGTTAAAGGTGATAGACGTAGCATTCGGAATACGCACGTTCCGAGTACCATCGACCAAACCGGAATTCTCACGGTGAGATTTCCTGGTCTTGGAAAAGATGACGTAATATACCCTGGAACGAGTTTTCTTTGGTTCAAGATTGCTCTAAATTCCGCCTCTGGTGGAAATCAAGATCTTAACAGGACTATCGTAAATAATCTCGGAAGAGCGATAGTGACAAAAATTGAGGTTAAATTGGAAGGACAGAGCATCTTCACTCTGAACGATGCTGATATATTCCTATGCTACCAAGATCTCTGGAAGACGAGCGAGGAAAGAGAGAACGCCGCTGATCAGGGCATCCAGTCTGCGGCAGGTCGAAAAATAAGAATCGACGCTGGTGACAAAGGTACAGATGCCGAGGATGTTGCCGAAGGAAAGTCCTTCGGCGACAACATGTTTTGCATCCCTCTGGACTTTGAGATGCTGAATTCTCATAATCCATATTTCCAGTACGAGATGAAGGACAGGCTGAGTTACGAGCTGACGTTCAACAATTACGGAAAAGTCGTGGTGTCCACGGATACAGCAGCCAGCTATTCCATCTCAGATATTACCCTTGAGTTTGATGTAGTCAATGATCCTGAGCTAGCGATGGATATCAGGAACAAGGTGAATGGAAAAAGCGTTGTCATGTACGACAGAGTCATCAGACACAGCAAGGAGTCGCTGAACAAGTCAGACACCGTCTGGAATATCGCTCTAGCACCGCGAGCAAAGTCCATGAAAGGTATTCTGATTCTCTTCGTAGACCCAGCTGCGGATGGAGGAGGAGCCAATTACGCTCGAGATACCGAAAAGTTCTACAACCCAAAGATCAAGAAAGTTTCAACAACGCTCGACGGTGTTCCAAATCAGCTGTACTCCTCTGGGATGCTGTCTCACCATCACTTCAAAGAAATTCAAAAGCACTTCGCGGATGGAAAATTCAGAACCGTTCCACACGTAATCAAGGAAGCGGGATTGGCTGATGTGAGGAGGCGAGATTATCTCACGACCAAGTATGGTCTCTGGTTGGACATGAGAACCACGGATGATGACACGTTGCATGGATCTGGTAGGAAAATTGAAGGAGCTAGTCAGAGTAGTCAGATCGAGATCGAAAAAAGAAGCCGAGACGGCAGGAGCGTTGAACGCTTACGTGTACTACATACAGGATGCACGGGTGAATATCGAAGCCGGAAAATTGCAGAGCGTGAACTACTAGAATAAAAGATGTTTCCAAAACACGCGCACTCGGCTATAATCTGCGGAGCCACCGGCTGTGGCAAGACTGAATTTGTTCTGGATTTACTCGAGAGGGAATACAAGAATTTCTTTGAATACATCATAATCGTTTGCCCTACCTGGACGCGCAACAAAGCGTACTTAAACAGATCCTGGTTTTTTAAGGACGTTGATGTCATTCCAATGGATCCTAACTGGTGTCCAAAGTCCGACGATTGGCTGAACGATTGTCTGAAATTTGGCTACAAAACTTATGGAATACAAGACGGACACACACTTTTCATTATCGACGACTGCAGCTCTGACAGATCATTAACCAAAAAGAAATAGATGCTTTCTCAGCTAGCATTCTCGGTAAGACACGATAATTATTCCTTTTGGGTGCTTACACAAAAATATAACTCCATCGTTACCGATCTCAGAGAGCAGACAAAATGGACAGCCCTGTCTTACACAAAAGATCAAGATAGTTTCGACGAGACTCTAAGGGAGAACGATATAATCCCAACTCTAGAAAAGAAGAAAGAGATCAAAAAAAAGCTAGCTAAACAAAAACATTCCAAACTAATTCTAATTACCGAGCAACCGACTGAGTACTGGTGGCAAAAATAATCTTAAGATAAAAAAGCAAGATGACTGAAATTGAAGATATAGTTAACGAGGCGATGACCGTGGACGTTCTGCCCACCATAGGCGGAATGTCTACCTTAGACGGTACGGCTACACGGAGGAACCTGTCAACACGGACTCTGCTAAAACGGAACAGCTGCGGGAACGGTTGATAGGCGTAGCAGAGGCAGGAAAAAGCAAAGAGTATTTGGGAAAGAGCATAACCTCCGCTGAGATCGATAGACTTGATCAAAAGAGCCTGATGAGACTCTACGCCAGATACGAGGCTCACATGGGTGGGATAGTAAAAAGGTCAAAAAAAAGCACTTCGTTACCGCTTACGTAAATTTGGTCGGACTCTTCCTTCCAAAAAATTTGACGATTACCGATCGCGATGCTCTGGAAGAGTCTCTGAACGAAGGGCCCTTTATTGATTTAGCTTTAAACAAATGGACCTGTGGGCTGTATCATAGTTTTGGACATATGCTAGCTCCGTTGGAGGCTATTCTGTTAACTAGCAACGGTGTTAAAAAGTTGACTTTCCACCAGAAGCGAAGTGCACAGTAGACGACTCCCAAGTATTGATGTGATTGATTAACCCTTTGAAGTTTGCGAAACAGTTTTTAAGATATAACTTTTTTTATATTCTAAAAATGCCATTTATTTCTTCGGTTAGCGATTTGATCGATTTTTCTCCAGAAGAAAACCCTAGTTGGAGAAAGGGCGAATTTCCAAGTATCAAAGATGCCATTCGAGAGATTCTGAAGTGCAAAAAGATGAGTAATTGCGAGGTTCCGAAAGACTTTCTCTTGACGGAATTTGTTTATCATTGTCTAGACGAAGAATATCATGGATTTCAAAACCTATCGCAAACGCGAGAGTTTCTATCAAACCCCGACTCCGATGACACCTCCTTACAAGCAAAAGAAACGCTCAACCTACGCGAAGCCTGTCAAAATTTAATGAGTTTGAAAAATGATAACAATTTTGGGTTTCTAGAAGAAAACTTGATTAGACAGACCAACAAAATTGTGAGAAAAATCTTCCGTTAAAATTTGGCGAAACAAAGCCCGGAGAGTATAGTCGGGCTCGGAGGTTTACAACGTTTATGGGTCAGAGACACGAGTATCGCATGCCTGAAGATATGGAAATGGCGGTAATCAACATTGTCGATAGATTCAATAGTTTGTTCATTCAAAGCAGGGAAGATCCTGACGAGGAAACAAGATTGTTGAATACCTTCAAAGCTTGCGCATATTTCGTGACCGAAATGCTCGAACTGCATCCTTTTTCGGACGGAAACGGAAGAACCGTAAGGCTGATGGCAAGCTACATACTTTCTTCATTTTCACCGTTTCCGACTCCGCTTTACAACATTTTTAGCGAATCCAGCAAGGATGATTTTACGAGGGCCGTGATTTTAGGAAGAAGCGAATCACCGGCTCTGTTGACTACCATGATGATTGAATGCAATCTTTTCTTCTGGAGACAGCTCGTAAAGCAACAAAAACCCGTCTAGTATGGAAAGGGTTAAGATCCTGGAAACTAAAAAATTCAAGAGGAAGTATTTATTCCTCTTGAATTTTTTTGGTTTGACTAAACTTTAAAAAAAAAAAAATATTACAAAAGTTTCAAAACTAAAAAAAATTTTCAAGTGAAAAATATCCCTCGAACATTTTTTTTTATGAAATCGCGGCAACTACTTTATAATTTACCGTGTAAAATTTACACCTTTTATTTTTTAAAATTTGCAACTCTTTCCAAATCTACACTCTTGTTCAAAATCTCTGGGAGAGTGAGCGTCTTTGCATTCTTTGATGTTGGGGCACGGCTTATTTTGCTGGTAAAACTTGCACAGTCGGATTATCACCCTGGGGCGCGTCGTTTTCGCGCTCGAGCCTTTCGAGACGTTGCCGTTCTAACCTCTTTGCGCTCTCCTCCCTCCTTCTATCTTCCTCCACGATGGTGGCTTCGGTCTTGAAGAGGTTGCTCCACGTCTTTGGGTTGCTTTTTTGGATCGCGATCGCCGGCTCGGGTTTTGGAATACCGTGCGATTTTTATGCAGATCCGGTCTCTTGCAGTCGCACTGTCTTTCCCAGGTTATCTCTTTTTCGTAGACCGAGTTCTTGCAACCGAACGAGAGGAAGTGAACCAGCGTCACCGGGGGCTCGTCCTCTTTGTGGGGCATTTTTTTCCTAGGAAATTTGCCCTGAGCGATCTCTTCCACCAGAAGTCGCGTCTTTAGGAGCTCGACCTCTCTTTTTTCGGCGATCCTCTCTCTGCTTCTTTTCACCCTCTGCGATATGGTGAGATGCTCCCCTCTTGAATCGCAGTACAGCGGATCGAACGCGTCGCATTCGTCGCTGAAATCTGATTCTTCGGAGAACGAATCCGTCATCTTACTGAGTTTCAGAGTCAGAATCTTCAAACACCAATCTCGGTTCCGATGATCAATGCCTGATTTTTGTTTATTTATCAAAACTTTAAAATGAAGTTTCAAAGAAAATTTCAGCTTTCACTCAGGTGTTACTCAGGTACTTGAGTAATGTTACTCAGGTGTTACTCAGGTACTTGAGTAATGTTACTCAGGTGTTACTCAGGTACTTGAGTAATGTTACTCAGGTGTTACTCAGGTACTTGAGTAATACTTGAGTAATGTTACTCAGGTGTTACTCAGGTACTTGAGTAATGTTACTCAGGTGTTACTCAGGTACTTGAGTAATTTGTTCAGTTTTTTTCTAATAATAAAAGATGAGTGATCAAGAAACCAAATCAGTAGACATTCCGCCTAAGGTAGACGTTCCACCCAAGGTGGTCGTTCCAGCAGCGGACACGACGCCTTCGACAAAGGTGACGGCAGGAGTGAATCAAGCAAAAGTCAAAAACCCGAACCGGGTTGCCGCTGGAAAAGCATTAGCCGCAAGAAACAAAGAAAGGGTAGCAAAAATGAAAGCCTCTGAAAAAATGCAAACAACACCATCCAAAGATACACCTGAGACCATACCTTCAGACGTGTCAAACTGGTTGTCAGGTCCAGTTCTTGTTGGAGGAGCGGTCGTCGTCGTTGGAGGGATAGTGGCATATGGGTATTCTACCTTAAACGGTACGACTGAAAGCCCACCCACCGTGACCACAGCGGTCGATCATCAACCAAAAGTCGATCCTTTCGATGATTTTTAGTTACAATAAAGAAGATGGCAGAAACCAATCCAAACGTACAAATGATCGTAAACGGCGCGTATCACGCAACAACGATAAGTCTCGGTATATGGGCTAACTCGTTCGTTATGAAAAAGTTCCTAAAAATGAAGCCGGCTAATCTCTCACAGCTTGATGTGGAGGATATTGGAAAGTTGACTTTGAGCGTCTTTTCGGCTACGATGCTCAGAGATTGGCTCGTGAATCAAGGAATTCTTCCGGATCAAATTATGGCTTAGTCCAAGGGAAACATTCTGTCAAGGTAGGTATATTAAAACCCTCTTAGCACTATCTGTGCTAAGAGGGTTTTTTAATTAATAATAAAAGGATGGCACTTTTGAAAATTGAAGATCTAGAGTTGAACAAAGATTACAAAGTTACCAAGATCGATGTTGAAACCGGAATTCACTTCCTCGCCAATGGTGACCGATTAAAGGTAGATCCTCTTATTTGGACCGATATTCCTGATGTAGAGGATGAAATTTGTTGTTATAATTGGTTGGCTCTATACATCGTAGCCGTACCGTCAGAAGTAAAAGAAGAGCCCGCTGTTTTATTTTTTCATACGGGAAAAGGACAATTCTATGAAAAATATGAAACCGAACACTGTATGAATTGGTACGACTATTATATGGCTAATTAGTGATTTTTTCAACCACTTCCTGAAATTATAACCGCGACTGCAAAACATTCATTTTTTTAATTTTAAAATAAAGAGAAAATGGCGTCGATCGCATTCATGGTTGGTGGAGCCATGGTTAACGCTTTGGCATTTTCAGGGAGCAATTATCTGTTCAACTCTCTCAGTAGTTCGGAAGAACGCAAAAGACACGATCTCGCTCTCGAAAAACTTCAGCACGACCGAGATTCTTGGAATTTAGCGCGTCTTTCAAGAATAGATTACATCAACGATCAATTAAAAAAACAGGGTCACGCGGAGAGAACCTTTTCGGACGTCGATGACGCGATGAGACAGTATTATAATTTAACGGGAATTTTGATGGATTCTTTTCCACCCGAACCACAACTTTATGATGGAGAGTATCTCGACGAAGATCAAACAAAATCGATTCAGAACGGGGAATTAGCTTTGCTCGGACTGGGATTGCTCGGAACCGGTGTGGTTGCTATCAAATACTTTGGATAAAAGTATTTGGGTGGGAGCTGAACCTCTAATCTCTGGAAAATCGTTAAGAGTTACGGGATAATTTTTTCGTTTGAGTAGGTAAAAAAGAGTGTAGTGGATGTTAAAATTATTTCTCTTGGGTTTATTTTGTAGATAAATTTTCAGTATATTATCAAGATCGCATAACAAATTAGCTCGATCGTGCCAAAAATCGACAGGAGAATTGCCCGTAACTTTGTAATAAATCTTGTGAATGGCTTTTGGGTCTGATCTCAAGACTTTTAACAAGTCTTTTTTACTGAGGGACTCGAACAATTTTTTATTTTTTTATATTTTTTTAACAAACTCGTCGATCAAAATCTCAGAAGTACTCGTAACATTTCCACTGTATTTTGAGTTACAATTTGGTATGCTTTGCACTCGCGCGGGTTCTTTAAACAACTGATTAAATTCAGTACCGTATAGACAAATCGGCTTTTTGTTCTGTTTTCGGAGGCAAGTTTTCTTTTTACACAATTTGCAAAAACAGCGCTTATATTTACTCGTACACTTCATTTTTGTAACAAACTCGTCGATCAAAATCTCAGAAGTACTCGTAACATTTCCTAGATAGATTTCGATGTATTCTTCAAACTGGTAGGTCTTGGTTTCGCAGTATTTGGTCGATGTTAACTCGGGGTGAGTTCTCGTTAAGAGACGCGTCATTCTCTAAACCACAATCATAACACACATCGTCTACTATGTATTCTGAGTTGCAATTTTTACATTTTGGCAGGCTTTGCACTCGCGCGGTTCTTTAAACAACTGATTAAATTCGGTACCGTATAGACAAATCGGTTTTTGTTCTGTTTTCGAAGGCGAGTTTTCTTTTTACACAATTTGCAAAAACAACGCTTGTATTTACTCGTACAATTCATTTTTGTATCAATAAAAAAATCCTCTTTAGACTGAATGTCTAAAGAGGATTTTTTTTTTTGGTTATGGTAGACTGTACGTCTAGTCTGAGTCTTCATCATATTCCAACTCTTTCACTACAAGGTCAAAACTGTGGTACATGTTCCCGGTTGTTTTGCTTTCTTTTTTGCCTGTGGGTTTAACAAAAGCTATTGATTTACCGAAGTCCAAGTCCAAGTTCTCTAGCCTTTTTGTTAGGGTAGAACAACTCCAAACTCGAGTGTTATCACTGAGAGTGATAACTCCGGATTTTCCAACCCTGGTTTCCATGATCTCAAAATTGGTAATTTTGTAAATTCCACCTTCTTCTAGTTCAACCCATTTCAAAATTGAAGATCCTTTTTGCTCTTCTAACAAGTGCTCAAATTCCACCTTCAGTATGCTTGATTGTTTTGCCATTTTGTTTGTAGCCGGGATTTTCTTAAACTGATTTTATTTTTAAATCGGGCTAAAAATAAAAGATGGCTGAAACTAAAATATCTAAGGTTTACTACAGTCCGAGAGGGTATTGGAAGGGTGTTTCTGCGATAGACAAGCTGGCGAAAGAGGTTGGAGTGACGAAAGAAAAAGCTAGAAATTTTTAAAAAAAGCAGACTCAGTGGCAAATTTACCTACCACCTCCGAAGTACATTCCCAGAGCAAAATTTAACGTAAGTGTACCTAATGAAGTTCATCAAGCCGATTTGTTGTTTCTCCCTCACGACAGACCGAGTAAAGGAAAAAAGCTTTACAAGTACGCGTTGACTGTGGTGGATGTCGCGAGCAGATACAAGGAAGCTGAGCCTCTGAGCTCGAAGGAATCTGGGGAGGTGTCTAAGGCATTTGAAAAAATTTACTCTGAGTTTTAAAGTGGCCGAAGCTTCTGCAGGTCGATCCTGGAAGAGAATTCATGGGCAAAGTGAACGAAGTGATGAAAAAGCACAAGGTCGATATCAGAAGAGGGTTGCCTGGTCAACATAGAGCTCAGGCAATTGTTGAAAGATTCAACAGAACTTTGGCTGAAAGACTGTTTGGCCATCAGTACTCGCAGGAAATACTGATGGAAGCTCGTGGTCAGAAAAATGTGAGGTCTACCGAGTGGGTGGGTAGGCTTCCGGATGTGATCAGAGCTTTGAACAGCGAAGAGACTCGGCTGATAGGAATGAAACCGGTTGATGCTATCAAGAAGAAAAAGATTGAAACGTTGCCTTCAGCTCCACAAAAGTTGAAAAATGAGATTAAAATTCCAGGTAACGTGAGATTGAGATATCTTTACGCTCCCGGAGAGTTGGAGGGAGGTGAGAGAAGACGCGCAACCGATCCCATTTGGTCTCTGGAAACTTACACGGTTGATAGTATCGTGAGAACACCGGGTGATCCAATTTTATACTATTTGAGTGAAGGTGCACCAAAGAGAGCGTTTGTTAGACAGGAGCTTATGATAGTACCCGAGGGTACACAGTTGCCACCGACAGAGTTTTGAAGTAAAATTTCTTATTCAAGTTTTACGGCGTAGTGTCCAATCGCGTACGTGTGTATT
Source organism: Amphiura filiformis (assembly GCF_039555335.1). Lineage (NCBI taxonomy): Eukaryota > Metazoa > Echinodermata > Ophiuroidea > Amphilepidida > Amphiuridae > Amphiura > Amphiura filiformis. The sequence goes on along the minus strand of NC_092632.1, from coordinate 39,105,906 downwards.
CCGTCTTCGAGTATAACTCTTTTGTCATCGTTAACATCTAAAGCGACTTTGTTAACGGTTTCTGTGTAGATATCGTGATTGTAACTCCTGATCACATTCATCTCTCTCGTCTGAGGTTTTTTGTCAGTAAGGCATTGCTTGTAGTCGTCAAAGGTAATCCTTCTTTCGACGACCGCTTTCTTGATGCCTTTGCACCTCTTTTCATCGTTTCCCTCATACATTCTGAAAGAGTACAACTTTGGTCTCAGTCCAACAAATTCCGCTATCTGCTTTCCTCCGGCTTCGTCCTTGAACTTGCCGGGAACTTTTTTGTTCTTTCCGGTCGGAATTCCCGATGGATGATCAGCCGGGTAGTTGGAAGTGTCAAAGTAGCGGTCCACGTCTGGTGCGATGTCCTCGTAGAAATCTTCGGTCTCGATTTCATAAAGTAGCGAGTCTGTGTCCGTCATACAGAGCTTCGCTTTGTCTCCGTACTTTTTCTTGATGTAATTGTAGTGAAAGTCGTACATCATCGTCTTTGCGATATCCAGGATGCTCGCTCCGAGATATATCGGTTTGTTGAAGTACAGCGAGGTTTTCTTCATGTGAACGGCTACGAGGTTTTCGTCAAAGATGGTGAATCGGTCGTAGGTAGGTTTGGCGGTTAACTTGCGCGCTTCATCTCGGGTGGTCACGAGATGAATGACCACTCTGTTTCTGATGTTTTCTATCGTTTTTCCAAAGACGCTGTTGTTCATCAACTTGAAGAAATCCTTCTCAAACTCCGATTCAGCTTTTGTTCGAAGACTGGTATTCTTGTCGATGTACGATTTCATGAAGGCTTCCTCTCGGTATTTTATCCCTCGGTGAACCTTGGTCAGTTTGAGTCCAAGCTCCAAGCACTGCTTCAGAGCCACGTGGTGGATAACGTACTTTTCCTTGTCGTTCAGATTCGGAATTAGTTTTTCCACTTTGTTCACGATCAGTCTTTCTGGAGCTAGGGGAAAGTCGTTGTGAAGGTCGTGCAGCTCTTTGGGATATTCCAGATTCACTTCAAGGGTGCACGGGATTTTGCGCCAATTGTCTAGCTCTTTCGACGTCATCCACTCAAAGCCACCGACCGGAAGCTTTTGACTCATGGCCCATCCGTAAAGGTTGTTGTTGTCAACGTACTCGATGTACTTGGAGGGCTTGCTCGGATCGTAATCGTCGCCCATGTACTTGTTGTTGGCTTTGGCGTATCTGGTAGGTATCAAGCAAACCCCTCCCTTTATGTTCTTTTCAAAGAACAGAATCATGTCGTAATCAGTGAGAAGTTCCAGACGTACGCCCGTCGTTTTCAGCATGGCGTCGTAAGAAAGTCCGGGAGCCGTATAGTACCAACAAGGATCCAGTTCGTAGTTTTCCAGACTAGTTTTTCTGAAATTTTCGAACATGTCGGCTAGAAGGAGAACGTCCGTCTTAAGATACAGATCGTGGTACTCCCTCATGGTTTTCATTCCGAAGGTATCCCAAACATTCCGCGCGTGCTGGTAATCTTCGTCGGAGAGTTCCACATCGTTGAGCTTGGAGTAAAACGCTTCTTTGGGAGGAAGACGGGTCTCTCGAAGTTTCTCTAGAGAGTTGACGTAATCGTAAGGGTACACTCCTTTTCTCAGAAGAAGTTGCAATTTTTCATTGTCTTTGAAAAATTTTGTGATTTCAGGAAAATCCGAAAGATTCTTCACGAGCGTATCCAAGCCGGCGGACAGAAACTTAAAGCTATCGAGAAACCTGATCTCGTATTTGACATCGACTGGTTTGATGCACTTTTGGTGAGCCGGTCCTAAAGATTCTTTCTTTGGATACGACACATCGGCTACGGTTGGATTCTTCTTGTCTTTCGGTTTTAGAGGACCTTCGCAAATATGACAGACTTCGTTCGGTCGCGCGTTGATTCGATCCCTATAAGGAACGAAGGAATCTACCACCATTTTTTTGCTGAAGGAGATGAACTTTTCCTCGTTGTTCGGAATGCAGTCAATTTTTCCCTTAGTCTTACCGAGATTTTTGATGAAGAGGTGAGAGTCGTATCCCGCGAGATTGTGAAAGAATACCGGAATAAAACTCGGCATTCTGTAAGAAAGATTGCACTGATTGTGAGCGGCTCCTCTGAATTTTCCAGTAAAGTGGCAGTGATCTCTAACGGTTCTGTTGTTCTTGTTTTTCGGGGTTAGAGGTTTCTTACAAATGTGACATCGCGTAGACTTCTTGTACAGCTTTCGCTCTTCGGGACTGATGATCATATTTTCCACGAGTATGTAAGGATTGTTTTCCCGTTTCCAAAACCTGTCGTGGATCTTTCTAACATCCTCCTCGAGCTTGTTCACAAAAACTTGCGATACGTCCTCGGTTTCACTTTGCTTGGTGTACACTACAGGCTCTTGAGAGTACACGGAATCATCAAAACACTTGATGTAGTAGCTAAAGCCCGAAGGTTCGTGCTTTTGGTATTTCGTCGTCTTCTGAGAAACTTCAGGTTGACAGGTTTGTATCGGACTTGTAAAGGATTCAAAGTCAGCGTAGACGACAAATGGAAGTCTCTGCGACTTGAAGAAGTGCTTAAAGAACTGAGTTGGATGATCGCCGTCTTTCGTTGCTTTTGGCATCTCAATTCTCGTGGGCTCATTAAGATGGCATAGATCTTCATGCACCCTTAGTCGTTCTATGGAAGTGTAACCTGCGTAGCAGTTTCTGCAGTGGTAGTGTTTTACTTTTTTCTTGGTTGTTATCTTCCTCAAAAGTCTGCCCATGTCCTTAACCACGGTATAGTGACTGGTTTCTTCGCCTTTTGTGTTTTTTCCATTAATCAAAAGCAGATCAACTTTTTGCGGTCGATCGAGGTTCTTACTAATTAATAAGGGAACAATGGCGGGATTGTACTTCGTGTCTTTGTCCGTACCCTTTGGTTTGTACAATGCTACATTTATGGAGAATGAAGGATTGTTCTTTTCAAACTTGGGAAAATCCGAAATGGGAGTAGGAAAGGAGATACCATCCAAGTTGAGCTCTTTGTATTGTATCCTAAGGTCTCCGGTTATTCTTTCGGGATGAATATCAGTTAGATTGACACCTCGAAGGGTGCTCCACACGGCGCATCGATTGTCTTTATTTTGCATATTGATGATCGCTTTCTTGTTGGCTAGAAATTTTGGAAGCGGAAAGTACGTACCTCCATGCATCGGTTGGTAATGACCCATGTAAATTTCGAAGCTTACAATCTTCACAAACGCCCAATTACTTCCAATGTTTACAAACTTAATCAAACTCTGTAAAATTTGACCCGTCGTGGTTTGGTAAAATTCATCAAGATCCGTACCTTGTAGAAGCATCATCGTGGTAGAACGAAATGGTCTGGATATGGTAACAGTTTCATTGGTTGCCATGTCTACTTTTTCAAACGTGCACTTGAGAACCATATGAATTCTTCTCTGCCTGTTGTTGTTTAAAAGACTGATTATGCTCAGCCTGACGGTCGCAAAGAAGGTGTTGGGGTCGTAACCATCACGTCCTTCGATCGTGTACATTTCATAAAAATTCTTAAGAGTCGAAGGGTCTTTTTGTTCTTGAACGGATGACGAGGATTTGCGGGTGGTACCACAACGTCAAAATCGTTAGAGGAAATGATGTAATTTTCCTTGAGTTTTTCATTGAGAGCATCTTTGTTCAGTCTCGAGTATCCTCGAAGACCCGCGTTTTTGCGAGCGCGCGTAATTCTTTTACGGTGTACTCTCCTCTTTGTCGTCTTGCTTCTTTTTTGCATTATCGATCGCCTTGTAATCCGGAACTGGTTCGTTGAGTACTATAAGCAAAGCTGCTTTGTTTAGTTTGGAGTATCCACGATTTCCGCGTCTTTTAGCGTTTCTGCGTAAAAATTTTAGGCTTGAAATCGATCGAAAGACCGGCATTCTAGCTTTATTCTTTATTTATAATCTTTTTAAACCAAAATATTTATTTTTCTAAATTGATTTTTTCCGCTTTCTTTTTAGCATAATATTTTTTAGAAGCCTTTATATATGATTCTTTGTGTCTCAAATATCGCTCTTTCGAATATTTAACCGGATTACACAGTCCAAGTTCAGTACACAAAATTCCATCATATCGATTAATTATCGTAGAATAACCAAAAATTTGTCTGGATTTTTCTTATGACTAAGCTGAATCCACTGATCCTTGTAAAATACAAACAAATGCTTGTTTTCAACTTTTGACTCGAGAGTAATTTCTTTTTCGATATTGCGATAATTTTTAAACGATTCCATTTTTTTTTTTTTTTATAAGATTTTTTTTTATTTTATCAAAATTTCTTAAATTATTTTTTTAAATTAGGAAAAAATCTAAAAATAGTGTGTGCCCTCTCCCAGCTGGTATTAACTAGTAAAAAATAACAGCGCCATCTCTGTTTAGCATTTCCACATTCCGATCCGGCACAAACATTCCAAACAGTATCAAAAAAATTAAAAATTTTTCAAAAAATTATGTCGGATCGGAATGTGTATGCCGGATCGGAATGTGTGATACCTTTAGGTATGTCGCCCAATTTGTATCAAAAAATCTGGCAACTGGATAAAATCAACAACAAAAAATTCCCTGCAAAATTATCCTAATGTACGTAAATAGGGTTGATCAGGCAACATGCTAACAAAGGAATGTGCGTTATTAAGTTTCAACTCCACAATGCCTTCGGGCTAGGTTTCCGCCTGGTTAGACATATCAAATTAATTCTTCCCGCTTAGCATAAAACCACTTTGTCTCACTTCCTGCAACTCAACAGTGTACATAAGTGTGCTAGTCAAGAATTTGTGAGTTGCCTTCGGGCTAGGTTTCCGCCTGGTTAGACATATCAAATTAATTCTTCCCGCTTAGCATAAAACCACTTTGTCTCACTTCCTGCAACTCAACAGTGTACATAAGTGTGCTAGTTTGTAAGTACCTCCAGGCTAGGTTTCCGGTTAGACAAATTGATTGTTCCCCTACTTGGATCAGCTCAAGGTCATAATAGTTTTTTGGATAAGTTGAAATGCAGGGGAATTTTTTCCGTGTAATTTGGATTGGGGTGAATTAAAAATACAAGGATGTTTTTCTGTGTAATCCTGTGTAAATTGTTTTTCTGTGTAATCCTGTGTAAATTATTGTTCTGTGTAATCCTGTGTAAATTGTTTTTCTGTGTAATCCTGTGTAAATTATTGTTCTGTGTAATCCTGTGTAAATTGTTTTTCTGTGTAATCCTGTGTAAATTTTTTTCTGTGTAATCCTGTGTAAATTGTTTTTCTGTGTAATCCTGTGTAAATTGTTTTTCTGTGTAATCCTGTGTAAATTATTGTTCTGTGTAATCCTGTGTAAATTATTGTTCTGTGTAATCCTGTGTAAATTGTTTTTCTGTGTAATCCTGTGTAAATTATTGTTCTGTGTAATCCTGTGTAAATTGCTTTTCTGTGTAATCCTGTGTAAATTGTTTTTCTGTGTAATCCTGTGTAAATTATTGTTCTGTGTAATCCTGTGTAAATTGTTTTTCTGTGTAATCCTGTGTAAATTATTGTTCTGTGTAATCCTGTGTAAATTGTTTTTCTGTGTAATCCTGTGTAAATTGTTTTTCTGTGTAATCCTGTGTAAATTATTGTTCTGTGTAATCCTGTGTAAATTGTTTTTCTGTGTAATCCTGTGTAAATTATTGTTCTGTGTAATCCTGTGTAAATTGTTTTTCTGTGTAATCCTGTGTTGTTATTTTTGAACAATTTACAGGGAAGAATACAGGGAAGTTTAGGGTAAAATAATGCAGGGGGATTACAGGGTATAAAAAGTTTTGTGTGTATTTTTTGTGTTAAGAGGTTTTTTTGATTTTTACAGGGAAAATACAAGGGTGTCCTAGTATCCCCTTTTTTACCCTACTCCCTTCAACTGCTCATAGTGACATATTGAAAGTGTAACAACACCTTGTACTAAGTTAAGCCCCACATTGCTAAAGATTAAATTTCTAGTCTGGTACGAAATGAGCCTCCTGAACATTTGGCACACTATTGAATGTTCCGTTGTTGTTAACACCCCATGTTGCTGTAGGTCATGTCACATTAATCCAAGAATTCCATTAGGAGAGGCCTGTGAAGACCATTGATTGTCCCATTTTATTACTTCACTAAGGAATTTTTCTAATTTGAAGTATCTACCGAGCATGATGTTCACATCATGTTGTATTACATCCAATTACTCTATTTACCCAGAGTGATATTTGCTGTAATTGAGCAATACAGATTGACGAGATAGGTAAAGTGTGGAGTTGTGACGTCTTCCTTTTATCTTGTCTACAATGTACCTTGGCGTTATTACTTAATGAAAAACGAAATGGGTTTGTGTTCGTATACGTGGTAAATGAAACCATGTTGATTTCAATGTGAGGTATAACCTGAACATACTGAATACATTCTATTTGTAAGATGTTGTTATATAACATGTATAAAAGAATTTATTATCTGTATTATTTCATAATATTTTTCATAATTTTATGTGTTTCAAAAAATGTGAAGGAACAAAATTTCCAGCGTTAGGGATCTAAAATGAGCGTTTATTGCGTTTCGACAGTATTTTTTTGTGGGACATGAGAGCACCTCAGACCTATCGAATTGCATTCTGAATACGAAGCATGTCTTTCTGATATCAAATAATTTTCATTTTTGAAAATCACAATATAATACAAATTTTATGACAAATTATAAAAATTTGATATTTTTCAAATTTTGATATATAACAGTCCTCGAAGTAAATTACATATATCTAATGACATATTCTTAAAGTGTATGTAGCAGGGAGGAAAAGCCGACGGTCAATTGAAAATTTTGATCTTTCATATTGAAGATATGGATTTTTTTCCCAAAAAGACCTAATTTTTTTTGGTGTTTTTGGAAAAAAATCCATATCTTCAATACGTAAGGTAAAATTTTTCAATTGATCGTCGGCTTTTCATCCCACCTACATACACTTTAAGTATAAATCATCAGATTTATAAAGTTTACTTCAAGTACTGTTAAATATCAAAAATCTCAATTTTTAATGATTTGCCATAAAATGTGTATTAAATTGCGAATTTCAAAAATCAAAATTATTTGATATCAGAATGACATTCTTCGTATTCAGAATGCAATTCGATATGTCTGATGTGCTCTAATGTCCCACAATAAATACTGTCCAAACGTTCATACCCCACCCCTTAAGAATGCTAAAAAGAAGTTTTTGGTTTAAGACTTATTCATGTTCCTGTTGTGTGTGCTTTAATCTTCAAAATAAAACATTTTCTGCAAGTCACTTTTAGGAAAGCCATAGCCAGGAAAACCTACACTAAATTATTTTGTTAATTGTATATTATGATGAAACAAGTTATAATATGACATGATTTTCATGTGTACTGTTGCTTTATGCAGCAAGCAGTTTAAAGTTATGCAAAATGAAATAAATATATCATTGTTACTTGCTATATAATAAACCGTCCTGATTGAATTTATAAGGAAGTGGTGTGTTTGGTTACTCTCTTTTTTTGTTTATATATTTCAATGTTTATAATTTTTATTCATTTCGGCAAACAAATTAACAAATTAATAAAATCAACAACAAATCACAAAAAAAGCAGCAATACAAGAAATACAAATTTATGCAGTCACACTACCCACATTTTATTGGTTACTCTCTTTGATATGTCTAGATGTGGTCAATAACCGTCTTAGAAATTCTCCTTTTAGTGTTCTTCATCATTACATGATACATGCAAATTGCATGTCAAGAGGATTACATGATACAATTACTTCCAAAAATAATAAAACAAATTCTTGGATCGCCTCTGCATTGCTGATGGTGATCGACATCGATATGGTATCATATCCCTAAGTATTTAGTCCACTACTTTATATTAGCTTGTTTAATGTAATGGTGAATAGTCCGTACATTCCATCCAATATTACCATGATTATGTACAGCTGGATTTGACGTGTCTTATCATGGATTCACAAGTCAAGTACTTCTTTAGTATTTCTTTAGTATGTGGAACGGGTTCACCTTCTAGAAGAAGCCGGGCAACATTGATTGGACTAGATGTGTAGAAAAGTTTTGCCTGTGCTGTTATACTAATATTGCCTGGCTTAAATTTCCTATAATTTTCTTGAATGATTCTCCAAATACTTGCCCATTGCATCAATAAGTCCACTTGTATACCGACTACCTTTGCGTCACTCAAGAAGGCTGCTTGGCTATGTTCACCTTAGGTATTTGCGTTTACTGCCTTCCTTTATTGAGAGAGGACATAAAAATAATCAGAGTGGCTTAATAGAATGGGGTACACGTAATTTTGCTCTGACGGACCCAAAGTGGCATACTTTTGCGGACAAAATTAACAGCAAACAAACATAAAATCCGCCGGACGTTATGTTCCCATGTACTGTCCATTTTGTAATGCAGTGTCTGTGGATCTTAGCGCTACATTACACTAAGCCAAAAAAGAAAATTGTTTACAAGGTCATAGGCCTATCTTAAAATCATGTGCATCAAAATGAACCAAAATTACGCACAGGATTACTTCAATACTCTACTCTAAACACATGTCAGTAACAAAGCAGTTGTCCAACTGACACAACAGCAAAATGCACTGACATGGAACAGCTTCCTGGGCCACATTCACAGCCGAATAAATGGTACCCAGCAAAAGAAATCTGTGAGTAAGTGGAATAAGACCCGTTTCTTGAAGAAAGTGCGTGAAAAGCAGAAATCAGCCCTTTCCACACTATTCCATTTACTCTTTGGAAATTGTCATCTGTGTAAGGATCTTATACGCACTTTCTATTATGCTTCCATGGATGTACGGTAATAGACCAAGGTATTGTAACAAATTGGTTTTGACAGAGAACTTAAGTCAAATATAAGACTTTTCGCAGGCAATCATATGGTAGTATTTTTGCCCGGAGGTCCTGAAGAAGGAAAGTTTACATTACTATTGAATTTGTAACGTGTTGTTTGTGTAAATAGGTAGGCCAATTCAATGGAGTGAGGGGTGTCTGTCCCTCTTGTGGGATTGTCGTGCTTGTGGATGTGTGGGGGATGTGTAAGCAGTATTTATTTGCAAAATTTGACATCTTTGAATCAGCGTCTAACCGTTTTCGAGTTGTAATTCTGGTGTACCAGAACGCAATTCAAATTTGACCATATTTGCTAAATAAAACGAATTAATATAATCTGCAAAAAATGCAAGAAATATTTTGTACATAAACATTATGTTACCCGGTGTCCAGTGGTATAAAAAAATCTCAACTTTTTTGGGGGATGAGGCTGTGGATTACGAAATGCCTCTTTAATCTGAAGAGCAAAATATTAATTTGTAACAAAACGCAATAACTCGATCACGCACCCGAAGAACCAACGACGGGCTATATACATCAGGTTAGTTTATAGGCCGGTGGATTCGATAAGAAAATGTAGGCTAGTGTGATCATATTTCACTACCATGACTATTTAAATTTAGGTTAAAATATGTGTCCCATATCACGAAATATGTGCATATCTTGTGAAATTGTTCTTTTTAGCGGCATACACTTGTGTAATTGTGTTTCAGTATACTGAAACCGTACGAGATGCGTAATAAAATACTAACTTTTACATACCAACACAATGAAACTGATATTCATTATGCAGAACATCCACAGTACTTTTAAGATGGGAGTTTCGAATAGGGTTTGGGTATAAGTATGAGTTAAAATGGTGCTGTTGCCAATCTGAAAATCGACCCGACTTTAAGGGAAGGGGTATGAACGTTTGGACAGTATTTATTGTGGGACATTAGAGCACATCAGACATATCGAATTGCATTCTGAATACGAAGAATGTCCTTCTGATATCAAATATTTTGATTTTTTGAAATTCGCAATGTAATACACATCTTATGGCAAATCATTAAAAATTGATATTTTTGATATTTAACAGTACTCGAAGTAAACTTTATAAATCTGATGATTTATAATTTAAAGTGTATGTAGATGGGATGAAAAGCCGACGATCAATTGAAAATTTTGACCTTTCGCATTGAAGATATGGATTTTTTTCCCCAAAACACCAAACAAAATTAAGTCTTTTTGGGAAAAAATTCCATAACTTCAATATGAAAGATCAAAATTTTCAATTGATCGTCGGCTTTTCCTCCCAGCTACATACTCTTTAAGAATATATCATTAGATTTATAAAATTTACTTCGAGGACTGTTATATATCAAAAATTTGAAAAATATCAAATTTTAATAATTTGTCATAAAATTTGTATTATATCGTGAATTTCAAAAATGTCAATTATTTGATATCAGAAAGACATGCTTCGTATTCAGAATGCAATTCGATACGTCTGAGGTGCTCTCATGTCCCACAAAAATAATGTCGAAACGCTCATTCCAGATCCCTTAAGACAGTTGTGAAGTAGTGAAGGAAAAATCTTTATTATTATTTATAGACACAATGTTGACGTGATTGTACTGGCAAATGCGGACCAAATGTTTTCATGTTTACAGACTTCCAATGAATATATAATTTGTTTTTCTGCGGTGATTTTCTGGGGCGAGACGATCAAATTCCTAACTAATGGGCCATCAGGACTGTAATGAAGATCTATTTGCGAAAAATACTCTTTATTAACTTTTATTACTAAACGACCCTGAAGCAATTATGTGTAGGATATACAGAGTACATTTAATCATATTTTTGCTAAACGAATGAATCTGCAAGAAATATTTTGTACATACTAGTAAAACTTTTGTAGCCAGAGAGTGTGTCCAGTGGTATAAAAATCTCAACCTTTTGTTGTTGTTGAGAAAGTGGGGGATGAGGCTGTGGATCACGAAATGCCCCTTTAATTTGAAGAGCAAAATAATAATATGTAATAAAATTCAATAACTCGATCAAGCACCGAAGACTCAACAACAGGCTCATCATCATCATCATCATCAGTCGGCTGCGGAGCAGGCGACTACAAGCTTTCTCCAACTAATGCGATCTTGGGCAAGCGAAACAACAACAGGCTATATATATATAATAAAAATCACCAGATTAGTTTATAGGCCTATGGATTCGACAAGAAAATGTAGGCTAGTGTGATCATATTTCACTACCATGACTATTTAAATTTAGGTTAAAATATGTGTCCCATATTACGAAATATGTGACATATCTTGTGAAATTTTTCTTTTTAGCGGCATACACTTGTGTAACTGAACCCTCGTCAGTATACTGAAACCGTACGAGATGCGTAATAAAATATTCATTTTTAAAAATAAAATATTCATTTTTACATACCAACACAATGGAACTGATATTCATTATGCAGAACATCCACAGCACTGTTAAGATGGGAGTTTTGAATAAGGTTTGGGTATAAGTATAAGTAAAAAATGATTCTGTTGCCAATCTGAAAATCGACCCAACTTTAACCCAGTTGTGAAGTAAAGAAGGAAAAATCTCTATTACTATTATAGGAACAATTCTGACGTGATTGTATTGGCAATTAAGGGGCCAAATGTTTTCATATTTACAGACCAAGGGGCCATCAAGACAATGAAAATCCATTTGCAACAAATACTCTTTAAAAAGACCCTGAAGCAATTATGTGTATATACAGAGTACATGTACAATATATTTTTTGAATATATGACTCTTACAAGCGCCAGAACAAAAGCTCACAAATAAGACAAAAAATTGAAGTCCGCTGACCACAAATGATTTTAAAGGAGGCACAATTTACGTCTACGTCCATTTGGTCTAGGAGCAAAATGAGGAGAGAGTAGACCACAAGAACCTAAACGGTCTCCCACAAACAACCAAGCGTAGACTACTGTTTAATAACAAAAAAGTATTTTGATCAAAATCATATTAGGAAATCAAAAGAAAATGTAAAAAACATATATTGCACATAGGTCATTCCCCGTTGCATGGTTGCATTGAAATGTCATCCTTGACATTTTAGTTCTAATCATAACCACTTCGATTGCCATTATTTTCTAGTAAGAGTCGTATTACCGTACGATTTTTACTCTAGAGCGGACTTCAGCAACATTGATCTTATAATATATCTTGTGTATTTGATGATCTCAAAAAACAAGAGAACAACGACCGAGTAATATAAAGGATGCCTAGTGTTTGATGTACGAAATGTATCAATAACCCTCGTCTGCCCCCTGTGAGATTTACCGCCAAATGACTATGGCTAATTGAGGTGCCATCATTTGCACCTTACCCGGGTTAAAGGCGTCCCTCGACCCAAGAGGGTGGGGCAACCTTAGTTTATTTGTATCAATAACCCTCGTCTACCCCCTGTGAGATTTACCGCCAAATGACTATGGCTAATTGTGGGCCATCATTTGCACCTTACCCGGGTTAAAAGCGTCCCTCGGACCAAGAGGGTGGGACAACCTTGGTTTATTTATATCAATAACCCTCGTCCACCCCCTGTGAGATTTACCGCCAAATGACTATGGCTAATTGTGGGCTATCATTTGCACTTCACCCGGGTTAAAGGCGTCCCTCGGCCCAAGAGGGTGGGGCAACCTTAGTTTATATGTATCAATAACCCTCGTCTACCCCCTGTGAGATTTACCGCCAAATGACTATGGCTAATTGTGGGCCATCATTTGCACCTTACCCGGGTTAAAAGCGTCCCTCGGACCAAGAGGGTGGGACAACCTTGGTTTATTTTTATCAATAACCCTCGTCTACCCCCTGTGAGATTTACCGCCAAATGACTATGGCTAATTGAGGTGCCATCATTTGCACCTTACCCGGGTTAAAGGCGTCCCTCGACCCAAGAGGGTGGGGCAACCTTAGTTTATTTATATCAATGACCCTCGTCTGCCCCCTGTGAGATTTACCGCCAAATGACTATGGCTAATTGAGGTGCCATCAATTGCACCTTACTCGGGTTAAAGGCGTCCCTCGGCCCAAGAGGGTGGGGCAACCTTAGTTTATTTATATCAATAACCCTCGTCTGCCCCCTGTGAGATTTACCGCCAAATGACTGTGGCTAATTGAGGTGCCATCATTTGCACCTTACCCGGGTTAAAGGCGTCCCTCGGACCAAGAGGGTGGGACAACCTTGGTTTATTTATATCAATAACCCTCGTCTACCCCCTGTGATATTTACCGCCAAATGACTATGGCTAATTGAGGTGCCATCATTTGCACCTTACTCGGGTTAAAGGCGTCCCTCGGCCCAAGAGGGTGGGGCAACCTTATTTTATTTATATCAATAACCCTCGTCTGCCCCCTGTGAGATTTACCACCAAATGACTATGGCTAATTGAGGTGCCATCATTTGCACCTTACTCGGGTTAAAGGCGTCCCTCGGCCCAAGAGGGTGGGGCAACCTTAGTTTATTTATATCAATAACCCTCGTCTACCCCTGTGAGTTTTACCGCCAAATGACTATGGCTAATTGAGGTGCCATCATTTGCACCTTACTCGGGTTAAAGGCGTCCCTCGGCCCAAGGGGGTGGGGCAACTTTATTTTATTTATATCAATAACCCTCGTCTGCCCCCTGTGAGATTTACCACCAAATGACTATGGCTAATTGAGGTGCCATCATTTGCACCTTACCCGGGTTAAAGGCGTCCCTCGACCCAAGAGGGTGGGGCAACCTTAGTTTATTTGTATCAATAACCTTCGTCTACCCCCTGTGAGATTTACCGCCAAATAACTATGGCTAATTAAGGTGCCATCATTTGCACCTTACCCGGGTTAAAGGCGTCCCTCGACCCAAGAGGGTGGGGCAACCTTAGTTTATTTGTATCAATAACCCTCGTCTGCCCCCTGTGAGATTTACCGCCAAATAACTATGGCTAATTAAGGTGCCATCATTTGCACCTTACCCGGGTTAAAGGCGTCCCTCGGACCAAGAGGGTGGGACAACCTTGGTTTATTTTTGTTACTCTTTCTTTGTTCTTATGAAAATATTCTAAGGTTAATAATGATAGTATTTAGATTAGAATAGTATTATTTAGCAAAATCGTATGTTTTTTGTATTTGTTATCCGAAAATCGAATTTGGTATTATATCAACATAATAACGTCATGACAATTTCCAATGCGTGTATGAAAACGCGGAATACAAATACAAATGAAACTATGAATTTTGGGACGAGTACTGGCCAGACAAAGTTTAGGATTGGTACATTTTAATTCGTTTTCATGGCTAAGAGTATTCATGAGAGAAAAGGCCCGATTTAAATTTTTACATTTGGTCAGAAGACATACTATTTGCATCCATGGATATTATCATGGGTATAGACCAAAGTAATGTATCATATCGATTTTGACAGAGAACGTAATGTCAAATAATACCGACTTCGCAGGCAATTATAATTATGGAAGCAATGTTTTGCGCGGTCGTCCTGAGTAACCGTCTAACCGTTAGACAATGATTCAAAGATGGTAACTCTTGATATAGTAACAGGTGATTTTTTTCAAAACCATGCTTTTCATGATCCTAGCAAAATACCAGAATAAACAAAAGAAAATTACTTTGGTTAATTGTGAGCTGAAACTGAGCATTTCCGTTAATTTTGTCATAAAATAGTATTTTTAGTAGGGCAGGAATTGGTGAAATGATCATGGATCGCTCATCGCTTTATATTGTAGTACGAATCAAGAAGTCTCAGCTTTGCATCTTTGAAGGAATTCTAAAGATGCCGATGTCTTTCTTGGATTGTCTATGCATTACTGATGGTGATCGATTTTGAAGACAGAACCTTTCAAGTACGTATCATGTCTTGCGTATTAAAAGTACACCACCTCACATCAGCTTTTACAATGTAATGGTGAATAAACCCTGCATTCCATTCAACATTACCAAGATTATGTACAGCTGGATTTGTCGTGCCTTATCATGACTTCACAAGTCAAGTATTTCTTAAGTATGTGGAACGAGTTCACCTTCTAGAAGAAGCTGGGCAACATTGACTACCGGTATACTAATGGTGATCGATTTTGAATACAGGACCTTTCAATGGAGTATCATGTCTTGCGTATTAAAGTACACAACCTCGCATCAGCTTTTACAATGTATTGGTAAATAATCCGTACATTCCATCCAACATTACCTTGATTACTTGATTATGTACAGCTGGATTTGTCGTGGCTTCATAAGTCAAGTATTTCTGTATGTGTAACGGGTTCACCTTCTAGAAGAAGCTGGGTAACATTGATTGGACTAGATCGACTTGTAGGCAAGTTGAGCTTGTTATTCTGTAATTGCCTGGCCTACTTTTCCTTTATTTTTCTTGAATGATTCTCCAAGTACTTACCCTTTTCATCAATAAGTCCTTGGTATTTGCATACCAACTACTCTTTGCGTCACTTGAGAGGGCGGCTAAGCAGCATTAAGTTACTGAAGACTCACCTATCATATGTTCACCTTATATGTATTTACCTTTGACTACTTTGCTTCTGTATGGAATGTGAAAGATAAGAAACCGTTACGGTTTCAGTAAAGTAACTTTATAACTGATCAAAAGCATTATGAATGTAACTATAAAGCCACAAGGTCATTATTGTACACACTGATAATACCAGGGTAGGCCTATACTCTCGGGTCTTAGCTAGCCCGTCATCCACCTGTCATTTTGGACGAACCACCTGTTGTTTTCGATCAGTGTGCTCCTTGGACAGGCAAAAATGCATATGGTAATTTCTACAAATAAATGCTTGAATAAGTTCTGTGAACTCAAATCAAGACCAGACTGATAAATCAAGGCTATAGCTATAGCCTATATGAAGTGACTGAACCTCTAGAAGTTACAGTGTTTGGTTTATGTGTTTAGGGTTACATTTTGGACAGGCAGTTTTGTTTGGTGAAAATGATTGGCACTTGTCAAATCCTAGCCATGCTCCTGGAGTAACTTAATAGATCCGTTCGAAGTAAAGATGCAGATTATTTTACCCTGGCTATATGAACCCACAATGTCATACTAATGCGGACAAAACTAAAACAAACAAACTGAAATGACTGAAATAAAGTCAAGTCAAGTATGGCTTAAATCTTAGCATTTTATTGCATCGTATATTTTGGTTTGAGGTGTTCTTGTGTTTGTTGTTTGTTTGTGTGTTGTTGCTGTTGTTGTTGTTGTTGTTGTTGTGATTTTCTGTTTCCAATTGATAATTTAAATCTAGTCAACTGGACTTACTATTTTTGACAGGCGACGTTTCACATCCTATCCTGGGTGCTTCCTCAAGCCGTCTGATTTCTCGGCGGCGATTGATTGATGTGAAACGTTGGTAGTCAAAAATAGTAAGTCCAGTTGGCTAGATTTAAATTATCAATTTGATATTTTATATACCTGGATCACTGAGAATATACACAAATACATTTTCTGTTTCCTTTCTTCTGTAAATGTGAATTTTGGGACACCGTACCCGACTGCCGTACACGACTACAGTTTAGCATTGTTTTTTTTTGTCTGTTTTTTTTTTTTTTTTTTTTTTTTTTTTTTTTTTTGATAAAGTGTACGTGATCAAAATGGCCTGATTTTTTCCTTGCAGGCATTTTGTCCCGAAAGCACACCATTTGCATCCATGGATATAACAGACCAAGGTATATGTAACATAACGATTTTGACAGAGAACTTAATGTCAAATATAAATGTATGATACACACTTCGCAGGCAATCATATATCGAAGTATTTTTGCGCGGAGGTCCTGAGGAAGGAAAGTTTACATTGCTATTACTTTTGCAATTTATATTTGTAACAGGTTGTTTGTGGAAACTAGCATTCAGTAGCATGTGATCTGTAAAAGAGGTGTGTAAGTTGGAGTCTGTCCCTTCTATGGATTGTAGGCCTATTTGTGTTTTGGGGTGTGGTGGTATTTAGTAGTATTTTATTTGCACGATTTAACCATCGTACATTGTACATTGTACCCAGGACCCTGGAAATTTCATCACTGTTCCTTAACTTGATAGTAAATTAAAATCATGAATAATCTAAATATATCTTGGTTATCTGATTATTTTGTTCAATCTTATGTATACCAGTGTTCCTGAATCCTGATTGATACGTAAAAGTATAAATTTATGTGCTCATAAAAGTGAATGAATTACAATTGCAAATTTGTATGAATGACCAGGGTTGCGTGAATATATGGACAGAATGGAGTTGATGTATTATATGAAGAAGTAAAGTGAATGACCGCTGATTCATGTCCTTAAGGGTAACTGTAATATTATGAAGAGCAAAATGCAGATGTGTATCTTCTGTATGATACAATGAAATGAATAATTTTCTTGGATGATGATAGCACAGAGAAGTATGTATTTGTTCAACTTCCCACATTTCCTAATAGAAGTAATGATATCAACGATATATTGAATTTATTATAGTCTGTTCACTACTTTCTTATTTCTTTTCTTTTGCTTCAATTTACACCTTTAAATTGTTGCCATGGTGATAAATGAATACACTTATGTGCCTGTGTGCATACATGATTCTGCAAAATAACATTAACACACAAATTTGATATCCAAGTTGCACTTTTTACCTTTCTACCTACATTGTATTATGCATGTGTCATACACAATGTATAATAACAAATATTATAATGCATCACATAAAAATAGAAGTAACAAGACCCGCAGAGCACTCTGAAGTATTTGATTTACATGTTGATTATGGAATAAGATAAAATGTTCTAAACTCATTTCACATTTAGATACAAGCATATTGTAATCAGTCATTGTGCATCTCCCAGGTTATAAATAATCAAATCATGGATTTTCAAGGGATGTACGAGTAAAAGCAGATAAGAAATCTTACCTCCCTTCCTTCCCCCCTTGCAGCAACTCATGCCCTTTTTTGATGATGGAATGATAGGTCTATGACATTCTCACAAAGTCGTATTCTGTGTGCAAACTCACTGCTATGGTTATGTTAAAGGTGTTCAAACTTGGAAAGACGAGTACATATGCAGCATTAGATTCCCCCAGGGGATGCAGACATGAAAGATAGAGATTCAGGTGTTTCCCTACCTTAAGTCTCTGGGTATATGATGATAACCAAACAATGTGTCTAGTTCTTTTTATAACTATAGTACTGGGTATATTTGCCTCTCACATATATCCAAAGTGCCCGGGAAAGTGCCTTGCAGATGAATGTGCGCTGTGAATGACCTATACTGAGGGTTCAGCCGAAATCTATCATGACACTTTTTTAGGAGTTCGAGTGAGCGAGAGAGGACAGGTTGAAATGCATGACGTGCCTGGGTGAAATTTTCCTGTTACCAGGTTACTGTGCTATCGATTTCACACAAAATGTGTACATGAAGTGCCTATTTAGCTTGTTTCAGCTGGCATGTGGAAACTGAGATGTGAGCCCAAAGATGTGTGCGCTGAATGTGCATTAGTGTTTGCCAAACAATTTAACATCATTCTTCTTGCAGAATGAAGTTAGTAGTACATTATATTCCCTACATGGTGCACATTAAACCTTAAATTACGGAACAGAATGATTGATTTTAAGTCCTTGCTTGGCTTTAATTAATCACTTATTTTGGGTATGTGTTGAGCATGGATGTGACTTTTGACTTTCATACACACAGCTTGCATGCAAGAACTTTGTGGAAAATGTGAGACTCAACTTTACCATGAGTTGATAACTAAATGTGTTTATGCCCGAGGCATAGCAGCTGTATAGGTACAGCCGATTGTCATTTTAACTCGTTGCCTGTCTGCAAACATGTGCTACCTGTCACGTTATCACTTTGTAGGCAGTGTTTGTCTTGGTACTCAAATGTTGGGCTACATGGTGGTACATTTCATATATCTTCGGACATTATTACATACTGTAATTGCTTAAATCTACTTATAAATCTACTCTACTTGCAAAATGGTCGAACATTACTTGTATGGATTTCAACTCTATTTTGATTTTTTGATCAGTTTAATGTTACCATATGGCTAGGACAATAGTACATGTAATACAAGATTTTATTTGCTTCAGGAAGGAGGTGAGGGAAAGTTGGTGCTGTGTGTCAGCCACACGCTTCCAAGTTAACGTATAAGCTAGGAATCTAGTTTATCACCTAGTTAGATGTTTGGTGGTGTCATTGTTATAGTCAACTGAATTATGATAGCTTGTTGTGTATCAAAGGTTGACCTAGTTTGGTGAACTCTTCAATGTATTATAATTTTTTTAGTATTGTTTTCTAAACTAATATGCAAATAAGACAGTTGAGCTGTTAACATTTTCCAGTATGTTCAATAGATTTCAAATATAAATTACGAAGGTTTTTTTGTTGGTATCGTGTCGCTCTCCTCCTGGTAAATTTGTTGCTGCCATCAGTGAGGTACACTAATGGTTGCATATTTTGATAATGAATCAGCAGCAATTATGTGAATTTAGAGTGTTGTTTTCAAAAACAATTATATGTAACAGAAGACAAGAGCAACTATCAAATTCATTCAAATTGTTGTTATTCAAGCGTATCATTTATGAGACATTATTTCATCTTGTTTTAGCATTATTTTATTTTCATTGTGTTTATTTTTCAACAAAGTTATTTTATTCAAATCTAAAATATGTTTGTCTCTTTCTTCTCTCTGTTGCAGGATGGTGGTAAACAGCTTCAAGAAGGAATGGAAGAAAACAACACCGTATTAGAAATGGATCTCCGTCTCACCGAGGTTGGACAAGAGAGTGAATACTGTATCAACCAAATCCTGAAAAAGAACCAAGAGAGGGATAGAGAACTCAAATTAGCACAGGAAAAAGAAAAGAACAACAATATGAACTTAGATCGATGAAATGTTCATATTATGATTGCACCGGAGGGAACGTTTGTAATAATTGGTGCACAAAATAGTGTTGTTATACTTCTGAATTGTGTCAAAATTGTATGACTTATTAATCAATAAACCAATATAATTATCTGAGTTTTTGCACCGATTAGATCACTTTTAACATGATTAACAGCATGTCTTATGTCTACAGTGTCAACTATTACAATGATAGCTATAAGGCAAATACAAAATGTACGTACTGTCATTCACAGTTTCATAAATGGGTCCCTTCAACTGCTCCTAGTGACAAATTGAAAGTGTAACAACGCCTTGTACTAAGTTAAGCCCCACATTGCTAAAGATTAAATTTCTAGTCTGGTACGAAATAAGCCTCCTGTACATTTAGCACGCTATTGAGTGTTCCGATGTTGTCAATACCATAAAACCCCCATGTTGCTGTAGGTCATGTCACAATAACCCAAGAATTCCATTAGGAGCGGCCTGTGAAGACCATTGATTGTCCCATTTTATTACTTCGCTAAGGAGTTTCTCTAATTTGAAGTATCTTCCGAGACTGATGTTAATTCACATCATGTTGTATTACATCCAATTACTCTATTTACCCAAAGTGATATTTGCTGTAATTGAGCAATACAGATTGATGAGATAGGTAAAGTGTGGAGCTGTGATGTTTTCCCTTTTATCTTGTCTACAATGGTACCTTGGCTTTATTAGCACTTAATGAAAAGCGAAATGGGCTTGTGTTCGTGTGCCAAATGAAATCTTGTTGATTTTAATGTCAGGTATAACCTGAACATACTGAATACATTCTATTTTGTAAGATGTTGTTATATAAGATGTATAAAAGAATTTCATTATCTGTATTATTTCATAAATATTTTTCATACATATTTCACAAAAATGTGAAGAATTGTTTTTTTCAGCTTTAAGAATGCTGAAAAGAGGTATTTGGTTTAAGGCTCATTCATGTTCCTCTTGAAGTCAGAATTAGTGTAAATGACAAACTATTATAATATAATTCAATTTATTGGGAATAATTAAGTAAAGCAATTGAATTGATAAGGTGTGTTTTTCAAATGAGTCTTCAAAATAATTTCAGTAACAATATTTGGTTTTACTGCTTCAGATGATTGTCATTATATGACTCAATATGCAATGCTGTGCTTTGACAAAGAAAAAGGATGTATTAATATGTCTTTACTAATGTCAGGGTATATTTTTTCATTAAGATCTTAATATGGTTGAAAATGGTATTTTTATTCTGATATAATACACTATATGTTTAACTTTTACTTTTGTTGATTTGATTTGATTTTTTTTTATTCAGCATGTTAAAATGGATACACATTACAAACATTATATTGCACTTACATGTAAAATACTTATTATAAACATACAATTTTTTAACATACAGAATCCATAACACCATGCAAAGGATAGCCCTTTAAGCTTAAAAACTTATTTCCAAAGGGGTCCTTATATTACAGAAAAAGATATTAAAAGTTAAGACTGGTAAAAAACACCAAAAAACAGCTTCAAGAAGGAATGGAAGAAAACAACACCGTATTAGAAAAGGATCTGCGTCTCACAGAGGTTGGACAAGAGAGTGAATATTGTATCAACCAAATCCTGAAAAAGAACCAAGAGAGGGATAGAGAACTCAAATTAGCAAAAAGAAAATAACAACAACATGAACTTAGATCGATGAAATGCTCATAGTATGATTGCACCGGAGGGAAAGTTTGTAATAATTAGTGCACAAAATAGTGTTGTTTTACTTCTGAATTGTGTCAAAATTGTATGACTTATTAATCAATAAACCAACATAATTATCTGAGTTTTTGCACCGATTAGATCACTTTTAACATGATTAACAGCATGTCTTATGTCTACAGTGTCAACTATTACAATGATAGCTATAAGGCAAATACAAAATGTACGTACTGTCAATCACAGTTTCATAAATGGGTCCCTTCAACTGCTCCTAGTGACAAATTGAAAGTGTAACAACACCTTGTACTAAGTTAAGCCCCACATTGCTAAAGATTAAATTTCTAGTCTGGTACGAAATAAGCCTCCTGTACATTTAGCACGCAATTGAGTGTTCCGATGTTGTCAATACCATAAAACCCCCATGTTGCTGTAGGTCATGTCACAATAACCCAAGAATTCCATTAGGAGCGGCCTGTGAAGACCATTGATTGTCCCATTTTATTACTTCGCTAAGGAGTTTCTCTAATTTGAAGTATCTTCCGAGACTGATGTTCACATCATGTTGTATTACATCCAATTACTCTATTTACCCAAAGTGATATTTGCTGTAATTGAGCAATACAGATTGATGAGATAGGTAAAGTGTGGAGCTGTGATGTCTTCCCTTTTATCTTGTCTACAATGGTACCTTGGCTTTATTAGCACTTAATGAAAAGCGAAATGGGCTTGTGTTCGTGTGCCAAATGAAATCTTGTTGATTTTAATGTCAGGTATAACCTGAACATACTGAATACATTCTATTTTGTAAGATGTTGTTATATAAGATGTATAAAAGAATTTCATTATCTGTATTATTTCATAAATATTTTTCATACATATTTCACAAAAATTGAAGAAATTTTTTTTTCAGCTTTAAGAATGCTGAAAAGAGGTATTTGGTTTAAAGCTCATTCATGTTCCTCTTGAAGTCAGAATTAGTGTAAATGTCAAAACTATTATAATATAATTCAATTTATTGGGAATAATTAAGTAAAGCAATTGAATTGATAAGGTGTGTTTTTCAAATGAGTCTTCAAAATAATTTCAGTAACAATATTTGGTTTTACTGCTTCAGATGATTGTCATTATATGACTCAATATGCAATTGCTGTGCTTTGACAAAGAAAAAGGATGTATTAATATGTCTTTACTAATGTTAGGGTATATTTTTTCATTAAGATCTTAATATGGTTGAAAATGGTATTTTTATTCTGATATAATGCACTATATGTTTAACTTTTACTTTTGGTGATTTGATTTGATTTTTTTTATTCAGCATGTTAAAATAGATACACATTACAAACATTATATTGCACTTACAGGTAAAATACTTATTATAAACATACAATTTTTTAACATACAGAATCCATAACACCATGCAAAGGATAGCCCTTTAAGCTTAAAAACTTATTTCCAAAGGGGTCCTTATATTACAGAAAAAGATATTAAAAGTTAAGACTGGTAAAAAACACCAAAAAACAAAGCATTGGAGCAAAAACAACAAACTAGACATTCATTTGATTTAAAAGGTGAGCTTTGACATCTTTTTTAAACTTAATGTATTTCAGTGAAACAGATTTAATATCTTACGGCAAGTTATTCCAGTTTTTGATAGCATTAAAATAAAAAAGAACCAGAACTAAAAGACTTGATCCGGGGAACTTAAAAATTAAAGTCCCTTCCCCTTGTGCTATAATGATGCACACTTGATAGTCTAGTAAAATTCTCATTCATGTAGTCAGGACAAGTATTGTAAAAAATATATATGTTGTGTGTGCTTTTTAAAGTTTAAAAACTTCAAAATAAAACATTTTCACGTGTACTGTTGTTTTATGCAGTAAGCAGTTTAATGTTATGCGAAATGAAATATATATATCATTGTGATCAGTTGCTATATAATAAACCGTCCTGATTGAATTTATAAGGAAGTGATGTGTGTTTGGATACTCTTTTTGATATGTCTTTCTCGGATTGCCTATGCCTGTGCTGATGGTGATCGATTCTGAATACACAGTGCAGGACTTTTTCAAGTCATGACATCATGTCCTAAGTATTTAACCCACAACTTCAAATCAGCTTTTACAATGTAATGGCGAATAATCCGTGCATTCCATTCAACATTACCATAGTGTCATAGCGGACAAAACTGAAACAAACAAATTAAAAACGATTAAACATTCCAAGTATGGCTTAAGTATGCTGTGCGAAATTATATTATATAGAACTTTATTGCTTCATATGTTTCGGTATCAGGTGTTCTTGAGTAGTTGTTTGTTTAGCATTGGTTCATTTTTTCGAACTGGTTATCCGAACTATAATAAGGTGTAAATGAGCGAAACGATCTGACTCGATTTTTTTCCATGCGGACATTTGTCCCGAAGGTACGCCATTTGCATCCATGGATATAATAGACCAAGGTAATGTAACATAACGATTTTGACAGAGAACCTAATGTCAAATATACATGTACATGTATGATACAGACTTCGCAGGCAATCAAATATCGAAGTATTTTTGCGTGGAGGTCCCGAGGAAGGAAAGTTTACATTGATATTACTGTTACAATTTATTTTTGTAACAGATTGTTTGTGGTAACAAGTATTCAGTATAATGCGAGCTGTAAAAGAGGTGTGTAAGGTGGTGTCGGTCCCTTTTATGGATTATATTTGTGTTTTGGGGTATGGTGGTATTAGTAGTATTTTATTTGCACGATTTACCATCTTTGCACATTGTCCCTTGACTTAATAGTACGTTAAAATCAAGAATAATCTAAATATATCTTGGTTATCTGATCATTTTTACAAACGTATGTATACCAGTGCCCCTGAATCCTGATTGATCCGTAAAAGTTTGCTCATAAAAATGAATTGCAATTGCAAATTTGTTTGAATGACCAGGGCTGCATGAAATATATGGACAGAATGGAGATGATGTATTACATGTAGAAGTAAAGTGAATGACCACTGACTCATGTCCTTAAGGTAACTAATATTTTGAAAAGCAAAATGCATGCATACGTTGTATTGATGATACAATGACATGGATAATTTTCTTGAATGAGGATAGCACAGAGAAGTATACATGTATTTGTTCCCAGTTCTACATTCCTATGAATCATAATAGGAGTAATGATATCAACGATATATTGAATATTGAACTATGATAATGATAGAAATTATTATAGTCTGTTCACTACTTTCTTCTTTCGTTTCTTTTGCTTCAATTTACACCTATAAATTGTTGCCATGGTGATAGATGAATACACTTATGTGCCTGTGTGCATACATGATTCTGTATAAAAATTACATTAACGCACAACTCTAATACACAAGTTGCACTTTTTACCTTTCTACATACATTACATTGTATTATGCACGTGTGGCATACTATGTATATAATAAATATTATATGCATCATATAAAAATAGAAGTAACAAGATCCGTAGCTACGTACTCTGAAGTATTTGATTTACATGTTGATTATGGAATAAGATGAAATGTTTTAAACTCATTTCACGTTTTGATACAAGCATAAGTAATCAGTCATTGCGCATCTCCCAGATTATATAAAATCATGGATTTTCACGGGATGTACGAGTAAGAGCAGATAAGAAATCTCGCCTCCCTCCCTTCCCACCTTGCAGCAACTCATGCCCTTTTATGATGATGGAATGATAGGTCTATGACATTCTCACAAAGTCGTGTTCTAGTGTGCAAACTCACTGCTATAGTTATTTTAAAGGTGTTCAAACTTGGAAAGACTAGCACATGTGCAGTATTAGATTCCCCCAAGGGATGCAGACATGATGTTGAATCAAAGATAGAGATTCAGGTGTTTCCCTAGCTTAAATCTCTGGGTATATGATAATAACCAAACAACGTGTCTACTTTTTTTAAAACTTATAGTACTAGGTATATTTGCCTCTCAACATGTATCCAAAGTGCCTTCCAGATGAATGTGCGCTGTGAATGACCTACTGAGGGTTCAGCCGAAATCTATCATCTCACTTTTTTAGGAGTTAGAGTGAATGCGAGAGGACAGGTTGAAATGCCTGACGTGCCTGGGTGAAATTTTCCTGTTACTGTGCTATCGATTTCACACAAAATGTGAACATGAAGTGCCCATTTAGCTTGTTTCAGCTGTCATGTGAGTTCGTCTCTATTTTTAATTTTTAATGTTAAAACTGACATTTGAGCCCAACGATGTGTGCTCTGAATGTGCATTAGTGTTTGCCAAACAATAAAACATCATTCTTTAATATTACTTGTAGAATGTAGTTAGTAGCACATTATTTTCACTAATTGGTGCAAATTAAATCTTAAATCAGAATAATTGATTTCAAGTACTTGCTTGGCTTTAATTAATCATTTATTTTGGGTATGTGTTGAGCATGGATGTGACTTTTGACTTTCATACACACAGCTAGCATGCAAGAACTTTGTGGAAAATGTGAGACTCAACATTACCATGAGTTGATAACTAAATGTGTTTATGCCTGAGGCATAGCAGCTGTATAGTTACAGCCGATTGTCATTTTAACTCGTTGCCTGTCTGCAAATATGTGCTACCTGTCACGTTATCCCTTTGTAGGCAGTGTTTGTCTTGGTACTGAAGTATTGGGCTGCATGGTGGTACATTTCATATATCTTCGGACATTAATACATACTTAATTGCTTAAATCTACTTATAAATCTAGTCTACTTGCAAAATGATCAAACATTGCTTATATGGATTTCAACTCTATTTTGATTTTTTGATCAGTTTAATGTTACCATTGTATGGGTAGGACAATAGTACATGTAATACAAGATTTTATTTGCTTCAGGAAGGAGTTGAGGGAAAGTTGGTGCCGTGTGTCAGCCACACGCTTCCAAGTTAACATATAAGCTAGGAATCTAGTTTATCACCTAATTAGATGTTTGGTGGTGTCATTTTTATAGTCAACTGAATTATGATAGCTTGTTGTGTACTAAAGGTTGACCTAGATTGGTGAACTCTTCAATGTATTTTAAATGTAATTTAATTTTTTGAGTATTGTTTTCTCAACTAATGTGCAAATAAGACAGTTGAACTGTCAACAGTATGTTCAATAGATTTCAAATATAAATTACGAAGGTTTTTTTGTTTGTATCGTGTTGCTCTCCTCCTGGTAAATTTGTTGTTGCCATCAGTGAGTTACACTAAGGGTTGCATATTTTGATAGTGAATCAGCAGCAATTATATAAGTGAATTTAGAGTGTTGTTTTCAAAAACAATTATATGTAACAGAAGACAAGAGCAACTATCAAATTCATTCAAATTATTGTTATTCAAGCGTATCATTTATGAGACATTATTTCATCTTGTTTTAGCATTATTTTATTTTCATTGTGTTTATTTTTTAACAAAGTTATTTTATTCAAATCTAAAATATGTTTGTCTCGTCCTTCTCTCTGTTGCAGGATGGTGGTAAACAGCTTCAAGAAGGAATGGAAGAAAACAACACCGTATTAGAAATGGATCTCCGTCTCACCGAGGTTGGACAAGAGAGTGAATACTGTATCAACCAAATCCTGAAAAAGAACCAAGAGAGGGATAGAGAACTGAAGTTAGCACTGGAAAAAGAAAATAACAACAACATGAACTTGGATCGATGAAATGTTCATATTATGAACGCAACGGAGGGAAAGTTTATAATAATTGTTATACAAAATAGTGCTGTACGTTAGTTAAAAAGTCATACTTCTGAATTGTGTCAAAGTTGTATGACTTATAATCAATAAACTAATATAATTATCTGAGTTTCTGCACTGATTAGATCACTTTGATCATGATTTACATCATGTCTGATATCTAGTGTTAACTTATAATGATTGCTACAAGGTAAATACGTACTGTCAATCACGGCTTCATAAATGGGCCCCTTCAACTGCTCCTAGTGACAAATTGAAAGTGCAACAACACCATGTACTAAGTTAAGCCCCACATTGCTAAAGATTACATTTCTAGTCTGGTACGAAATAAGCCTCCTGTACATTCAGCACGCTATTGAATGTGCTGTTGTTGTCAACACCATAAAAATCCTGTTGCTGTAGGTCATGTCACATTAATCCACGAATTCCATTAGGAGAGGCCCATGAAGACCATTGATTGTCCCATTTTATAACTTCACTAAGGAGTTTCTCTAATGTTTTAGGAAAGCCATAGCCAGGAAAACCTACACTAAATTATTTTGTTAATTGTATACGGTATTATGATGACACAAGTTATAATAAAACATATGATTTTCATGTGTACTGTTGCTTTATGCAGCAAGCAGTTTAAAGTTATGCAAAATGAAATAAGTATATAATTGTTACTTGCTATATAATAAACCGTCCTGATTGAATTTATAAGGAAGTGGTGTGTTTGGTTACTCTCTTTGATGTGTCTATGTGGTCAATAACCTTTTTAGAAATTCTCCTTTTAGTGTTCTTCGTCATTACATGATACATGCAAATTGCATGTCAAGAGGATTGCATGATACAATAATTACTCTTGAAAGTAATACAACAGATTCTTGGATCGCCTCTGCATTGCTGATGGTGATCGACATCGATATGACATCATGTCCCTAAGTATTTAGTCCACTACTTTATATTAGCTTTCATAATGTAATGGCGAATAATCCGTGCATTCCATCCAACATTACCGTGATTATGTACAGCTAGATTTGTCGTGTCTTATCATGGCTTCACAAGTATTTCAAGTCAAGTATTTCTTTAATATTGTGGAACGGGTTCACCTTCTAAAAGAAGCCGGGCAACATTGATTGGACTAGATGTGTAGAGAAGTCATGCTTGTGCTTAAATTTCCTATATTTTTCTTGAATGATTCTCCAAATACTTGTCCCTTGCAACAGTAAGTCCACTTGCCTACAACAGTACAATTACCTTTGCGTCCCTCAAGAGGGCTGCTTGGCTATGTTCACCTTAGGTCTTTGCGTTTACTGCCTTCTTTATTGAGCGTGAGAAATAAACGGTTTTATTTTGTGAAGTAACTTTATAAATGACCAGCGTAATTCTAGCCATTATGAATATAATTAAAAAGCCAATGTCATAATGGGATGCGGGTAATTTTGCTCTGACGGACCCAAAATGGCATACTTTTGGGGACAAAATTAATAGCAAACAAACAAACAATCTACCGGACCTTATGTTCCCAAGTACTGTCCATTTTGCGAGAAAAAAAAACAGTGTCTGTGGGTCTTAGCACTATTCTATATTTATCATATGTTTTGATTTGCGGTGTTCTTGTTGACTAGATTTTTTTAAACGAACGGAATGAAATTATGAATATCAGAAAGCAGTACATTTGTTTTGTTATCCGGGCTATAATAAGCGAAATG
The DNA here is from genome assembly GCF_039555335.1 of Amphiura filiformis. Classification (NCBI taxonomy): domain Eukaryota; kingdom Metazoa; phylum Echinodermata; class Ophiuroidea; order Amphilepidida; family Amphiuridae; genus Amphiura; species Amphiura filiformis. Next base: position 39,076,978 of record NC_092632.1, on the reverse strand, counting down.
ACCTGTCTCGATTTCCATCACTCGGACATTTGAATTGAAAACACACTATATGCTTCATGGATGTACGGTAATAGACCAAAGTAATGTAACATATTGGTTTTGACAGTGAACTTAAATCAAATATCATTTATGGCAGTATTTTTGCGCGGAGGTCCTGAAGAAGGAAAGTTTACATTACTATTGAATTTGTAATGTGTTGTTTGTGGAAATAGATCAGCGGAGTGAGAGAGGTCCTTCTTGTAGGGGTGATTTGTTTGTGGGTGGGTGGGGTGGGTGTGTGTGTGTAAGCAGTATTTATTTGCACGATCTGTCATCTTTAAGCCATCGTCCAACCGTTAGACGGTGGTTCAAAATGCCAGAATAAACCATGAATTTAATTGTAGGATCAGCGTTTTGCGTTAGTTTAAGCATAAACTAGTATCTTTAAGGTAGGAATTGGTGAAACTTCAAGATGTTTTAGAGTCTAGTGTTAACTTGCAGAGCAAAATAATAATATGTAATAAAATTCAATAACTCGATCACGCATCTGAAGACTCAACGACGAGCTATACACATAATACATATCATCAGGTTAGTTTATAGGCCTATGGATTCGACCAAAAATGTAGGATAGTGTGATCATATTTCACTACCATAACTATTTAAATTTAGGTTAAAATATGTGTCCCATGTCACGAAATATGTGACATATCTTGTGAAATTGTGCTTTTTAGCGGCATACACTTGTGTAATTCAACCCTAGTATGTTTTAAAAAACCGTGCGAGATGCGTAATAAAATATTCAATATTTCGATTTATTACTATTATAGGAACAATTTTGGCGTGATTGTATTGGCAATTGAGGGGCCAAATGTTTTCATATATACAGACTACAATGCAATAAAATCAATTGTTTTTCTGTGGTGATTTTCTGGGGAGAGACGATCAGATTCCTAACCAAGGGTCCATCAGAACAATGAAGATCAATATTACTAACAGACCCTGAAGCCATTATGTGTATAAACAGAGAACATGGCATTACCTTTTGAACATTTGACTCTAACACAAGCGCACGAAAATTATAAAAGCTCACAAACTAGGATAAATGACAAAAAAAAAAAAAAAAGCTCGCTGACCACATATGAACTTTAACAGGAGCACTTCCAGCGCATTTTACGTCTACGTCCATTCTGGTCTAAGAGAGAGTAGACCAAAAGAACTTTTATTGTTTAATATAAAAAATTATGTGAACTAACAAGTTATTTTTATCAAAATCTTATTTGGAAATCAAAAGAAAATGTAGAAAACACATATTGCACATAGGTCATTCCCCGCTGCATGGTTGCATTGAAATGTCATCCTTGACATTTAGTTCTAATCATAACCACTTCGATTGTTATTATACGATTAAGTACGAGTCGTATTTCCGTATGATTTTTTTAGCAACATTGATCTCATAATATATCTTGTGTATTTGATGATCTAAAAAAAAAAACCAAGAGAACAACGACAGAGTAATATAAAGGATGCCTAGTGTCTGCTGCATGAAATGTACCAATAACCCTCGTCTACCCCCTGTGAGATTTACCGCCAAACGACTATGGCTAATTGTGGGCTATCATTTGCACCTCACCCGGGTTAAAGGCGTCCCTCGGACCAAGAGGGTGGGGCAACCCTAGTTTATTTATATCAATAACCCTCGTTTACCCCCTGTGAGATTTACCGCCAAACGACTATGGCTAATTGTGGGCCATCATTTGCACCTTACCCGGGTTAAAGGCGTCCCTCGGACCAAGAGGGTGGGGCAACCTTAGTTTATTTATATCAATATCCCTCGTCTACACACCGTGAGACTATGGCTATAATCAAATGCAATAAACCTTTGACGAGCGCGTATTTTAAGTATACATCGCGTATTTATTGCGTTGGAGGCACTTGTCTCTGATTTGCTGCTGAGGGAATCTGCTGTTGCCGAGTGAAAATTTATGAATGAACTGTGCGCCGTACGTGTTATTAGCTCCGAATTTGCAACATCACGGTAGTCGCGCTCGTCAAAGGTTTGCTGCATTCGACTATAATTGTGCGCCATCATTTGCACCTTACCCGGGTAAAAGGCGTCTCTCGACCCAAGAGGGTGGGGCAACCTTAGTTTATTTGTATCAATAACCTTCGTCTAGCCCCTGCGAAATTTACCGCCAAACGGCTATGGCTAATTGTGGGTCATCATTTGCACCTTACCCGGGTTAGAGGCGTTCCTCGGCCCAAGAGGGTGGGGCAACCTTAAAATATTTATTGCTTCTCTTTCTTTACTCTTATGAAAATATTCTATAGTAAATAATAATCGTCTTTAGATTAGAAAAGTGATTTCTTTAAATGTTTAGCAAAATATTTAGTGAAAACCGTATATTTCTTGGATTTGTTATCCAAAAATCGATTTTGGTCTATATCAACAGAGATTATCCATATTTCGCGAGGACGCACTCACGTACTTATTTGGTATCAAACACAAAGCTATATTGTTTTACGTTTGAATCATACAGGGAGTTTGCAACAACCCCGGGGCAACAACACCCTTCGGTAGACGTGTTACAAAAATTAAATTGCCTCCGGTAGACAAGAGTTTATAGCACTTTATTTACACTGTAAATTCGAATTGGTATGGGGTGTAAAATACAATTTCCAACCCGAATAATGAGAAGAATTATGGAATGAATATAATTTTTTTTCTTCAGACTGACAACATTTTTTAAATATAATGTCCAATGCGTGTATGAAAACGCGGAATGCATTACTGGGAACAGTACTGGCTAGAAAAAGCATTGTTTCATTATGTTTAATTATCATGGTTATAATAAGAGCATAATGAGAGAAAAGGATACCTAAAAACATCCACTGACACATCCACTGAATGAGTAACCCAGGCAAAAGAAGAAATATAACAAACAAACAAAAAGGCTTCATTCGATTCTTTTCCTGCTCAAATTCGGTCATAAGACACATCATTTGCATCAGAAGACACATCATTTGCATCAGAAGACACATTTTTTACATCCATGGTCAGAAGACACATTATTTGCATCAGAAGACATTATATTTGAATGAAATAAAGATGAATGAATGAATGACACATTATTTACATCTATGGTCAGAAGACACATTATTTGCATGCATTGATAGCAAAGAAATGTAACATATCGATTTTGACCGTGAACCTTATGTCAAATAATTCACGGGCAATTATGGTAGCATTTTGCGCGGAGGACCTGAGAAAGGAAAGTTTACATTACTATTAAATTTGTGACGGGTTATTTGTGGAAACAGGTATTCAGTGACTGTTAGCTGTGAGAGAGGTGTGTGGACGTGTAAGGGCGTGTCTGTCCCTATTATAGATATGGGTATATTGATGTGTGGGGGGAATGTGTTAATAGTATTTGTACGATTTACCATCTTTCAACCATCGCCTAACCGATTTTCACAACCCTAGTTTTTATGATCCTATTAAAATGCCAGAATAAACAACGAACTTACTTTGGTTAATTGCGAGACCAGCGTTTCCGTTCATTTGCCATAAAATAGTATATTTAGGGTAAGAATGGGTGAAACGATCGTGAATCGCTCATCGCTTTATATTGAAGTATGAATCAAGACGCCTTAGCTTTGCATCTTCTGAAGAAATTCTTAAAATGCCGATGTCTTTCTTGGATTGTCTATGCATTACTGATGGTGATCGATTTTGAAGACAGAACCTTTCAAGTACGTATCATGTCATGCGTATTAAAAGTACACCACCTCACATCAGCTTTTACAATGTCTTGGTAAATAATCCGTACATTCCGTCTAACATTATCATGATTATGTACAGCTGGATTTCTCGTGTCTTATCATGGCTGCACAAATCAATTAGTCAAGCATTTCTTTAGTATGTGGAACGGGTTCACCTTCTAGAAGAAGCTGGGCAACATTGATTGGACTAGATTTGTAGGCAAGTTGAGCTTGTTATTCTGTAATTGCCTGGCCTACATTTCCTTTATATTTCTTGAATGGTTCTCCAAGTACTTACCCTTCTTGTCAATAAGTCCTTGGTATTTGCATACCAACTACTCTTTGCGTCACTTGAGAGGGCGGCTTGGTAGCATTAAGTTACTGAGGACTCACCTATGCCAAATATACATGTATGATACAGACTTCGCAGGCAATCAAATATCGAAGTATTTTTGCGTGGAGGTCCCGAGGAAGGAAAGTTTACATTGATATTACTGTTACAATTTATTTTTGTAACATGTTGTTTGTGGTAGCAAGTATTCAGTATAATGTGAGCTGTAAATGAGGTGTGTAGGTGTGTAAGGTGGTGCCTGTCCCTTTTATGGGTTATATTTGTGTTTTGGGGTGTGGTGGTATTAGTAGTATTTTATTTGCACGATTTACCATCTTCGCACATTGTGAAGTAATAGTATGTTAAAATCAAGAATAATCTAAATGTATCTTGGTTATCTGATCAATTTTACAATCGTATGTATACCAGTCCTCCTGAATCCTGATTGATCCGTAAAAGTTTGCTCATGAAAGTGAAAGAATTGCAATTGCAAATTTGTGTGAATGGTCAGGGTTGCATGAAATATATGGACAGTGAGAAGTTGATGTATTAGATGTATAAGAAAGTGAACGACCACTGACTCATGTCCTTCAGGGTAACTGTAATATTTTGAAAAGCAAAATGCATGTGTCCTTAGCTTGTTTTGATGACACAATGAAATGAATAATTTTCTTAAATAATTATAGCACAGAGAAGTATGTATTTGTTCCTAATACAAGCAATGATATCAACAATATTGAAATTATTATTGTCTGTTCACTACTTTCTTCTTTCTTTTCTTTAGCTTCAATTTACACCTGTAAATTGTTGCCATGGTGATAGATGAATACACCTCTGTGCCTGTGTGCATACATGATTCTGTATGAAAGTAACATTAACACACAAATCTAATACACAAGTTGCACTTTCTACACTCGTACATTGTATTATGCATGTGCCATACACAATGTATAATAATAAATATTATATGCATCACATAAAAAATAGAAGTAACAAGACCCGAAGAGTACTCTGAAGTATTTGATTTACATGTTGATTATGGAACGAGATACCATTAAATGTTTTAAACTCGGTTCACGTTTTGATACAAGCATATTGTAATCAGTCATTGTGCATCTCCCAGGTTATAAATAATCAAATCATGGATTTTAAAGGGATGTACGACTAAGAGCAGATAAGAAATTTCACCTCTCTTCCCACCTTGCAGCAACTCGTGCCTTTTTTTGATGAAGGAATGATAGGTCTATGACATTCTCACAAAGTCGTATTCTGTGTGCAAACTCACTGCTATGGTTATTTTAAAGGTGTTCAAACTTGCAAAGACTAGTACATAATATGCAGTATTAGATTCCCCCAGGGGATGCAGACATGATGTTGAATCAAAGATAGAGATTCAGGTGTTTCCCTAGCTTGAAATCTCTGGGTACATGATAATAACCAAACAATGTGTCTAGTTCTCTTTTTTAACTATAGTACTAAGTATATTTACCTCTCACATGTATTCAAATTGCCTTGCAGATGAATATGCGCTGTGAATGACCTACTGAGGGTTCAGCCGAAATCTATCATGGTATTTTTTAAGAGTTCGAGTGAGTGAGAGAGGATAGGTTGAAATGCATGACGTACCTGGGTGAAATTTTCCTGTTACTGTGCTATCGATTTCACACGAAATATAAACATGAAGTGCCCATTTAGCTTGTTTCAGCTGTCATGTGAGTTCGTCTCTAGATCATGCAAACTGAGATTTGAACCCAAAGATGTATGCTCTGAATGTACATTAGTGTTTGCCAAACAATTTCATTCTTTAATATTACTTGCAGAATGTAATATAGTTAGTAGCACATTATTTTCCCTACATGGAGCAAATTAAACCTTAAATTACGGAACAGAATGATTGATTTTAAGTAGTCGTTTGGCTTTAATTAATCACTTATTTTGGGTATGTGTTGAGCATGGATGTGACTTTTGACTTTCATACACACAGCTAGCATGCAAGAAGTGGAAAATGTGAGACTCAACTTTACCATGAGTTGATAACTAAATGTGTTTATGCCCGAGGCATAGCAGCTGTATAGTTACAGCCGATTGTCATTTCAACTCGTTGCCTGTCTGCAAACATGTGCTATGTCACGTTATCCCTTTGTAGGCAGTGTTCGTCTTGGTACATTTAATATATCTTCGGACATTATTACATACTGTAATTGCTTAAATCTACTTATAAATCTACTCTACTCGCAAAATGATCAAACATTACTTATATGGATTTCAACTCTATTTTGATTTTTTGATCAGTTTAATGTTACCATTGTATGGCTAGGACAATAGTACATGTAATACAAGATTTTGTTTGCTTCAGGAAGGAGTTGAGGGAAAGTTGGTGCTGTGTGTCAGCCACACGCTTCCAAGTTAACATATAAGCTAGGCATCTAGTTTATCACCTAGTTAGATGTTTGGTGGTGTCATTTTTATAGTCAACTGAATTCTGATAGCTTGTTGTGTACTAAAGGTTGACCTAGTTTGGCGAACTCTTCATTGTATTATAATTCTTTAAGTATTGTTTTCTCAACTAATGTGCAAATAAGACAGTTGAACTGTTAACAGTATGTTCAATAGATTTCAAATATAAATTACGAAGGTTTTTTTGTTTGTATCGTGTTGCTCTCCTCTTGGTAAATTTGTTGTTGCCATCAGTGAGGTACACTAAGGGTTGCATATTTTGATAGTGAATCAGCAGCAATTATATGTGAATTTAGAGTGTTGTTTTCAAAAACAATTATATGTAACAGAAGACAAGAGAAACTATCAAATTCATTCAAATTGTTGTTATTCAAGCGTATCATTTATGAGACATTATTTCATCTTGTTTTAGCATTATTTTATTTTCATTGTGTTTATTTTTTAACAAAGTTATTTTATTCAAATCTAAAATATGTTTGTATCTTTCTTCTCTCTGTTGCAGGATGGTGGTTAACAGCTTCAAGAAGGAATGGAAGAAAACAACACTGTATTAGAAATGGATCTCCGTCTCACCGAGGTTGGACAAGAGAGTGAATATTGTATCAACCAAATCCTGAAAAAGAACCAAGAGAGGGATAGAGAACTCAAATTAGCACAGGAAAAAGAAAATAACAACAACATGAACTTAGATCGATGAAATGTTCATATTATGAATGCACCGGAGGGAAAGTTTGTAATAATTGGTGCACAAAATAGTGTTGTTAATTAAAAAAAGTTATACTTCTGAATTGTGTCAAAATTGTATGACTTATTAATCAATAAACCAACATAATTATCTGAGTTTCTGCACCGATTAGATCACTTTAACATGATTAACATCAGGTCTTATATCTACAGTGTAAACTATTACAATGATAGCTATAAGGCAAATACAAAATGTACGTACTGTCAATCACAGTTTCATAAATGGGCCCCTTCAACTGCTCCTAGTGACAAATTGAAAGTGTAACAGCACCTTATACTAAGTTAAGCCCCACATTGCTGAAGATTAAATTTCTAGTCTGGTACGAAATAAGCCTCCTGTACATTTAGCACGCTATTGAATGTTCCGTTGTTGTCAATACCATAAAAAACCCTATGTTGCTGTAGGTCATGTCACATTAAACCAAGAATTCCATTAGGAGAGGCCCATGAAGACCATTGATTGTCCCATTTTATTACTTCAATAAGGAGTTTCTCTAATTTGAAGTATCTTCCGAGAGTGATGTTCACATCATGTTGTATTACATCCAATTACTCTATTTACCCAGAGTGATATTTTCTGTAATTGAGCAATACAGATTGACAAGATAGGTAAAGTGTGGAGCTGTGATGTCTTCCCTTTTATCTTGTCTACAATGTACGTACCTTGGCTCTATTAGCACTTAATGAAAAGCGAAATGGGTTTCTGTTCGTGTGCCAAATGAAAACCTGTTGATTTCAATTTCAGCTATAACCTGTATTTGTAAGATGTTGTTATATAAGATTTATAAATAATTTTATTACCTGTATTATTTCATAAATATTTTCATATATTTCAAAAAATGTGAAGGAACAAAACTTCCAGCATTAAGAATGCTAAAAAGAGGTATTTGGTTTAATGCTTTGTCACGTTCCTCTTGAAGTCAAAAGTGTAAATGACAAACCATTATAATATAATTAAATTGGCATTAAAGTGTGCTAAATTTTGCTAATTGTATAATCATGATGATGAAACAAGTAATCATAAGACATGCCTTTCACGTGTACTGTTGCTTTATGCAGCAAGCAGTTTAATGTTATGCAAAATGAAATGTATATCTTTGTGATGACTTACTATATAATAAACCGTCCTGATTGAATTTATAAGGAAGTGGTGTGTATAAGGAAGTGGTGTGTTTGGTTACTCTCTTTGATGTGTCTATGTGGTCAATACCGTCTTAGAAATTATCCTTATAGTGTTCTTCATCATTACATGAAACATGTAAATTTCTTGGATCGCCTATGCATTGCTGATGGTGATCGATTCTGAACAAACGGGAGACCAGGACTTTTTCAAGTCATGACATCATGTCCTAAGTATTTAACCCACAAGTTTTTACAATGTAATGACAAAGACAAGCGCGACATACTACAAACAGCGGAGTGTGTCTACGAGATTCCGTGTCTTAATTGTGAAAAATCTTACGTATGGGAGACCGCCAGGGTATTCGGAACACGCCTTTAAAGAACATAAGACTGAAGCTGACAAAGCCCCTAATAAGGCGTTCACAAGATCTCAGAGAAAGGCCTCTATCACAGGAGAGGTAAACAAATCAGCCATAACAGACAATGTAGCGGAGGAAAACTACGTAATTCTCGCAATTCATAATACGAGGCGCCGCCAGCGGTTGCTCTTGCCAGTCCAATTTTTGACCTCCAGGGTCGATATAGCCGTTCTAGCCAACATTGGATTTTCAATGATAATAATGATGTTTAAATCAGGCCCATGAAGGATTTCGTGTAATCAATAGATAGCACATGGATCTACTATAATTGTAAATTAATATTTTAATGTGCTTTCACGTGTAACATCGTTATATTGCCATTTAAACACACAATCGACGTAATGTTCCTGTTGTATTCGTATTACGCGGGCTTTGGATGTCGACTGTTTCCCATTCTTAAATAATTATACCACAGAGAAGTATGTATTTGTTCAACTTCCCACATTCCTAATAGAAGTAATGATATCAACAATATTGAAATTATTATTGTCTGTTCACTACTTTCTTCTTTCTTTTCTTTAGCTTCAATTTACACCAGTCCTATAAATTGTTGCCATGGTGATAGATGAATACACCTATGTACCTGGTCGAATCCAACGAAAAGTGTACACGGCATGTTCAGGGCCATAACTTAAAAGTATTAATCAATTGACATTCGTTTTTATATTGGGTTTATTCGCCTTGATCATACGCTTCGCGCCATATATAATAAGACCCCCTTCTGTGAAAAATTTAGACACAGATACCCCAAAACATGCTATTTTTACCCATTTTTTTCCAAAATATTTCTTAAGGTATTTTTAAAAACATCTAAATCAGTTATGAAAAGAAGTCATTGGATTGAATCTAAATTGATTTCCTGAAAGGTGTGTATTCAAAGATTGCCTGTTCAATTTTTCACATATTTGTACATAATTATGAATTTTTTGTGATCATTTTTTGAGTGGTATTTTTTACATTACCTACGAATACAATTTTTCATAGCACTAGATATATCTTTAAAAATGGAAATCACTAATAAATGCGCAATTGATACAAGCTTTGATATGTCCAATACTGAAATGCATTGTATTCGGACATCTTTATTATTGTGTTTAGCTGCCAGAAATTCTAAATGGCACAAAGGTAGGTTTGGTAAAAAATATGCATTACCTCCGAATACATGTTAAAAGCTGTGTCATTTCCACAAAGTGAGAGAATAGTAAACGATAGTTAAGGAATAGGTGCAGGGTAATACACTCTTTATTTCTACCAAGTTTCAATAGCCTGCGTTTAAATATTTCTGAGATGTCAACAATAAAAGCAACTATTCGTAGGTAAATTTCGGTAACCGAATATTACCTACGAATACAATTTGACATCATGACAGTATTGTGAAACACCGCCATTCATGCCAATGCCCATATTGGTACATAACGAAGGCCTGTATGTTTGCTATCAAATCATATGTCAATGAAAGTTGCGAATTCACATACATGCCCACCATGCAAAACCGAATACGGCTTAATTGTTGAAAAATATGTACTGAAATAGACGACGGTCTGCTCCTTTGAAAGAAAAATCAGATTCGAAGAAGATTACAAGGGGATAAATACTTGGATTTGTCAGCTGTCATGTGTGTTTCATTTTAAACGTATGCCGACCTTCTGGTTTCTGAGTAATTTGTGTCCAAATTGGTTTATTCGAAGGTAACTTTTGACGTTTTCGCTAAGTTTACCTACGAATACCATGAACAAAAACGACTTTTCTCATTGTCTCATGATCTAGACAACACAGTGGTCGACCCAAGTATAAAGCTAATTATAGTTGCCCTCAAACGAAAGGCCACAAGACGTAACTAACTCCAAGATGGACTTCACAAGTCTGCAATAACGGTTTTAAGCGATTTGTGTGCAATTAAGCAAATTAAAGTCACTTTAGTGCCTTTGTTTCTTACTTCAATCCTCTTTCAACTGCTGTGAACCGACATTATTAATACATGATAGGGTCTTAAGTATCAATAAACGCACATAAAGAAAATATTACATTCAAAGTGCTTTATAAAATGAAGTTTTGATTGCGATATCCACCAAAAGTCTAATTCTTACCTACAAATACTGAAATGTTACTTACGAATACAGCATAATACATGACATGTGTAATGAAGTGTCCCTACCAATGGAAATTAATTGTCAAAAACTTTAAGCGGTACCCCAGGACACTATTATCACCCATATACGTATTCATTCAACAATTATTTATTATGTAAAATTGCTGATTAACTACTTGTATATCAAAATGAAGTGGTCAAAATCTTGCTAAAAGCATCAAAAATTTTTGATCTAAGGTAATAGCATTTATTCATTTGGACGTACCATCTGAAAGAGATCTAAAACTACCATTTTATTAATTCATTACCATAATAGCCAAATTTAAACCTCTAAACTCAATATAGATATTGTTAAATCGCTCATGTTACCTACGAATACCCGGGTTTCTTCACCTTTTCATTGTATAAAGCGTTAGGTGTATGCGTATAATTCCTAATATTCTTGAAAACATATATCCTACTCGTTCTTATACAATGTGTAAATGGATTCATACTCATTTGATAAATAAAATACAGAAACTTACCTAAACTTCATTTTCAAAAATAAACTAGCATAAATTGACAAAGATCATATTGATCGCGTTATAAAAATAAAAACAAATATTTTCTGGTTGAACTAGCATTTTCCTGACACCCTGTGGTCTACATTACACGAAAAAAGCGTTAATGGGAATATTCCATTTGTTTTAGGTTGATTAGTATTGCGATAGTGAAAGCATCCTAGTGGTATTCGTAGGTAACATTGGGTTTTGATATCACATTTACTATCACACGTCCTGGGTTTATTTTTCAAGATTAGTAATGGCACTTTTGGTTCCTATAAGACCAATATGTCATCAATCAATGGGGAAAAGGAAAAAATTGTGGAGACATTTTTATTTCTGACTTTTATTTTTGGCCCGTGGACCCTTTTGGTTGGATTCGACCACCTGTGTGCATACATGATTCTATATGAAAATAACATTAACACACAAATCTAGTATACAAGTTGCACTTTCTACCTTTCTACATACATTGTATTATGCATGTGGCATACACAATGTATAATATTAAATATTATATGCATCACATAAAAATAGAAGTAACAAGACCCGTAGAGCACTCTGAAGTATTTGATTTACATGTTGATTATGGAATGAGATACCATTAAATGTTTTAAACTCAGTTCACGTTTTGATACAAGCATATTGTAATCAGTCATTGTGCATCTCCCAGGTTATAAATAATCAAATCATGGATTTTAAAGGGATGTACGAGTAAGAGCAGATAAGAAATTTCACCTCTCTTCCCACCTTGCAGCAACTCATGCCTTTTTTTTTATGATGGAATGATAGGTCTATGACATTCTCACAAAGTCGTATTCTGTGTGCAAACTCACTGCTATGGTTATTTTAAAGGTGTTCAAACTTGCAAAGACTAGTACATAATATGCAGTATTAGATTCCCCCAGGGGATGCAGACATGATGTTGAATCAAAGATAGAGATTCAGGTGTTTCCCTAGCTTGAAATCTCTGGGTACATGATAATAAACAAACAATGTGTCTAGTTCTCTTTTTTAACTATAGTACTGGGTATATTTGCCTCTCACATGTATCCAAAGTGCATTGCAGATGAATTGTGCTGTGAATGACCTACTGAGGGTTCAGCCGAAATCTATCATCTCACTTTTTTAGGAGCTCGAGTGAATGCGAGAGGACAGGTTGAAAAGCATGACGTACCTGGGTGAAATTTTCCTGTTACTGTGCTATCGATTTCACACAAAATGTGAACATGAAGTGAACATTTAGCTTGTTTCAGCTGTCATGTGAGTTCGTCTCTATCATGCAAACTGAGATTTGAACCCAAAGATGTGTGCTCTGAATGTACATTAGTGTTTGCCAAACAATAAAACATCATTCTTTAATATTACTTGTAGAATATATAGCACATTATTGTCAGTAATTGGTGCAAATCAGAATGATTGATTTTAAGTACTTGCTTGGCTTTAATTCATCATTTATTTTGGGTATGTGTTGAACATGGATGTGACTTTTGACTTTCATGCACACAGCTAGCATGCAAGAATTTTGTGGAAAATGTGAGACTCAACTTTACCATGAGTTGATAACTAAATGTGTTTATGCCCGAGGCATAGCAGCTGTATAGTTACAGCCGATTGTCATTTTAACTCGTTGCCTGTCTGCAAATATGTGCTACCTGTCACGTTATCCCTTTGTAGGCAGTGTTTGTCTTGGTACTGAAGTGTTGGGCTGCATGGTGGTACTTTTCACACCTCTTTGGACATTATTGGACACTGTAAATGCTTAAATCTACTTTATAAATCTACTTGCAAATTGATTGAACATTATTTGTATGAATTTTACCTCTATTTTGATTTTTTTTGATCAGTGTAATGTTACTGTACCATTGCATAGGTAGGACAATTATTAGAAGTAAATATAATACAAGATTTTGTTTGCTTCAGGAAGGAGTTGAGGGAAAGTTGGTGCTGTGTGTCAGCCACACGCTTCAAGTTAACTTGTAAGCTAGGAATCTAGTTTATTACCTTAGTTGTTTGGTGATGTCATTTTAATAGTCAACTGAATTATGATAGCTTGTTATGTATCAAAGGATGACCTAGTTTGGTGAACTCTTCAATGTATTATCATTTTTTGATATGCAAATAAGACAGTTGAACTGTTAACATTTTTAGTATGTTCATATAAATTTCAAATTTAAATCATGAAGGTTCGTTTTGCTTGTTGGTGATATCATGTTGCTCTCCGCCTCCTGGTAAATTTGTTGTTGCCATCAGTGAGGTACACAAAGGGTTGCTTATTTTGTTGCAATTATATGTGTGAATTTAGAGTGTTGTTTACAAAAACGAGTAACATAAGACAAGAGAAACTATCAAATTCATGCAAATTGTTGTTATTCAACTATTCAAGTGCATCAATGATGAGACATGATTTCATCTTTTAAGTTTTATTAACATTAATTTATTTTGATTGTAGTGTTTTTATTCTAATCTAAAATATGTTTGTGTCTTCCTTTTCTCTGTTGCAGGATGGTGGTAAACAGCTTCAAGAGGGAATGGAAGAAAACAACACCGTATTAGAAATGGATCTCCGTCTCACCGAGGTTGGACAAGAGAGTGAATACTGTATCAACCAAATCCTGAAAAAGAACCAAGAGAGGGATAGAGAACTCAAATTAGCACAGGAAAAAGAAAATAACAACAACATGAACTTAGATCGATGAAATGTTCATAATGTGACACCATCTGGTCCATGGAGTCCAAAGGAGACATTTTTAAAAATTGAGTTACTATAATTATTACCTTATTCAAATATTAGGCTATCATAATACTGAAAACACCAAAGGTCTGGCATACTTTGTTCTAAAGCTATGACGTTTTGTGATGTCTATTTTCTTATGTATTTTATTGGGGGGTTTTTTCTCCCTATTATTGCCTTTACCTCAATTTCAAATTTGACCCCTTTGGCCTCCATGGACCAGATTGTCTCACATATTATGATTGCACCGGAGGGAAAGTTTGTAATAATTGGTGCACAAAATAGTCCTGTTAATAAAAAAAGTCATGCTGTTGAATTGTGTCAAAATTGCATGACTTATCAATCAATAAGTAATTAGATGACTTCATGTCTTATATTTACAGTGTAAACTATTACAATGATTGCTATAAGGTAAATACGTACTGTCAATCACAATTTCATAAATGGGCCCCTTCAACTGCTCATAGTGACATATTGAAAGTGTAACAATACCTTGTACTAAGTTAAGCCCCACATTGCTAAAGATTAAATTTCTAGTCGGGTACGAAATAAGCCTCCTGAACATTTGGCACACTATTGAATGTTCCGTTTTTGTTAACACCCCATGTTGCTGTAGGTCATGTTGCATTAATCCAAGAATTCCATTAGGAGAGGCCTGTGAAGACCATTGATTGTCCCATTTTATTACTTCACTAAGGAGTTTTTCTAATTTGAAGTATCTTCCGAGCGTGATGTTCACATCATGTTGTATTACATCCAATTACTCGAGTGATATTTGCTGTAATTGAGCAATACAGATTGGTGAGATGGGTAAAGTGTGGAGTTGTGATGTCTTCCTTTTATCTTGTCTACAATGTACCTTGGCTTTATTAGCACTTAATGAAAAACGAAATGGGTTTGTGTTCGTATACGTGGTAAATGAAACCATGTTGATTTCAATGTGAGGTATAACCTGAACATACTGAATCCATTCTATTTGTAAGATGATGTTATATAAGGTGCATAAAAGAATTTATTATCTGTATTATTTCATAATATTTTTCATAATTTTATGTGTTTCAAAAAATGTGAAGGAACAAAATTTCCAGCGTTAAGAATGCTAAAAAGAAGTTTTTGGTCTAAGACTTATTCATGTTCCTGTTGTGTGTGCTTTAATCTTCAAAATAAAACATCTTCTGCAAGTCACTTTTAGGAAAGCCATAGCCAGGAAAACCTACACTAAATTATTTTGTTAATTGTATATTATGATGACACAGGTTATAATATGACATATGATTTTCATGTGTACTGTTGCTTTATGCATCAAGCAGTTTAATGTTATGAAAAATGAAATGTATATCTTTGTGATGACTTACTATATAATAAACCGTCCTGATTGAATTTATAAGGAAGTGGTGTGTTTGGTTACTCTCTTTGATGTGTCTATGTGGTCAATAACCTTCTTAGAATTTCTCCTTCAGAGTATTCCTCATCATTACATGATACATGCAAATTGCATGTCAAGAGGATTGCATGATACAATTACTTCCGAAAGTAATACAACAGATTCTTGGATCGCCTCTGCATTGCTGATGGTGATCGACATCGATATGACATCATGTCCCTAAGTATTTAGTCCACTACTTTATATTAGCTTTCATAATGTAATGGCGAATAATCCGTGCATTCCATCCAACATTACCGTGATTATGTACAGCTAGATTTGTCGTGTCTTATCATGGCTTCACATGTATTTCAAGTCAAGTATTTCTTTAATATTGTGGAACGGGTTCACCTTCTAAAAGAAGCTGGGCGACATTTAGTGGACTAGATGTGTAGAGAAGTCATGCTTGTGCTGTAATATTGCCTGGCTTAAATTTCCTATATTTTTCTTGAATGATTCTCCAAATACTTGTCCCTTGCAACAGTAAGTCCACTTGCCTACAACAGTACAACTACCTTTGCGTCCCTCAAGAGGGCTGCTTGGCTATGTTCACCTTAGGTCTTTGCGTTTACTGCCTTCCTCTATTGAGCGTGAGAAATAAACGGTTTTATTTTGTAACTTTATAAATGACCAGCGTAATTCTAGCCATTATGAATATAATTAAAAAGCCAATGTCATAAAAATAAACAGAGTGGCTTAATAGAATGGGATGCGGGTAATTTTGCTCTGACGGACCCAAAATGGCATACTTTTGGGGACAAAATTAATAGCAAACAAACAAACAATCTACCGGACCTTATGTTCCCAAGTACTGTCCATTTTGCGAGAAAAAAAAACAGTGTCTGTGGGTCTTAGCACTATTCTATATTTATCATATGTTTTGATTTGCGGTGTTCTTGTTGACTAGATTTTTTTAAACGAACGGAATGAAATTATGAATATCCGAAAGCAGTACATTTGTTTTGTTATCCGGGCTATAATAAGCGAAATGACCTGTCTCGATTTTCATCAGTCGGACATTTGAATTGAAAACACACTATAATAGTCTATATGCTTCATGGATGTACGGTAGTAGACCAAAGTAATGTAACATACGTATTGGTTTTGACAGTGAACTTAAATCAAATATCATTTATGGCAGTATTTTTGCGCGGAGGTCCTGAAGAAGGAAAGTTTACATTACTATTGAATTTGTAATGTGTTGTTTGTGGAAATAGATCAGCGGAGTGAGAGAGGTCCTTCTTGTAGGGGTGATTTGTTTGTGGGTGGGTGGGGTGGGTATGTGTGTGTAAGCAGTATTTATTTGCACGATCTGTCATCTTTAAGCCATCGTCCAACCGTTAGACGGTGGTTCAAAATGCCAGAATAAACCATGAATTTAATTGTAGGATCAGCGTTTTGCGTTAGTTTAAGCATAAACTAGTATCTTTAAGGTAGGAATTGGTGAAACTTCAAGATGTTTTAGTGTCTCGTGTTAACTTGCAGAGCAAAATAATAATATGTAATAAAATTCAATAACTCGATCACGCACCTGAAGACTCAACGACGGGCTATATACATAATACATATCATCAGGTTAGTTTATAGGCCTATGCATTCGACGAAAAATGTAGGCTAGTGGGATCATATTTCACTACCATGACTATTTAAATTTAGGTTAAAATATGTGTCCCATATCACAAAATATGTGACATATCTTGTGAAATTGTGCTTTTTAGCGGCATACACTTGTGTAATTCAACCCTAGTATGTTAAACCGTGCGAGATGCGTAATAAAATATTCACTTTTACATAGTAACACAATGAAAGTGATATTTATTATGCAGAACATCCACAGTACTTTTAAGATGGGAGTTTCGATTTATTACTATTATAGGAACAATTTTGGCTATTTAAACTATTGTTTAATATAAAAAATTATGTGAACTAACAAGTTATTTTTATCAAAATCTTATTTGGAAATCAAAAGAAAATGTAAAAAACACATTATTACACATAGGTCATTCCCCGCTGCATGGTTGCATTGAAATGTCATCCTTGACATTTAGTTCTAATCATAACCACTTCGATTGTTATTATTTTCTAGTACGAGTCTTATTTCCGTATGATTTTTTTACTCTGGAACGTTCAGCAACATTGATCTCATAATATATCTTATGTATTTAATGATCTCAAAAAAACAAGAGAACAAAGACCGAGTAATATAAAGGATGCCTAGTGTCTGCTGTACGAAATGTACCAATAACCCTCGTCTACCCCATGTGCGATTTACCGCCAAGCGACTATGGCTAATTGTGGGCCATCATTTGCACCTTACCCGGGTTAAAGGCGTCCCTCGGACCAAGAGGGTGGGGCAACCTTAGTTTATTTATATCAATAACACTCGTCTACACACCGTGAGATTTACCGCCAAACGACTATGTGTATAATCAAATGCAATAAACCTTTGACGAGCGCGTATTTTAAGTATACATCGCGTATTTATTGCGTTGGACGCACTTGTCTCTGATTGGCTGCTGAGGCAATCTGCTGTTGCTGAGTGGAAATTTATGAATGAACTGTGCGCCGCGCCGTACGTGTTATTAGCTCCGAATTTGCAACATCACGGTAGTCGCGCTCGTCAAAGGTTTGCTGCATTCGACTATAATTGTAGGCCATCATTTGCACCTTACTCGGGTTAAAGGCGTCCCTCGGTCCAAGAGGGTGTAGCAACCTTAGTTATTTGTATCAATAACCTTCGTCTAGCCCCTGCGAAATTTACCGCCAAACGACTACGGCTAATTGTGGGTCATCATTTGCACCTTACCCGGGTTAGAGGCGTCCCTCGGACCAAGAGGGTGGGGCAACCTTAAAATATTTATTGTTTCTCTTTCTTTACTCTTATGAAAATATGAAAACGCGGAAAGCATTACTGGGACGCAGTACTGGCTAGAAAAAGCATTGTTTCATTATGTTTAATTATCATTGTTATAATAAGAGCATAATGAGAGAAAAGGCTTGATTCGTTTCTTTGCCTGCTCAAATTCGGTCATAAGACACATTATTTGCATCAGAAGACACATTATTTACATCCATGGTCAGAAGATACATTATTTGCATCAGAAGACATTATATTTGAATGAAATAAAGATGAATGAATGAGACATTATTTACATCTATGGTCAGAAGACACATTATTTGCATCCATGGATAGCAAAGAAATGTAACATATCGATTTTGACCGTGAACCTTATGTCAAATAATTCACGGGCAATTATGGTAGCATTTTTGCGCGGAGGACATGAGAAAGGAAAGTTTACATTACTATTAAATTTGTGACGGGTTATTTGTGGAAACAGGTATTCAGTGACTGTTAGCTGTGAGAGAGGTGTGTGGATGTGTAAGGGCGTGTCTGTCCCTATTATAGATATGGGTATATTGATGTGTGGGGTATGTGTTAATAGTATTTGTACGATTTACCATCTTGCAACCATCGTCTAAACGATTCAAACATGATATCCTATTAAAATGCCAGAATAAACAACGAACTTAAATTTGGTTAATTGCGAGACCAGCGTTTCCGTTCATTTGCCAAAAAATAGTATATTTAGGGTAAGAATTGGTGAAACGATTGTGAATCGCTCATCGCTTTAT
Organism: Amphiura filiformis; assembly: GCF_039555335.1. Classification (NCBI taxonomy): domain Eukaryota; kingdom Metazoa; phylum Echinodermata; class Ophiuroidea; order Amphilepidida; family Amphiuridae; genus Amphiura; species Amphiura filiformis. Next base: position 39,057,743 of record NC_092632.1, on the reverse strand, counting down.
ATTGAAGTATGAATCAAGACGCCTTAGCTTTGCATCTTCTGAAGGAATTCTAAAGATGCCGATGTCTTTCTTGGATTGTCTATGCATTACTGGTGGTGATCGATTTTGAAAATAGGACCTTTCAAGTACGTATCATGTCTTGCGTATTAAAAGTACACCACTTCACATCAGCTTTTACAATGTATTGGTTAATAATCCGTACATTCCATCCAACATTACCATGATTATGTACAGCTGGGTTTGTCGTGGCTTCACAAGTCAAGTTTTTCTTTAGTATCTGGAACGGGTTCACCTTCTAGAAGAAGCTGGGCAACATTGATTGGACTAGATGTGTAGGCAAGTTGAGCTTGTTATTCTGTAATTGCCTGGCCTACATTTCCTTTATTTTTCTTGAATGATTCTCCAAGTACTTACCCTTTTCATCAATAAGTTTTGGTATTTGCATACCAACTACTCTTTGCGTCAGTTGAGAGGGCGGCTTGGTAGCATTAAGTTACTGAGGACTCACCTATGTCAAATATACATGTATGATACAGACTTCGCAGGCAATCAAATATCGAAGTATTTTTGCGTGGAGGTCCCGAGGAAGGAAAGTTTACATTGATATTACTGTTACAATTTATTTTTGTAATAGGTTGTTTGTGGTAACAAGTATTCAGTATAATGTGAGCTGTAAAAGAGGTGTGTAGGTGTGTAAGGTGGTGTCTGCATCGTCTACGGTATTTGCGTTTGAGGTGTGGTGGTATTAGTAGTATTTTATTTGCACGATTTACCATCTTCGCACATTGTCCCTTGACTTAATAGTACGTTAAAATCAAGAATAATCTAAATATATCTTGGTTATCTGATCATTATACCAGTGCCCCTGAATCCTGATTGATAAGTATATGTGCTCATAAAAGTGAATGAATTGCAATTGCAAATTTGTGTGAATGGCCAGGGTTGCATGAAATATATGGACAGTGAGGAGTTGATGTATTACATGTAGAAGTAAAGTGAATGACCGCTGACTCATGTCCTTAAGGGTAACTAATATTATGAAGAGCAAAATGCATGCATACCTTGTATTGATGATACAATGAAATGAATAATTTTCTTAAATAATTATAGCACAGAGAAGTATGTATTTGTTCAACTTCCCACATTCCTAATAGAAGTAATGATATCAACAATATTGAAATTATTATTGTCTGTTCACTACTTTCTTCTTTCTTTTCTCTAGCTTCAATTTACACCTATAAATATTGTTGCCATGGGGATAGATGAATACACTTATGTGCCTGTGTGCATACATGATTCTGTATGAAAATAACATTAACACACAAATCTAATACACAAGTTGCACTTTCTACCTTTCTACATACATTATATTATGCATGTGGCATACACAATGTATAATAATAAATATTATATGCATCACATAAAAAATAGAAGTAACAAGACCCGTAGAGCACTCTGAAGTATTTGATTTACATGTTGATTATGGAATGAGATACCATTAAATGTTTTAAACTCGGTTCACGTTTTGATACAAGCATATTGTAAGCAGTCATTGTGCATCTCCCAGGTTATAAATAATCAAATCATGGATTTTAAAGGGATGTACGAGTAAGAGCAGATAAGAAATTTCACCTCTCTTCCTACCTTACAGCAACTCATGCCTTTTTTTATGATGTAATGATAGGTCTATGGCATTCTCACAAAGTCGTATTCAGTGTGGAAACTCACTGCTATGGTTATTTTAAAGGTGTTCAAACGTGGAAAGACTAGTACATATGCAGTATTAGATTCCCTCAGGGGATGCAGACATGATGTTGAATCAATTGATAGAGATTCAGGTGTTTCCCTAGCTTTAAATCTCTGGGTACATGATAATAACCAAACAATGTGTCTATTTCTCTTTTTTAACTATAATACTAGGTATATTTGCCTCTCACATGTATCCAAAGTCAAGTGCCTTGCAGATAAATTGCGCTGTGAATGACCTACTGATGAGGGTTCAGCCGAAATCTATCATGGCACTTTTTTAGGAGTTCGAGTGAGTGTGAGAGGACAGGTTGAAATGCATGACGCGCCTGGGTGAAATTTTCCTGTTACTGTGCTATCGATTTCACACAAAATGTGAACATGAAGTGCCCATTTAGCTTGTTTCAGCTGGCATGTGGAAACTGAGATTTGAGCCCAAAGATGTGTGCGCTGAATGTGCATTAGTGTTTGCCAAACAATTTAACATCATTCTTCATAATATTTCTTGCAGAATGAAGTTAGTAGTATATTATATTCCCTACATGGTGCAAAGTAAACCTTAAATTACGGAACAGAATGATTGATTTTAAGTACTCGCTTGGCTTTAATTAATCAGTTATGTTGGGTATGTGATGAACATAAATGTGACTTTTGACTTTCATACACACAGCTTGCATGCAAGAACTCTGTGGAAAATGTGAGACTCAACTTTACCATGAGTTGATAACTAAATGTGTTTATGCCCGAGGCATAGCAGCTGTATAGGAACAGCCGATTGTCATTTTAACTCGTTGCCTGTCTGCAAACATGTGCTACCTGTCACGTTATCCCTTTGTAGGCAGTGTTTGTCTTGGTACTCAAATGTTGGGCTACATGGTGGTACATTTCATATATCTTCGGACATTATTACATACTGTAATTGCTTAAATCTACTTATAAATCTACTCTACTTGCAAAATGATCGAACATTACTTGTATGGATTTCAACTCTATTTTGATTTTTTGATCAGTTTAATGTTACCATTGTATGGGTAGGACAATAGTACATGTAATGCAAGATTTTATTTGCTTCAGGAAGGAGTTGAGGGAAAGTTGGTGCCGTGTGTCAGCCACACGCTTCCAAGTTAACATATAAGCTAGGAATCTAGTTTATCACCTACAACCCTGGACAAAAGGGTTGGAATGAAATTAGTACGGTATTGCAAATGAGCCCCCGTTCCCCCCGATCAATGTTGAATCCTGACATTTTGTTCATGTGCGGTCAGTAGTACCCAACATTGATTGGTGGGGCAGGGGAGGTATTGGGGTGAGGGTAATGTTTAGACTTGACACTCAAGAAAGTGGCATTTCATCACTCTAGAAATAACGAAAATATGGCCATTACAAGGTGCACATTCTATTTTTCATTCCAACCTATTTTGTCTAGCATTGTATTTGAAAAGTTGAAAAAAAATCATCTAATTTTGGTTTTTTGGCCATAAAATGAAAAGTAAATAGGATATGGACCCGCAATTTGGAGGCTAAGCAGCTCTTATCATTATCCTTTACCACAAAAAGTAACAATAGCTAATCCGTCATATTTAGGGACTGGTCACTAAAATTCCTAATATCCTATTTTTGGCCCTGTTTAGAAACACAATTGATCACTTTAAATGCCCAAAAATAAGTCTACAAACTTGTAAAACATTATTTAGATCAACAAAATCTGAAATCTATTCTGTATAAATAAATACTAAGGAAAAATGAAATATCGGGATCAAAATAATAAAAGCGACCATGCAGGATTCGAACCCGCGCTGTCAAATCTGCTCGTTTAACAACTGGTACACGCTCTACCAATGGAGCTATTTAATGTTACTCGATTTGTTTGCGATAATTTAGACCATATCAATGTATGAGTTTTACGGTATGCAGACACAATAAAGATTTTAATACTATGTCCCTATACTGTTTACAGGCTTGCATACCGTGCATTTTTCTATTTATGTCAAGTTTTGGAATCTAATTTGTGAAGAAAAGGTCTGAATACCGTGGTTCTCTATTCAATAAGCAAATTATTGTTGCATAAAACAAGTGGATTAGTTTAAAACACTTTTTATTCATTCATAAAGAATCTCTACGACAAAAGTGCACGTAGAATTACAACACCTCAATAGCTCAGTGGATAAGGCGACTGGCAGTTAACGGAAGGGCTTGGGTTCAATTCCCGGCATTCTTTAAAATTTCTTTTGTTTTAATTTGCTTTTGCCTATGAATAACAATTAAATTAAATGCTTCGTTTTTGTACTGAACATTTGATTTTAATTTTCCTTTCTACAGACTTACAATAAGAACAATATAGCTATAAAACCTGTAAAATATACTACACATGTTAACTATCTACTGAAGACGAAATAATGATTTTCTATGTATTTTGTATATTTTTTAACTTCAAAAACATTTATTTCAGTTTTTCATGTTCTGTTTCTAAGATTATACTTTCATGAATTACATTTATGATATTTCATTTACATGTAAAGGGTAAAATGAACATTTCTTGGACGTACAACACTTATAATGCAATATATGACGTTATATGAGCTACTTTAGTTGAATTGCATGAACTTCAAATTAAAGGCTGCATGTACATAAATTGACCGCTCCCTTGCACTAGTGACACTAAAACAATTTTGGTTTTGTCATTGAGGAAAAGACAATTAATTTTTTATTTTGATGTAAATTTCCATGTAAATCGGACAAAGAATAAAAAACTATAGCTATAAAACATGTGTCATTATGTAATTTCGGGTAGCCTTAGAGACATGTATTTGAAAAGTTGAAAAAAATCATCTAATTTTGGTTTTTGGCCATAAAATGAAAAGTAAATAGGATATGGACCCGCAATTTGGAGGCTAAGCAGCTCTTATCATTATCCTTTACCACAAAAAGTAACAATAGCTAATCCGTCATATTTAGGGACTGGTCACTAAAATTCCTAATATCCTATTTTTGGCCCTGTTTAGAAACACAATTGATCACTTTAAATGCCCAATAATAAATAAGTCTACAAACTTGTAAAACATTATTTAGATCAACAGAAATCTGAAATCTATTCTGTATAAATAAATACTAAGGAAAAATGAAATATCGGGATCAAAATAATAAAAGCGACCATGCAGGATTCGAACCCGCGCTGTCAAATCTGCTCGTTTAACTGGTACACGCTCTACCAATGGAGCTATTTAATGTTACTCGATTTGTTTGCGATAATTTAGACCATATCAATGTATGAGTTTTACGGTATGCAGACACAATAAAGATTTTAATACTATGTCCCTATACTGTTTACAGGCTTGCATACCGTGCATTTTTCTATTTATGTCAAGTTTTGGAATCTAATTTGTGAAGAAAAGGTCTGAATACCGTGGTTCTCTATTCAATAAGCAAATTATTGTTGCATAAAACAAGTGGATTAGTTTAAAACACTTTTATTCATTCATAAAGAATCTCTACGACAAAAGTGCACGTAGAATTACAACACCTCAATAGCTCAGTGGATAAGGCGACTGGCAGTTAACGGAAGGGCTTGGGTTCAATTCCCGGCATTCTTTAAAATTTCTTTTGTTTTAATTTGCTTTTGCCTATGAATAACAATTAAATTAAATGCTTCGTTTTTGTACTGAACATTTGATTTTAATTTTCCTTTCTACAGACTTACAATAAGAACAATATAGCTATAAAACCTGTAAAATATACTACACATGTTAACTATCTACTGAAGACGAAATAATGATTTTCTATGTATTTTGTATATTTTTAACTTCAAAAACATTTATTTCAGTTTTTCATGTTCTGTTTCTAAGATTATACTTTCATGAATTACATTTATGATATTTCATTTACATGTAAAGGGTAAAATGAACATTTCTTGGACGTACAACACTTATAATGCAATATATGACGTTATATGAGCTACTTTAGTTGAATTGCATGAACTTCAAATTAAAGGCTGCATGTACATAAATTGACCGCTCCCTTGCACTAGTGACACTAAAACAATTTTGGTTTTGTCATTGAGGAAAAGACAATTAATTTTTTATTTTGATGTAAATTTCCATGTAAATCGGACAAAGAATAAAAAAACTATAGCTATAAAACATGTGTCATTATGTAATTTCGGGTAGCCTTAGAGACATGTATTTGAAAAGTTGAAAAAAAATCATCTAATTTTGGTTTTTTGGCCATAAAATGAAAAGTAAATAGGATATGGACCCGCAATTTGGAGGCTAAGCAGCTCTTATCATTATCCTTTACCACAAAAAGTAACAATAGCTAATCCGTCATATTTAGGGACTGGTCACTAAAATTCCTAATATCCTATTTTTGGCCCTGTTTAGAAACACAATTGATCACTTTAAATGCCCAAAAAATAAGTCTACAAACTTGTAAAACATTATTTAGATCAACAAAATCTGAAATCTATTCTGTATAAATAAATACTAAGGAAAAATGAAATATCGGGATCAAAATAATAAAAGCGACCATGCAGGATTCGAACCCGCGCTGTCAAATCTGCTCGTTTAACTGGTACACGCTCTACCAATGGAGCTATTTAATGTTACTCGATTTGTTTGCGATAATTTAGACCATATCAATGTATGAGTTTTACGGTATGCAGACACAATAAAGATTTTAATACTATGTCCCTATACTGTTTACAGGCTTGCATACCGTGCATTTTTCTATTTATGTCAAGTTTTGGAATCTAATTTGTGAAGAAAAGGTCTGAATACCGTGGTTCTCTATTCAATAAGCAAATTATTGTTGCATAAAACAAGTGGATTAGTTTAAAACACTTTTTATTCATTCATAAAGAATCTCTACGACAAAAGTGCACGTAGAATTACAACACCTCAATAGCTCAGTGGATAAGGCGACTGGCAGTTAACGGAAGGGCTTGGGTTCAATTCCCGGCATTCTTTAAAATTTCTTTTGTTTTAATTTGCTTTTGCCTATGAATAACAATTAAATTAAATGCTTCGTTTTTGTACTGAACATTTGATTTTAATTTTCCTTTCTACAGACTTACAATAAGAACAATATAGCTATAAAACCTGTAAAATATACTACACATGTTAACTATCTACTGAAGACGAAATAATGATTTTCTATGTATTTTGTATATTTTTTAACTTCAAAAAACATTTATTTCAGTTTTTCATGTTCTGTTTCTAAGATTATACTTTCATGAATTACATTTATGATATTTCATTTACATGTAAAGGGTAAAATGAACATTTCTTGGACGTACAACACTTATAATGCAATATATGACGTTATATGAGCTACTTTAGTTGAATTGCATGAACTTCAAATTAAAGGCTGCATGTACATAAATTGACCGCTCCCTTGCACTAGTGACACTAAAACAATTTTGGTTTTGTCATTGAGGAAAAGACAATTAATTTTTTTATTTTGATGTAAATTTCCATGTAAATCTGACAAATTATAAATTAACTATAGCTATAAAACATGTGTCATTATGTAATTTCGGTAGCCTTAGAGACAACCCTGGACAAAAGGGTTGGAATGAAATTAGTACGGTATTGTAAATGAGCCCCCGTTCCCCCGATCAATGTTGAATCCTGACATTTTGTTCATGTGCGGTCAGTAGTACCCAACATTGATTGGTGGGGCAGGGGAGGTATTGGGGTGAGGGTAATGTTTAGACTTGACACTCAAGAAAGTGGCATTTCATCACTCTAGAAATAACGAAAATATGGCCATTACAAGGTGCACATTCTATTTTTCATTCCAACCTATTTTGTCTAGCATTGTATTTGAAAAGTTGAAAAAAAATCATCTAATTTTGGTTTTTTGGCCATAAAATGAAAAGTAAATAGGATATGGACCCGCAATTTGGAGGCTAAGCAGCTCTTATCATTATCCTTTACCACAAAAAGTAACAATAGCTAATCCGTCATATTTAGGGACTGGTCACTAAAATTCCTAATATCCTATTTTTGGCCCTGTTTAGAAACACAATTGATCACTTTAAATGCCCAAAAATAAGTCTACAAACTTGTAAAACATTATTTAGATCAACAAAAATCTGAAATCTATTCTGTATAAATAAATACTAAGGAAAAATGAAATATCGGGATCAAAATAATAAAAGCGACCATGCAGGATTCGAACCCGCGCTGTCAAATCTGCTCGTTTAACTGGTACACGCTCTACCAATGGAGCTATTTAATGTTACTCGATTTGTTTGCGATAATTTAGACCATATCAATGTATGAGTTTTACGGTATGCAGACACAATAAAGATTTTAATACTATGTCCCTATACTGTTTACAGGCTTGCATACCGTGCATTTTTCTATTTATGTCAAGTTTTGGAATCTAATTTGTGAAGAAAAGGTCTGAATACCGTGGTTCTCTATTCAATAAGCAAATTATTGTTGCATAAAACAAGTGGATTAGTTTAAAACACTTTTTATTCATTCATAAAGAATCTCTACGACAAAAGTGCACGTAGAATTACAACACCTCAATAGCTCAGTGGATAAGGCGACTGGCAGTTAACGGAAGGGCTTGGGTTCAATTCCCGGCATTCTTTAAAATTTCTTTTGTTTTAATTTGCTTTTGCCTATGAATAACAATTAAATTAAATGCTTCGTTTTTGTACTGAACATTTGATTTTAATTTTCCTTTCTACAGACTTACAATAAGAACAATATAGCTATAAAACCTGTAAAATATACTACACATGTTAACTATCTACTGAAGACGAAATAATGATTTTCTATGTATTTTGTATATTTTTTAACTTCAAAAAACATTTATTTCAGTTTTTTCATGTTCTGTTTCTAAGATTATACTTTCATGAATTACATTTATGATATTTCATTTACATGTAAAGGGTAAAATGAACATTTCTTGGACGTACAACACTTATAATGCAATATATGACGTTATATGAGCTACTTTAGTTGAATTGCATGAACTTCAAATTAAAGGCTGCATGTACATAAATTGACCGCTCCCTTGCACTAGTGACACTAAAACAATTTTGGTTTTGTCATTGAGGAAAAGACAATTAATTTTTTTATTTTGATGTAAATTTCCATGTAAATCGGACAAAGAATAAAAAACTATAGCTATAAAACATGTGTCATTATGTAATTTCGGGTAGCCTTAGAGACATGTATTTGAAAAGTTGAAAAAAATCATCTAATTTTGGTTTTTGGCCATAAAATGAAAAGTAAATAGGATATGGACCCGCAATTTGGAGGCTAAGCAGCTCTTATCATTATCCTTTACCACAAAAAGTAACAATAGCTAATCCGTCATATTTAGGGACTGGTCACTAAAATTCCTAATATCCTATTTTTGGCCCTGTTTAGAAACACAATTGATCACTTTAAATGCCCAAAAAATAAGTCTACAAACTTGTAAAACATTATTTAGATCAACAAAAATCTGAAATCTATTCTGTATAAATAAATACTAAGGAAAAATGAAATATCGGGATCAAAATAATAAAAGCGACCATGCAGGATTCGAACCCGCGCTGTCAAATCTGCTCGTTTAACTGGTACACGCTCTACCAATGGAGCTATTTAATGTTACTCGATTTGTTTGCGATAATTTAGACCATATCAATGTATGAGTTTTACGGTATGCAGACACAATAAAGATTTTAATACTATGTCCCTATACTGTTTACAGGCTTGCATACCGTGCATTTTTCTATTTATGTCAAGTTTTGGAATCTAATTTGTGAAGAAAAGGTCTGAATACCGTGGTTCTCTATTCAATAAGCAAATTATTGTTGCATAAAACAAGTGGATTAGTTTAAAACACTTTTTATTCATTCATAAAGAATCTCTACGACAAAAGTGCACGTAGAATTACAACACCTCAATAGCTCAGTGGATAAGGCGACTGGCAGTTAACGGAAGGGCTTGGGTTCAATTCCCGGCATTCTTTAAAATTTCTTTTGTTTTAATTTGCTTTTGCCTATGAATAACAATTAAATTAAATGCTTCGTTTTTGTACTGAACATTTGATTTTAATTTTCCTTTCTACAGACTTACAATAAGAACAATATAGCTATAAAACCTGTAAAATATACTACACATGTTAACTATCTACTGAAGACGAAATAATGATTTTCTATGTATTTTGTATATTTTTTAACTCAAAAAACATTTATTTCAGTTTTTCATGTTCTGTTTCTAAGATTATACTTTCATGAATTACATTTATGATATTTCATTTACATGTAAAGGGTAAAATGAACATTTCTTGGACGTACAACACTTATAATGCAATATATGACGTTATATGAGCTACTTTAGTTGAATTGCATGAACTTCAAATTAAAGGCTGCATGTACATAAATTGACCGCTCCCTTGCACTAGTGACACTAAAACAATTTTGGTTTTGTCATTGAGGAAAAGACAATTAATTTTTTTTTATTTTGATGTAAATTTCCATGTAAATCGGACAAAGAATAAAAAACTATAGCTATAAAACATGTGTCATTATGTAATTTCGGGTAGCCTTAGAGACATGTATTTGAAAAGTTGAAAAAAAATCATCTAATTTTGGTTTTTTGGCCATAAAATGAAAAGTAAATAGGATATGGACCCGCAATTTGGAGGCTAAGCAGCTCTTATCATTATCCTTTACCACAAAAAGTAACAATAGCTAATCCGTCATATTTAGGGACTGGTCACTAAAATTCCTAATATCCTATTTTTGGCCCTGTTTAGAAACACAATTGATCACTTTAAATGCCAAAAAAATAAGTCTACAAACTTGTAAAACATTATTTAGATCAACAAAAATCTGAAATCTATTCTGTATAAATAAATACTAAGGAAAAATGAAATATCGGGATCAAAATAATAAAAGCGACCATGCAGGATTCGAACCCGCGCTGTCAAATCTGCTCGTTTAACTGGTACACGCTCTACCAATGGAGCTATTTAATGTTACTCGATTTGTTTGCGATAATTTAGACCATATCAATGTATGAGTTTTACGGTATGCAGACACAATAAAGATTTTAATACTATGTCCCTATACTGTTTACAGGCTTGCATACCGTGCATTTTTCTATTTATGTCAAGTTTTGGAATCTAATTTGTGAAGAAAAGGTCTGAATACCGTGGTTCTCTATTCAATAAGCAAATTATTGTTGCATAAAACAAGTGGATTAGTTTAAAACACTTTTTATTCATTCATAAAGAATCTCTACGACAAAAGTGCACGTAGAATTACAACACCTCAATAGCTCAGTGGATAAGGCGACTGGCAGTTAACGGAAGGGCTTGGGTTCAATTCCCGGCATTCTTTAAAATTTCTTTTGTTTTAATTTGCTTTTGCCTATGAATAACAATTAAATTAAATGCTTCGTTTTTGTACTGAACATTTGATTTTAATTTTCCTTTCTACAGACTTACAATAAGAACAATATAGCTATAAAACCTGTAAAATATACTACACATGTTAACTATCTACTGAAGACGAAATAATGATTTTCTATGTATTTTGTATATTTTTTAACATCAAAAAACATTTATTTCAGTTTTTCATGTTCTGTTTCTAAGATTATACTTTCATGAATTACATTTATGATATTTCATTTACATGTAAAGGGTAAAATGAACATTTCTTGGACGTACAACACTTATAATGCAATATATGACGTTATATGAGCTACTTTAGTTGAATTGCATGAACTTCAAATTAAAGGCTGCATGTACATAAATTGACCGCTCCCTTGCACTAGTGACACTAAAACAATTTTGGTTTTGTCATTGAGGAAAAGACAATTAATTTTTTATTTTGATGTAAATTTCCATGTAAATCGGACAAAGAATAAAAAAACTATAGCTATAAAACATGTGTCATTATGTAATTTCGGGTAGCCTTAGAGACAACCCTGGACAAAAGGGTTGGAATGAAATTAGTACGGTATTGTAAATGAGCCCTCAGTTCCCCCGATCAATGTTGAATCCTGACATTTTGTTCATGTGCGGTCAGTAGTACCCAACATTGATTGGTGGGGCAGGGGAGGTATTGGGGTGAGGGTAATGTTTAGACTTGACACTCAAGAAAGTGGCATTTCATCACTCTAGAAATAACGAAAATATGGCCATTACAAGGTGCACATTCTATTTTTCATTCCAACCTATTTTGTCTAGCATTGTAGTTAGATGTTTGGTGGTGTCCTTTTTATAGTCAACTGAATTCTGATAGCTTCTTGTGTATCAAAGGTTGACCTAGTTTGGTGAACTCTTCAATGTATTATCATTTTTTGAGTATTGTTTTCTCAACTAATGTGCAAATAAGATTTCAAATATAAATTACGAAGGTTTTTTTGTTTGTATCGTGTTGCTCTCCTCTTGGTAAATTTGTTGTTGCCATCAGTGAGGTACACTAAGGGTTGCATATTTTGATAGTGAATCAGCAGCAATTATGTGAATTTAGAGTGTTGTTTTCAAAAACAAGTATATGTAACAGAAGACAAGAGCAACTATCAAATTCATTCAAATTGTTGTTATTCAAGCGTATCATTTATGAGACATTATTTCATCTTGTTTTAGCATTATTTTATTTTCATTGTGTTTATTTTTCAAAAAGTTATTTTATTCAAATCTAAAATATGTTTGTCTCTTTCTTCTCTCTGTTGCAGGATGGTGGTAAACAGCTTCAAAAAGGAATGGAAGAAAACAACACCGTATTAGAAATGGATCTCCGTCTCACCGAGGTTGGACAAGAGAGTGAATACTGTATCAACCAAATCCTGAAAAAGAACCAAGAGAGGGATAGAGAACTCAAATTAGCACAGGAAAAAGAAAATAACAACAACATGAACTTAGATCGATGAAATGTTCGTTTTATAATTGCACCAGAGGGAAAGTTTGTATTGTATTTGTAATAATTGGTGAAAAAATAGTGCTATTAATTAAGAAGTTATACTTCTGAATTTTGTCAAAATTGTACGACTTATTAATCAATAAACCAACATAATTATCAATCACGGTTTCATAAATGGGCCCCTTCAACTGCTCCTAGTGACAAATTGAAAGTGTAACAACACCTTGTACTAAGTTAAGCCCCACATTGCTAAAGAATAAATTTCTAGTCTGGTACAAAATAAGCCTCCTGCACGCTATTGAATGTTCGGTTGTTGTCAACACCATAAAAAAAAACCTGTTGCTGTAGGTCATGTCACATTAATCCAAGAATTCCATTAGGAGAGGCCTATGAAGACCATTGATTGTCTCATTTTATTACTTCACTAAGAAGTTTGTCTAATTTGAAGTATCTTCCAAGAGTGATGCTCACATCATGTTGTATTACATCCAATTACTCTATTTACCCAGAGTGATATTTTCTGTAATTAAGCAATACAGATTGACGAGATGGGTAAAGTGTGGCGTTGTGACGTCTTCCCTTTTATCTTGTCTACAATGTACCTTGGCTTTATTAGCACTTAATGAAAAGCGAAATGGGGTTGTGTTCGCGTATGTGGTAAATGAAACCCTGTTGATTTTAATGTCAGAAATAACATGAACATACTAAATACATTCTATTTTGTAAGATGTTGTTATATAAGATGTATAAAAGAATTTTATTTTCTGTATTATTTCGTAAATATTTTTCATACATATTTCACAAAAATGTGAAGAAACTAAATTTCCAGTTTTAAGAATGCTGAAAAGAGGTATTAGTGTTAGTGTAAATGACAATAACTATAATATAATTCAATTTTTTGAGAATAATTAAGTATAAAGCAATTGAATTGATAAGGTGTATTTTTCAAATGAGTCTTCAAAAGAATTTCCAAGTAACAATATTGGTTTTGGTGCTTTTCGTAGCAGTGATCTTCAGATAAGTGACGAGATTATATGACGAAATATGCAGTTGCTGTGCTTTGACAAATAAAGGATGTATAATTAATTAATTTGTCTTTACTAATGTCAGGGTATATTTTTTCATTAAGATCTCAATATGGTTGAAAATTATATTTTTATTATGATATAATGCACTACATGTTTAACATTTATTCTGTTGTGTGTGCTTTAAACTTCTGTGACATGTGGTTTTTGTCACATCCTTTAGGCTTTAATAGCCCCCTCTTTAGGTATACCCTTTCCAAATCTTGTCCTCCCCAATTTAAATAACAAAGGGCACACCACTGCTTTATGTATATTTTCCCTGGAAACTCTTTATGAGACTACTGCATGTTCTGAAGTAAAGACATACACGGAAGGAGCTCACTTAAAGAGATGTAGATGTAACTCCAGTCGGGTTTTTTTGTTTTGTTTTGTTGTAACCACCACCGCATCAATAAAGAACAACCAACGTGTGAAATATAAAATGGATACGATTCTGTGTACTAATTTCGCCCGTTACACTTCAAAATAAAACATTTTCTGCAAGTCACTTTTTGTAAGGAAAGCCATATCCAAGAAAAGCTACACTAATTATTTTGTTAATTGTATAATCATTATGATGAAACAAGTTATCATAAGACATGATTTTCACGTGTACTATTGCTTTATGCATGTTATGCGAAATGAAATATATATCATTGTGATGACTTGCTATATAATAAACCGTCCTGATTGAATTTATAAGGAAGTGGTGTGTTTGGTTATATCTTTGATGTGTCTATGTGGTCAATAACCGTCTTAGAATTTCTCCTTAGAGTGTTCCTCATTATTACATGATACATGTAATACTCTTGAAAGTAATACAACAGACGCTGCTGTCTTTCTCGGATTGCCTATGCCTGTGCTGATGGTGATCGATTCTGAATACACAGGAGTTCAGGACTTTTTCAAGTAATGACATCATATCCTTAGTATAACCCACAACTTCAAATCAGGTTTTACAATGTAATGGCGAATAATCCCTCCATTCCATCCAACATTACCATGATTATGTACAGCTGGATTTGTCGTGTCTTATCATGGCGTCATAAGTCAAGTATTTCTTTAGTATGTGGAACGGGTTCACCTTCTAGAAGAAGATGGACAATATTGATTGGACTAGATGTGTAGAGAAGTCATGCTTGTGCTTTAATATTGCCTGGCTTAAATTTCCTATATTTTTCTTGAATGATTTTCCAAATACTTGCCCCTTGCATCAATAAGTCCACTTGCATACCGACTACCTTTGAGTCACTCAAGAGGGCTGCTTGGCTATGTTCACCTTAGGTCTTTGCGTTTACTGCCCTCCTTTTAATTTAGCGTGAGAAATAAACGGTTTTATTTTGGGAAGTATCTTTATAAATGACCAGCATAATTCTAGCCATTATGAATATAATTAAAAGCCAAGCGGTCATAAAAATAATCAGAGTGGCTTAATTGAATCGGATGCAGGTTATTGTGCTCTGACGGACCCAGAATGGCATTCTTTACAGACAAAATTAACAGCAAACAAACAAAAAATCCGCCGGACGTTATGTTCCCAAGTACTCTCCATTTTGCGGAATAATAAAGCACTGCCGTTATTTATTGTATGTTTCGGTTTTCGGTGTTGTTGTTTGGATTTTGACTAGATTTTTTGTTCAATAAAGGGAATGAAATTATGAATATCCGAACGCAGTACATTTGTTTGTTATCCGGAACGGTCTGTCTCGATTTTCCTCACTGGACATTTTAACATTGCTTCCATGGATGTACGGTAATAGACCAAAGTAATGTAACATATTGGTTTTGACAGAGAACTTAAAAGACTTATCGCAGGCAATCATATATGGTAGTATTTTTGCGCGGAGGTCCTGAAGACGGAAAGTGTACATACATTACTATTGAATTTGCAATGTGTTGTTTGTGGAAACAAATATTCAGTGGAGTGAGGCGGTGTTTGTTCCTCTTGTGGGATGGTCATGTTTGTGGGTTGGTGGGTGTTGGGTGTAAGCATTAAGCAAAAAGGAGACTTTCTTGCACACTAGCTGCGGGACACTAGCGCTTTATAAATGTCTTGTATAATTTATTTGTATGAATGCCATCTTTGAACCATTGTTTAAGTGTTATACGATAGTTCAAAGATAAATCCTGCAAAAAATTAAAACCCTCGGTTTTTTTTATATTAAAACCAGAATAAACCATGAAACCTCAAGATGTCTTAGTGTTAGTTTTAGTGTTAACTTGAAGAGCAAAATAATAATTTGTAACTAAACTAAACTCACGCAACCGAAGAACCAGCGACGATACATAATACAAATCATCAGGTTAGTTTATAGGCCTATGGATTCGATAAGAAAATGTAGGCTAGTGGGTTCATATTTCACTACCATGACTATTTAAATTTAGGTTAAAATATGTGTCCCATATCACGAAATATGTGCATATGTTGTGAAATTGTGCTTTTTAGCGGCATACAATTGAACCCTCGTCAGCATACTGCGCGCGAGATACATAATCAAATATTCACTTTTACATAACAACACAATGAAAGTGATATTCATTTTGCAGAATATCAACAGTACTCTTAAGATGGGAGTTTCGAATTGGGTTTGGGTATAAGTATGAGTAAAAAATGGTGCTGTTGTCAATTTGAAAAGTAGAGAATGAAAAATCTTTATTACTATTATAGGAACAACTTTGGCGTGATTGTATTGGTAATTGAGGGGCCAAATGTTTTTATGATTAATACAGACTGCAAGAACTTTGTGGAAAATGTGAGACTCAACTTTACCACAAGAACTTAAACGGTCTCGCAAACGATCAAGCTTTAACTATTATTTAACATAAATTATGTGAACTAACAAGTTATTTTTGTCAAAATCATATTTGGAAATAAAAATAAAAACACATATTGCACATAGGTCATTCCCCGCGCTGCATGTCATTCTTGACATTTAGTTCTAATCACAACCACTTCGATTGTCATTATTTTCTAGTACGAGTAGTATTACCGTATGATTATTTACTCTAGAGCGTTCAGCAACATTGATCTTATAATTTATCTTGTGTATTTGAAGATCTCAAATAAACAAGAGAACAACGACCGAGTAATATAAAGGATGCCTAGTTAGTGTTTGATGTACGAAATGTATCAATAACCCTTGTCTACACCCTGTGAGATTTACCACCAAACGGCTATGGCTAATTGTGGGTCATCATTTGTACCTTACCCGGGTTAAAGGCTTCCCTCGGCCCAAGAGGGTGGGGCAACCTTAGTTTATTTGTATCAATAACCCTCGTCTACCCACTGTGATATTTACCGCCAAACGACTATGGCTAATTGTGGACCATCATTTGCACCTTACCCGGGTTAAAGGCATCCCTCGGCCCAAGAGGGTGGGGCAACCTTAGTTTATTTGTATCAATAACCCTCGTCTACACCCTGTGATATTTACCGCCAAACGACTATGGCACATTGTGGGTCATCATTTGCACCTTACCCGGGTTAAAGGCGTCCCTCGGCCCAAGAGGGTGGGGCAACCTTAGTTTATTTGTATCAATAACCCTCGTCTACACCCTGTGATATTTACCGCCAAACGACTATGGCACATTGTGGGTCATCATTTGAATCGTACCCGGGTTAAAGGATTCCATCGGCCCAAGAGGGTGGGGCAATCTTAGTTTATTTATATCAATAACCCTCGTCTACACCCTGTGATATTTACCGCCAAACGACTATGGCACATTGTGGGTCATCATTTGCACCTTACCCGGGTTAAAGGCGTCCCTCGACCCAAGAGGGTGGGGCAACCTTAGTTTATTTGTATCAATAACCCTCGTCTACACCCTGTGATATTTACCGCCAAACGACTATGGCTAATTGTGGACCATCATTTGCACCTTACCCGGGTTAAAGGCGTCCTCGGCCCAAGAGGGTGGGGCAACCTTAGTTTATTTGTATCAATAACCCTCGTCTACACCCTGTGATATTTACCGCCAAACGACTATAGCACATTGTGGGTCATCATTTGCACCTTACCCGGGTTAAAGGCGTCCCTCGGCCCAAAAGGGTGGGGCAACCTTAGTTTATTTGTATCAATAACCCTCGCCTACCCCCTGTGAGATTTACCGCCAAACGACTATGGCACATTGTGGGTCATCATTTGCATCTTACGGATTAAAGGCGTCCCTCGGCCTCAAAATCCTACATTTCAGGATCCTAGTAAATGCCAGAATAAACAACGAAATTACTTTGGTTAATTTAGAGACCAGTGTTTTCGTTTATTTTGTTTGCCATAAAATAGTATATTTAGGGTAAAAATTGATGAAATGATCGTGGATCGCTCATCGCTTGATATTATAATATGAATCAAGAAGCCTTAGCTTTGCACCTTTTGAAGGAATTCTAAAAATGCCGATATCTTTCTTGGATTGTCTATGCATTACTGATGGTGATCGATTTTGAAGACAGGCCTTTCAAGTACGTATCATGTCTTGCGTATTAAAAGTACACCGCTTCACCTCAGCTTTTACAATGTAATGGTAAATAATCCGTATATTCCATCCAACATTACCATGATTATGTACAGCTGGATTTGTCGTGTCTTATTATGCCTTCATAAGTCAAGTATTTCCTTAGTATGTGGAACGGGTTCACCTTCTAGAAGAAGCTGGGCAACATTGATTGGACTAGATTTGTAGGCAAGTTGAGCTTGTTATTCTATAATTGCCTGGCCTGCATTTCCTTTAGTTTTCTTGAATGGTTCTCCAAGTACTTACCCTTTTTGTCAATAAGTCCTTGGTATTTGCATACCAACTACTCTTTGCGTCACTTGAGAGGGCGGCTAGGCAGCATTAAGTTACCGAAGACTCACCTATCACATGTTCACCTTATAGGTATTTACCTTTGACTAGGCTGGAATGTGAGAGAGAAAGGACGGGTTTAGTAAAGTAACTTTATAATTGAATACATGAATACAAAAGCCACCTAAGTCCATGCGAAGTTATTTTGAGAGAAAAACCCGTGTATCATTTTAATTCCTTCAGTTAGATTTACCTGGTCAATATGGTAAGTTTTACGTGCAAATGAGTAGATTAACCTGTATTAGGTATGACGATTAGCATTTCAGGGACTTCGTGGGGTTCATTTTAAATTTTGGACTTTTTTTTTTTTAATCATATACAAAGACAACAATGTTAGAATGAGATTACCACTAGTAAGATAATACAAAATAAAGCACACAGGTATGTATAATGTTATAATAATTCTGCCATGTAATATAAACCACACACTTTCCTTTATTAAACCCATTTTTTGTTCAAAAGTCATTCTCTAGCAATGAATGTGTTACAAATGGACTTTTATACATACTGGATTTCAATCAATGTGTTACAAGACTCAAATCATGGAATTGGGTGATTCTTTCATACATGCTATTTTTCACATGCCCAATAGACACAGAGAATGAATTTGAGTTGTTCTTTCATGCATATGACAGGCCTATGTATAGCAACAATTTCCCATGCTTAACTCAATTTGGCCAAAGTATGGACTTAGGTGGCTTTTGTATTCATATATTCAATTGATCTGGCGATTCTGACTATAACTATAAATCACTGAGTTCATTATTATACACACTGATAACACCAGGGTATTATATAGCTAGCCAGCCGTCTACCTGTTCTGTGAACTCAAAACAAGACCATATTGATAAATCAAGGCTACATCAATAGCTATTTGAACCTCTAGAATGGACATTAGTTTGGTTTATGTTTTCAGGGTCAGATTTGTGACAGGCAGTACGAGAGCGAAACGGCATGGCTCGATTTTTTCCATGCGGACACTTGTCCCGAAGGCATCCCATTTTCATCCATGGATATAATAGACCAAGGTAATGTAACATAACGATTTTGACAGATAACTTAATGTCAAATATACATGTATGATACAGACTTCGCAGGCAATAATATATCGACATATTTTTGGGAGGTCCTGTGGAAGGAAGGTTTACATTGCAATTGCAACTTAAAATTGTAACGGGTTATTTGTGGAAATACGTATTCAGTGGACTGTGAACTGTGAAAGTGGTCAGTGGCGGCGCAAAAGTACCGTAAAAAGGTGCCCCGCCACTGAAAGAGGTGTGTAAGGTGGTGACTGTCCCTCCTATGGATTGTATGTGTGTGGGGTGTTAGTAGTATAGTATTTATTTAGTTGCCTGATGATTGCCGTACATACCGTACATGCGTGAAACTTGGGAGTAGCATAAAATGTTTTGACGTGTATTTATATGTATTTTATTAAGCTCTATACCAGTTGTATTGAGCACTCTTACTGCATTACTGTTACTCCTATATTAGTTTTTATTTATAAACCGTTAAATGATGGTAATAACAAAATCAGTGACAGAAGAGGCTCGTTGTTGTTCATATGGGTCTAGGACTTTGAGTGACAGATCTAAAGGAATAATATGGGGTCTTTTGGTGACCCACATGTGCTGGTAATGGGGGCTTTGGGTGACAGCGATGGTGAAAAAGGGGGTCTTAACAGCCCTACATACGCGTCACCTCCAAAGTGGGAGTGCCCCAGGTTTTCAGAACATCACATCAAGCTCCCACTGGGCGCCCCATTCCTTTTCTAACGGAATTTTTATTTTATTATCCTAGTAATACCCGAATAAACCATGAAATTACTTTGATTAATTGTTAGACTAGCCTTTGTGGTCATTTCAGGATAAAATAGTATTTCATGGTAAGAATTACGTCGAGATATTTTAGTATTTTAGTGCAACATAATAATATGTCGATCACGCCTGAAGACCCAAATGACAGGCTCTATAAAAACTTTCAACATAATGTTAGTTTACATAGATTTGATAAGAACACGCGCAGTGCAATCATTGTTCACTATCATGACTAGTTGAATTTAGGTTAATATATGTGTCCCATATCTCAAAAAATGTGACATATCTTTTGCAATTATGCTTTTACCAATATACACTTGTGTAATTAAACTCTCCTTCAGTGTGATGATACCGTGTGAGATGTGTAACAAAATATTCACTTTAACATAGCAACACAATGAACGTGATATTTATATGCAGAACATAACAGTACTTTTATTAGTGCACTACGGGGCGTTCGAGTTGGGTTTGGAGTGTGTAACAATGGTGCTATTGCTGAAAATCAACCCGAATTTAACCCAGTTTTAAAATGAAGAAGGAAAAAAATCATGGCATCTTAACCAATATGCACACACTTTTGTCGCGATTGTATTGGCCAAATACGGATCAAAATGTTTTCATGTTTACAGATTGCAATAAAGTTCTACCCTATCCCATCCCAAACCAGAGGCCTTAAGGTTGGTCTGAACCCTGGAATAATTTTTTTGAATTTTGACCAATTTCACCAAAAATGTTTGTTTTTGCAAAATCAGCCTTTTTTGACCATTTTTGGTGCACATTTCTCAAAGTTAGTCGAAATTCAAAAAAATGAAAAAAAAGGGTCCGAGATATTTTGATCTAGTCTTTAAAAATTAATATAAAAAATTTTGGCCCAAGAATTTTTTTGTTATGATGCACGAAAAAGAAGTGGGCCAAAAACCGTTATTTTGGGGATTTTGGGCCAAAACATTTTGGCCCAAATTTGACCTCACAGATGAACTTATCAAGTCTTTGCCATTCTAAATATGTATACTTTTATATACTTTAGACCAACAATTTAGAAGTAATGAGGCCCGAAAGTTTCCATAATTCCAGGGTTCAGATCAACCTTAAAGTGAAACATTCATTTGTGAAAGATACTATTTACTATTATAGATCTTTCCTTGCTTTCTTATGGCCACATTTTGATAATGGATTGCCCATTATAGATATGCATGTTTCTGAATCCCTATCAAGCATTTTTTGGGTTATCTACAAATTTTACACAACCCAATGCAGATAATTCTGCATTAGATAGATGTTTGTTTGCTAAGTTTATAAAATATAAAAGGTCTTTGTGTTACGTTTTGCATAGTTTGTGGCTTGTGCTACATTGTTACGGAGCTTCCTGTTTTTTGCCAGTCTATTTAGCTATGTATCCACGGCACGGGTTACATATGCTGCGTTTTATTGATACCAAGCAAAGTAATGGCCCAAAATCATCTCTCCTTTTGGAAGACAAAGGTGATCTTTATTCAAAAGGCCCTTTTTCGATTTTCACCTTTTTAAGCGGCGGTCTATGGTTCTTTACCTAGAACTTACCACTTGCCAGTCTTAGATGTTGGTTTGGTAACTTTTCCATTCTGTATTTGTTTTTACATGGATTGGTCTTCGATGGGAAAGAGTTCCAACCTCTTCTCTCTTTTGGCCGTCGTAATCAAGGATGTGAATGAGGGTATTATAATCATTAAGCTTCGCTAAGTGTGGTAGCTGGGGATCAAGGATGTGAATGAGGGTATTATAAGTACTTAGTGTGGTAATTGAGGATCAAGGATGTGACGGAGTGTATTATAATCTCCTAGTGTGGTAGCTGAGGATCAAGGATGTAAATAAGGGTATTATAATCTCTTAGTATGGTAGCTGAGGATCAAGGATGTGAATGATGGTATTTATAATCTCTTAGTGTGGTAGTTAAGATCAAGGATATGAATGACGGTATTATAATCTCCTAGTGTGGTAGCTGAGGATCGAGGATATGAATAAGGGTGGCTGATAATTAAGGATGTAAAGAAGGGTAGGCCTATTATAATCAAGTATGATAGCTGAGGATCAAGGATGTGACTAACAGAATTAGAATTATAATCTCTTAGTGTGGTAGCTGAAGATGGAGGATACGAAAGAGGGTATTATAATCTTTTAGTGTGATAGCTAAACATCAAAGATATGAAGGAGGATATTACATAATCTCTTCTAGTATGCTTGCTGAGGATATGATTGAGGGTATTGTAATTTCTTAGTGTGGTAGCAGAAGATCAAGGATGTGAATGAGGGTATTATAATCTTTTAGTGTGGTAGCTGAGGATCAATGATGTGAATGATGGTATCATAATCTGTTAGTGTGTTAGCTGAGGATCAATTATATGAAAAGGGAATTATAATCTCTTAGTGTGGTAGCTGAAGATCAAGGATTTGATTGAGTGTATAATAATCTCTTGGAGTGGCAGCTGAGGATCAAAGATGTGAATGAGGCATTATAATCACTTAGTGTGGTAGCTGAAGATCAAGGATGTGAAGGAGGATATTATAATCTCTTAGTGTGAGGTGAGGATCAAGGATGTGAAGGCGGGTATTATGATCTCTTAGTGTGGTAACTGAGATCAAGTGAATGACGGTATTATAATCTATAAGTGTGGTAGCTAAAAATCAAGGATGTGAATGACGGTATTATAATCTGTTAGTATGGTAGCTAAAAATCAGGGATGTGAATGATGGTATTAAATCTCTTAGTATGGTAGCTGAAGATCAAGGATGTAAATGAGGGTATTATAATATTTTAGTATGATAGCCGAGGATCAAGGATGTAAATAAGAAAATTATAATCTCATAGTCTAGTAGCTGAATCAAGAATGAGATTGAGAGTATTATAATCTGTCAGTGTGGTAGCTGAGGATCAAGGCTGTAAAGGAGGGTTTTATAATTTTAAATGTGGTAGCTGAAGATCAAGGATATGAACGAGGGTATTAAAATCTAGTGTGATAACTGAGAATCAAGGATGTGAATAAGGGTATTTTAGTCTAGTGTGATAGCTGCAAACCAAGTCTATTTATTTCTGTCATTTCCTCTTTGTTTCTTTTTTGTTTATTTCTTACTATTTACTCGGTCCTAGACCCAAAACAGTTTCGACATAGTATAGTCTTTTTCTTTTTGTTTATTACTTACTATTTACTAGCTGCCACACTAAGTGATTATAATACCCTTATTCACATCCTTAGCTATCACACTAAAAGATTATAATATCCTCCATCACATCCTTCATTCTCCAATCAGCTAGAACACGAAGAGATTATAATACCCTCAACCACATCCTTGATCCTCAGCTACCATACTAGAAGAGATTATATAATACCCTCCTTCACATGCTAAATGTAACCTAAAAACGCATGTTTTCAGCCCTTATTTCCAAATATTGACCAAAATATAAAATTTGACTTTCATTGCCAGTTAGAACTTACTAGAGGATTAGGATTTAGCTATGTTTCATTTGGCAAAACAGGATAATATGTTTTAATCCAAAAAAATTAGTGCTGTATTTTTCTGCAATAGGAAGTAAGAGTATAATTATGATAAGAAGGTCTTTGTACCTTTTTTAATGCTGCCCAGTATCACTCTTAAGTGTAATCATTCAATAAAAATTGAAACGGAAATGTAGGCTAGCAAATTGCAGTACAAGCTCAACTTGCCTACATATCTAGACCAATCAATGTTACCCAGCTTCTTCTAGAAGGTGAACCCGTTCCACATACTAAAGAAATACTTGACTTGAATACTTGAAGCCATGATAAGACACGACATCATTCCAGCTGTACATAATCATATCATGATAATGTTGGATGGAATGCATGCATTATTCATCATTACATTGAAACAACTGATATGAGGTGGTGTACTTTTAATACGCAAGACATGATGCGTACTTGAAAGCACCTGTCTTCAAAATCGATCACCATCAGTAATGCATAGACAATCCAAGAAAGACATCGGCAAATTTAGAATTCCTTTAAAAGATACAAAGCACATACTAAAGAAATACTTGACTTATGAAGCCATGATGAGACACGACAAATCCAGCTTTTCATAATCGTGATAATGTTTGATGGAATGCAGGTATTATTCACCATTACGTTGTAAAAAAGCTGATTTGAGATGGTGTACTTTTAAAGACATGGTGCGTACTTGAAAAGCCCTGTCTTCAAAATCGATCACCAACAGGCAATCCAAGAAATTTAGAATTCCTTTAAAAGATGCAAAGCACATCCTAAAGAAATACTTGACTTATGAAGCCATGATAAGATACGGCAAATCCAGCTTTACATAATCGTGGTAATGTTGGATGGAATGCAGGGATTATTCGCCATTACATTGTAAAAGTTGATATGAAATTGTGGGTTAAATACTTAGGACATGATGTCATGACTTGAAAGGTCCTGGACTCCTGTGTATCCAGAATCGATCTCCATCAGCAATGCACAGGCGACCCAAGAAAGACTGCAGCATCTGTTGTATTACTTTCAAGAGTAATTGTATCATGCAATCCTCTTGACATGCAATTTGCATGTATCATGTAATGATGAAGAACACTCTAAGGAGAATTTCTACGAAGGTTGTTGACCACATAGACATATCAAAGAGAGTAACCAAACACGGTTTATTATATAAGTCATCACAAAGATATGTATTTCATTTTGCATAACATTAAACTGCTTGCTGCATAATGCAACAGTACACGTGGAAATCAGATGTCTTATTATAACTTGTTTCATCGTATTAACAAAATAATTTGGTGTAGCTTTTCCTGGTTATGGCGTTCCTTACCAAAAGTGACTTGCAGATTTATTATGACACCACGGTAATTGCATATTGAGTCATATAATGACACTTATCTGAAGATCACTGCTACAAAAGGCACTAAAACTAATATTTTTACTTCGAAATTCTTTTGAAGACTCATATGAAAAACATACTTTATCAATTCAATTCCTTTACTTAATTATTCTCTATATATTGAATTATATTGCAATAGTTTTGTCATTTATACCTCTGACTTCAAGCGGAACATGACAAAGCGTTACCTCTTTTTAGCATTTATAACGCTGGAAATTGTGTTCCTTCACCTTTTTTTGAAATATATATGAAAAATATTTACGAAATAATACAGATAATAAAATTCTTGTACACATCTTATATAACAACATCTTACCAATACAGGTTTTACCTGACATTGAAATCAGCAGGGTTTCATTTACCACGTTCACGAACACAAAGCCATTTCGCTAAGTGTACATTGTAGACAAGATAAAAGGGAAGACATCACAACTCCACACTTTACCTATCTCATCAATCTGTATTGCTCAATTACAGCAAATATCACTCTGGGTAAATAGAGTAATTGGATGTAATACAACATGATGTGAACATCACTCTCGGAAGATACTTCAAATTAGAGAAATTCCTTAGTGAAGTAATAAAATGGGACAATCAATGGTCTTCATAGGCCTCTCCTAATGGAATTCTTGGATTAATGTGACATGACCTACAGCAACATGGGGGTTTTTATGGTGTTGACAACAACGGAACATTCAATAGTGTGCCAAATGTTCAGGAGGCTTATTTCGTACCAGACTAGAAATTTAATCTTTTGCGATGTGGGGCTTAACTTAGTACAAGGTGTTGTTACACTTTCAATTTGTCAGTTGAAGGGGCCCATTTATGAAACCGTGATTGACGGTAGGATCCAAAGATATTGCAGTCAGAGGTTCGATCAGCTATAAAAATGATGAGCAGAAATAAGGCTGCTGGGCCAGATGGAATACCGTATTCACTCGATAGTTAGCACATGTGCTTACTATCGAGGGCTTTTGAAAACGTGCAAAAACGAAAAAAAATGAACAGCGCCATCCACAAAAGTGACAAAGGTGTAAAGGGTTTTGAGCAAATCATCGATACACATAGCTATATACGAACAATTAAACCTACAAGTTTGTGTGTTAACTACATTAGCTCAGTTGGTAAAGCAACAGATTTTGAATCATCTTAAGAAGAGCGAACTGAGCAGGAGTTCGAGGCTCGTTATAAACTTTTCCGTTGTTTAATTTTTATTTTGGGGTTTGAGCTTTTCTTGATAAATTTAATCTTTTTTTGTTTTGTTTTTCATTTTGTTTCTTTATTGTTTCTTATTTGCTTTATTCTGTTTTGTTTTTTCTTTTCTTTTTTCTTTTTTGTTCTGTTCATACTGGGGTCATGGGCTATTTATTCAACAATGTAGTTGGGTATGCCCTCAATGTTAATGAGGTGGTCATGGTCCTCTTTGCCATTACACGCTACAGAAATTCCATATTTTTCAAAGGCTCTGATGATGGTTCCCTTCTATCAAATGACTATCATTGAAGACTGAGTTCCGCAGTCTATTTCAAAATACTGACTTCGTTTTACATCAAGAAGGACACAATAACTGCGACTTAAAAGTGATATGGACATGCTTTTAACCGCAAAGAAATCTTTTGCATTTTATAATTTTAACCTTATCCATTATACTTTTATGATTTTGTGCTATACGAAAAATAAAAAAACAAAGAGCGTGTTTATAGTGAGCCAGATTATGCGGTATTTAGCTGGACTGCCACGCAGTCTATATTTGTTTATGTTTTACTAACCATTGCAAATCTAGACTACCCGGTAGTTTAGCTAAATAACGGAAAGATTGTCTCACTACAAACACGCTCATTGTGTAACATGTAAAATCCCGCTCCGATTCAATAATTGTGCCTGTTACAATTGTGTGCTTTATTGAATCAGAAACCTTGTATATCAATTGGCTCCAGACAAAGGATTTGAACTGGTGTCCTTCACCGTAGTTATGGCGGAGTGCAGTCCATTCAATCAAATGTTGTCATCAACCTATTTGATCGTAGTGCAGGGTTATGTGTGTGAGACGAACTGTCACGGTAGATTGCAATCATGATTTTGTTGAATGCATTTGAGTAGTCCGCCATATTTACGGGATGATACGTCACATGCAAGGCCTCTATTATGGAGGGACTGGAAACGGCTTCCACCCTAAGAAATGCCAACATAAATCTTCAAAGAACATCATCTTAAGAATTATTTCAGTATCGAAATCAGTAGGAATACCAAGCGTACGGTGTACACATTCCAGAAAAAATATAATTTTGTTTGTTCTAGCATTCTGTATCTCCACAAAATTATCACATTTTGTCTTCAAAATCCTATGTAAATGATTTTCCATGCTACACAGAAATTGTGTTCGACAAAGGATAGACATTTTACACAATTTTACATAACTTAAAAAAGATATTGGAATATTTTGATGTTTTTTTAAAATATTTAGTAGGGCAACATGAGTAAATAATAAAATTCAAACATAGCGCCCTTGGCGCAACTCGCATACAATCGAAGGTCGAAAAGATAATCTGATAACAATAGCTTGACAATAGCTATCAATAATCTGTTTCCAGTCCCTGATTGAATGGCCAAAAATACGCCAACAATGACATAACAGCAATCCAAAGACGAATTCTGATCACCAAGTGGGATGGAGAAGTATAGACGTTCGCTTTTCGTATCTCTTTCCTTGTTGGAAAGGTATAACGTTGAGGAGATAGGAACATGTACCGTCATCCGGGACCTACTCTGCCATGTTTGGCTGAGTAACGGTACATGAACACGGTCTTTTGTGCCTATGTAAATTAGTCATTGTGTAAAGATGTGTTTATACCCATGGGTTACTCATCATCAGACTGAATCCTTGTCGTTAACTGCACAAGTTATGTGTACAATTTTAGAGAACGTTGACCGACACACCACTCCACGCCATACATAAATTCTCCCAGTCACATTTCCCCAATATGAAATTTAAAAAAGTTAAATTTCAATATTACTTCTATTAAAGTTTGGCAGAGGCGGGGTTCGAACTCACGGCGCACCACGCCGCTTTGGATATGCTCTACATGTATGAGCCTAGCGCCTTAGACCACTCGTCCACTTGTCTTGATGGAATCCATATGAAACTTATTTGAAGATATAATCGCAACTTCAATATAGGCCTACCACGTGACAAGCAAAAGCAGAAAACGTACCATATTTTGGAATTTTATTTGCCTAAAAACATTAATGTGTATTAATAGCGCTCAATTGTTGTTAATCCGACAATAATAAATGATAAATGTGCGTCTATATGGACAATACATTATATCGATTTTGACATGTGCTCGCACGGTGTCAGTACATTAGCATGGTCAGTAAAATACTATAGAGGAACCTACCATTTTTCTTGTATACACGTTCGATGTTTTTATCAATTACATAAAAAATCCATTTTAGACCCCAAATGTTTCTTCGGGAAATAAAAGATTAGAATACCATAAAAACGAAACAGTAATCTTTTGCCGGGTCTAATGTTATTTATACATAGAATTTTTAACGTTTTTTCTATCCTTATTCTTGCTCAAAAAAAAAAATATTTTGGCGTATATAAAATTGAAATAAAATTCTCTGCCTCATAAACGACCTCAAATATGCCACAATTGGGCAGTTAATATTCATATTTTCTTTTATACAGAGGATGCTTCAATTTTGACAGGAAAAATATTTTCTTGAAAACCCTCTCACTCGGTTATTTCAAAACAGTAACCACGCTTCCCTAGAATGTGCAATAATTTAGCATTAAAATGTTTCTTATTCTAACAGCAAGCGTTTCTAGAATGAATTATGGCGAAATGTGGTGTAGTTGACCGACAGAGGGTGTCAATATAGGCCTACGTGTCGCTTTTGAAACATAGCGAATCATGCACATGCTCAGGAGAGCGCACCACCAATGATTGCGCCATTGGATTACACAGGGAAATACGCACGTTTGGATGGCGTTTTGTCACTGCAAAAACGTAATATGGATAAAAAGTTTGGTATCAAATTAAAGCTTATCACGTGTAGAATATTTTTCTTTTAACAGAATATATTGGTGACCATCTACTTTTTTTGCTATTTGGCCGCAAAGAAAAAACGTGCAAATTTAACCCTAAAAAATCACTCAATTTTTGAAACCGGACATTGTCCAAATTCGCGCCAAAACTCCATCTCTGAAATAAAACATTGGGACTTTTTCTCATATTTTGTCATGTAGACACTTGTCGGAAGCAAATGAGCTGAAAATGGGCAAATTTTGACTATACGTTTTGAAAATAAAGCCGCAACAAGCTCAAATAAGCGGTGGACTATTTTAACCGAATTTCACTGGTACATAAATCGTGGAGTGATTTGGTGGTGCGCCCTCTCAGCAGGCAAATATGACGGCGATTTAGTACACTGATCATGCGTGCGATTCAGGTTTCTGCAGAAGCGATTGAGTATAAATGCATCTTTAGAAATGACCGGCGATTGTGTGTTCTCAAGTGGGTTTTATCATGTTAATTAGTGACCTGACACACATTTGTATTGGTTCGATCAAGCATCGAAATGCTGTCATTTTTGTACTGGATCGTTCAAGCATCTCCAACAAATTTTTCAATGTAAGTGCCTCTGGCCCTAGTAGAAGTCAAAAACGGATACTATGGCCAGAGTTCTAGGGCTAGAGAAGTATGGAAGGACATTACAATGAAGGGAACCAGACAAGCTCAGACATAGCTGTACATATTTCGAGGAGCATAACAAACACCAATTGGTGTCGTATGACCTTTGACATGCATGCGTTTTTTTGTCGAGAGTGACATGGTCTTTCAATTCGTGCCGAGTGTCCTTGTCAGACTTGACTATGCATCAGTGGTCATGAAAGGATTCAATTAACCTCTGCCCCAGTAATCCCAAGCAATTGTCTGAAATTGCTCCTCGGAAGATGTATCATACTCCTCAAATGATAGTCATATAACGACCAAAAGATAAATTACTGACTATCATTGAGGACTAAGTCTTGGTGAAGCTGAGTCCTATCAAGATCAAACAGGAAACAATTTCGTGCCTAATTTTAACACCGGGATTTTTTTTAAATGTATATCCAAGAACTATATTTTTATTCAACATTTTTTATTCAACATTACTGAAAAAAAAAGTTTTTTATTTGACCGAGAATTTTCAAAGCAAAAAGGCGTATTTCTGAATTGTGCTGAGTTCAACATGTATCGACCGACTTTTAGCACGACTATGCGTAACAATTCGCAAGGGAAATGTTACGTGTAATCCGATTATCACTGTCAGCTGGATCACGCTTTTGAGTTCTGCACCACGATCGATATGATCGCAACACAAAGTCTATGGCATTCAACGCCATTTATTGTTCTATTGTGTCCCAGTAGCTATGTCTGCCATTGAGGTGTAGCATGGGTGTAGGAGTGCATGAAATTGGATGTAGGGGTGAAATTTTAAATCCAATTATTCGCCAGCGAAGTGTTAGGCCTACGTGTAATCCGATTATCACTTTGTCTATTAGACACGAAATGAGCGTATTTATTTGCCTTCAAAAAGGTGTGTGATCCAGTTACCAAGGAGTTATGTAACCACTCCACTTTTAATCCAACTGATCTCTAATTGTTCCTTTGGTAAAAATAAATAAATAAATAAATAAATAAATAAAAAGCCCACAAAAACCTTCAAGAATTGTCAAATGTAGGCCTATATTCATAGGTAAAACAAACATGGCAGAGAAAAAAAAATCTAAATAGTGAAATACTGAACAGATTTGAACTTCATCGAGTCTCGAAGTCCGGCATTTTCCAAACTGAGCTAATGGGGTTCAGACATACATTTGCAGGTTGAATTGTTCGTATAGGTATGTTTTGAATAAATAACCCATGACCCCAGTATGAATAGAACAAAAAAAAAAAAAAAAAAGAAACAAAATGAAAAACAAAGATTAAATAAATCAAGTTTATAACGAGCCTCGAACTCCTGCTCAGTTCGCTCTTCTTAAGATGATCCAAAGTCTGTGGCTTTACCAACTGAGCTAATGTAGTTAACACACAAATTTGTAGATTTAATTGTTCGTATATAGCTATGTGTATCGATGATTTGCTCAAAACCCTTTACACTTTTGTCACTTTTGTGGATGGCGCTGTTCATTTTTTTTTCGTTTTTGCACGTTTTCAAAAGCCCTCGATAGTAAGCACATGTGCTAACTATCGAGTGAATACGGTAGTTGTTGAAATGATTGAAGCATTGGAGGATTATGGAATTGATAAATTGACAGGAGTCATCAACAGAATGTATGATGATATGATGTATGATGATTTTGCTACACAACAATTTCAGATAGAAGGTAAGGGAGCAAATTAGAAAAAATAACCAAAATATTTGAAAATCTCCAAAAATCGGTGAGGGCTGGGACGATATACATGTTATTCATTGAATTTGGCCAAACAACAATTGGCATGAATTTGATAGTTTCTCCTGTCTTCTGTTACTTCTTTTTGAAAACAACACATACATTCACATAGGCCTATATAATTGCCGCTAACGCACTATCAAAATAAGCAATCCTTAGTGTGCCTCACTGATGGCAACAACAAATTTACCAAGAGGCGGAGTGCAACATGATATTACCAACAAGGAAAACAAACCTTTATAAAATAAATTTGAAATTTATATGAACATACTAGAAAATGTTAACAGTTCAACTGTCTTATTGGAACATTAGTTGAGAAATTTTTTATTCAAAAATGATAATACAATGAAGAGTTCAGCAAACTAGGTCAACCCTCAATACACAACAAGCTATCATAATTCAGTTGACTATAAAAACCAAACATCTAACAAGGTGATAAACCAGATTCCTAGCTTACAAGTTTAACTTGAAGCGTGTGACTGACACACCGCACCAACTTTCCCTCAACTCTACCCTGAAGCAAACAAAATCTTGTATTACATGTACTAATTGTCCTACCTATACAATGGTAACATTAAACTGATCAAAATAGAGGTAAAATAAATACAAGTGATGTTCGATCATTTTGCAAGTAGATTTATAAAAGGAGATTTAAGCATTTACAGTATATATTAATGTCAGAAGAGATATGAAAAGAACCACCATGCAGCCCAACATTTCAGTACCAAGGCAAACACTGCCTACAAAGGGATAACGTGACAGGTAGCACATGTTTGCAGACGGGCAACGAGTTAAAATGACAATCGGCTGTAACTATACAGCTGCTATGCCTCAGGCATAAACACATTTAGTTATCAACTCATGGTAAAGTTGAGTCTCACATTTTCCACAAAGTTCGTGCATGCTAGCTGTGTGTATGAAAGTCAAAAGTCACATCCATGTTCAACACATACCCAAAATAAATGATTAATTAAAGCCAAGTGAGTACTTAAAATCAATCATTCTGTTCCGTAATTTAAGGTTTAATTTGCACCAAGTAGTGAAAATAATGGGCTACTAACTACATTCTGCAAGTAATATTAAAGAATGGTGTTAAATTGTTTGGCAAACACTAATGCACATTCAGTGCACACATCTTTTGGGCTCAAATCTCAGTTTGCACGATAGAGACGAACTCACATGACAGCTGAAACAAGCTAAATGGGCACTTCATGTTCACATTTTATGTGAAATCGATAGCACAGTAACAGGAAAATTTCACCCAGGCACGTCATGCATTTCAACCTGTCCTCTCGCATCCACTCGAACTCCTAAAAAAGTGCCATAATAGATTTCAGCTGAACCCTCAGTAGGTCATTCACAGCACATATTCTGCAAGGCACTTTGGATACATGTGAGAGGCATATATACCTATACCTAATATAGTTTTTTTTAAAGAACTAGACACATTGTTTGGTTATCATACCCAGATATTTAAGCTAGGGAAACACCTGAATCTCTATCTTTGATTCAACATCATGTCTGCATACCGCAAGGAAATCTAATACTGCTTAGCGTATGTACTAGTATTTCCAAGTTTGAACACCTTTAAAATAGCCATAGCAGTGAGTTTGCACACAGAATACGATTTAAAATTTCAAAGTTTAGGGGCCTGAGCTTTCGATCCTAGCAGGATCTTTATCAAAGGCAAAGTGACAAGACAACACACAAACATGCATATATATAGTGACATGGACATAAAGGAAAAGGCAATAAGCAAGACAATAGAAGACATAAGTGGTTCCTGGGAACTATCAATTGGGGCAGGAAGTGGGATGTCATGAATGGAGATGAGAGGGATAAGGAAATGAATGAAGACAATGGGCTGAATAGAAAAATGAAAATGTGTGGTAAAAATAAAACTACAAAAACATAATACATGATGATGGAAGTAAAAGGAAATAAAAACTAAAATAATAAAGTGGATGGAAAATATAAATAACAAAATAGGAAGAAAAAAAAAAAATTGGGGGCGGGGGTGGTGGTTGGAATATTATGATAATGAAAACCAAGTTAATCGTTTCCCTCTTGGATGTTGAGACCATGTGGCTGGATGGTACGTAGGCGCTTCATCCAGAATTTCTCCCTGCTGGCACGGACGGTGTCAGGACGGTTACCTAAAGACTCAATCCCCTGAAGGATCATGTCGGAGATAGAGTGGTTGGGGAGGTTAAAGTGATCACCAACAGGGGTGTCAAGCTTCTTGGTGTTGACTGTGGACCGGTGTCCATAAAACCGCTTCTTAAGAATACGATTTAGTGAGAATGTCATAGACCTATCGTTCCATTGTCAAAAAAGGGCATGAGTTGCTGCAAGGTGGGCAGGAAGGGGATGAGATTTCTTATCTGCTCTTACTCGTACATCCCTCGAAAATCCATGATTTGATTATTTATAACCTGGGAGATGCACAATGACTGATTACTTACTATGCTTGTACCTAAACGTGAACTGAGTTTAGAACATTTAATGGTATCTCATTCCATAATCAACATGTAAATCAAATACTTCAGAGTATTCTACGGGTCTTGTTACTTCTATTTTTATGTGATGCATATAATATTTATAATTATACAATGTGCGAAGATGGTAAATTGTGCAAATAAATGCTACTAATGCCACCACACCCCAAAACACAAATACAATCCATGGAATGGACGGACACCACCTTACACACCTACACACCTCTTTTACAGCTCACATTCTACTGAATACATGTTACCACAAATAACCTGTTACAAGTACAAAAAAATAAATTGTAACAGTAATATGTAAACTTTCCTTCCTCAGAACCTTCGCACAAAAATACTTCGATATATGACTGCCTGCGAAGTCTGTATATTTGACATAAAGTTTCTGTCAAAATTGTTATGTTACGTTACCTTGGTCTATTATGTCCATGGATGCCAATGGTGTGCCTTCGGGACAAATGTCCACATGGACTTAATTTTGTAATTGCCTGGCCTACATTTCCTTTATTTTTCTTGAATGATTCTCCCTTTTTAGCTCTTTTTGTCAATGAGTCCTTGGTATTTACATACCAACTACTCTTTGCGTCACTTGAGAGGGCGGCTAGGCAGCATTAAGTTACTGAGAACTCACCTATCATATGTTCACCATATATTATCTTTTTAATACTTTGCTTATGTATGGAATGTGAGAGAAAAAGAAACGTTACGGGCTTAGTATTTATTCAGGCTCTATAATCTTTAAAAACTTTCATCATAATGTTAGCTTATATACCGTAGATTGGATAAGAACACGCGTAATGCAATCAGTGTTCACTATCATAACTATCATGAATTTAGGTTAAAATATGTGTCCCATATCTCAAAAAATGTGACATATCTTTTGCAATTATGCTTATACCAACATACACTTGTGCAATTAAACCCTCGTCGGTGTGTGATACTGATACCGTGTGAGATGTGTAACAAAATATTCACTTTATAACATATCAACACAATATATGCTGAACATAACAGTATTTTTATTCACAGAATCTATGTTTTTTTATTAGTGCACTATGGGGCTTTCGAGTTTTGAGCGTGTAACAATGGTGTTATTGCTGAAAATCAACCCGAATTTAACCCAGTTTTAATGTGAAGAAGGAAAACAATCTTAGCATTTTAAAGGCCCTTTCAGTGATTTCACAGGAACATTAAAAAATATGGAAATTTGTCAGAGTTGCTTAGAAATAAAGAATAAGTCTACAGAATTTCATTAAACCACTTTTCCCTGAATACATCGACAAATTAGTCAAAAACAGAAGTTTTAGAAAGGTTTTCTACTTCAACTCAGATCGACTCGAGAAAATCGAGATTTTCGTACAGTGCGCCACCAATCGACTGGAAAAACTTCCTAGTCCAGTGTTTCTAACACGGGGAAGTAGAGTCTAAATTGATTTAAAACAGACGCTTAATTTTTGTAGTAGAAAACAAAATAAGCAATTAAAGGTCACCGAAGCAAATATGAAAAACAGTTAAAATTGTGTATTTTGTTTAAAATAGTAGCTACTGATGTAATAAGTAGTAGAAACAATACGCAACGCGTGTTGGTACGGTGGAGAGTGAGCTTCTTTCGATCTCGAGTCGGACTTTTTGTACTGTCAGTATCAAAAGTCCAGAATCATGCAAATGCTTTATTTCGTCTAAAATACACGGCTTTCGACCGAACCACTAGCAGGCTATGTTAGCACATCTATGCCAATTACAAAGGTACCAACATCTGAATTTTGATGATTTTTACGATCGTCCGGATTAGCAAATCACTGAATGGGCCTTTAACCATTATACACACAAATTTGGCGCGATTGTATTTGCCAAATACAGGTCCAAATGTTTTCATGTTTACAGATTGCAATAAAGTTCTTTTTTTACCTGATGTTCAGGGAAGCATCTACCGTATCCCAAACCAGGGGCCTTATAGTGAAAATTTATTTGTGAAAGATTCTATTTTTGCTACTATAGATCCTTGCTTTCTTATTGGCCACATTTGATAATGGATTGGCCATTATACATATGCATGTTTCTGAATCCCAATCAAGCATTTTCGATTTTGGTTTTTTTATCTACACATTTATAAAGGATTTTGAGTTCGCATATATGTACTTTGTTAAGGGTTGCAGAATTCAAATTTCAAGTTATGGACTTAGTTTTTCCCATATAGATTGTGCATTGTTACGTACTTGTACTTTGTTACGGAACTTCCTGTTTTTAGCCAGGCTATTTAGCAGTGTATCAACGGGTTACACGTCCTGCGTTTTATTTATGCCAAGCAAAGTAATGGCCCAAGATCGTCGCTCCTTTTGGAAGATATAGGTGACTTTAATTTAAAAGAATTTAACCGCTGGTTGACTGCGGTTTTTGCGTCTCTTCATAGGATCTTACCACTTGACAGTCTTGGATGTTGGTTTGGTAACCTTTCCCTTCTACATTTGTTTTGTACATGAATTTGTCTTCGATGTAAAAGAGTTCCAACCCTTTCTCTCTTTCGTCCGACGGTAGCGCTTAATTCCCTGAAATCAAGTGTGGCTTCCTGAGCCATGCCCGTCGCAATTTTGGCAAAGTTTCTCATTTTGTAGCAGATAGTTAACTGTGGTAGGCCCTATCCATCAGCTTTTCTACGCAATATTTGTCTATGCCCAACTCAGTGCTCCTTCGGATAACTGGGGACAGGGGAGATGTTTGTGGGCGGAAAACATAGGCAGAATAACTTTATTCGCACGCTCAACCTGTTCAATATCTTTACCAATAAAATGGACTAAAGACGCCTTGGTCCAGACATGTTTGATTTTTGCTCAGCTCATCCGCACCGTAAGCTTATGCTGCAACTCTCTGTCCAGGTGTGGGCAGGCTGTCTGTCTCTATCGTTTCCGGTATAAAGTTCTAGTGATACTCGAGGTCTTTTTCTGGATGTTAGATCCAGCGAGTCGGTATCGGACGACGTCATGGTATCATAGGAAATAGGCACACAAGTGATCCAGTCGAGTTTCTCTAGCTCTTTAGGTTTTAAGAGACTGACCACAGATTACTTTCAACAAGAGCCACTTGCAACATCATATAAGAGGAAACCACATGAATAAACAGCTTCCCGTAAACGAAGCTCTGTTTCTACATTACGATGGTTTAAACATGGGGTGAACCAACATGTGTTATTTAATCATACATGGAAATCAAAAGAAAATGTAAAAAGCATAAGGCATTCACCGTGCACGGTTGAATTGAAATGAAATCCTTGACATTTAGGTCTAATTATAACCACTCCAATTGTCATTATTTTCTAGTATTACAGTATGAATTTACTCTATCATACTGCAGTTACTGTCCGTTTTCCTATACACAATACACAGTGCTCTCACCATTGACGCGTGACCCCTACAAATGATGTACGTTGCAAAAATGGGCACTTGCCTAGTTAACATCACTGTGTGAAAAATAACCAGCCAATATGTTAGGTATTCTCCAAACTTCTAGCAAATATATTTCTCTAACATGACCTAAAATTACAGCTAGGTTAGATGTTCAGAAATAGTCGCACTTTTGTAAAATATGAGTGAGGGCAAGGCATAGCTAGCCAACTCCCCGTGTTAATTGAATGGAGATTTGACCGAAAATATTGGTATCGGACTGCTCACTTCTGAAGAATGCCACAAAAAAACGGTACAAGCTACATCTTAACTATTCTCTGGCAATCATCATGATGAGTGTCTTATATAGTATGCCGAAATTGGGTACTGTAGGTGATTGACAAAGGGTCGCACTTTTCTGATAAATAAGTGACAGTGAACATGAAATATCAGCGCCCATAAACCCAAGTTAGTAGCTAGTTAGTGGAGGCCGTCACGGGACTGATTATTGATTATTGAAGTGCCTTATTAAGATACGCACGATTTAGGGCAAGAAAAACAAACCGGGACACTTTTGGAGACATCATCATCATCATCATCATCATCATCATCATCATCATCATCGACATCATCATCATCATCACTTTCTACATTTTTCTAAACAACATAGGGCCTACCGTTTTAATAAGATTTTTTCTTGAAATGCATGTAACTATAATTATTGTTTAGAGCGTGATGAAATAAAACATCACGATTTTCATCACAAAACAAATATAATGCATAAGAAATCGTTTGTTTTAGAGCGTGATGATGAAATAAAACATCACGATTTTCATCCCGAAACAAAGTAATACATAAGAAATCAATTTTTCGTGAGTGATGAAATAAAACATCAAAATTGTCATCACGAAACAAAGTAATACATGAGAAATCGTTTGTTTTAAAGCGTGATGAAATAAAACATCACGATTTTCATCACAAAACAAAGTAATAGACCTACAAAAGAAATACATTTTTCGAGAGTGATTAAATAAAACATCACGATTTTCATCACGGAACAAAGTAATACGTAAGACATCGTTTGTTTGATTGCAATCAACCGCGATAGTTCGTCTCACACACATAACAATGCACTGCGATCAAATAGGTTGATGACAACATTTGATTGAATGGATTGCACTGCGCCATGTTTACGTTCTCCGTTTCAAATCCTTTGTTTGGAGCCAATCAATAATTTCACGTACAGCCTCTATGCAAATTAGAGTTTACACACGCTGCAGCTGGGGTAATCGACCGAAGCTGGTTGCCGTTAGTGATCGAATGCATGAGCTTATTTGCTTTACTGAATCGATTTACTGGATTAATTTCCTGTTAACTGGGTTTAATGCCACAAAGGTCGAATCGCCTTTGCCATGGACCATGACTGCATCATGTTACGTTCAGCAACACTCATCTTATCATTATGTACTCGAGCCTTCCCTGTGATTTCGAAAAACAACAGAACACGGACTCTATCATATTTTGGGTAAAGCATGCCTAGTTTCTGCTCTCCGACATTTATCTTCATAGCACATTGTTTACATCACATGTTTCGGATTGGGGTGTATGTTTCGGATTGGGGTTTTATCAATTTCACTAGGCACCGAGATGCCCTGTGCTTTTATTTTTTTATCATCAAAATCATAAAAAATCACAATCAAGTCAAAAGCAAAGGTAGGCCTAATACAACATATCAATATCATAATAAGATACAAAATGATGCATTACACTTGTAATATATTATACACAAAGCTTATCATGCCTTTTGACAATCCTGTTTCTCTGTTCTTTAATGAAATTAACACAATTATAAAATTAGGGATTTTGTACTGAAATTTGCAAATATAAAGATAATAGCTAAAGATCAAGCGTGCGAATGAGGGTATATAATCTCTTAGTGTGGTAGCTGAAGATCAAGGATGTGAATGAGGATAGTATAATCTCCTAGTGTGGTAGCTGAAGATCAAGGATGTGATTGAGGGTATTATAATCTCTTAGACTTAGTGTAGTAGCTGAAAATCAAGGATGTGAAGAAGGGTATATAATAGGGATGAGGTAGCTGAAGATCAAAGATATGAATGAGGGTATTATAATATCTTAGTTTGGTAGCTGAAGATCAAGGATGTGAATGTGGGTATTATAATCTAGTGTGATAGCTGAGGATCGATCAAGGATGTGGAGGAGGGTATTATAATCTCTTCTTGTATGGTAGCTGAGGATCAAGGATGTGAATGGGGGTATTATAATCTCTTAGTGTGGTAGCTCAGGATTATGGATGTGAAGGAGGGTATTATCTCTTAGTGTAATAGCTGAGGACCAAGGATGTGAATAAGGGTATTATAATCACTTAGTGTGGTAGTTGAAGATGAAAGATGTGAATGATGGCATTATAATCTCTTAGTGTGGTAGCTGAGTATCAAGGATGTGTAGGAGGGTATTTATAATCTCTTAGTGTGGAAGCTGATAATCAATAATGTGAAGGAGGGTATTATAATAATCTCTTAGTATGGTAGCTGAGGATTAAGGATGTGAAGGAGAATATTATAATCTCTTAGTGTGATATCTGAGGATCAAGGATGT
This sequence comes from Amphiura filiformis, assembly GCF_039555335.1. NCBI lineage: Eukaryota > Metazoa > Echinodermata > Ophiuroidea > Amphilepidida > Amphiuridae > Amphiura > Amphiura filiformis. Next base: position 39,017,551 of record NC_092632.1, on the reverse strand, counting down.
GAATAAGGGTATTATAATCACTTACTGTGGTAGCTGAGGATCAAGGATGGAATGATGGCATTATAATCTCTTAGTGTGGTAGCTAAGGAGAATCAAAGATGTGATGGAGGGTATTATATTAGCTGAGGATCAAAGCTTTTCATCGCAATATTTCTCCATGCCTAACTAAATGCGCTTTCAGGTAACCAGGAACAGGGGAGATGTTTGTAGGCATATAGGTATAATAACTTGATTCGCACGCTCAATATCTTTCATGGTCCAGACATGTTTGATTTTGGCTCAGCTCATCCACACCGTAAGCTCAGACACGTGGATTTTCTCTCTTATATTGCAACTCTCTATCCAGGAGTTGGCAGGCTGTCTGTCTCTATCATTTCTGGCGAATTCTTAATTTAGGGATACTCGATGTCTTTTCCTGGATGTTAGATCCAGCGAGTCGGTATTGGACGACGTTATGGTATTATAGGAAATAGGCACATAAGTAATGCAGTCGGGTTTCTTTAGATCTTTAGGTTTGAGAGACTGCCCACAGATTACTTACAGCAAGAGCCACTTGCAACATGTTATACATCTTCGTCAACAGTGATCTAAGAGGAAACCACATGAACAAACGGTTTCCCGCAAACGACCAAGCCCTGTTTCTACAACAATGGTTTAAACATTGTGTTAACCAACATGTGTTATTTATGGAACACGTACATTATCATACATGGAAATCAAAAGAAAATGTAAAAAAGCATAGGTCATTCCCCGTGCGCGGTTGAATTGAAATGAAATCCTTGACATTTAGTTCTAATCATAACCACTGTTTTAGAGAAGGGGTGGCCTTAACCCCTGAAGCAGCAACCCCTCAAATTTGCACTTCTTTTTGTTCAAAATTTGGACCCCTAATTGATCCCCTCCCAATGTAATTTATCCAATACCACACTGGTACTGTCCCTGTATATTATGTAGGGGTGTGTGTGATGATGCATGTTTTGGTATTTATTTCTCCTATTTAATCCTACCATCTGTAAAGATGTTACAAAGGTGTAATAAATAATAGCTGGACTCTATTATACACACTTTCCTATCCACCAGACCCAAAAAGAACGATACAATGAAAGTAATTATTCACCGAAATAAAGCTCATCGTTTTGGAAGTTGGTCGTCGCTTCCTTGAAAAATGATATAATGTTAACTTTCTTGCCACATACAAAAAAACATACTTAGACCTATACAATCTCGCAAAAAATCTGCCTGTATAAAGATTGTATTTCTTCTCTGCTTAAAGTTAAAGTGGGTTCAATTTTCCGTAGTGCACTATTTAAAAAGTGCTGGTATTTTCTGCATATCGCTTTCATTGTTTTGGTACGTACCGGTAAGTGAATTATTTTATTACGCATCTTGCAAGGTTTCTGCATTATAACGAAGTTTAAATTGCACAAAATTATGTTGCTAAGAAAACGCAATTACACAAGATATGTCACATTTGTCGAGATATGGGACATGTTATTTTAACCTAAATTCAAATATTTAGGCTATGATAGTGAAATATAAGCTGCATGTTGTTATCAAATCTATAATTTTAATACTAACTTTATGATAATAATTATGATACTTTTTATGTCTTGAGGCGTTCACGAGAATGATTGAATTTGATCTAGTACTATTAAAGTAGTAGAGGCATGAAGATCCATCTGTGAAACATACTCTTCAATGCAATGCTTCTAAAGTCTGCACAAAAAGTAACTCAGCTGTTATAAATACGCCTATAGATTTAGAACTAATAATTGTTTCCACAATATTTCAACATAACGAGAAGGATGATTTATTTACACGCATTTTGATACCCCATTCGTCAAATGTCGTTCAATATTAATAACACAGTAGTGCTTTTACAGAAAAATACCCGAATTTAAAAGTTGCAGTTTACAGCGATCAATGGTTATAATACAAGCACTGTCAACACGTAAAGCCCGCCATTATCTTCGCGCTTACTTCAAATCAATACAAATAACAGCAACTTTTAAATTGGGGTATTTTTCTTTCAAAACACTGTTGTATTGTCAATATTGAACACAATTGGACAAATTGGGTATCAAAATGCACGTAAATAAATCATCCTTCTTTTTATGTTAAAATAATGTGAAAACAATTACTAGTTCAGAATCTATAGGCGTATTCATAACAGCTGAATTACTCTTTGTGCAGACTTTATTAAAAGACCCTTATACATTTTAAAAGCTCGAATTATGTGTATCATGCAATGCTCGAATTATGTGTTTATCATGCATTTTTTGGCCGCAATTTCAGCTGTAATTTTTCAGTTTTTGAACCTGAGATCGGATTCCTTAGTGGAAAACGATACATTAAAGAAACATTAATTTCTCCTCTTGTAATATTTGCTTATATTCATGATTGTTTGTGAAGATCTGGTGTCGTCTGCTCATTCATTACGGATGTTCTCCAGTCAAAACATGTGCAGGAAATTGTGCTAAAACACTAATAGTGATATCATTTTCAAAAATGTCAAATGTAACACATAGGCCTATACCTTAGATGTAATACAACTCATAACTCATAACTTATTCTTAATCTAATTATATTACACTCTTCAAACAACGTTGTCAAAATTGACCACGTACACTGCAAAAACGTCGGTGTTAAAAGTAACACCGAGGGTGTTGATTTTAACACCGGAGTGGTGTTCTGAGAGGTCCACACTTTTCGGTGTTAATGAAACACTGCTAAGTGTTATTTTGACACTACGAAGTGTTATTTTGACACTGTATCCTGGTGTTAATTTGATCCTTTTTCCGGTGTTAATTTCATATTCAACACCGCTGGGTGTTGCTTTGATCCTTTTGCCTGAATTTCTTATATTCAACACCACTGTGGTGTAAATTTAACACCATTTGCTGTTGATTGAACATATTTAACACTGCGGCGGTGTTCTGAGAGGTCCACACTCTTTGGTGTAGAAGTGACACTGGTACGGGTGTTGAAATTATCATCTTTAATCATTGTTAACATCTTAATCAATGAGCGTGACCCGGGGAGCGTGAATTGTTTTTGTTGTTTTTGTTGGTTTCCACTCAAATAATAGATCACTTAGATCTGCAAAAAAGTCCATGCAGTGCACATTTAAGATTTTATATTAACACCACCGTGGTGTTAATCTAACAATCTAACCCCGTAAATTAACACCAGAAGCTTCAACACCAGCTCGGTGTTGCATATTCAACACCGGAGTTCTTGCAGTGTATAGTTAACAATGCACCTTACCCCTATATTGTGGTCAAATTTGACCACGTTGTTTTACGAGTGTATAGATTATTTGATTTAGATATATCAAATTAATTAACATGTACAATTCATTTAAAATATTTTAAATAATGAAGAAGCCCGAGATATTAATATTTAAATGACGTGTTTGGATTTAATATATCGGGCTTGCATCGTTTATTTCCGATCCTCGCATATATTAATTTGTGTCTCGCATTGTCTTACGCTCTGCTAGGGTGAATCATAAAGGCCGCCCCTTCTTCATTATTTAATATATAATTGGCCGCTGAGACACAATGAGAGAGTTATCATGGGGACTTAAGTTGAGATCGAGATTGCCCGAGTACCGACTGTGAACTCAGTTATTTTAAAACTGGGAAGCATAAGTAAATTGATATTGTATTTACCAATACCCAACTTAGAGAATTTGATGGGAGTGCCACAACTAGAGATATCTCAACTTGATGTGGCAACAATCTTTTCGTTGTGGAATGATTGATTGATGTATATAATTTGGTGACGTATAATTGCTTTTGTGATTCAGTTTGATGTATTTTGACAACGAATGAAGACATCATTGTTCCCAAAGATTTTTAGGAAAAATTCAATAAAATATAAAAAAAATATGTGCCTGACAGAATATATCTGCAAGCAAGAGGGCGTCGACCCCTGGCCGACCTACATCTCAGCAACATTCAGGATATGACATACTTTTGTATCATTTTCGTGATTCATGATATTTCATAAATAGGTCACAATCTTTATTCTTTATTCATAATTTTTCAGATTATGTAATGAATATTTAATAATACTGCGTTGGTATATGTTTTGCAACTTTATGAAACATGGATATTTAAAAACACAAAGTCATAATACTAATTCACTCATTTTAAGCAAGGGCATTGACATAGTGTTTATTAAAATTACAATTAGCTTGAAATTGGTGACGTAATGTATTTCTGTTTGTAAGGTAGCTTTGCAAGGTTTTTAACTCAAGCGATATCTGAACCTTTTCCGAAAACATATGTATGTACACGTCATATATCATTTTGGGCCTTTGGATCACTTGTTCTGAATGGGAGGGGGGGGGCATATTTCCCAGGGCATTTATATAAGCAATAATTATATTTAGTAAATAATTATTGTAATAAGCAGAATTTTCAATTAAACTCATTCCAACACTTGATAATATTGCTTGTGGGTATTACAACACTTTTACACCACTCGCTGATACGTGACAGCAGGGAAGATACATAGTAAGGGATTATTAAATTATTCTACAAGTCTGACGAAACAACGATATTCATATAAGTGTTGTTTAAAGATTAGGGTAGCAGTTGATCGATGTAACAAACTGTTACAATAAACAAATACGGAGACAAAAAGACGGAAAGCGCTTCAGATGAATTCAGCAAAATAAATATCAGAGGGTTGAATGAAATTAATTTTTGGGGAAAGCTTTGCTTGATATTTGTCTTGACACAGACATTTCAGTTAACAAGATGTCTAATATTATTTGAAATCAATCAAGGAGAATTATTTTTATCCCACTCCTACGTCATAATTTCATATTGTGTTTATTTGGCGCGTATCAATGACAAGTTTGTCACAACATAAAATGACAAATAACAAGTGCGACATCATATGATGCTTATCAGCATGTCATGAAATCGGACCATCATATTTTAAGATTTTAAATTACCTTTTATATATATTTAATGGTTTCAAGCAAACAGTGATGTTACAGTAATAAGAAGGCAGGGACAGGGCAAAAACCTCGTATTATGAGTTTGGCAGACTGCCGAATAGCGATTCTTTGTTAAATTCATGTTATATATATATCTAGTGCTTAGAGCCAGAAACAGCTATGTCCATTTGTTTTCTCAATTACATGTTACTCATTTCGGTAACAAATGGACGGATACATTCTGCCCTATGTATTGTGACTTTGGGGTATATGCATGGTCACTTGCGTCTAACTAACTGTTCAAATGACCATGCATATACCCCAAAGTCACTTGCATTTATTATGGAGGGCATAATTAACCGTAAATTTGTTGCCGAAATGAGTAACACGTAATTGAGAAAACAAATGGATATAGCTGCTTCTGGCTCTAAGCCTTCGATATATTGAATCAGCGAACATGGGATGCAGTATATCAATTATTTAACGGTGGTTAAGCGACATGGTAAGTATGGGTGCCGTACCGCCTGGTCCATTTTTTCTGTTTCAAGAGAATGCAAGAGACGAATCGATATTCGGCAGTCTACCAAACTCATTGTGATATATTATGTGACATGGGCTGTGCTTACACCAGTCATCATTATAGCATTAATACTCGTGTGTATTTACACGCCAAGTTTCAAACCACATTACTGACATCTATTAAATCCTCTATCACTAATCCCATAAAGGTAAATATCTGCTTTAGGGAAAAGGAACTATTTTCAACAGGACAGAACGGATTGTTACTATGCCAGATGCGCACTTTTACGAGTTCTTTTTTTCTTTCTAGCTCTGTTTCTACAAATGTCAACGTTAGTATAATATAACATAACATAACATAACATAACATAACATAACATAACATAACATAACATAACATAACAACAAGTATTTATAATCATATGCCAAATAACTGAAACCATACACTCTATTAAGTCCTTTGCCCTTTAAACAATGATATCCAAATTTCATATTTCTGATTTTTTGGGTAAATATCCATGTCTCTTATTTTGATTAATCACTCAGAACTGCTGAAATTGATATGTTTCTTAAATTCCACTCAGAATGAGTTCCATAACAACAAGTATTTATAATCATATGCCAAATAACTGAAACCATACACTCTATTAAGTCCTTTGCCCTTTAAACAATGATATCCAAATTTCATATTTCTGATTTTTTGGGTAAATATCCATGTCTCTTATTTTGATTAATCACTCAGAACTGCTGAAATTGATATGTTTCTTAAATTCCACTCAGAATGAGTTCCACATGCTTCGTGTATTTTACCAGTTGCTGTAATTGCTACTCTGAATACTCAGCTAATGACACAACCAGTATTATCTTTCATAATAATATATTAGAACATTAACATAACCTATATCATAGTATATTGTTTTCCCCTCATTATTTTTAGGTATGTCCCGCCCATGTATACCACTAATGGAGTTATATACTATAAAGACAAATTAATGTACGTTTTTCAAATCAAAAACTGCACCGGCGAATATGTAGAATAATGTGCCGTTTGTAAGGAACAATCAGTCATTATGTTTTGCAAATTACAAACCTCATGAATCTTATGCCTGCGGATTTCCACTTAATCTAAAATAGATAAACCAGAAAAGGGTTACAAACTTCGACTCCCGGCTTTGACTGTGAATTGTTCTCGTGTTCGAAAATGGTGTTAAATCAATAAAATCTTCAAAATGATCTTCTCGATCAAACCAAACACGGGATTTGGAAAAGAAAAAAAAAACATGAGTAATTGTTCTTTATAAACTATGTGGATTTGACATGTTTGAGGTAAAATTATTGTAAACACATCATAATTATATTATTGTACATACTCGCCGCTACGAAGATTAAAAAAAACACACCCCAATCTTCTCAATCAAACCAAACTCGGGATTTGGGAAAGAAAGAAAACACTCATTCGCTCAACTCGAACCCACGACCCCGGAATTAAGAGTTCCATGCCATATCGAGAAATATCATCGCTAACATTTACAATCATACCTCTTAAAAAAAAAAAAAAAAGCAAAAAAAAAAAAGCAAACAACAATTTGAAACCACACACTCCGGATTTTTTGTCATTATTATTCCATGTTTCTTTCTTTTTTTTTTTTTTTTTTCACTGTAATGACAAATTAATATACGTTTTCAATCATTTCACCTCAGATCAACCTAGTTTTGTAAAGGACAATCAGTTATTTTAATTTGCGGATGGAGTTTCATTTAAATAATGAAGGCAATGAAAATATAAAAAATATAAACCAGTAAATTGTTAAGACTTTGACTACGACTACACAAATGTGACTGGACACTACGAATGAGCCGTAAACTCGGCAAATTGTATTCTGAGTTACAGTGTAAAATGTGCGTGAAGGTCGTATTCATAGGTATCTCAATTCGTTGCGACAAGTATCTCATCAAACACTGTTGAAACCAACCAATAATCCTATTGCTGAAGAGGATAATAAGCTTCTACCTATTTCTATAGAATCTTTAAATAGTTCTTGTCTTTGTTTGCTTTGGCTAAATCCTGTTCAAGTGGTGGATAACAAAGCATTGTATTTTGTCTAGGTATGTATAACCAACAATTAACAATGAGAGGACATTCCTGAACCTCGTTGACTTTGGGATGATTTGAAATGACCGCCAATTATAACTGTTTCATATTTATTACCAGAAATGTGGAAAAAGAGACACACGTAGAACCGAAAAATGTTGTTGAAGGAACAGAGTTCAACAAACCATAACCCCGCTTCTGGATATTCTTTTGAAGTCAAATGATATACCATTTTAAAGCTTATGATATTATATTTTCTAAACACGAAATAAAACAAAATTGACCGGGGCACAGCGTCATCATCCCTATATCTTCGTGTCAAAAATTGCCGTGATAGTACGGCGAATCCTCTCGTTTTTCAACAGCTACGCGTGGCGATTTTGTTCGAGATAGGCCGAGCGACTCAGGCTAAGCATACCATTTACACCATATGACTAATCATAATGAGATACCGCAGAGTTTCTATTCTACACATTATTACGATTTGCGCATGCTCTAGTACCCCATATGATGTTGCTATTTCGATTTGTTTTCAGGTAAAACCCAGGTTTTGTTTCCACACTAATTAGCGGCCATGGCTGTTTGCTGTTTGATATGTTTTACTGCATTTTATGCGTAACAATTTTGAATCGAAAGTCAAAATTGTGATATATTTAATTTTGAGAATTACAATTATATAAAAGCTCTTATAAATGAACACGTTTAGCCCATTCAACTAAGATCCAGGTGAATATAGAATATTCAATCACACGTCTATAACACAATGCATATGTAAACTTTCTTTATCTGTGTCAATAATAGAATATTGATTTCAATAGAATTGAATACATTTTGAGTTTGTACCACTGAGCGATCTAGCGATCGATTTCTAGCCAATCAGATAGAACTCCTTTTCTTGCGTTCGGTGAAATACCAATCGCCCGTCGCTCACCAACGGAGTATGGAGCTGTATGGAAAATAAACTCCTCAACGAAAGTTTGGAAAGTTTTTTCAAGCATCTGTATCTCCAATTATTTGAGACATATTCATATCGTGTTGCATATCACTGGATAGCTACAATACTCCCCTTTACAATGACACCCCATTTGAAACAACAACATTTTTCACGGCTGAGTACACGCCTTGTGAATGTAGTGGGATCTCAAAATGAATTTGCCAAATTGACCATTATTCTGTGCTCAAACAAAGCTAGCCACTAACCTCAATAGCGGGTGTAAAAACCACAGGCAGCCACAATAGTCAGGCACCTTCTCCTCATGCTGCTCACCGACCTGGTTACACGTTACTGTGGGGATGGAATTCCATTCTTCCACAAGGATTCGTCGCAGGTCATTCAATGTGGTTGCCTATGGGCTTCTTTGGCACGCACAGCACGATCAAGCTGGTCCCACAAGTGTTCAATCGGGTTGAGGTCTGGCCCCCGGTCTGGCCTGATGGCAGGCCATTTTGACTCTACTCCCATATTCTGTAGGTAGTCGTTGACTACCGTGGCTATGTGGGGCGAGCGGCGTCATCTTGGAGGATTGCATTAGGTCCCAGATTGTGAAGTATGGGATTGCAGCTTGCTGCACAGAATAATGGTCAATTTGGCAAATCCATTTTGAGACCCCACTACAATCACAAGGCATGTACTCTAGCCGTGAAAAATGTTATTGTTTCAAATGGGGTGTCATTGTAAAGGGGAGTATTGTAGCTATCCACTGATATGCAACACGATATGAATATGTCACAAATAATTGGAGATACAGATGCTTGAAAAAACTTTCCAAACTTTTGTTGAGGAGTTTATTTATAATATAGGGTGTTGACACTGTGCGGGGCCGACTTTACGGCTAATTCGTGGTGTCCGCTCACAAATGTTCTTGCTTTCGAACAAACATGACAAACCAAACAGCGGATTTGGAATAAGAGCAAATAAAAAAATGTATTCGCCCAACGTGGGGCTCGAACCCACGACCCTGGGATTAAGAGTCCCATGCTCTACCGACTGAGCTAGCCGGGCTGCTTATACGTGCAATCATTTTGTATACTTAACTTATTAGAATGCAAAAACAGGGCCATCCAGTAGACAGCAGTGGAAAACTTTCCCTGACTGGGTAACTTGGATTATATTTCCAGATGTTCGAAATTTAAAAAAAAAAATCAATAGAATCTTCAAAACTATGAACTTGCAGTATTTCACGCAAACAGTGGATTTGGAAGAGGAGCAAAAGATTAATTCACCCAACGTAGGGCTGGAATCCACGACCCTGGTATTAAGACTTTGACTACGAATACACGAATGTTCTAGACTCGCTTGCCAGTCTCGTGTACGCCGTTTGTACACTGAGACTGGCTTATGCCATTTTGTGTGTCAATGGGATTTACACACTTAACGTTTTGCGCAGCTCAAACTTTTCAACCATTTTTTTTGCAATGCAGTCAATTTATACGAAATTGGTACTCACATATCTGATCTCCAAATCATAATTATCTTATTCAATGTATCCAAGTAAATTAAACTTGGAATTTCTGATACTTAAAAGATAATTTCCAAGCCGTCGACCCCCCTACGTCCGACGAGCGTGATCGGTGGTGAAACAATGCAAGTCACGAGATGACCCACCTCATTTACAGCCGGTTTCTGTCGTCAAGTCGTGTTTGCGATACAGCCACGTTGCACAAGTGTGGTCGAGACTAATTGGTGACGTCGATAACAACGAGTAAACAAAATGGCTGGGAGAACTGAGAAAGTCGTGTTTTAAAAAAAATGTTTTGTGACGATCAGAAACCTCAAAAAACTTTTTTTGACCGCGCTTGATATGCTACCGATATACAGGTACATTGAAGGATATAAATTGGATGGTAAATAAGCCAAATATTGCAAGAAATCTACTCGCTAGAATCTTAGCGAGCCCGGAAAAAAATGTCCGTCCATGCGAATGTAATAGTGACAACGTAAAACTAGAATGTTCTCTTGTTTGAAATTAAAAGAATCAATAGACTCTTCAAAATTATATAGAACTTTTTCACGCAAACCAAACAGCGGATTTGAAAGAGGAGCAAAAGATTTATTCGCCCAACGTGGGGCTCGAACCCACGACCCTGGGATTAAGAGTCCCATGCTCTACCGACTGAGCTAGCCGGGCTGCTTATACGTGCAACCATTTTATATACTTAACTTATTAGAATGCAAAACCAGGACCACCCAGTAGACAGCAGTTAAAAGCAAAAAATCAATAGAATCTTCAAAACTACGAACTTCACAGTACGACAGCAACTTAGCTCACTTCCGGTAATTTTTACCGGCGTGACCTCTGCTGTTACGTAACGCAATGTTGAAAATCAGGTTGCAAATACGGTTTTTCAGAAAACATCAAAAAAATGGAATACACGAGTCGTTTCTCCCTTTATTTCCATATTGAGCCCATAGATAAGATATGAAACATGCATGATGCAGTCATGTCTACAGTAGAATTCATCTCGACCTTTGCAGGACTTAAGGTTATACAGGATTTTGACATTTTGTGTAGGCAAATTGGCTGCACGTAGCCACCTAAAATATTTTGTTTTTCAAAAAATAAACATGGCACGCCTAAAAATCATACTTCATCTTAAAGTTGACACTCTAATGATTATTATTGTAATACTTTTAACGTCATAGCTCATACACAAATGTACTTTGTAAGTGTTTCAATTTGTGTTCAATTTCATGAGCATGAGGTTTTTTGGGAAAGAGGCCAGGAAAATATGGGGAGAGGGTCCGATTTCATTGCGATTTCGCATATGTGTTACAAACAAACCAATGAAATAATGTACCTATTTATTCTTTCGATAGGTCCTCCTGATTTAAAACAGTAAGCTTACATGTTCACAGAATGTCAATGAAAATGATGGGGTAAATGTCGTCTTTTTTGCAACAACAATATTAATTTAGTGTGCCAATATATTGACACAATTATTCCCTACATTATTTCTTTGAAGTATCAGCTAACACATGCATATCAAAATTTTATGAATCAGCTACGGGAAACATTAAAAATAATTTATTTCATCTCAGCATATCAGGCCAAATGGTCCAAAATATTTAGTTTCAAGTACTCACATTTTCTGCTATTTCACAGTATCAATTCACAATCCCATAATATTCCAGGTGCAGTGCTCCTGTATTACTACTGATAATCCTTACTGCATGGGAAGTATCAATTGATTTTCACAAAACTTGCAGAAATTGACAAATTTCTGCCAAAACTTCCACACTATCAATATCATGTTCAAACCATGTGCTAACTTGTTTACAATGCTAGTTAATGTTGCCAGGGCCAAGGTGATAGTACTTATTTTATTGATTTTGTCTAGTATAGTGCTGGTTGAATACTCATGCTCCACTGTGCATATGCTTCAGTGATTTTAGCAATCAAATGAAAATGATAGGGTTGCCAGTTCATGCGCTGGAATAATAATCACTATAAGGGGGCACATCACTAAATAAATGTCCCATTGAAATACATGTGAAAATACAATAAAGTAACTAGGTGCATAATAATTATGAGTCCTGGGGAGGGTAGAATGGGGAGGGGGAGCAGTTTTTGGCAAACATTTACAGTGCATCTTTATAAGGCTTAGGAAACACTACAGAAACATTCAAATCTGCATCATAATATCTAGGCCATTTAAAGTTTCCACATTGGCAAAGTTAGGCTGGCCGAGAGCAGGGCCAGGGGAGGATGACAGGAAATGTTGGCATACCTTTTAAAATCTAACCCACGGGCCCCCATGTATATTTGGGATTCCCCCTTCCAAAGAAAAATGATAGCCCCTCAAACCTTCTCTTTCTTCCATGAGTTACACCAAATGCGGAAGGATTTAGTGTAGTGTCCCCTTAAAACAAGAACTGTCTTTAAAAAAGAATTAGTGCTGTGGGATATCTAGAGCAAATATTGATACACAAACATAATTTCAAAAATACTTTGTTGATACAATTTTTTCAATTTACATCTCTGAGATGTTTAATATATACATATACTTCATAAATAAAAATTAAAAAACAAAAGACAAGTTGAGTGGAATTTTCACCCTCCGTAACCTTAATCCCATTAAAAGCTATTAAACCAAGATAACACTCATTGAAACAGCTCAACTGATTAAATCGGATCTTCTCTGGCTGTGCACATGTGACTGTTTTCATGTGCGATATCGCAATAAAGTTTGCGTATTATAGCTTCAGTTGGGTAACCGATTATAAAGGAAACGAAAGGAAACAATGGTATGTGTACTTTTGTTCACGAAATGAGACAAAGACCTGCTTTTTGTTAACCAGCATTCTTCAAAATGAGCAACATAATGATTGTTGACTTAACACGGTTTGGAAATAATTTCTTCATATTTTTGGTGTTATCTGTCGTTTACATATCCTTCCTAAAACACAAAAGTGCGACCCTCTCCAAACATCTAAATTAGCTAAAAATTTAGGACATGTTACAAAACTTTATTTTCTAGAACCTATTTAGAATAATTTAAATGTAGCTTTTACCGTGTTTTTGTGGCATCCTTCAGAAGTGAGCGGTCCGATACCAATATTTTCGGTCAAATCTCCATTCAATTAACACGGGGAGTTGGCTAGCTATGCCTTGCCCTCACTCATATTTTACAAAAGTGCGACCATTTCTGAACATCTAACCTAGCTGTAATTTTAGGTCATGTTAGAGAAATATATTTGCTAGAAGTTTTGGAGAATAAATAAAATATTGGCTGGTTATTTTTCACACAGTGATGTTAACTAGGCAAGTGTCCATTCTCCCAACATACATCATTTGTACAGGTCACGCGTCAATGGTGAGAGCACTGTGTATTGTGTATAGGAAAACGGACAGTAACTGCAGTATGGAGTATACGGCAAAGAATAACGTGTGAAAGTTGAATTATTGTGGAAAAAATGAATGCTTTTGGTGCGCGAAGTAGCCTAAAAATGAGAGAAAATGCATGTCACGATCACTAAAATGGTTATATCTACAGCTTTGGGGAAACGCCGGTCTAATGCTTTTCTGTTATGATAAACATTAATTAACCTGAGCTTGTATTAAATTTTTAGCGAAAATGAGCGGTGGAATAACCTAGTCGTAGGTTGAAAAGTTGCGTTCTTTGAGTCCTCGTGTCGTTAGCGCACGTTGCAAGTGTCACGATGCTTCACGAAATGAATCCCAGCCGGCGCTGTCTATTATACATGTTATATTGATCAATATAGCAATTAAAAACATATATTGTTATATATTTTATCAATGCAAAATACTCTATTGTGTAACAAAATATTGTAGTCGTCAAAGAAGGTAGTATCATCTCATTTAACTGAAGTACAAGCAGTTTTGAAAAGATTGTTGTTGAATGAGATACTTGAACATGTTGAACGAGAAATAAGATAGCTAATACCCTATGCAAGAACAAGATGCGATGGCTTAGTGGACAGAGCGAAGGTCTGCAGTGCGGAAGGTTGAGAGTTCGATTCCCATGTTATTCTTAGAATTTTTCAGTTCGTTTTTCTTTCTTTTTTTCTCTCCCTTTTGTCTTTAATAATATAGGCCTAATAAAAATGTCAGCTTGAAGGCCCACTTTTTTCATGATTTATTTTTTGTTGCTAAGTATTTCATATTTAGGCCTAATCCTACATTCGATTTGATATCTTTTTTAAAAATTGCATTTAAGTTCAGTAGCTTTCAATATGAAATAATTTCAAATAAAGCATGTCAAACTTAAGTACGTTAATATTTAAAAGTTCAAGATTATATATAGGCTTATCAAATAAAAGAACGTCAACACAGATTTTCACAATTTTTTAATTGGACTAGACCCCTCCCCTATCGACAACATATTTTATGAGCTTTTATGCATAGTATATTAAATCACGAGATGCACGAATTTCAAACCTAATAGTTTGGCATATTTATCATTTTTTCACAATGTCCAACTTACACCTCGGATTACCATGATTACACCTAATTGGAATCAGCCAAGTTCGTTTTCTAGATAGAGCAACTAACTTTGATGTCTTATTTAATCCCCCATAGAACACCACACTAAAGCGGTCAAGATATTAGGTGTTTTCTTTAATTTTATCTCGCTACTTCTGCTTCAAATGTAATGTGAAAACCTTCCTGACAGTTATTTATTAATATTATAAATATTGTTATAATTTTTGGAATAACAAAACTTCAAATTTGCCCGAAATCGTATATTGTGGCTTTAATAAAAATATGAAAACTAGGATTTAAAAAAATGAGTTAAAATCAAATAAAAAATCAAAGAGAGGTGCTAGCGGGGTTCGAACCAAGATCGAACTTCCAAATATTGACCCCCGGTATTTACCACTAAGGCTAGCCATACCAGTAATTTGATAGATACGGTAATAATAGCAATGTTATTCCCCCTCATGGCTCACTTGTGTATTCTATTTCTGGAATGAATTAACACCGTCCAAATAATGTAACACAAACCTTTATGCTGACTTTAAAATTGTTTGAACGTTAGGAGTATTATTTTCAAGGTAAATAACCAACAATGGACATTATTGGCAATGAAAGTTTCTTTGCAGGAAAAACATCGGCCGTACAGCTCAACTGATCGTACTTTTCCTACATTCGACCTTCATGCCAAAATTGTTACTACACCTTTACATTTCATCGAATCTCTTTTTGATGTCTGTCACTTTGAACATCACACTTGAAAGATGTATGCTATGTAGAAACTTTATTTTGCAATTTCATAATTTGCATATTATTAGCATATTTGCAAGAAAAAACATGAAAATCAATAAATACCTATATTTTTCACAATTTCAATATTTTATTAGAAATTAAGCATGTAGGCCGTTTGTTATGACTTGATGAATGAAGCTGTTAAACAGATTTTGTTTTTTTTTTTGCTTATTTTTCCTTTTTTGCCCCAAAATGTGTAAAAATCAGTGCAGAAAAAGATGTCAAAAAATCTGTTAAACAGATTTCCAATAAATTGTTCCATTTTCCATTTTGGGTTAAATACTCAATTTTCATGCGCGGGATATTTGAAACATAAAATGAAAACATGTCCATTGCACTTTTTCCTCGAGATGTACTATAATATCAAGGTTACGGATATATTATAATCCTTTTTATCTTCACTGATCCATCAGATACCTATTGTTATGAATGATCAATGAAAAGGTTCAGAACTGGGCTACTAATGGTCTGTCAAGTATCTATAGTTATTTTCATGACTGTGTCAACTCAAAAATCATGCAAGGTCGAATGTAGGAAAAGTACGATCAGTTGAGCTGTACAATATATCGCGTGACAGTTGTCACGCACAAAGATAAACATTTCAACATGTTCAATATACGACTAAGAATATACCCCAACCAAAATTCATAAAATTTTCAGGCAAGCTAACTTTAGGTATTCTATAACATGACACCCATTTTTTATTCCGGCGCTTTTTCTTGCTTGATGATATGAACATTTTTGTATTCGTGACATGCAATTTTTCTCATTTTCCGAGCTACTTTGGACATGTTCAAGCTTTTACAAGTTATTTGTTGCTTTACACAAATGTTTGATATCTTATCTGTGGTCAGGGTACATAAATGGAGCAATATACGACCCGTGTCTTCCATTTCTGGAGCTATTTTGATAAAACGTGTTTGCCGGCTAAAATTTCAACATTTTGTTACGTAACTCGTGTTTACCAACCCGTATAAATTTTCTGTCAAACAAAAGAGGTCACGAAGTTGCCGTCGTACTGTTCAGTATTTCACGCAAACCAAACAGCGGATTCATTTGGAACAGGAGCAAAAGATTTATTCACCCAACGGAGGGTTGGAACTCACGACCCTGGTATTAACACTTTGACTACGAATACACGAATGTTCTCGAGTTTGGAATTTTTAAAAATCAATAGAATCTTCAAAAGTATACAGAACTTGGAACAACACCGGATTTGGAAGAGGAGCAAAAAGAGATAAACGCCCAACGTGGGGCTCGAACCCACGACCCTGGGATTAAGAGTCCCATGCTCTACCGACTGAGCTAGCCGGGCTGCTATTTCCTTCCATCGTTTTAAATACTTAACAGAATGCAAAACCAGGAGTATCCAGTAGACAATGGTAGACAGCAGTGAAAAACTTCCTGAGGCTGGGTTACTTAGATTATATTTCCACATGGGTGTTAGGCACGAGTGTATACTGTAAATAAGAATGTTCGGTTTTAAACACTCCATATTTTTATTTTTACTTTTCTTTGTAACACTTTTTAAACACTGTCGCTTACAATGGCGGAAAGACGTGACCGTTTGATTTTTACTTTATTCCGCAAAATGTCCTTCAGGATGGTAGCCAAATGGTATAAATGGTTTTTGCAAGAGGTATCAGAAAAAATGGTTACGGAAGATCGTTGCAAGGAAGTGGTGATTGGGGGAAAATAACAGTTAAAGATGGCAGACGTCTTGCAATTCGTGGATTTTAATTGGAATAATAATGTCACCGCGTGGTTACTTCATAATCGGGCAGGATATTCCAAAATAATGCGCGGAAAAGAGTATACTCTGACACCAGTTATATCATTGTTCAAAATTAAAAATATATTATTATTAAAGAGTTTCTAGCTGTGTCATTAGCTGAGTTGTCATGGTAGCGAATGGTTAAATACATAAAGCATTTGGAATTCATTTTCTATTGAAACAAAAACATTTACAATTTGACATTTTTGAAAGATCAAATAAAAATAAGAGACATGTGTTTTTTTAACAAATTCAATAACAGGAAATTTGGCAAACATTTTTTGCTTTTATTAAAAGAAAAAACATTAAAAAAACCCAGCTAGCTAGCATCAAGAACATAAAAAGGAAAACATGGAAAAAACGAACAATATGTGGGAAAATAATCATGCATAATATTTTGTTGTTTTCCACTCCCTCTCCTCCTTAGGCAATATTCCACTAGACATCATCTTGAAATGAGGTTAACCCTTTGAATAAATACATTAACAAGATAACAAAAGGAAATGTTGTTCTGTCGTGTTGAAAATAGTTTAACCCAAGAACTGTGTAATAATATTGTATCTCAGCACTGCAATTCGCGCATGATGCCACCACCAGTGACACCTTCCATCCCATTTATAAGCCTACTCTTACTTATCGGCAGGATATTGGAGCAATCTTCAACTTACAGTTTGCGGAATTATTCCTTTATCAGCAATGTTGCAATACTTTTGTGTGGTGTGTATTATTTTGAATACTCATCGGCATAGATTTTAGATCGGGAAGGATGTTCCAAAATAATGCAGGGGAAACAGTATTCTCTGACATCATATTGTTCAAAATTTAAGATATATTAATATTAAAGATATTCTAGCTGTGCCATTAGCTGAGTAGTCAGAGTAGTAACGAATGGTAAAATACTTAAAGCATTTGGAATTAATTTTCTATGGAAACAAAAACATTTACAATTTCACATTTTTGACAGATCAAATCAAAATAAGAGACATGGTTCTTTTAACAAATTTAATAACAGGACATTTTGCAAACATTTTTGCTTTTATTAAAAGAAAAAACATTAAAAGTAAAAAGGCAGCTAGCATTAGAACATGAGAAGGAAAACATGGCAAAGACGAACAATGGGAAAACAATCATGCCTAATACTTTGTTGTTTTCCACTCCCTCTCCTCCTTCAGGCAATATCCCACAAAACAAAGCGATTGTACTCACATCACCTCCTCCATACAACCAGATGTCACAGTCCTAGTTTTCCCCATAAAATATGTTTTTCTATAGCATTTCGATATCATCAATTGACATATGACATTTTGTCTGAAAGAAAGGTTTTGGCGTTCCAGGCTATGTTGTGATTTGTAATAATAAATCAGGTTGTGTATTTTTTCCTTGTAGGCTATTCTATTTGTTGCCATGTTTTTAATTGTGTGAGCAAGAACAACCCGAAGCGATTACATTCTCGTTAAATTACCATAGCTATTACTTCTTTGGGCGGATTTAATAAGTAGTATGAGGGCCTTTCGAAGTAGGTCATTCCTGTACGTTGAATAGCTTTGCGTTTATTGTCAAATACTTTCATGTTCTGTCTTGTTAAATCATACCTTGTCTGTTACCACACCTTGGCTGGTCTTGCAAGTAAACTGTCTATGTCAACAAGAACAGTTGGATCATTTAGACAATGATTGATTTTTGCCTCAAGCAAATTATATTGTCTATAAGAATGAGGTCCAATAGGAGGAATCTTGTGATTCAAGTTGTATGTAAACATATGGCACATTATGAAAATAATTAACAAACTTCGGAAGAGTCGATGATATTTCCATTGGGACGCTCATATCAGCGAATTGCTTTATTAAATTGATTTGATTTAAAGTCATACTCATTGCATGACCAGACAAGTGAAGAGTAACCTGTATTTAGTGAAATTCCGGTTTTGTCTGAATGGGAGAGATCATTTCTATTTCATCCAATGGTGAAATTAAAAAAACCCCGCAATTTCTCAATCGAAAGTGGACTCTGAGACTTTGAACGATATACCTGCATTTGCCCTTTAAATTTATTTGAATTGAGGTTAACCCTTTGAACAAATATACACAAAATGATAACAAAAGGAAAGGAACATAGTTATCTCACCACCTTACACATATTACACCCCCCCCACACACACACCCACCCATCCCACTCCATATCTTGAAATGTACTAAAAGAATCAATGACCATTTTCTAAAGAATGGGGCCTGTCATATTCTTTCAGGCGCCTTGTGATTATTGTTGGCGTTGGAACGTGAGGGCGCATAATGCATATAAACTGTGGGGTACCTGTCTGAATACCATCCAGAGCTTTATTAAAAAGGAAATCCCATGGAGGTTTCTAATTTAAGGTGAATGCCGGTATTAACAATTCAAATCCATTGTAAAGTCTTACCAATGGATATGTGGGTTCTAATCCCGGGTTCTAATTCCAAGTGTGAATGTATTGCAAAAAAGCTGTACGATCTGGAAATTGACCTCGCGATATTAACTATAATTCGAATTCTTGAATTGAACGATCAGGCACAATTAAAATAATTTTCTTGTGTCAAGACTTTAAGGCATTTACAGTAGTTGGCTATTTCAAGTAGTGATGACGGGTTGTGGATGACCAAAGTAGGTATGGGAACTGTCAACGGAAAGCCGAAGGCTTGAGTTTATCAACTATACAAGGCTCTGGCAGAAGCTGGCATATAATAGTCCGGTGGCAGACCAAGATAGGTTGGTTTTACCAGTTAAAGTGCTTTTGTTTGTGGATTATTTGCTCTACGGGTGGTAGAAACTCAGATTCCGAGGGTGTAAAATTGTCAATTTGATATATCCAATGTCAATTGTTTACAGATGTTTTAACATTACAAACGTGTCCAACTTTTCCAAACATATGTCAAATAATTTCTCTCGTTATTCAGAAAATATAATAGTTTCACATATCTACGAATTATCGTTGTGGAGTTATGAGAAAAAATGTCGAAGGCTAAAATAGAACTCCAAAGGGGTTAGAATAGAAAAGTGCTCAAATTTTGATTAAAATGAGCAAATTGTTTTGTTTTAAATCTTCGTTTAGGTCTATTTGGGAAAAATGTGTATCTTCAATACAAAAGGTCAAAATTTTCAACTGATTGTCTGCTTTTCCTCCCAGTTACGTACACTTTAAGTACATATCACAGTAGATTTATAAATTTTACTTCAAGGACTGTTAAATATAAAAAATATAAAAAATATAAATTTTTAATAATTTGCCGGTGATAAAAATGTGTTTTCTATGGCGAATTTCAAAACATCAAAATTACTTGATACCAGAACGACATTCCTCGTATTCAGAATGCAATTCGATATGTCTGATGTGCTCTCATGTACCATAAAAAAAATACTCTGCAAACGTTGCTATCCGATCCCTTAAATAGAATCTTCAAAATGACATAAAACCTATTTTGAAACTTACAGTGTTTCACTCAAAGCAAACACCAGATTAGGAAGCGTAGCAAAAAAACATTATTCGCCCAACGTGGGGCTCGAACCCACGACCCTGGGATTAAGAGTCCCATGCTCTACCGACTGAGCTAGCCGGGCTGCTTCTTATGCAAAACCAGAAACATCCAATAGAAAGCAGTGGGAAACTTCCGGGGACTGGGTTACAGCTGGTTACTTGGATTATCATTCCACATGTGTGTTACGCACGTGCGTGTATTCTTACTTGAAATAACTATCACTGCAAATACATTTAAAATAGACTTGGTGATTTATTAAAGCATTATTTACAATATTGTTTCATGCAAGCCAGCCGAAGCCGACCTACACTCGTCAGAATATGCTTATCACTGGAAACTGATTTCTATTTCTAGCGCGGAATGCTCACGCCGCGAAGTGGCGACGGCGAGCGCGAAGCGCGATCACCGAGCGTAAAACGCGCGGAGCTAGTGCTAGATCTTTAGACAGTTTAATTGGCATACATTTACGGTCAAAAATGGTTACATAACATAATATAAGCAGTTCAAGTTCATGAAGACAGTCAATACTTGATATATTGATCAGTTGTAGTTGATCAAGAGATGCTTCTTCCTGTGTCTACAAGTGTTTATTAGCTCATTCCTTTTGTTCAGTGAGGAGAGATGAGGCTTAAATATGATGAAGTATTTTTCCTCTAGACAAAGTCTGCATAGTTTGTTGGTAGTTGAATAGGCCTTAGCCCGACTGATTAATTTCCATTCAGTTGAATAAGGTATTTTCTTATCCTTTAATTTCCAAATGTACTCGTTAATGTTGTTGAATGCCTTTTGTCACTGTTATTAAAGTCACTCTTATGGCAATTAAAGCGTGTTTTGAACGAGTTAGCGGTTAGTCCAATATATGTTTCATGATGTGAATTGTCAAGTCGAGTTACCGTCGCCTGGTAAATTATACTAAAAGCTAAACAATTGCCAATTATCACTGCAAATAAATATGTTTAGATTTTAAACAATTATTTAAAACGTCGATGTAACACTTTTTCAACGCTGTAGTGTTTACCACAGTTTACAGAGGTAAACACATAATTAACCAATTTTAAGATATTGAATCAAAAACCATAAACACTCCTAAACACTTAACGATAATCACATCAAAGTGGACATGTTTACTATATGTAGATTAAGTTGTCAGTAATCGTTGACCTTTGATCTATTCGACGTCATAATCCCTAAACTATGCATTGTACAGAACTGTGACAATTGATTATTTTGTTCCTTATGATGAGAGGAAGAGTTTGAGGTATCAGACAGCATGATTCGAACTTTAACATTTTACATCATTATTACCTTTGACCTAACCTGGTGACCATACAAAGGACATTAGATTTTGGGCACAGGTATTTTTGCATTTCTACACCCCTATACAATGTATCTAAACCTATTTCCAGCTTTTAAACACAATGTTTAGCAAATTTCTATAGGAGCAAGCTATGGAGTACTGCTACCTGTCTAACATCATGAATATAAACTGGGCTCAAAAATAACCTTATAATTTTTCACAAGGTCATGTCTTAAATCCTGTCCATAAAAAATTGCACACATGATTACTTCAATACTCTACCATATACACTGGTCAGTAACCAAACAGTTGTCCAACTGACACAACAGAAAAATCACTGACATGGAACAGCTTCCTGGACCACATTCACAGCCCAATAATTGGCACCGAACACAATAAATCTGTGAGTAAGTTGGATAGTGTGGAACAGGACCTGTTTCTTCAAGAATGTGTTTGAAAAGCAGAAGCAGCCCCGTTCCACAATATTCCACTTACTCTTTGGAAATAATCACCTGCGTAAGGATCTTATACCCATTATCACAGATTTCTTTCTGGGTGCCAGTTATTCGCCAGTGAATGTAGTCCAGGAAGCTGTTCCGTGTCAGTGCATTTTGCTGTTGTGTCAGTTGGACAACTGCTAGGTTATTGAAATGTGTTTAGAGTAGAGTAATAAAGTAATTCTGTGTGTAATTTTGGTTCATTTTTATGGACACTGTTTTACGATATGACCTTGTGAAAAATTGAAGGGGTGGGTGTAACATAGTCCTAACCCTCACCCTTTTTAATCTACACAACTACTTAATCCATTTTTATAAAAAGTAATCAATATATTGTACTTAATAAAATAATGTGTAATTTTTGCACCTATATGAACCTATTGACATGATTACAGCTGTGTTATGTTCCCTGTACAGGGTGTAACAATAAAATTTGTACAATTGCATTTTGACTTCTCAGGAAAAAACTAAAAGAGTTACGGCATAAATGTTATGTGCAATAGAGTTAGTAATATCTTGGCTAAAGGAAGACGTTTAGTTGGTGTCTTTACTAGCTTGGGTTCAAAAGTTATGTCCGATTAATTAAATCGTCCAGAAAACGTGTTGGGCCACTTTTGCCATGTTAGAGTATATCAAGTTTGAACCGCGTAGATTGTGCTTATCGTGCATTGAACATCAAAGAACTGACACAAAAGAATGATATGTGGTGTTTCTTCATATAATTAACATGAACTTATAATAATATGATATTTCTCTAAAATCTATAAATGAAGTCATGAAATTTCTTTCAAATTATCTTATAAAGTAAAGTAATTTCTCATATCCCTGAGATTGGTAAAACTGAGAACAGTTTTTGCACCCATAAGTACAAAACAATTGAAATTAAGTTCAGCTGGGCTTCTAGCTGTTCTGGAGCGACCACTATTGCCAGCATTTCTGTCAACACATTTTACATACTTCTCATAGTTATATGTAATTGTATGCCTTGATGGAAAACGTGATTTTGGAAAATGAGCTATAAACAATCTTATGGTTTCTGCTTGACTCCATGTGCTACCGAATGTCACAACCATAAAAATACGCTCTTCCAACGTGAATTGGGGTTAAAGGTGTTGAACTGCAGCCACGATTTCTAGTAAATGAGGTTGTTATGCCAGTGCTTAGTTGTGACTTTCAAAAACTCAAGGAGATATTCTATTATGTAATCATTTCTACCACTTCGAATACCCCATTGTTTAAATCGACCTATCATAAGAGCACCCAACGCTCTGCAGGGTCTATTGTTCTATTGTTTCCGATTAGAGCGCTGACATATTGGAAAATGTTGCCAATCAATATTCATGAGAGTGTACATTCAACGTCCAGTTTGCGAAATTGGGTGAGTTGTGTTTGGTAGGTGTGAAATACATCTGACTGGGCGTTTTAATTACGTAACGAATAAAGGCATTGACATCGTCGAATGGCTGCCCAGTGCTGTTATGTGTTTAGTTATTATATAGGCCTAATAATTATTATTAAATGTATTCATCATTCCTTTCTTTTCCGTATTTATTCTTTCCTAGGCCTACATTTTATCACTCCCTCGCTCTCATTGTCCCCTCTCACCCTCCCTCTCTCATTCCCATCAATTTCCTTATATTTCTATTTATCTACTTGTTTTTATTATCCCTTCCTCCAGCCCTCTCTCATTCTCCATATCCCTCCTCTCCTCTTCCTCCCCCCCCCTCCCAAGACTTCTCACAGAGGTGAATCTGTTCCTCCCCAACCCCCTCCCCTTTGGATACGCCACTATTTCTATACCAATCTCCTTCTTAAAATAAAATTAAATGGAAATTTCTTAAAAACAACCTTTATAGGCCTATACTTATACTTACATGTATACGTATAGCGATTACCATTATACGGTGTAATATAGATAATGTATATGGACTGGAAATGGCAGCCTTCATACATTCTAATGTGTAATCGATCACCAAGAGCATTCAATTTATTTAAATGAAACACCTATCGTCAGGTGGGTGGTAAAGATGATTGCATCGACAGCTAAAGCCTCCTTATAGTCTTCAGACCCACACAAGCACACATTTGGAATACATGAGTACAATGGTACCACTTTACACATGACTGCCCTTACACATGACTGTAGTGTGGTCACTTATTGATACTCGCCTGTTGTGTAGAGCGTTAATATGATGCCGGATCAGTGACCAATTTAATGGCGGAACCCCTTTATTCGAAACAATGGTACCACTTTTATGAATAGCCTGTCGCAACTTCTAATCGGCATCAAACGAACAAAAGATTATATAATCTATTGCGACTCTATTTCTATTTAAAACCTCTTTGAGAGCACCGTCCAAAACTCTATTCAGTCACTTTTGTAACACTTAGACAAAAGTGGCCCATGCGGTTTTAAGACTAGGTTACATAATTGGCTATATCTTCACTTGTATACCTACGATGTTATTGCAATAAAGCTTATCTGGTGGCTAAAGAAATTATCTTGATAGATATATAAATATCAAACCAGAAAATAGGCGGCATACTTGTGTCATTCTATTTTCAAAATTGTACAAATTTTATTGTTACACCCTGTATTCCTTCAAAAAGAAATGTGGGTTAGCACTATATTGCCACCGACTTTAAACCTGGGGTCCTAGATTATCTATTTTGATCTGGAATCATTGAGAACGTGTTTCTTACATCAACAACGACTAGATTCGATATTTTTCAAAGAAATATCCATCTCATAAGTAGTTCTAGAAACTAGTGTGTAATTCTTGGGGCAAAAAGTCCTAACCCACCAATTTACAAGTGACCGGTATGTGTGTAAAAATTGTACGAATGATTTCAACAAAACAGTTAGTCTATTGAAGAACTTTATGCTCGTATACTTTACTTATGGAAATTCTCATGTATTTGGTCAAAAAACAACTTATCGCGAAACCAGTAACATGTGTTTTAGGTGGGTTAGGACTTTATTACACACACTCCTTCAATTATAAGTTTCTTTTTGATGCCAGTTTAGATTCCATAAAAATGAATTCCACATGCTTTGCATATTTCACCTTACCAGTCGCTATATAAATTGCTACTCTTACTAATCAGTTAAATGAGCTAATTACACCATGACAAATGACATAACGTATGTCATCTTCCCCATTTTTTCTTTTTTTGGAATATCTTGCCCAGTCAGTTACACTAATGGAATTTACCATAGTGACAAATTAAAGCACGTTTTTCAAATCAAAATCTACTCCGGCGGCGAGTATGCAGAATAATGTGATGAGTTTATTAATGCGCCTATAAAATTCCACTTTAAAAGTAATGAAGACAATGTAATTAAGAAAAGAGTGATTGGTCTCGTGTTTGAAATAAGAAATAATGAAGAAATCACAATTAAACTAAAGTCTAAATACAGGATTTTGAAAAAGAGCAAAAATTTCAATCGCCCAACGTGGGGCTCGAACCCACGACCCTGGGATTAAGAGTCCCATGCTCTACCGACTGAGCTAGCCGGGCTGCTATTATAATGGACTCTACTAAGATGATATTGAAAACCAGAACCAGTAGACAGTAGTGGAAAACTTCCCTGGGCTAGGTTATTTATTTCACAGTCGAGTTTGCACCCCTCATACCATTTCACGGAGGTACCCTACTTTTACTTAAAATAAGCACTCATTGGTAAGGATTTCTTGTTAAGCAAAGACCCATTTCCAAGGAATTTTTTTTTTTAAACCGACCTAGTGGGAGTCGGGTTTCCGTGTACCTCCGGGAAAGCAAATATTATGTGTTTTTATCTCAATATATTATTGTAAATCCATTGCCTGCGTATCTTCAAGGCTGGCCATTCCACCTCTGATACTTTCTGATGTCTTACCAATTCCATCACTGACAGAGAGGCGTTAAGAATGATTTGTCTTTTTTTTATCAGCAAAGCCTTCGACAGGGTAAGACACCTTGGACGACTAGCCAAGTTAACTGCCCCAGGCTTCATAGGCAAGCTACTGGACTAGCTACAGGATTACCTCTTGGATCACTCCTTGAAAGTCATCAATGGGAAATCATCCAGCTAGAAGCCAATTAAAACAGGTTCTCCTCAGGAGTCTATCCCTGTCCTCTCTTGTTCATCATCTTCTAAAACATATATCACACTCGGATATATGAACCCACCCATACTCCACGCTGACGATGTCACACTAATGACTAAGTCCAAATAAGGCACGTAAATCGCTGCATCTGCATTTAACACTGACCTGCAGGAGATCAAGAAATGGTCACCTCGTGGAACTTGCTATTTGTTGCTCAGTGCCATATGCCAAGTGCAAGACAGCCACAATATCAACATGGAGAGATGCCACTGGTAGCCACCCCAATCTGCTCCACTTTGGAACAAACAATCAGCTCCACTTTGGAACAAACAACTATAGAAGAAGCTGACAGTATTGGCATATCTGGAATTACTATCAACAAAGACATATCGTGGACACCTGTGGTCACAAAAATGGCAAAACAACAAGCCAAAGTCTCGGACTTCTTCGCCTAGCTGGCCCTATTTACGAACCAATTCAAAAGGCAGTGAAACACAGTCTATGTATGTTCCGCTCCAAAATATAATATGGTAGTTCAGCATGGATTGGTGCAACATCCATCTCACTTTCACAACTAGATGCAATCCGAAGAAGGGCTATTTGCGTTTTAGATATCTTTGAAGATGACCTCAGCCCCACTCTGCCCACTTGGCCACCCAAAGGCAGAAGGAGCTTCTACCTCATCCATCG
Source organism: Amphiura filiformis (assembly GCF_039555335.1). Lineage (NCBI taxonomy): Eukaryota > Metazoa > Echinodermata > Ophiuroidea > Amphilepidida > Amphiuridae > Amphiura > Amphiura filiformis. The sequence continues at coordinate 38,990,401 of NC_092632.1, read as the reverse complement.
GATGTTAGCAAAGCTCCAGATCTGGACGCCTTCTACTGCCAGAGCCTCGTATAGTTGATGAACGCCGAATTACATGACCTTACTGTGGCAGTTCACATATTTAACTTGGTCATCCACAAGAGATCATTTCTCCCCATTCAGTCAGCATGGAATATGGAATGACCTTCAGAACCGATTGCGTCTAACAAGGATATACAGAGCTTCAGACGGGAAGTTAATCGCTGTCTTGACGCCAACCCTTCAGCACTACCTAGTAATAGATAACTGCTGTTAGTGCCTGAAAGTCTTGACACAAGAAAATTTTATCTGATTGTTCAATTCCAGAATTCAAATCATGGTTAATTTCCCGCGGTTAATGTCCAGATCAGGCAGCTTCCACATGTGTATAGTCGTATAAATTTTGCAATTTGCAGTACATTCATTTTTTGTGAACTGGAACACAAATATTCAAGTGGTAATACTTTACATTGGATTTAAAAGGTTAAAATCAGCATTCACCTTGAATTAAAAGCCTCGATGGGATTTCCTTTTCAATAAAATACTGGATAGTATTCAGACAGGTACCCACAGTTTATATGCATTATGCGCCCTCACGTTCCAACACCAACAATAATCACAAGGCGCGTGAAAGAATATGATAGGTCGCACACTATTATACTTTGGAAAATGATCATTGAATGGATTTCATTATAGTAGTACAGTTCAAGATATGAAGAGAGAGAGGGGATGGGGGTGTGTGTGTATGTGTAAGGTGTTGAGTTACAATTACAGAGTTCGTGGGTTAAACTATGTTCCATTCCTTTTGTTATCATTTTGTGTATATTTGTTCAAAGGGGTTAAACTAAATTCAATTTAATTTAAAGGGAAAATGTAGGTAAAATTCGAAGTTTTTTCGCTGTTAGAGACGATGTTTTCGGTGCTCCGCTGCGAAATGTAGGTTCTTGGGTGCGATTTGCCGCTAAAATAAACTGGGCTCAAAAAGAAACTTATAATTTTTTACAACTTGTGAATCACAAGGTCATATCTTAAAATACTGTCAATCAAAATGAACCAAAATTACACACAGGATTACCTTAATACTCTACTCAAAACACATGTCAGTAACCAAGCAGTTGTCCAACTGACACAACAGCAAAATGCACTGTCATGGGACAGCTTCCTGGACTTCCTTCACTTTCACAGCCCAACCATTGGCACCCAGGACAAAAAATCTGTGAGAATGCACACAAGATCCTTGCACAGATGATAAAACGGTGCTGCTTTCTGCTTTTCATACACTTTTTTCATGAAACAGGGCTGGGCTGTGAATGTGGTCCAGGAAGCTGTCCCATGTCAATGCATTTTGCTGTTGTGTCAGTTAAGGCCAGAGTAATGGAAGACACATTCGTCCATGCCCGAATTTGAGATTTCTTGATATTTATCAACACTAAGATGTATTCTTTCACTTGAAACTGATCAAATACAACTTATTACTATTTACTCATATTTTTTGCTTGATTTATTTCACTCTTTTCAACTCTAAAAAGTCACATGGCTCAAGACAGGTTAGTAAATTGGCGGGAAATAATGAGTCAGAAATGCGCGAATGCGAAATATTGTGATTACGCGCACGATTTGCGTCGCGTGACGCGGCGCAACTCTGCGCGTATGTCCTACGCAGTTGAGGCGCATTCGGTATGTTGTTAACGCCAGCAAAATGTGGTGTGAACAAAACAAAAATATGCAGTCAAAATGCCACATATATTTTTTTATTATTTTGAATTTTGGCGCACTGAAAGCAGACATTATAGATTAATTAATGCAAAACGATGCATATTTAGACCATGCACAAGATACAGCTTTTACAAGCGTGAAAGTCTTACCGTTTTAAAATATAAGGATGTTTTGTGCATAAATTTGACATTTTTTTACTAAAACGTCGATTTTTCAGAGTTCACTTTTAACAATATTGCACGATTTTTGTGACAAGATAACTCGACAAATATGCAAGCAAACGGTAAACTTTTTGCACTATCGTTTAGAGTACATCAAAGTCTAGGGAAGGTTTTCTCATTGTTTCAAAATATTTGTTTTAAAGAAAAATATACACCATTATGTGCAATTTTTAGCTTAATAGAGTGACAGAAATGTTTTTTCCAATATTTCGAAAAAAGAGAGGAATTTCAAAAAAATAAAAAAACCTTCTCTAAGTTCATGTCTCTTCTTCATGAAAAGCTAACTGATTTTTTTTTACTCCGAACGGATTTTTTTCTAAGTTGTCACAAAACAATTGGGGTAAAAAAGTGAATTTTTGTGATTTTGTCAAAAACCCTTGACTCATTTCCTTTCCAAAAATGTATAGTTTTATAATTATACTTTGGACATACAATTCAGAAATAATGATGCTCGAAAAGGTCCATGTTCTCTCCCATTACTCTGGCCTTAAATAACTGCTTGATTACTGACATGTGTTAAGAGTAGAGTATTGAAGTAAATCTGTGTGTAAGTTTGGTTCAATTTGATGGACAGGATTTCAAGAAATGACCTTGTGAAAAATTATAAGTTTCTTTTTGAGCTCAGTTTATGTTCTCGACGGGGAACAAAACGGCAGATCTTTGCCTCTGTGGAAAAATTCGGCTGACTTTATGTTTTGATGGTCTATATTTACGCCCTCATTTGTCCACTTACCTTAGCAGGGTATTTGTATTTTTCCGATTACGTCACAACCGGGAGTTTATATTTCACCAAAGGCATAATAACTTAAAACATATGCATGTGAATCAATTGAAAATGCCAGTACAAATTAATTATCAATATTATTACAAGAACTTAATGTTGATGACGATGATGAGAAATATATGAGGTCAAAATATCTCCATTTTGATGGGGTAAATTGAGGTGGTAGAAGCTTTTGTTCCCACCGTGAGCAGTATCATGTGAGTTACACATTCGGGTTATGTTGAAACCGGTACATGATAATAAATATATATGTATAGAATTGTCGTGAAGTCTCAGAGTCAACTTCGATTTTTTTTTATTTCACCATCGGGTGAAATGATATTTCCCGTTCAGACAAAACCGGAATTTCACTTAAAGCAGGTTACTCTTCACTTGTCTGGTCATGCAATGAGTATGACTTTAAATCAAACCAATTTAATAAAGCAATTCGCTGATATGAGCATGAGCGTCCCGATGGAAATATCATCGACTCTTCCAAGTTTCGTTAATTATTTTCATTAAAGCCATATGTTTACATACAACTTGAATTACAAGATTCCTCCTATTGGACCTCATTCTTATAGCCAATATAATTTGCTTGAGGCAAAAATCAATCATTGTCTAAAATGATCCAGCTGTTCTTGTTGACATAGACAGTTTACTTGCAAGACCAGCCAAGGTGTGGTAACAGACAAGGTATGATTTAACAAGACAGAACATGAAGCATTTTACAAGGAACGCAAAGCTATTCAAAGTACAGGAATGACCTACTTCGAAAGGCCCTCATGCTATTTATTAAATCCGCCCAAAGAAGTAATAGGTATGGTAATTTAATGAGAATGAAATCGCTTCGGGTTGTTCTTGCTCACAATTAAGCACATGGCAACAAATATGGAAAAGCCCACAAGGAATAAATACACAACCATGATTTATTATCACAAATCACACAATTATTCCAAACATAGCCTAGAACGTCAAAACCTTTCTTTCAGACAAAATGTCATATGTCAATTGAAGATATCGAAATGCAACAGAAAAACACATTTTATGGGGAAAACTAGGACTGTGATGAGTACAAACGCTTTGTCTAGTGGGATATTGCCTTAAGGAGGAGAGGGAGTGGAAAACAACAAAGTATTAGGCATGATTGTTTTCCCACATATTGTTCGTCTTTGCCATGTTTTCTTTCTCATGTTCTAATGCTAGCTGCCTTTTTGCTTTTAATGTTTTTTCTTTTAATAAAAGCAAAAATGTTTGCCAAATTTCTTTTTTATGGATTTGTCAAAAGAAAAACACATGTCTCTTATTTTTATAAAATCATTCAATGATGTGAAATTGTATGTTTTTGTAAATTCCATACAACATTACGACCTGATGAATCTCCTAAATTGATTAATTTGCCTGTGGATTTCAATTTTAGTACGATAATTGAGGAAACGTAATCTAGAAAAAGATAAAACCAGTAATATATTAAAACATCGCCTGTGAATTGTTCTCGTGTTCGAAATGAAAGAATAATGTTACAGCAATAGAACATTCAAAATAGTGTCCATGAAAAACCTATTGTTTCTCGATCAAACCAAAGACCGGCTGTGGAAGAGGAGCAAAATATTTGCTCGCCCAACGTGGGGCTCGAACCCACGACCCTGGGATTAAGAGTCCCATGCTCTACCGACTGAGCTAGCCGGGCTGCTTATGCCCCAACTAGCATTATGTACAAAGTTATTGAATGTAAATCACGTCCAATGATTTGGAGTTAATCAGTGGGCAAAAGTTTATCTGGAGACGGGTTACTTTAGACTGATTCTATTTTGGAAATATGTACATATAAGTATGTTTTTGTATATTCCATATAAAATGAATTCCACATGCTTCGTGTATTTTAACATTCGAATGATTCGCTATAATTACTGCTCTGAATATTCAGCTAATGGCACAGCTAGAAAATCTTAAATAATGATACATTTTAAGTTTTGAACAATGACATAACCGATGTCAGAATATGCTGTTTTCCTCACATTATTTAGGAATAATCTGCCCGATTACCACTAATGGAGTTCATCATAATGACAAATTAATGCACGTTTTTCAAATCAAAATCTACGCGGGCGAGCATTCACAACGATGTGAATTGTTTACAATAATTTCACCTCAAATCAACCTTTTTGTAAGGAACAATCACTCATATTATGTTTTACAACATTACGACCTGATGAATCTCCTAAATTGATTAATTTGCCTGTGGATTTCAATTTTAGTACGATAATTGAGGAAACGTAATCTAGAAAAAGATAAAACCAGTAAAATGTTAAAACTTCGACTGTGAATTGTTCTCGTGTTCGAAATGAAAGAATAATGTTACAGTAATAGATCATTTAAAATAATGTCCGTGAAAAATCTTTTGTTTCTCGATCAAACCAAAAACGGGCTGTGGAAGAGGAACAAAATATTTGCTCGCCCAACGTGGGGCTCGAACCCACGACCCTGGGATTAAGAGTCCCATGCTCTACCGACTGAGCTAGCCGGGCTGCTTATGCACCAACTAGCATTATGTACAAAGTTATTGGAATGTAAAATCACGTCCAATGATTTGGAGTTAATCAGTGGGCAAAAGTTTATCTGGAGACGGGTTACTTTATTTAGACTGATTCTATTTTGGAAATGTGTGCTTATTTGTTCATGTTTACGTAAAAGCTGTCAACAAACTTTAAAGCTGTCAACCAACTTTTAATCAGATATGCTGATTTGCTGAATTTTAATCAGATATGCTGAATATTTTGTCTGCGATTACCATGGAAAGGATCCCCAAACCCCTATAGGATCATACAGGGGGGAAATTAAGCATACTCTAAATTCATCAAAAACATATCAAATCATTTTCATCATTTCAATGCGTAGAACATAATTATAGTTACTAAGTTACAAAAGCTCCAAGGTCAATTTACATGTTGTACAGTGTGGACAAATTAATGTTGCTCCGATTTTCGTAAAAATTCACGGGAGGGATCAAGAAAAGAATAGTTTTCACTATCTGCTATGTGAAGTTTAGAAAATAAAATACTAATCATATATCGCAGATAGTGCAAACTATTCTTTTTCTGAAACCTCAAAGCTATACCATTTTTCACACTACTGTGAAAATGACGTCAGTACACACACACACACCCTACACACCCCAATACATACACACACCCCATACATATAGCACAAAACTTCACTATTAAAAGTGAAGGACGAAATTATGGGACATGTGTACAACCAGAAAGGGGTTTTCCTCGTCTTACTTGATCTCGGCGGCTTTCGATGCGCTCGTGGATTCGGATCTACGAATCAACACTTTCTTATGCATTCTCCTTAACAGAATTGTCGTGAAGTTTCAGAGTCAACTTCGATTTTTTTATTTCACCATCGGGTGAAATGATATTTTCCGTTCAGACAAAACCGGAATTTCACTAAATGCAGGTTGCTCTTCACTTGTCTGGTCATGCAATGAGTATGACTTTCAATCAAATCAATTTAATAAAGCAATTCACTGATATGAGCGTCACGAAGGAAATATCATCGACTCTTCCGAATTTTGTTAATTATATTCATAATGTGCCATTTGTTTACATACTTAAATAACAACTTGAATAACACGATTCCTCCCATTGGACCTCATTCTTATAGACAATGTAATTTGCTTGAGGCAAAAATCAATCATTTTCTAAAATGATCCAACTGTTCTTGTTGACATAGACAGTTTACTTGCAAGACCAGCCAAGGTGTGATAACAGACAAGGTATGATTTAACAAGACAGAACATGAAAGCATTTTACAAGGAACGTAAAGCTATTCAAAGTAACAGGAATGACCTACTTCGAAAGGCCCGCATGCTACTTCTTAAATCCGCCCAAAGAAGTAGCAACTATAGTAATTTATCGAGAATGAAATCGCTTCGAGTTGTTCTTGCTCATAATTAGAGTCACGCGGTAGCCGTGACCAGCAAGTTTTTAAAAAAAAGACTGATAAAGAAGACTAATAACAGATGCTCCCGCGAGACTATATTTACACGTAACATTAAAACACTTGACTTCTATTGTTCGATGTTATTTTTCGCTGGGTACAAAATGTATCTAAAACCATGCTAAATGTTATTTACAGTCCCAGGTGTAATATCGTGACAACTCATTAATTCCAAAAGGGCCACCAATCCTACAGTCAATCATTGTTCGTAATAAACAAATATTTTTGCTTCCATTTCACGCGGTATTTCATAGCGAAAATTAGTTGCAAATCATACTGATCCAGAATTTTTGGACACTGCTACAGGTCTACCTGGTTATCACCTTCACACTACTTTTTCAGATTCACTTCCAAATATACCCTAGCAGATTCCTGGATACCCTACATACAAATTCTGAGCCCCGTTCGCCAAAAAATCAAGTTTTTCACAATTCTTTTGTTCTTATCGGACGACGCATCCATTTATATAATAAATGCTGTATTTCGACAAAGTATTTTACAGCAGAGGTCCGTGGCCTAATGGTTAGTGCGCTTGACTCCAGATACGCTATCCCGAGTTCGAAACCCGGTGACCAACTGATTTTTTTTTTCAATGTTTTATTAAACAATTTATTGTCATTAATCAAGGATAACATAATTTTAAACATCCAGTGCTATTGTGATATTATTTTTTTTTATTAAAGCAAGTTGTTTGATTCTCATGTAAATTGTTTTTTGTGTTAAGGGCCTATTTAAAAACACAGCATAATGTGATACAACACCATCAAGGATCAAAAGAAATCTGAATAACACAAGAAACCAGATCAGGTATTATATAGGGTATGCAATACGACGTTACTCATTGTTATTCTCATTTAAATATATTTTGTCCTACCACGGGCAAATTCGCATGATAATAGGACAATGATGATTGTGATATGTATGAATGGTTGTTGAATCGATTAAGAGACCTGACTCTCTGTCATCTTCAGCTATCGTAGAACATGACAATTGTCATACCGTCCCGGTAGGTTGATTACAAACACTCTGTAGGTGTGGAAAATTGTTCCGCTAGTATGGAAGGCCAGCAGGAAAAAAAAATATCCAAATAACATTTATCAAGCATATATAGTACGGAAGCGTCTATGTGACACAACTTGACAAGATAATTATCTTGCCATGTCGACTTATTATCAGCATTATGTCAACATGACGATATAAAATATCTCGTCAAGACAACTGAACAAACAAGTCAATATGGCAAGATAAATTATCATGCTAAGTCGACATACCAAAAATGGATGTCTTCTTCCCGAAATAAATTATTATGCCAAGTCAATTTAGCAACAAATTAATGTCTACATAGCAGGATATTTTGTCACGTCCAGTTGACTTAACAAACAATACAAGTCAACATGGTAAGATAAATTATCATACCAAGGAATAGTAATTTTGACACCGTATAATTTAAATTATTGAAAAGCATCCTCGGATGTAGAGGAGGGCGGCCCGAAATTAAAGGTAAAATTAAATCTCAAAAGACCGCCGACAACCGCCGCTCAATAGGGATATCCAACTAGATTGCCCCGCAGGGCTACAAAGAACCACAAACCGCGGAATTTCGATATCCAGCTAGATTGCCCCGCAGGACTCAGGAACCACAAATCTTGAAATATGGATATCCTGCAAATTAAAACCACAAACCGCGAAAAACCGCCAACAACTGCCGCTTAATAGAAATATTCAACTATATTGCCCCGCAGGGCTACAAAGAACCACAAACAGCGAAATTTGGATATCCAACTAGATTGGCCCGCAGGGCTATAAAGAACCATAAACCACGAAATATGGATGTCCAACAAGTTTTAACTATAAATTAGCCCTCGATAGAGGGCAAAGCTTGAAGGATTAGGGAAATTATAACCACGAACCGCGAAAGTTGCCTTAACAAACAATATAAATCAACATGGTAAGATAAGTTATCATACCAAGTAATAGTAATTGTTGACACCGTATAATTTAAATTTAAAAAGCATCCTCGGGATGTAGAGGAGAGGGCGGCCCGAAATTAAAGGGAAAATCTCAAAAGACCACCGACAACCGCCGCTCAATAGGGATATCCAACTAGATTGCCCCGCAGGGCTACAAAGAACCACAAACCGCGAAATTTGGATATCTAGCTAGATTGCCCCGCAGGACTCAGGAACCACAAATCTTGAAATATGGATATCCTACAAATTAAAACCACAAACCGCGAAAAACTGCCAACAACTGCCGCTCAATAGAAATATCCAACTAGATTGCCCCGCAGGGCTATAAAGAACCACACACCGCGAAATATGGATGTCCAACAAGTTTTAACTATAAATTAGCCCTCAATAGAGGGCAAGGCTTGAAGGATAAGGAAAATTATAACCACGAACCGCGAAAGACCTCCAACAACCACCTCAATAGAGATATCCCACTATATTGCCCGCAGGGCTACAAAAACCACACACCGCGAAATATGGATTTCCAACAAGCTTATACAATAAATTAGCCCCGATAGAGGACAGGGCTTGAAGAATAAAGGAATACCACGAACCGCGAAAGACCGCCAACAACCGCCGCTCAATAAAGATATCCAACTAGATTGCCTGCAGGGCTACAAAGAACCACAAACGGCGAAATTTGGATATCCAACTAGATTGCCCCAGTGCTACAAAGAACCACGTACATTTTAGTTATAGCTACATATACTCGTATTTTTTATTGTCATAAATCAAGGATAAAATATTCAAACTTCTATTTTTCGCTTTATTCGTCTTATGGAGTACTTCGTAACCGGATGACTTTTCAAGCTTGGAGCTACTCGGCTTCATTCATAAAAAGAAACGAAATCTACCAAAAAACGTTGACAACGTAAAGAAAGCAGCAAGTTTAAAAAGCCCCACCTCGGCTCACTTTTTGAAACTTGGTCCCATTTGTAAAATATACTGATTTAAACTTTGTCATAATTATCAACTTAAAACATTTCCAGAAGTGTTATGAATCTTTAATGTGCCGATGCGATATATTACTTAAAAGTTGTTAGCATTCTGGAACAATCAGAAAGGTTATTATGTTGTTCTTGGCCAATATCCTATATATGTTTTGTTTTATAATAATTATTAAGTTCATGATCAATGATTGAATTAAACGAATAACAAGTAGGCATGTTAATGGAAAAAAAAATAAAAAACACCGATTTGCTGTTGATATTCAAAATGGGACCAAGTTTCAAAAAGTGAGCCGAGGTGGGGGCTTTTTAAACTTGCTGCTTTCTTTACGTTGTCAACGTTTTTTTGGTAGATTAAATACACGGCAACAAATGGAAAAGCCTACAAGGAAAAAATACACAACCCTGATTTGTTATCACAAATCACACAACCATTCCAAACATAGCCTAAAACTCCATAATCTTTCTTTCAGACAAAATTGAAGATATCGTAATGCTATAGAAAAACATATTTTATGGCGAAAACTAGGACTGTGACACCTGGTTGTATGGAGGAGGTGATGTGAGTACAAACGCTTTGTTTAGTGGGATATTGCCTTAAGGAGGAGAGGGAGTTGAAAACGACAAAGTAGTACTAGGCAGGATAGTTTCCCTATACATTGTTCTTCTTTGACATGTTTTTCTTCTCATGTTCTTGATGCTACTGTAGCTAGCTGCCTTTCTTCTTTTAATGTCTTTTCTTTTAACAAAGTGTCTCTTATTTTTATTCAATCTTTCAAAATATGAAATTGTAAATGTTTCTGTTCCATAGAAAATGAATTCCGAATGAAAGAGATAAACCAAACTTAGACTCGTGTTTGAAATGAAAGAAAAATGTTACAGCAATAGAACTTTCAAAATAATGTCCGTGAAAAACTCATTATTTCTCGATCAAACCAAAGATGGGCTTTGGAAGAGCTGCAAAAAATTGCTCGCCCAACGTGGGGCTCGAACCCACGACCCTGGGATTAAGAGTCCCATGCTCTACCGACTGAGCTAGCCGGGCTGCTTAGAAATCATATAACTTTATGTAAATTGGAATGTAAAATCACGTCCAATGATTTTGACAGCAGTGGGTAGAAGATTATTTTGGGACGAGTTACTTGGATAATACATTTTCCACATGGGTGTTACGCTCGACTTGTTATGCCCATTCATGGGGATACTCTTACTTGAAATAATTTCTTGTGGCTAAGGATATTCTCGCGAAACAAAGATCCTTTCCCAAGGAATTCAATCATTAATAAGGAAACGTGTTTATGGATTTTCCGTGAAAAAATACCGAACCGTTGACTGGATAATTCCCGTAAATCCCCGGCAAAAACAATTTAGTCAATAAAATCTGTTTTTCTCTCAAAATATTTTTCCAACCAATATTTATTGGAATTACTGTCATCAAAGACCGGTTGTGGACGCATGTGGTCACCAAAATGGCAACTACCGCAAGCCAACATCTTTGACTGCTATGGTCCAATATTGAACACGCTGGCTCTAGCATGAATTGCTGCAACCCCTAACTTATTTTCACAACTCGATACAACATCCCGAGGACGGCTATTTGTATTAGTATCCAAGATGATGATCTCATCTTCTACCACATCCAACCATTGAACCATTGCAGAGTAGTAGAAGCGTATACCTTATTCCGTCGGACGTTCTATAGCGAATCATCGGATATGTTATGCAGCTACTGCCACAGTATCCCGTCAAATAACATGACATTACTATGCAAATTTTAGATCTAATTTGACCAGCCACAAGAGACAATTTCTCCCCTATTCAGCCGGCATATGGAATACCCTTCCTCAACATAATGTGTCTAACCATGGACGTACTAAATATTTAGTACGTCCATGGTCTAACCAGGACATGCATCGCAGGGCTTCAAGGAGGAAATAAACCGCTATCTTGGCGCCAACCCGTCAGCACTACCTATTTAATGGCTTGATTAGCTTTGACATGTTGCTCTTCACTTGTCTGATCATGCAATGAGTATGACTTTAAATCAAACCAAGTTTTTAAAGTAATTCACTGATATGAGCGTCCCAATGGAAATATCATCGAATTATCTTCCGAATCATCTTCCGAACCGTATTTGGCATGGCATACAATTTCAATTACAAGCTATTCCTTATGTTGTACCTCATTCTTATAGACAATGTAATTTGCTTGAGGGAAAAATCAATCATTGTCTAAAATGATCCAACTGTTTCTGTTGACATGGCCAGTTAACTTGCAAGACCAGCCAGGTGTGATAACAGTCCAAGTATAATGTAACATGACAGAACAAGTATTTTACAAGGAACGTAAAGATGGGTCTATAATATTCAAAATACTGGAATGACCTACTTCGAAAGGCCCACATGTTGGTCAAGAAATCCGCCCAAAGAAGAAGTAACTATGATAATTTAATAAAATGAATCGCTTCGAGAGTTGTTCTTGCTCACAATAAATCACGGCAACCATTGGAATAGCCCACAGGGAAAAAATACAAAAATTCTGATTTATTATCATACATCACACAATCAGCCCAAACACTTTCTTTCAGTCAAAAATCAGGCAAAATGTCACGTGTCAATTTAAGATATCAAAATGTTATAGAAAAGGAAAAACTAGGACTGTAACATCTGCTTGTATCGTGGAGGTAAAACGCTTTGTCTAGCATGTCTAGTGGGAGTTTGCCTCAACGATTCAGTGGAAAACAACACATTATTAGGCAGGATTGCTTTCCAATACATTGTTCGACGTTGCCATATAAAACAACAAAGAAATTTGCTATAACACGGAATTGTTTTGGACAAATTTGAACAGATTTTTGCTATTGATGTGTGTTTCTGATGTAATATTTCAATCGAATGGTAGGATATTATGTAAGGTATTGCCGGAACAAGTCGGTCGTCTTTTTTGTCGTGATTAAAAAGTTTTTGCTTCTTTTAAAAGCTTGAATAATAGTTCTATTAGTTATGAATGAGACAACGTTATACAAAATTTAACAATATATCAAAGACAGTCAAGGATAATGAACATTGTTTGGAAAATGAATCTGTTTGTTTTTAAGAAATCATAATATTAAAGCATCAGTGAGGTGTGAAAAATTGATATCATTCATACGCGCGGTTCATGGCCATTGAAATGCGTGTGAGATTGGCCGTATAAAAATAGATTGCGATTTGCCTTTTTGATACAAACGCACGGTATATACGCACAGTCCACGTTGAAATTGTCATTTTGTACGGTGTCACGACGGTTATGTAACGCGCCTAATTTCTTCACGAAAATTTTTTTTTTGAAAGTCATAATACATGGATGTAGTGGTCCTTAATCTACCAAAATATTTGTTTTTTGGCAACCATAATATTAATATAAGCACTGAAATACAATTATTTTTAAGTAGCATGTTAACCTTGATTTTAGTCAAAATCAAAAGCATGCTATATTGAAGTAGAAATAAGACCCGGACACCACTAAATTTCAAGTGCTTCGCCCTCTTGTGACGAAATCAGATGTTAGTCTTTCTTCCAGCCGCCTAGTTCTCCTTCCTGATGAAGCAGTGCAATCCAGCTTGGAACTGAGACTAGCAATATGTACGCACGTTTTGAACGCCGTATAAACGCAATCTCTGACATTTAATCACGTAATGAACACACTCAACAATATTTAGGTGTGATTCAAGGTAATTAGGTGCATACTCCCATCAATTTCCTTGATACGTTCCTTCCGCTTTTGTAAGCACTGGAATAGGCGTACTATGTGAACATTTTTCATCCCATTGATTTGTCTAGTCTCAATCGTTGCATGCAAAGAACATTGTCATTTAGCATGTTGAGTGCGTAAATGGATATTGTAGGAAGCAGGTAATGTTCATATTGTTTACTTTTTTCCTTGAGTACAATAAAGTGTGGGTATCAATGAACTCACCATCAGAGAAGTAGAAGCATTTTAACGGTTTGACCGTCTTAGCTGGACTAGAGAGTGGAAAACATGATGTTCATGCTAGCTGAAACCTATCCTCTTATCTTGTTCGTGAACATGAGTCCAGGTCATGAGTAGAGGCTACATGAGTTATTGCTTTACAACCATGGCATAATCTCCGGAAATATGACTACTATTCAGCATTTGAAAATCATAGTACACGGTGCCATTCAACTTATTTATCAATACCAACTTGAACTCAACAATGCTCCAAGCCATTTGTTGAAAACAAATTGTGACGTGAAAATAATATGGTGTCATCTATTTCATTGCACCAGCCAACTATGTCAGAGAGTCATTCCCATATAAACCTGATACGTATACCTGCTTACTGTATAATAGTACCCCCACGGCAAAATGCAGAAGTCAAGAGCCACAAGATGAAACGCCTTCAGGTGTACCGTTCTAGAAAGGGACATGCAAACAATCGTATCTTTACACTAAATGTAAACTATCAAGGCTATGGCACTTGAATATGTCGTCAATATGAAGAGCAATCAAGGGAGGTTCTTCACGATTCACAGGAAAACTTCTTATATAGATGCTTTTTCTTCTGAACAGTTGAGCGATCGTGTTCTATCTTTATACAGTAGCCAAATGGGAAAAGATTTCTACATACTTCGTATTGAGGCAATTCAAGGAAGCAAACAATGAACGCTGAGGTAGAACGCTATTGATGTACGTAAATGCAAATCAAGGGTAAGGTACATGAAAAGTACAAAATAAAATGGGTACTATGTTGAATATGCATCGACTTGGACAAAGTCACTGTTGACCTTTACACCTAAACATGTACTAAAGCACAATCAGTCTAATTAATAGCCACTCCTGCCAGATTCTCCTGCGTATCATCTTGAATAGACTCCGTCAGGCAGAAAAGATCAGAAAAGACCAAAAAGCCTTGACATACATTTGGTTGATTTGAAAAATTTAAAAACCTGTGAATAGAAGAATCGTTTTGCTACCCTCCCAATGTTTTTTCTTTTTAAAAATCAGTTTTTGTTGGTCAAAAATTATCATATTTTCCAAAAATGATGCTTTCAGAAAAAGTTGCACTTTTCAACATCCTATACATGTAATGTACAAAAAAGGTTCTCGATATCAACGTGATCAATGTAAATTGTTAGTTAATTTGTCTTAAATTTTATGTATCCGATTACTCAGTTACCCATGCAATCATCTTTCAGTATATAAAACAATGATTCATTGACATGAATTTAGACATGCATGGGTTTTTCAGTCGGTGTTTCAAAAATGGTAAAATCACTATATAGTTTGCAATGTGATGCTTATTTCTTTCGCTGGCTAGAAGAGATGAACAATTTACTTGCAAATTGTAGACTGAAACAGTTACAAAGATCTATAGCAACGGCTCTCTTGAATAAAGGCGTACATGACAAAGAACAAATGGCCAACAAAGATTGGAGGTTGGAAGTCAGCATTCAGCCAATTAACTGCATGCAGCCAATCTCTTGTGGCCACATCATGAGTGTTACACCTTTATCCAATAAAGCCATCATTTTAAATCAAAATGCAAGATGCTTCACCTGACCCAATACAGGTAAATGTTCAACCTTTTGGTCAAATTTATGCGTGGAGAGTTCATATCTCCTTCCTAGTGATTTTTTTTCATTTTGAAACAACTGCTGATTAAAAACTTCACAGAAAATCTCATTTTACGCCGAAATTAAGTTCAACAAATCTTTGTTTTGCACTGAATGATGTTTGCATGGGTGCCTGAAGGATCAGAGACAGAAAGGTGAAGGAAAAACCAAGAATTAAATCAACCTTAACATTAATATCGAGAAGGTTTTGTACATAATGTGGTAAAGTGCAACCTTTTCTGAAAGCATCATTTTTTGGAAAATGTGATTATTTTTGGCCAAAAATATTGTTTTTGCAAATGAAACAACTTTGGGAGGGTTGAAAAATGATTCCTCTATTCACAGCTTTTTGAATTTTTCAAATCAACAAAATATATGTCAAGTTATGCAAAGAAATGTTTTGTAATTTTAGGGGGGGTTATTTCTTTTGAACCCTGTATGTCCAATGCACTTCTACCTTCTTCCATGCATTTCACACTGATTTATTTTGTTTAGTCCTGTTAAGATTTTTTTTTTCATTTGACAGAACATGTGTTCAAGCAAAATTAGTTGGATGTCGGGAATATCGATTTTTGTGAGTATAGCAGACGAACCTGGTCTCTTCACTACATTGCTAATATTTAGCACTTTACAACAGGTTTTAAGTGCTAATATTTAGCACATAAGTGCATAGTACTTTAGTACAGTGATAGCGCCCCCTGTTTGTCAAAATTCACTTTAGTACGTATTTTCAAGGTCATTGAATTAAGGTTACTCAATGTTTAAACATTAAGGGTTTTTTTTTTTTTACATTTTTAGAGACAGCCCGTCACCCTTGAGGTTACTCATTGCTTTTCATGCCCAGCGAAGAACTTACATTGGGTCCCACTTGAAGCGTTTAGGCCCAGTATCAACAAAACACATGAAGGCCGCATGGCCGGCAGGCCCGAGTCCGATACGACGTCTAAACACTCCACAAGTGGGACCCCAATATAAGGGCCCCGTAGGGCAAGAAAGCAAGAGTAACCAGGAATTCCCCTCATTCTTCAGGTTCTGCCCTCTATCGGGGGCTAGTTTATAATTTAAGCTTGTTTGGTATTGTTTTCTGAGCAACATAGATTCTTTGCAAACATGCGGCGCAACCATTAACAATATTGTATTTGAGCTAACGCAAATCGGACTTCTTTTAACACCTACATCTTAAAAATGTACAATATTGTTCTTTTCAATTTATCATCTAAACAGAAGTGTCGTATATAGACTAACGTGACAACCGGAAACGAAAGAGACAAGACAATTTTATATCTCAAAGTACAAAGTGCTGTATTTGTATACAATCTGAAAATCTCGGTTTTTTCATAGGTCGCTCAATTCGATTATTTTGTTTTTCAGTGTATTATGTTTTCATGGGTTTCATATAAAAGTATTATATGCAATTCAAATTAATCTGTGATACCGATCGTAAAAATCTTGTTTACGTTTACAATGATAAGCTCTGTGTATCACAGGTAACAGTCATCATAAGAGACTTATATATAATACGTCTGCGTGGTTTATGATTTGTGAGCGATATTTAACCTACTAACAATGTGTCAAAACATCTCATCTTTCATTAAAAAAATATGAAAACTGTTACGCCTATACGAGGTCTGATCGTACTCATTTGAATATATGAAGAGCTTCGTTGCAAAACCCCTTACATCCACTTTTGACTTTTTGAGAAAAACAGCTTTTCCTATTTATTTTATTATTTCTTTAATATCGCGCCTTTTGTGGATGTAGGGACTTTTGCAACAAAATAAATTTACCTCTTTTCTAGAAACCACCTTTGCAATCAGAAAAATTGAAATATCTCATTTACTTTTTTGATTATGAATTTTTAATTAAATCCGGCAAAATGACATTTTTGAGCATTTCCGTAGCTACAGCTTTCATTAATTACTATGATTTTTTTCAAACATAGTGACCCCAAAACAGTTCCTTTTGGTTTGAATAGTTAAAGAACATTCAAGGCTACTAGTATACATCAAAAATTATTTTCCTAAAATGTTATATTCATTTAAGTTCAGATTTCCGGAAATTCCCTAAGATTTCTGGGAAATATACAATATCTCCGGAAGGGAAGGTGGTATAAAGGTCAAACAACCACCAAAATGTGTATTTTTACCCACACTATAATGTCATGTCAATAACTCAATTTCAGCCAAAAGTGGATGTAAGGGCTTTTGCAACAGAGCTCTTCATATTTATATGTCCAGGTTGTTGATCTCTCTTTCGTCAATCTTCCATGCCACACATCCATACACCTGCAAGACTAATTTCACTAGTATATTAAACCAGACAGATATTTTGCTAACCTTGTTATGGTCAATGTTTCCCTTAAAGTTGTCTTGTACGTGGTGTCTTTGAGAGAAAGAAAGAAGAGAGAGAAAATAAACAATATACCAAAAATAGCTCGAGAGACTACCGTAGATACGCTGAACCGAGCTTTAATAACAACATGGAACTCGAGAGCATTACAAACATGTACTTGGGATTTCGATTTAAGACACAAAGCGGATTTCTTTATAACACCCACATCTTAAAGCTGTAGCTATTATTGTTCGTTTCTCTAAACAGAAGTGTCGTATAGGCGAACACGACAACCGGAAACAAAAAAAGTTTATACTTAAAAGTAAAAAGTGCTTTTGCAAATTGTACTTTTTACAATCTGAAAATCTCTGTCCTTTCACACACAGGTCGATCAATTCGATTAGTTAGCTTTTCCGTTTATTATGTTTTCACGGGTTTCATATAAAAATATTATATGCAATTCAAACAAATCTGTGATAACGATCGTAAAAATCTTGTTAATGCTTACAATGACTAGCTCTGCGTATCCCAAGAAAAAGTCACCAGAGACGTACTTTAAAATCTACTAAAAATGTTCGTACTCATATGAATGCATTTGATTATAATAGTTGCCAATAGAGGTAATGAAAATATAAATCGATATTTTGATGTTAGACCAGTGGTCTGCTTGTCATTCATGCCCCGTTGATGAAAGTTTCAGGATGTTTTTATTATTTTTATATGCAATCGCATAACCAAAAAAGGCAACAAGTTTATTTTGCAGTAACATACAGACCCTCACAGAGTTTGATTAGCAGTGGCGGCTGGTCCATTAGGGCACTTGGGGCTGTGACCCTGTGGCCTTATCCCATCAAAAATAAAATTTAAGTAGTTGTAATAATGTTCCATACATCACCTGTTTTATTTCATAAATAACAGTATGTTTACACATCACACCACACTTCACAATGCATTAAAACCATCTGTAGCAGTGATTTTCTATTCAATAAGGCAACAGTAGCTGTTTTAAAATATGGCAACTCCAAGACAGGGCATGCCCCAAATGTACTTTATTTATACCATTAAAATAGCCTCATGCTCACTGCAAATGTGCTTAGAAGCTAGGGTCTCCTTGAAAACCACTGCGCCTCTGAAGGTACACACTGGGCTGACCTTTGACTGCCCACTTACCATATAAGGTAAATGGCTTGACGTCTCAAACTTGTGATACTTGTCACCAGTGCTCATTGATACTTTTGTACACAAAAAACAGATGAGCTGATAGACTTCAACTAAATCTTTCCTGCAAAGCGCAAATTGTTATACACATCCATGTGGTTTAGGGGCAGGATAAGTAAAACTTTAAGACTGGCGCAAGTCCATGCAAAGTTTTAGTTTAAATGCTGAGGTTTATGATTGAATACTTTAGAATCGAAGGTTGTATACAGGGTTTGTCATATTCATCATATATATAAGAAGCTGCATTTAATAGTAAATAAAATCATGTGCATTGATCTTCCTTTTGTTGATAAATATGAAGAAAATTTAAATAGCCAAGAAGTATCCAAGATTTAAGAGTTTGTTCATTATTATTATGATCTATTGTTATTCACTAGCAATAAGCTATACATGTAGGCCTTTTCAACTTAATTTCAATTGAAAACATTTAAATGCACGGTATGCACCCAACATCAACTTAATTCACAGGTACATGTAGCATTGGACATAAAATTATATACTTTCACTGCTAACTGAGCATTCAACAAATATAGTGAATTAACCTAAAAAGTATGCACCAAATCGCACCATTTGACTGTCGTTTTGAAAAATTTTCCTCAGACACCCCCCTGCTCGCGCAAGCGCGTCGCTTGGCGTTTACGCGCCTATTTTGCCCCACCACAAAAATAACCCACCAGCCGCCACTGTTGATTAGATCGGTTTAGGCTGTAGAGTAGATATTACTGATTTAACATTAGGGTAAAAGTATGACGTTATCAAAAGTACTTCATTTAATTTAACAATAGCTTCCAAAGGGATATAAAATGTCATAAATAAATGGTATTGAACTTACATAATACAATAAACACCTTATTCCAAGAGTTCTAAGAATCAGACCGGACAATCAGATACATGTTTTTGAAAATAAACAACATCGGCGTGTTTGACATTTTTGGACAACTAACGTGCAAGCGCTGAACTCTTTTGTCAATATACCCATAAGATTTGAATTCCTCACAGGCCCATGCCGTTTTACTCATAACACAATTTAATTTCCACATTATTTGATATAGCATTTTCACAGGGTAATATGACATACAAATTTGTCCTTCTGATTGAATTTGAAATACACCTGTAAGCAATGATTAGATCCATTATGATTGACCACCAACATACCCCCGAGTTATTTAGATTAGATGTCAAAGAAAAGTATGTTCCCTATCTCATCGTGTTCATAGCACTAAACTGAATGAAAGTTAAAGAAAATTATACAAAAATTAAAGATCACATATTGTTTAATTTGTAAACGCCCCTTAAATTCGAATTGAGATATAAGATTAGAATATGTGTGCGAACAAACATGATTTCTGACGATTTTACCGCAAAAAAACCATCATTTCAATCAGAGCAGCGCATGCTAACTACAAAACTGCTAATAGTGCGTCAAATGGCCTTATTTGGGCTTCCATTTTGTTTTAAATTTCAAATTCTCAGACACCACCTGCGTCGCGCAAATGCGACGGGCGGCGCGACATACAACCTTTCCAAAATTTAAAATTGCCTCCTATCAAAATTACCTGGCGCAGCCCCTGTGTTAATCATATGAAGCCAATTTCATATATAAAACGTATAGATGGATTTCATTTAGACACCATACAATACATAAAGTAATCAAGATTATTTTTACAATTAAAATAGTAATAGTATTGACAAATTAAGATTTAATTTAAGACTGAAACCGTCAGTCTTCAGCTGGGTTGTGATGCAAATGACCTTGAGTATCGGACACATCCGGTATTGATGCCAATCGGCGAGGAATGTCCTTTATGATCCTGTCCCAGCCGTATGATGGTTTAGCTAGGACGCCTCCAGCACGGTTGAGGAATGGTTGCACAGCCCTCACCCAGATTGCTTCTTTTACTCCATGCTCAAACCAACGATGCTCGCGATCTAGGATTCGGACATCCTTGGTGTCAAAATGGTGTCCAGTGGCTTTCAGATGTAAGAACACTGATATGTCGTTTCCACTTGAGCTGGCTCTGCGATGTTGTAATATGCGATTGTGAAGAGGTTGGGCGGAGTCTCCTATGTAAGAGTCTTGACATGCTTGCTCTCTAGAACAGCGGACCCCGTAGACCACTCCACTTATCCTTCTCTTGGGCTTTTTGTCCTTGGGATACACTAAGGACTAGCGGATCGTGTTTGAAGTGGGTGGTGATCCCATGGTCGCGATAAATTCTGAGTTTTTTAGATATATGTCCCCGTGATATGGGATGGTGATGCTTGTTGTTCTCCCCGTCTGATTCGTGCTAGTTCAGGGCCTTATTTATGACCCAGTCCTGGTAACCACACTTATCCAGAGCTTTGCGAAGACATTGATGTTCTTATGATCTTATCGGAGTCTTTGACATTGATCGACTCAACTCTATGGAACAAGGTATTGACCACGCAGAGTTTCTGAATGAGCGGGTGATTGGAACCGAATTGTAGGTACTGGTCCGTGTGTGTCTGTGGATAATAACATTCCTCGCCGATTGTCATCAATACCGGAAGTGTCCGGTACTCAAGGTCATTTGTATCACAACCCAGCTGAAGACTGAAGGTGTCAGTCGCAACGTCGGTTTGTCCATAAAAAATAGGCATGTCTGGTTGACCAGATTTAAATTATATCTTAATTTCAACATACCCAGATGAATAAGAGTCTACACATTTTGAGTATTCAAAAATCATTCGTATTATTAAGCTTTTGTTGGCCTTGATTGATAACACATTTTGAACATTCGATATGTATTATTTACACAACATAGACAGTTGCTTTTACTTTCTGAGAGCGACAGTTTCATATATTTGGGTTTTGCAAAAAATTGTGATAAAAGTCCATGAATATGGCTATGAGAGCTTTTAATGGATACCAGTGGCGTCGTATCGGATTAGGGAGGGCACGTGCCTGGGATTTGACAAATTCAGCGGCACCTATATCGATTGCGCGCCCCCTCCAAGCGGTGAAAGTCAAATAGAGATTAGGCAGTTTTGCGCTTAGACCGCTCTATAGTCGTATTCTATTCTAGTGTGTGAGAACAACCCCCTCAGATTTATTAATAGCGCCAACTGCCACATCTTGTTGATCCAATTCACACAACCTTACCACCAGTCATCATTAATCATAATCTTCAATGATCTATGATATTTTTTAGCCTGTTTTATCAGAACGAAATAAATACTATATCGAGCCAGACCTATTGTGCGACGTAACCTAGGCAACCAACGAGTCATTATTTCCTTCTTTAACTCATGTCGTTGTGGTTTTTTTATATATATATTGTTGTCTTTTCTTTAAATTGGTCTCAAATGAATATAGTTACTATAAGAACCACCAGATAAGATGTCACTGTTCCAAAAACGTATAAATAAATAAATAAAATTTAGTAGATAATAGACTTGGCGTCACTTTAATAATAGACTTTTGTTGAATACATTACAAAATTTCAAGAATTTCGTTTCAAATATTAGAGAAACTTTAAAAATGCTTCATTAAATCTGAACCGAAGCTACTTTATATTGAAGCACCCAAATAGTTCCTCCTACAATATTTAACCTTTACCTACAAGTGTACTTCCCTGACTTATCTACGTACATCCTACACACTTGATATATATTTTGAGCATTGCACATTCAAGTATCTCACTCCATGTGGGTTTGTGAACCGACCTTGTTTCCAAATAATATCGTCTGTTTTGTTCTATTATTCACCCATAGAGATCTATGGCTCATTTGGCAGCGTATGGATTATCATTTTATTCCATCATTCATGGCACATTGATATTGTATAATAACATCACGAAGAGTTCATCTAGACCAAACATTCAAACCTCTAGAGACAAGTAAGCTTAAGGTTATTAATTATTTCAAACTGTTGTGATTTGGTAGTTCACAGCATCTTACGAATGGTAGTGAGCTGTGGCAAAAACTGTATTGGTCAATTCATAGCGAGTGTGTAGAAGAATTGAAATATCACAGATATACTTTTATAGGTGCTGCGGTTCTTGAGTTACGTTGTAAAGAGGACTGAAACAACAACACTTTTGTAAAACGTACATAACTCATTAACAACAATAAATTAAGCAAGTTTGCAAAGTATACGATTTGTAGAATGAACTTTTGCAAAACATCAAGGTGTTATTTTTCAATAATATATTGATCTAGATAATGAAAATCGATTTTTAGGTTGATTCGACCAACAGTACCTCGTCAACCCTTAATACACTTGATTTCGGGGATTAGAGCATTAAGGAAATACATTTTATAATTTGATACTTGGGTTTTTGATAAATCAGATGATTTAGAAATGTAAATTTAACTGAGGGTTGATGTTAATGAACCTTTCTCTAACAGTAGTGATCCCATCTCGACTTTGTAAACCAATGCTTTTTGCTAGAAGTAGTAAAGGTTCCTTGTTTACCCTCGGTAAACATCTTGGAATTAAACTATTTACTTGTGTCTTAGTTATTTGAATAGCCTGGTATTTCTAACCTACATTTTGAACCTTGGTGAGAGCCTAAATGCAGTTGCACTGAAAAACCCCACTCAACAACAATGAAACACACACAATAATAAGCACATTTTGTCTTTATTATAAGGATCTCATAATGGATCCAAGAAAAGGACCAGAGTACTTGTGCACCTAGCCCAATACCAGTTTCAGCTGTTTTAGGCCTGCGTGAGGTGTCTCCTTTGTGTATGTATGTTCCATAAATCATCAAATTTTAGCAAACAGTTGTTTGTGCACTGTGCATTATTGTTTGATATTTTCAGACATTTTGTAATGCTTTATTTTAATTTCTTTTGGACTCTTTTTTAAAACTATAAAAAGTCAAATGCGCGTATTTCCCATTGATATAATTATATATCATTGTTTTTTATCTTTTAGAAAAATCTAAATTTGAGCCACGGAAGAGCTCACGGTGAGGTGAGCCAAAATAACTCTACTTTTTCAGTCATCATGTAGCTCATACATGTTGTCCGTAGGACAATGACCGCAGGGGCGTGTGCTGATTTTAAATCGTTAATCTTCTTAACACTTAGCAATACAATAGAATAATATCGATTCTTATCAAGCAACATCAGTACTATAACCTCTTACAGCACACCCAAGAGTCTGAACAAATATATTCTTTAACCAGATAACAGATAAACATGATATCATTAAGATCTTTCCATTTTCTGGGTTTCCTTTCAGAAATATCACATTGTAAATTTGTGTTTCATGAAGACAAAAAAATTATAAACAGTATGTAAAAGTATAAATGCGTTAAATGTGAACAAAGTTCCATTTGTACTAGCTAATAAGTCCATTGTTTATTCCACTGTTACCCTCCCACACTGAAACAGATGGAAGCTCTAGAGTATTTTGATATAATAATGCTCTGTGGAATCCTCGTTATAATATTTGGCTCATCATCATGACAATGGTGGCAATACCTACTCATTCGACAATGAAGTAAAGCAAACTGGTTCGAACCTTGAAGAAAAGTATAATCAATAAGTGTCATGATCAACTGCATCTTCATTATTTTATTCAGTTCCTTTCATAGCCGTACAATGAATAGGAAGTCAGATGACTTATTATTTTTAAATTGTTGAACGATGCGATCAAGCAAAATCAGTCGGAACTCGGAAATATTAAATTTTCAGTTTCTTATAGGATAGTAATTATCATTTGCAAAGCTGCATTTTGCAGAAAACTCCATTGAAATTAAACAACCAGTTCCAAAGATATGAGCAATTGAAGAGTTTCCAAAACAATAGGAAACAAAAGGAAATATTGCCTTTGTTTGGCTATATCTCAAAATCAATATTTCCGAGTTCCGACTGATTTTGCTTGATCGCATCACATAAGTTGCCTAATGTAGCAACACAAGTAGCTGCTTTCCATAAAGAAAACACCAGCGCAAGAGGCCTCTGTTTTTTCTCCTCCTGTTAGAGTGGTGCAAAATATATATGCAGTATACTCCCCAACAGCGTATGATCCTAAATGCTATCCAAAACACCTCATCCAACCCCGACCCTACCGTAAAGTAATGGCAGCGTATATGACATTCATGTTTGATACTATAGCGCAAGAGACAACTTGTTGCTTAAGGAGTTTGCACGTAGTTAGGGGGAAAAGTTCACTTTGGTGACCACTCTCTGGCTAGTAAGGTTTGACGATTGATTCGACTTCTATGGACCATTTAGAAAAAAATAGCCACCATGTCCCTCGCGAAAATCCCGGCATTTTTCGCTAGAGGCCAAAATCCAAAATGGCCGCCACCACCATTTTGAAAATTTAAGTTTTGAACCAGAGCACCTATAATCATGCACAAAGACACTTTTTCTGATATGTCGAGTACAAGGATTCCGATTCTGACATTAGTTTGACATTACGGCATCATTTTCACCCAGAAATCCAAGATGGTGGCCGGCACCATCTTGAAAAATTTAGTTTAGAACAAGAGGACCTTAAATCGTGTACAAAGACACTTTTTTGGATAAGTCGACCACGAGGATTTCAAATTTGACATCCTTGTGGTCGACTTATCCAAAAAAGCATAGCACTAAACTGAATGAAAGTTAAAGAAAATTATACAAAAATTAAAGATCACATATTGTTTAATTTGTAAACGCCCCTTAAATTCGAATTGAGATATAAGATTAGAATATGTGTGCGAACAAACATGATTTCTGACGATTTTAGCGCAAAAAAACCATCATTTCAATCAGAGCAGCGCATGCTAACTACAAAACTGCTAATAGTGCGTCAAATGGCCTTATTTGGGCTTCCATTTTGTTTTAAATTTCAAATTCTCAGTCACAACCTGCGTCGCGCAAATGCGACGGGCGGCGCGACATACAACCTTTCCAAAATTTAAAATTGCCTCCTATCAAAATTACCTGGCGCAGCCCCTGTGTTAATCATATGAAGCCAATTTCATATATAAAACGTATAGATGGATTTCATTTAGACACCATACAATACATAAAGTAATCAAGATTATTTTTACAATTAAAAATAGTAATAGTATTGACAAATTAAGATTTAATTTAAGACTGAAACCGTCAGTCTTCAGCTGGGTTGTGATGCAAATGACCTTGAGTATCGGACACATCCGGTATTGATGCCAATCGGCGAGGAATGTCCTTTATGATCCTGTCCCAGCCGTATGATGGTTTAGCTAGGACGCCTCCAGCACGGTTGAGGAATGGTTGCACAGCCCTCACCCAGATTGCTTCTTTTACTCCATGCTCAAACCAACGATGCTCGCGATCTAGGATTCGGACATCCTTGGTGTCAAAATGGTGTCCAGTGGCTTTCAGATGTAAGAACACTGATATGTCGTTTCCACTTGAGCTGGCTCTGCGATGTTGTAATATGCGATTGTGAAGAGGTTGGGCGGAGTCTCCTATGTAAGAGTCTTGACATGCTTGCTCTCTAGAACAGCGGACCCCGTAGACCACTCCACTTATCCTTCTCTTGGGCTTTTTGTCCTTGGGATACACTAAGGACTAGCGGATCGTGTTTGAAGTGGGTGGTGATCCCATGGTCGCGATAAATTCTGAGTTTTTTAGATATATGTCCCCGTGATATGGGATGGTGATGCTTGTTGTTCTCCCCGTCTGATTCGTGCTAGTTCAGGGCCTTATTTATGACCCAGTCCTGGTAACCACACTTATCCAGAGCTTTGCGAAGACATTGATGTTCTTATGATCTTATCGGAGTCTTTGGAGATGATCGACTCAATTCTATGGAACAAGGTATTGACCACGCAGAGTTTCTGAATGAGCGGGTGATTGGAACCGAATTGTAGGTACTGGTCCGTGTGTGTCTGTGGATAATAACATTCCTCGCCGATTGTCATCAATACCGGAAGTGTCCGGTACTCAAGGTCATTTGTATCACAACCCAGCTGAAGACTGAAGGTGTCAGTCGCAACGTCGGTTTGTCCATCAAAAATAGGCATGTCTGGTTGACCAGATTTAAATTATATCTTAATTTCAACATACCCAGATGAATAAGAGTCTACACATTTTGAGTATTCAAAAATCATTCGTATTATTAAGCTTTTGTTGGCCTTGATTGATAACACATTTTGAACATTCGATATGTATTATTTACACAACATAGACAGTTGCTTTTACTTTCTGAGAGCGACAGTTTCATATATTTGGGTTTTGCAAAAAATTGTGATAAAAGTCCATGAATATGGCTATGAGAGCTTTTAATGGATACCAGTGGCGTCGTATCGGATTAGGGAGGGCACGTGCCTGGGATTTGACAAATTCAGCGGCACCTATATCGATTGCGCGCCCCCTCCAAGCGGTGAAAGTCAAATAGAGATTAGGCAGTTTTGCGCTTAGACCGCTCTTTAGTCGTATTCTATTCTAGTGTGTGAGAACAACCCCCTCAGATTTATTAATAGCGCCAACTGCCACATCTTGTTGATCCAATTCACACAACCTTACCACCAGTCATCATTAATCATAATCTTCAATGATCTATGATATTTTTAGCCTGTTTTATCAGAACGAAATAAATACTATATCGAGCCAGACCTATTGTGCGACGTTACCTAGGCAACCAACGAGTCATTATTTCCTTCTTTAACTCATGTCGTTGTGGTTTTTTTATATATATATTGTTGTCTTTTCTTTAAATTGGTCTCAAATGAATATAGTTACTATAAGAACCACCAGATAAGATGTCACTGTTCCAAAAACGTATAAATAAATAAATAAAATTTAGTAGATAATAGACTTGGCGTCACTTTAATAATAGACTTTTGTTGAATACATTACAAAATTTCAAGAATTTCGTTTCAAATATTAGAGAAACTTTAAAAATGCTTCATTAAATCTGAACCGAAGCTACTTTATATTGAAGCACCCAAATAGTTCCTCCTACAATATTTAACCTTTACCTACAAGTGTACTTCCCTGACTTATCTAGGTACATCCTACACACTTGATATATATTTTGAGCATTGCACATTCAAGTATCTCACTCCATGTGGGTTTGTGAACCGACCTTGTTTCCAAATAATATCGTCTGTTTTGTTCTATTATTCACCCATAGAGATCTATGGCTCATTTGGCAGCGTATGGATTATCATTTTATTCCATCATTCATGGCACATTGATATTGTATAATAACATCACGAAGAGTTCATCTAGACCAAACATTCAAACCTCTAGAGACAAGTAAGCTTAAGGTTATTAATTATTTCAAACTGTTGTGATTTGGTAGTTCACAGCATCTTACGAATGGTAGTGAGCTGTGGCAAAAACTGTATTGGTCAATTCATAGCGAGTGTGTAGAAGAATTGAAATATCACAGATATACTTTTATAGGTGCTGCGGTTCTTGAGTTACGTTGTAAAGAGGACTGAAACAACAACACTTTTGTAAAACGTACATAACTCATTAACAACAATAAATTAAGCAAGTTTGCAAAGTATACGATTTGTAGAATGAACTTTTGCAAAACATCAAGGTGTTATTTTTCAATAATATATTGATCTAGATAATGAAAATCGATTTTAGGTTGATTCGACCAACAGTACCTCGTCAACCCTTAATACACTTGATTTCGGGGATTAGAGCATTAAGGAAATACATTTTATAATTTGATACTTGGGTTTTTGATAAATCAGATGATTTAGAAATGTAAATTTAACTGAGGGTTGATGTTAATGAACCTTTCTCTAACAGTAGTGATCCCATCTCGACTTTGTAAACCAATGTTTTTTGCTAGAAGTAGTAAAGGTTCCTTGTTTACCCTCGGTAAACATCTTGGAATTAAACTATTTACTTGTGTCTTAGTTATTTGAATAGCCTGGTATTTCTAACCTACATTTTGAACCTTGGTGAGAGCCTAAATGCAGTTGCACTGAAAAAACCCCACTCAACAACAATGAAACACACACAATAATAAGCACATTTTGTCTTTATTATAAGGATCTCATAATGGATCCAAGAAAAGGACCAGAGTACTTGTGCACCTTAGCCCAATACCAGTTTCAGCTGTTTTAGGCCTGCGTGAGGTGTCTCCTTTGTGTATGTATGTTCCATAAATCATCAAATTTTAGCAAACAGTTGTTTGTGCACTGTGCATTATTGTTTGATATTTTCAGACATTTTGTAATGCTTTATTTTAATTTCTTTTGGACTCTTTTTTAAAACTATAAAAAGTCAAATGCGCGTATTTCCCATTGATATAATTATATATCATTGTTTTTTATCTTTTAGAAAAATCTAAATTTGAGCCACGGAAGAGCTCACGGTGAGGTGAGCCAAAATAACTCTACTTTTTCAGTCATCATGTAGCTCATACATGTTGTCCGTAGGACAATGACCGCCAGGGCGTGTGCTGATTTTAAATCGTTAATCTTCTTAACACTTAGCAATACAATAGAATAATATCGATTCTTATCAAGCAACATCAGTACTATAACCTCTTACAGCACACCCAAGAGTCTGAACAAATATATTCTTTAACCAGATAACAGATAAACATGATATCATTAAGATCTTTCCATTTTCTGGGTTTCCTTTCAGAAATATCACATTGTAAATTTGTGTTTCATGAAGACAAAAAAATTATAAACAGTATGTAAAAGTATAAATGCGTTAAATGTGAACAAAGTTCCATTTGTACTAGCTAATAAGTCCATTGTTTATTCCACTGTTACCCTCCCACACTGAAACAGATGGAAGCTCTAGAGTATTTTGATATAATAATGCTCTGTGGAATCCTCGTTATAATATTTGGCTCATCATCATGACAATGGTGGCAATACCTACTCATTCGACAATGAAGTAAAGCAAACTGGTTCGAACCTTGAAGAAAAAGTATAATCAATAAGTGTCATGATCAACTGCATCTTCATTATTTTATTCAGTTCCTTTCATAGCCGTACAATGAATAGGAAGTCAGATGACTTATTATTTTTAAATTGTTGAACGATGCGATCAAGCAAAATCAGTCGGAACTCGGAAATATTAAATTTTCAGTTTCTTATAGGATAGTAATTATCATTTGCAAAGCTGCATTTTGCAGAAAACTCCATTGAAATTAAACAACCAGTTCCAAAGATATGAGCAATTGAAGAGTTTCCAAAACAATAGGAAACAAAAAGAAATATTGCCTTTGTTTGGCTATATCTCACATAAGTTGCCTAATGTAGCAACACAAGTAGCTGCTTTCCATAAAGAAAACACCAGCGCAAGAGGCCTCTGTTTTTTCTCCTCCTGTTAGAGTGGTGCAAAATATATATGCAGTATACTCCCCAACAGCGTATGATCCTAAATGCTATCCAAAACACCTCATCCAACCCCGACCCTACCGTAAAGTAATGGCAGCGTATATGACATTCATGTTTGATACTATAGCGCAAGAGACAACTTGTTGCTTAAGGAGTTTGCACGTAGTTAGGGGGAAAAGTTCACTTTGGTGACCACTCTCTGGCTAGTAAGGTTTGACGATTGATTCGACTTCTATGGACCATTTAGAAAAAAATAGCCACCATGTCCCTCGCGAAAATCCTCATTTTTCGCTAAATAAAATCAAAATGGCCGCCACCACCATTTTGAAAATTTAAGTTTTGAACCAGAGCACCTATAATCATGTCACAATCGACACTTTTCTGATATGTCCGAGTACAAAGTTCCGATTCTGACATTAGTTTGACATTACAAATTTCACCCAGAAATCCAAGATGGTGGCCGGCACCATCTTGAAAAATTTAGTTTTAGAACAAAGAGGACCTTCGCGTGTACAAAGACACTTTTTTTCTAAATCGACCACGAGAAGTCAAATTTGAATCAATGTCAAACCTTTTCCAGACTAGCCAGAGAGTGGTCACCAAAGTGAACTTTTTCCCCTAACTAACGTGTCTGTTCGCAAATTACAGGGATCTTATTAAACAGTAGATTGGCACTGGATATTCACGGCACGGCATGTTCATTATTATTACTCTTTCATTCCAAACAAACGGACCGTTTAGCCTGGAAGGAGAATTGATTATTGTTTGAAGGAACTATGGGCCACAGTTTTGATTATTTCCATAAACCTGAAATTCCCTTTGTCATCATTATTATTAGTGTCGTCTTAATGTGCTTTGAATCCAGATAAATTTGACAACACTGTGTAAAAATATACTGTTTAAAATGAGAGCTATTCAAATGCAATTCTCCGTTATAAAATAACTAGTTGTTCAATTCAACAGTCTTTTAACGACCAAGATCCAGGTAGTCATAAAAGATGAACAATTTGGTTTATTCCTAACAAACACAGAGCCTCTCACATTAATTTCATATAACCCGACATTATAAATATACATTAAAATGTTTCGACATAAACAAAAGAGATATTTATAACACGTTTATAACGTTTTAAAAATTGTTGTGTTTGCTGAGTAATTGACTAATTCGTGTATCTAAATATCCTCAAAAGTTTTCAAAAAGTGACACAAGTAAGATAATTTCAAAAATTGCAGCTCCAATGGTTTGAGTAGTGGCTGCCGACGCAGCATAATGCAAAATGACCGTTACCACAGAAAATACATGTGTACTGCGTCAATGACTCTGAATGTAGAGTCAATTGACTCCACGGGTAGAGTCAATTGACTCCACGGGTAAAATCAACTGACTCTCTTGTGATAGTCAGGCAACTCCTTTTGAGAGTTAAGAGAACTATGCATTCAAATATCTTTATAACAAACTGGCGAAACGGGTGACTCACATGGAACATCCCATGGCATCTTGGCAAAGATTAAATAGGTCAAACTACTGATAAGGATATTGAAGTCGGTTGATCCGTTATATTGCTACTAAGGTCTAGTTGGTTAATTTAGTTAACTTCTCTATTCTCAATATACCCAGATAAATGAGAGTATACACAGTTTTATTTAGAATTCTAAAAGACAAATAACAGTCTTCAGAGAGCTTTGAAGCAAATATATACTTTAACGTATCTCAAAAGTAGCAAGAGCATATATATTATTTGACGTTCCTAGGATATCACTTATAGGCACATCAATACTTACTTGGAAGTATGTGTAGAAAAACATTGCTTGAAATTATTCACAGCCGCGTCCGAATGGTTATTAACAATAGTTTCTAACCGGTTCCTGGTTATATCCATGACCACATGGTGGATGTTGAGTGTGCTGTTGGATTGTGTTTTTTTGTATCTTACCAATGAATCATTGCTGAAGACTTTCATTCACCATTGTAAACTTGTAAGTTAAGTTTCTCTAATCACATACAGGGTATCTTCCAAAAATATCGCTATCATTGAATTGTTAGTAGTGAATGACTCATAACAAATGTTATTCATTGGCCCCTGTGCCTCTCAAGCAAGCGTTTGTTTTAGAAAGCACCGATACTGAAATGCAAGTCGCGTACAGTCCAGATCAATTAAAAACTGTTGCGTTACTTATTTAAAAAATCCAATTTACCAAGTGGTCAAACCTTGGTTCAAGTCTGCTATCGCAGGACTTGATATGTAATAAAGAAAATATAAATTGAGATGCAACTATATATAGGATGTGGATTTGAATAAACAAGAAACCCAATCCCACAGGCTTGATGCTATCAAACCATGCATGTTCCAATCACCTTTAGCTACCTTGTTATGTATGTTTCTTCACATTCTATCACTGGGACAGGTGCTGTTGGTACGGAATAGCCTCAAGCAAAACTTTCGATAAACATCAAATATATCGCTCCGGCTGAATTAAGGGGGTACTACACCCTTGGCCAATTTTATGCCTATTTTTGCATTTTTCTCAAAAATTATAGCACATTGGTGACTAGTACGATATGTATATTATAGGGGCAAGGACTACAACTACTGTACTGAAAATTCAGCAACTCAAAGCACGTAGTTATTGATTTATTGATCAAATATTGGTTTTCCCTCATTTTTGACTGTAACCCCACAACTGTTGTCTGTGTTGAAATAAAATTTACAGTGCAGTAGTTGTAGCCCTTGCCCTATAATATACATATCTTACTTGTCCCTAATGCGCTATAATTTTAAAGAAAAATGCAAAAATAGGCACAAATCTGGGCAGGGGTGTAGTACCCCTTAAAGAAGTAAAACTAGATTTCTTTGCACTAAAACAAAAAATTAATAACCTACGTTGCTCCTTGTAAGGAGCAACATCGTAGGTTATTTAGAAATGGCTGATTTCTGCAGTCACTGGACTGATAACGTAATCCTTTGTTGAACAATTGGATCATTGGTTCTATTTCTTATATGTTTTAATCGTAGAACTGCAACATAATAAACTGCAGTAAGACCGTCCTGGGACAAATTCATGCAAATCGAACACTGCTCTACTTAGATTTTATCATCGGGTGTTACGGTCGTAACAATTGTATTACAGTGTTACTGATAGCTACTTTTCTGCTCTGCTCTATAGATGTCACATGCAAGTAGGTCATGGTAGGATGAATGATGATAACCTGAAAGTTACCAGAATTTCTTGCGTCGATGTCAAATATTAATAAGCATGCATTTATGAAAAATAACGGTGTTAGAGTGCAATATTAGTAGATACTGATTTGCCTTTGTTCATATATGGTGAGAAAGTAGATTTATCATCATCATCATCCTACCATGACCTACCTAGCCTTGTTTTGTAAAAGCAACTTAAAAACCGCCCAACACGGGCCAACACGTAATAACGCAGTCCACTAATTCTCGTGATTCACAATACAATGCGCCGCCATCGGTTACTCTTGCTAGTCCATTTTTGACCTCAAGGGTCGACATCGCCTTCCTAGCCACCATTGGATTTTTACGCGAGTGTGATAATACGATCGTAATAATGCTGAAAACAGCTCCACGAAGGATTCCGTGTGATCATGATCAATAGATGTACTACAATTATTGTAAACTGCTGTTTAGTGTTCATTCGCGTTTATGATATAATTATATTGACATTTAAACACACACTGTCATGTTCCTGTGTTGTATTCGTATTATGCGGGATTCGGATGTCGACATTTTCCCATGATGCACTGCGTATTTTGGCCTTTCCCCAGCTACCGCTGGTGGCGCATCGTATTGTGAATCGACCGAATTGACTCTTCGTACCATCTGTCCATAGTCGACATTATACTAAACCCCATCTAGTTGGTAAAATATTGACAACGAGCACGTGCTCCTTGTTAACATGCCGCTTGACACTTTATTATTAGTCTAGCTAATTCACTTTATTAGTCTAGCTAATCATAGGTATTGACATACCTAATTCACTAAAATGGGGTAAAAATTGCCAATTTTGTTGCCCGTATCTTCGCAACGGATTGTCCGATTCAGGCAGTTCAAAAAGTTACAATTCTTAGAGAAAATATTACTCCAGGGTAGGTTTGAAATAATCATGTAGTCACCCTATTAGGAGTAGTTTTAAGGGAAGGAAATTGCATAGGTTTCTAAACTTGTCAAGTAGTTAAGTGAGTTAAATCGTACATTATCTCTTATTTTAAGTTTGCAGTAGTCAAATAGAAATAAATTATAATATAACTACTTCATTTTGATATCTTTGGTAATCATTGTAGATGGGACATGTGTTGTACCATTATCTAATGTTAAAATCGTTTGAACTGCAAATGACAACAAACTCGGACGCACAATTGGTCGAAGCGCTTGTATTGTCCGTTTAATCGTGTTCTTTGCACACATGGCTTACTGTTCTGCCTCTCAACCCTCGATATTTTGAGCATGGCACATTCAAGTATTTCACTCCATACGGGTTTGCGAACCGACCTTGTTTCCAAATAATATCGTCTTTTTTGTTCTTTTATTCACCCATTGAGATCTACGGCTCATTTGGCAGCGTATTATTCCATCATTCATGGCACATTAATATCGTATTATAATATAAAGAAGAGTCATTCATCTAAAACATTCGAACCTATACAGACAGGCAAGCTTAATACACTTGATTTGGGGATTAGAGCATTAAGGAAATACATTTTATAATTTGATACGCGGGTTTTTGATAAATCAGATGGTTTAGAAATGTAAATTTAACTGAGGGTTGATGTTAATGAACCTTCCTCACATTAACAAGAGTAGTGATTCCACCTCGAAGGTAACTTTGTAAACATCTTTGAATTAATCATAGATTTTCTTCAACTATTTACTTGTGTCTTAGTTATTTGAATAGCCTGGTATTCATAACCTATATTTTGAACCTTGGTGAGAACCTAAATGCAGTTGCACTGAAAAAAAAACCCACACCACTCAACAACAATGAAACACACACAATAATAAGCAAAATTTGGTCTTTATTCTAAGCATCTCATAATGGGTTCAAGAAAAGGACCAGAGTACTTGCTAACCGTAGCCCAATACCAGTTTCAGCTGTTTTGGGCATGCGTGAGATGCGTAAAGTGTGTAAAAATTAAGTAATTTCTTTTGGACTCTTTTTATTGAGCCGATTTTAACTTTAAATATTCAAATACGCGTATTTCCCATTGATATAATTATATATCATTGTTTTTTATCTTTTAGAAAAATCTAAATTTGAGGCAGGGAAGAGCTCACGGTGAAGTGAGCCAAAATAACTCTACTTTTTCAGTCACCATGTAGCTCATACATGTTGTCCGTAGGACAATGACCGCAGGGGCATGTGCTGATTTAAATCGTTAATCTTCTTAACAC
Organism: Amphiura filiformis; assembly: GCF_039555335.1. Lineage (NCBI taxonomy): Eukaryota > Metazoa > Echinodermata > Ophiuroidea > Amphilepidida > Amphiuridae > Amphiura > Amphiura filiformis. Next base: position 38,954,889 of record NC_092632.1, on the reverse strand, counting down.
TTAGCAATACAATAGAATAATATCGATTCTTATCAAGCAACATCAGTACTATAACCTCTTACAGCACACCCAAGAGTCTGAACAAATATATTCTTTAACCAGATAACTGACAAACATGATTTCATTAAGATCTTTCCATTCTATGGGTTTCCTTTCAGAAATATCACATTGTAAATCTGTGTTTCATGAAGACACAAAAATTATAACCAGTATGTAAAAGTATAACAGAAAATATCAGCGTTAAATGCAGGCGGCGGATGACATGATCGAGCCGGCAACTCGTGAAACCGCCTGGCCGTATGGCATTTTCCATATACTCGGTTAGTTTTGTGGGGTTCATTATCGAACCCCAACGGTTTTAGCTTGTATTTATATTATTTATCAACATAGGCCTATTTGTTTGTGATATTTCAAGCGTTTTAAAATTTCAAAATAATCCCATTCAATTACACGGTTGACGATGAAAATTTACTGAATTTAGGGACTGCACGTCATACACCACCTGGTTAAATGTGAACAAAGTTCCATGTGTACTAGCTAATAAGTCCATTGTTTATTCCACTGTTACCCTCCAACACTGAAACAGATGGATCTCTAGAGTATTTTGATATAATAATGCTCTGTGGAATCCTCGTTATAATCCCGGGGGGGGCACTCAATATTTTTTTGGTAGGGGTGTGCCACCGCCAGTTTCGAACTTGAGGTCTAAGGAACTGATTGGCAGGTCAAAAAGGGGGGGTCTCGGGAACTGATCGGCCGGTCAAAAAGGGGGGTCTTGGGAACTGTTTGACCGGCCAAAAGGGGGGTCTTGGGAACTGATCAGCCGCCAAAATCTGAAAAATCTCGGCAACTAAACCATGCAGGCCAAACCAGGGTTCAATTTTGTTGCGTTTTTGCCACAGATTTTTGAAGGAATCGATTGAATCAAAATAGGTCTGTTTTGGCCTATTACGATGAAAATCTCAGCAAAGCAAAACAGCATTCGAATCAAAATTACTAGACCCTGCAGACCTACAATCTATGCTATATTAGCCTACTGATAATCATAAAAGCCCACCATAAAAACAAACCCACAAGAATATTTTTTCAGTGCCGAAAAGAAAAACATTTTGACTACATTGAACTACATGAGATGATTGAGTGAAGTGTGCAGAATTTGACACCATTCCACTAGACCAGTAGATCGTAAATTACCTTTTAATTCACTGTTATGGCCAGCTGCAAGGATGTGCACACAATTATTTGAGGTACTTTTCCTCATATTTGGCAATTTTATTCCCAAAAGAGATCTCAAAATCATTTATTTCTAGCAAAATGTTCATCAGCTGAAGGCATGGGGGCAGGCACTGGGCAGTGCAGTGCTGTTTATAAACAAACTAGTGTTGCCACTACTAAAGGAGTCCAAAATCCCGTCCAAAGTTCACCTTATTCCTAATACAATGTGTTTCAATGGGGAAGAAATTTATGGAAAATTCCCTTTTGGCCTCGCAAAAAGTAGCTTTTGGGCTTGAAATAGTAGGACAGAAAACACGCCTGTCAAGATGCCAATGAGAGCGGAAATCGATGATCTGAGGGTCTATGGAACGGCTAGAAAAATTTCGGGGCAATCAATGAATTCAGAGGGTCTACATGGTCTAAGGAACGGCTAGCGGCTCTGAAAAAGGGGGTCGTCGCCGCGGCACATACCCGTATAGCTGGGAAATGTGAGTGCCCCCCCCCCCGGGTTATAATATTTGGCTCATCATCATGACAATGGTGGCAATACCTACTCATTCGACAATAAAGTAAAGCAAACTGGTTCGAACCTTGAAGAAAAAGTATAATCAATAAGTGTCATGATCAACTGCATCTTCATTATTTTATTCAGTTCCTTTCATAGCTGTGCAATGAATAGGAAGTCAGATGACTTATTATTTTTAAATTGTTGAACGATAATATGTTGCCTAATGTAGCAACACAAGTAGCTGCTTTCTATAAAGAAAACATATATATGCAGTTCTTGAAGAGATTCATCAGGATAGTTCGTGTAGATTAGCAATATAAAATTTCTTGAAACATATCCAGTACTCACATTTTTATGGAGCTACGACGTTTCGAGACCTGGTCTGCGGGCTGGTCTGGTCTCTTGATCACGTATGAGTGATTCCAGATGCACTGCTGGTGTTTCTAGATGATGGAGTGTTTCTAGATGTGCTCTGGATGATGTGGTCATAGGCGTGACTGAGATTGAATGCGGCGCCCCCGTCATGCGGCGCCCCCGCTGTTGGGGAGTATACTCCCCAACAGCGTATGATCCTAAATGCAGACTCAAAACACCTCATCCAACCCCGACCCTACCGTAAAGTAATGGCAGCGTATATGACATTCATGTTTGATACTATAGCCCAACAGACAACTTGTTGCTTAAGGAGTGTGCGCGTGTCTGTTCGCAAATGACAAGGATCTTATTAAACAGTAGATTAACCTCTAAGCTATTGGGGCCATAGAGAGGGATGAATATGGGTGAAATTTAACGAACCACTACAGACACAATAACAGTTGTAAATCCTTTTTCTTACCGGAAGAGTTTATCTCTATAGGATGTCTTAAATAAATTTGGTGTCGGAAAAAATAATACCAAGTGTTTCGTGATACCGTTGGAATCGGCATAACATGTACTTTCGCCCTATATATTGCTTCCAGTCCCAAACGGAGGTGTGTGTGTGGGGAGGAGGGGAGGGGGTTGAGTAAAAGGTCATCGAACGTTACACAGGAGCAAATTGCAAACTTGCTCAAATTTTGCTAACAGGCATACCAATGTATTACTGAAGGATTCAAAAAGTTCTTGAGTTCTTTCCAAAAAGGTTAATCCCATTAAAACTTTTTCTCCATCAATGGATATTTTGATATCGGTGGAAACGTTGTCATTATATATATACATATTAAATATATGTAATATATAATCTGAACTATATTTTATTTGGATCTTGTTGAAAAATATATGTCTAATAACCCGCTTATTTTTGTCTCGTATCAAAATGGAATAGAATACTGGCATGAAACTGTGTTTTGTGGGGTCATTCAACCAAAGTGAATCACGGCACAGAAGTGCTTTCAAAAAGTAAGAGGTTATTGAATATTCCGTTCCGAAGACTATGTACCTTCGAATAGCCATATAATCCTACAGTTTCCTGAGGCACTTTTAATTGGCACTGGATATTCCCGGCACGGCATGTTCATTATTATTACTCTTTCATTCCAACAAACGGACCGTTTAGCCTGGAAGGAGAATTGAATATTGTTTGAAGGAACTGTGGCCCACAGCTTTGATTATTTCCATAAACTTGAAATTCCCTTTGTCATCATTATTACTAGTGTCGTCTTAATGTGCTCTGAATCCAGATCAATTTGGCACTGCTGCTTAGAATGCACCCATATGGTTGCCCATCAATAATACGGTACTGTGTAAAATGCTGTGTAAAATGGCAGCTATTCAAGTGCAATTCTCTGTTATGGGCAGTTCTGTAGTTGTAGTTGATAAAACAAAATTGCATCAAAACACAAATTTCATAGAATATAATTTTTGACGGGATAAACTGCTACCATTTCAACAGACACAATAATTGCTCTCGCGTCATCTGCTAGGTTCCTTTTTTTAGTTGTGTGCGCCAACTTTTGTAGAGGTATCAAAATTGGCACTAATTAGTTTTGATGCTTAAAAAGCCCGCGTCTTCCAAATGCAACATACGGTACTTTTGAAATGACCATAATTATTGTTATTTAAATGTTTATGACATTAATAAAAATATTGTGCAGATCCTATGTTGCATTTTGATGTAACAGTCATGTCCATACTCACTGAAATCTGATGGGTACCAACAGCATTTTTAGGGGATTCTAAGATTACATGCATAAATTTTTTTTTTAAATCATTGGATTTGATAAGAAACCATGTGTCATCTACATAAACCATACACTATACATGGTAAAATACCAGAAAAGGTTGACAGAACTATGATGCACTCGAATTTCTCTATCGGCGAAACGGGTGACCCTCATGGAATATCCCATGCATTGTTTATATAATTTACCGCCTCAATTAATTAGGTGTCATGTCATCTCGGCAAAGATTGAATAGGTCGCAATACTGATTAGGAGTTTGGAGTAAACAGCCGGGACAGAATCTATTAAATTGCTGGTTGGCCAAAATTAGTTTACTTCCCTACTTTCAATATACCCAGATGAATGTGAGTATACACAGTTTTATTTAGAACTGCGCATACAAATAACAGTCTGCCAATTACAAAGACCTTCCTTTAAAAACGGCAAAATCTATGTGTTAAAATCATGTTCTTTCCCTTAATTATCCTGTATATCAAGTAACGTAACAAGGTGTTTCATTTGTAAAGGTGTAAAACATATATACATATAACGTCTTCAGAGAGCTTTGAAGCAAATACTTTAACGAAGGGCTATTGACAATTATTTATAATGGTACACTAATCTTGATATGGTTTCCCAGTTATATTCAATGGATGTTGAGTGTATTGTCGTGTGTAGCCATCCCCTTTTTTTGCATCTTACTATTGAACCATTGCTGAAGACTTACATGAATGACCTTGGGCACAGTGATCAATGATACACAATTGTAACTTGTAAGTTTTTCTAACCATATAAATGGCCTGCCACGCACAGATCACACTGATAAAATATCTAGGCCTATGTACGAGTCCAAATGGGATATGGCCTAAGTGGGACACGGCCTAAGTGGGACATGGCCCTAGTGGGACATGGCCTAAGTGGGACATGGACCTAATGGGACATGGCCCTAGTGGGACATGGACCTAGTGGGACATGGACCTAGTGGGACATGGACCTAGTGGGACATGGACCTAGTGGGACATGGCCCTAGTGGGACATGGCCCTAGTGGGACATGGACCTAGTGGGACATGGCCCTAGTGGGACATGGCCCTAGTGGGACATGGACCTAGTGGGACATGGACCTAGTGGGACATGGACTAAGTGGGACATGGCCCTAGTGGGACATGGACCAAGTGGGACATGGCCCTAGTGGGACATGGACCAAGTGGGACATGGCCCTAGTGGGATTGGCCGAACTGGGATTGGACCAAATGGGATTGGACCAAGTGGGAACTGGACCAAGTGGGAATGGACGAAGTGGGATTGGACCAAATGGGATTGGACGAAGTGGGATTGGACCAAATGGGATTGGACCAAGTGGGAATAATCCCAGCAAATAAGGACTCTAAGTTTGGGTACACCGATAACATGCGGGTATAGCCGTATTTGTGTACAAATATATAGCCTTCTACTTCTAGTTTGGTTAGCATCTTGGTCACACTACTGTATGGTGAATAATCTCTGCAGACGAATCTCGTTGGACAGCTTCAAGTTTATTGCACAGATCACCGGTGTACGGATCCCAAACCGTTCCTGCGTACTCTAGGTGCGGTCTTACAAGACTTTTGTAAGCAGTAGATGATTTCAAAAACAGTGGGGCAGGAGTGGAAATTCCTCCGGATAACACCTAACACTCTATTGGCTTTGGAAATGGCAATATTTATGTGGGTACCCCATTTCAAGTCATGAGAGATATTGACACCCAGATATGAGTGGGATTTAAGTTCTTTGAGGATTGATTGACCAAGTATATTGTGATGTGCCCTGAGTAATTTAATTTGATGATTTATCTTTGTTTACAAAGTTACATGAGTGATGACATTTTGGGGAATTCCCCTCTCAAATTGAGCAAAACAAGTTGAATCATATCTAATTTGGAATATTTGGAAACCCCCCTTCAGATTGTAAAGAGATGACATCATATATGGATTCCCCTCAGGAAGTGATGTAATGGGATTTCCCCTCAGGAAGTGATGTCATGTGAAAGGTTTATGTTATAATTAAGACTTTGGAATTTCCCAGATTGAGCATAATGTGAAGGTAGTAAATGGCCCATAATAGAATGGGGTTTTTCCCATGCTTGATATATAAGAAATGTAAACACAATTATTGTCACAGTTGATAGTGTTGATCTGGGCTATGCTTACAGTCCAATTCCTTGAAAGAAAGGAAATTACAAACCAGAAATATTTTATGTAGTCAAAGTACTACTATTTACGAGTGTTGTCGGAGAAGATCTAGAATACGTCAAAGAACGTCATTCTTCCAAGAAAGGAAATATATTCTTCTGTCGACTTGCTGAAGTCTGGTATTTTGATTCAACGCAACTGTCAAAATAAGTGGGGACAACTGCATCGCAGTCCTGCTTCCTGAAGATATTGTGTGAAAGGTGGAAATAGCACCAAGTTTGGAGAAAGCAGCGCAAGGAGTTAAATTTGGAGAACTGCGCAAGGAGTTTAGCATAGGAGAACTCGCAAAGGAGTTTAGCATAGGAGAACGGCGCAAGGAGTTTAGCATAGGAGGACGGCGCAAGGAGTTTAGTATAGGAGAATTGCGCAAGGAGTTGTAAACGTGTTTGGAGAACACCATTTTCGTGTAAGGATTTTATACGCAAGGAGTTATCAATGCAAGTGTACAAAGGACTTCGCTGATTGTCGCAGGACAAGTGAATAGGGATATATATAACATCAGTCGTCCAGAACATTACAAGAACTTTATGATCACCAAGAAGAAGAATGCTGGCTAAGTACAAAATAGATAAAGAGTGATTATATTTGATTAATGTATATGTGCATTTGTAGTCATTATATTGTACCAAACGAAACTTGTTTTCAATTAAAGACTTAGATTTTGTTAGTTTAAACGAACAGTGTATTTGTGTTGTGCATTCGTGTGAGTTCGGGTAAAAGGTGATTTTGGCCTTGAGTCAAGTACGACTCGTAACAAAATACTGATGAGTAGATTGTTTCTTGGCATGTGATATTTTAAGTACAAAGTACTTATCAGGGTTAAAATGCATTTGCCATGAGTGTTGCCATGAAGATAATGCATCAAGATCAGACTGTAATTCTGAGATGTCATTGTTGTTTTTAATTGGCCGATATAACACGCAATCATCGGCGAACAATCTGATTTCAGAGGAGATGTTGTCAGGGAGATCATTCAGATAGATCAAAAACAAGAGGGGTCCCAAAACGGTGCCTTAGGGCACTCCCAATTTGACATGGACCCACTTGGAATGATCTTCATTGACAACAACCCTCTGAGTACCAGTGGTCTGCTTGTCATTCATGCCCCGTTTATGATAGTTTCAGGATGTTTTTATTATTTTTATACAAATATGCAATCGCATAACCAAAAAAGGCAACAAGTATATTTTGCAGTAATATACAGACCCTCACAGAGTTTGATTAGATCGGTTTAGGCTGTAGAGTAGATATTACTGATTTAACATTAGGGTAAAAATATGACGTTATCAAAAGTACACGTACTTCATTTAATTTAACAATAGCTTCCAAAGGGATATAAAATTTCATAAATAAATGGTATTGCACTTACACAATAAACACCCTATTCCAAGAGTTCTAAGAATCAGACCGGACAATCAGATACATGTTTTTGAAAATAAACAACATATGCGTGTTGGACCTTTTTGGACAACCAACGTGCAAGCACTGAACTCTTTTGTCAATATACCCATAAGATTTGAATTCCTCACAGGCCCATGCCGTTCTACTCATAACACAATTTAATTTCCACATTATTTGATATAGAATTTTCACGGGGTAATATGACATTCAAATTTGTCCATCTGATTGAATTTGAAGTACACCTGTAAGCAATGATTAGATCCATTATGATTGACCACCAACAAGTGTGTACATACCCCCGAGTTATTTATTTAGATTAGATGTCAAAGAAAAGTATGTTCCCTATCTCATCGTTTTCATAGCACTAAACTGAATGAAGAAAATTATACAAATATCAGGGGATTTAAAACAAAATTAAAGATCACATATTGTTTAATTTGTAAACGCCCCTTAAATTCGAATTGAGATATAATATTAGAATATGTGTGCGAACAAACATGATTTCTGAAAATTTTAACCATCATTTCAATCAGAGCAGCGCATGCGAACTACAAAACTGCTAATGGTGCGTCAAATGGCTTTATTTGGGCTTCCATATTTTTTAATTTCAAATTCTCAGACACCACCTGCGTCGCGCAAATGTGACGGGCGGCGCGACATACAACCTTTCCAAAATTTGAAATTGCATCCCATCAAAATTACCTGGCGCAGCCCCTGTGTTAATCATATGAAGCCAATTTTATATAAAAACCTATAGATGGATTTCATTTAGACACCATACAATACATAAAGCAATCAAGATTATTTTTACAATTAAAAATAGTACTTGTATTGACAAATAAAGATTTAATTTAAGTCTGGTCAACCAGACATGCCTATTTTTGACGGACGAACCGACGTTGCGACTGAAACCTTCAGTCTTCAGCTGGGTTGTGATGCAAATGACCTTGAGTATCGGACACGTCCGGTATTGATGCCAATCGGCGAGGAATGTCCTTTATGATCCTGTCCCAGCCGTATGATGGTTTAGCCAGGACTGTTGCTGGATGGTTGCCTCTTTTACTCCACGCTCAAACCAACGATGCTCGCGATCTAGGATTCAGACATCCGTGGTGTCAAAATGGTGTCCAGTGGCTTTCAGATGTAAGAACACTGATATGTCGTTTCCACTTGGGCTGGCTCTGCGATGTTGTAACATGCGATTGTGAAGAGGTTGGGCGGAGTCTCCTATGTAAGAGCCTTGACAGGCTTGCTCTCTAGAACAGCGGACCCCGTAGACCACTTCACTTATCCTTCTCTTGAGCTTTTTGTCCTTGGGATGCACTAAGGACTGGCGGATCGTGTTTGAAGTGGGTGGTGATCCCACAGTCGCGATAAATTCTGAGTTTTTTAGATATAGGTCCCCGTGATATGGGATGGTGATGCTTGTTGTTCTCCCCGTCTGATTCGTGCTAATGGCAGTGGGTTTACTGTTATCCTTGTTCAGGGCCTTATTTATGACCCAGTCCTGGTAACCACACTTATCCAGAGCTTTGCGAAGATATTGATGTTCTTATGATCTTCTTATCGACTCAGCTCTATGGAAAAAGGTATTGACCACGCAGAGTTTCTGAAGCGGGTGATTGGAACCGAATTGTAGGTACTGGTCCGTGTGTGTCTGTGGATAATAACATTCCTCGCCGATTGTCATCAATACCGGAAGTGTCCGGTACTCAAGGTCATTTGTATCACAACCCAGCTGAAGACTGAAAATTTCAGTCGCAACGGCGGTTCGTCCGTCAAAAATAGGTATGTCTGGTTGACCAGATTTAAATTATATCTTAATTTCAACATACCCAGATTAAAAAGAGTCTACACAGTTTGAGTATTCAAAAATCATTCGTATTATTAAGCTTTTGTTGGCCTTGATTGATAACACATTTTGAACATTCGATATGTATTATTTACACAACATAGACAGTTGCTTTTACTTTCTGAGAGCGACAGTTTCATATATTTGGGTTTTGCAAAAAATTGTGATAAAAGTCCATGAATATGGCTATGAGAGCTTTTAATGGATACCAGTGGCATCGTATCGGATTAGGGAGGGCACATGCCCTGGGATTTGACAAATTCAGCGGCACCTATATCGATTGCGCGCCCCCTCCAAGCGGTGAAAGTCAAATAGAGATTAGGCAGTTTTGCGCTTAGACCGCTCTATAGTCGTATTCTATTCTAGTGTGTGAGAACAACCCCCTCAGATTTATTAATAGCGCCAACTGCCACAACTTGTTGATCCAATTCACACAACCTTACCACCAGTCATCATTAATCATAATCTTCAATGATCTATGATATTTTTTAGCCTGTTTTATCAGAACGAAATAAATACTATATCGAGCCAGACCTATTGTGCGACGTTACCTAGGCAACCAACGAGTCATTATTTCCTTCTTTAACTCATGTAGTTGTTGGTTTTTTATATATATATTGTTGTATTTTCTTTAAATTGGTCTCAAATGAATATAGTTACTATAAGAACCACCAGATAAGATGTCACTGTTCCAAAAACGTATAAATAAATAAATAAAATTTAGTAGATAATAGACTTGGCGTCACTTTGATAATAGACTTTTGTTGAATACATTACAAAATTTCAAAATTTCGTTTCAAATATTAGAGACACTTTAAAAATGCTTCATTAAATCTGAACCGAAGCTACTTTATATTGAAGCACCCAAATAGTTCCTCCTACAATATTTAACCTTTACCTACAAGTGTACTTCCCTGACTTATCTAGGTACATCCTACACACTTGATATATATTTTGAGCATTGCACATTCAAGTATCTCACTCCATGTGGGTTTGTGAACCGACCTTGTTTCCAAATAATATCGTCTGTTTTGTTCTATTATTCACCCATAGAGATCTATGGCTCATTTGGCAGCGTATGGATTATCATTTTATTCCATCATTCATGGCACATTGATATTGTATAATAACATCACGAAGAGTTCATCTAGACCAAACATTCAAACCTATAGAGACAAGTAAGCTTAAGGTTATTAATTATTTTAAACTGTTGTGATTTGGTAGTTCACAGCATCTTACGAATGGTAGTGAGCTGTGGCAAAAACTGTATTGGTCAATTCATAGCGAGTGTGTAGAAGAATTGAAATATCACCGATATACTTTTATAGGTGCTGCGGTTCTTGAGTTACGTTGTAAAGAGGACTGAAACAACAACACTTTTGTAAAACGTACATAATTCATTAACAACAATAAATTAAGCAAGTTTGCAAAGTATACGATTTGTAGAATGAACTTTTGCAAAACATCAAGGTGTTATTTTTCAATAATATATTGATCTAGATAATGCAAATCGATTTTTAGGTTGATTCGACCAACAGTACCTCGTCAACCCTTAATACACTTGATTTCGGGGATTAGAGCATTAAGGAAATACATTTTATAATTTGATACTTGGGTTTTTGATAAATCAGATGATTTAGAAATGTAAATTTAACTGAGGGTTGATGTTAATGAACCTTTCTCTAACAGTAGTGATCCCATCTCGACTTTGTAAACCAATGTTTTTAGCTAGAAGTAGTAAAGGTTCCTTGTTTACCCTCGGTAAACATCTTGGAATTAAACTATTTACTTGTGTCTTAGTTATTTGAATAGCCTGGTATTTCTAACCTACATTTTGAACCTTGGTGAGAACCTAAATGCAGTTGCACTGAAAAAAAACTCAACACTCAACAACAATGAAACACACACAATAATAAGCACATTTTGTCTTTATTATAAGGATCTCATAATGGATCCAAGAAAAGGACCAGAGTACTTGTGTACCTTAGCCCAATACCAGTTTCAGCTGTTTTAGGCCTGCGTGAGGTGTCTCCTTTGTGTATATATGTTCCATAATCACCACATTTTAGCAAATAGTTGTTTGTACACTGTGCATTATTGTTTGAAATTTTCAGACAATTTGTAATGCTTTATTTTAATTTCTTTTTGGACTCTATTGTGTGCATTATTGTTTGAAATTTTCAGACATTTAATGCTTTATTTTAATTTCTTTTGGACTCTTTTTTAAAACTATAAATAGTCAAATGCGCGTATTTCCCTTTGATATAATTATATATCATTGTTTTTATCTTTTAAAAAAATCTAAAATTGAGCCACGGTAGAGCTCACGGTGAAGTGAGCCAAAATAACTCTACTTTTTCAGTCATCATGTAGCTCATACATGTAGTCCGTAGGACAATGACCGCAGGGGCGTGTGCTGATTTTAAATCGTTAATCTTCTTAACACTTAGCAATACAATAGAATAATATCGATTCTTATCAAGCAACATCAGTACTATAACCTCTTACAGCACACCCAAGAGTCTGAACAAATATATTCTTTAACCAGATAACTGACAAACATGATATCATTAAGATCTTTCCATTTTCTGGGTTTCCTTTCAGAAATATCACATTGTAAATCTGTGTTTCGTGAAAACAAAAAACTTTTAAACAGTATGTAAAAAAAGCCTCTCACATTAATTTCATATAACCCGACATTATAAATATACATTAAAATGTTTCGACATAAGCAAAAGAGATATTTATAACACGTTTATAACGTTTTTAAAATTGTTGTGTTTGCTGAGTTATTGACTTATTCGTGTATCTAAAAATTCTCAAAAGTTTTCAAAAAGTGACACAAGATAGTAAGATAATTTCAAAAATTGCAGCTCCAATGGTTTTGAGTAGTGGCTGCCGACGCAGCATAATGCAAAATGACCGTTACCACAGAAAATACATGTGTACTGCGTCAATGACTCTGAATGTAGAGTCAATTGACTCCACGGGTAGAGTCAATTGACTTCACGGGTAGAGTCAATTGACTCCACGGGTAGAGTCAATTGACTCCACGGTCAAATAACTACCACGTCGTGCACGACTCCACAGGTAAAGTCAATTGACTCCACGGGTAAAATCAACTGACTCTCTTGTGATAGTCAGGCAACTCCTTTTGAGAGTTAAGAGAACTATGCATTCAAATATCTTTATAACAAACTGGCGAAACGGGTGACCCACATGGAACATCCCATGGCATCTTGGCAAAGATTAAATAGGTCAAACTACTGATAAGGATATTGAAGTCGGTTGATCCGTTATATTGCTACTAAGGTCTAGTTGGTTAATTTAGTTAACTTCTCTATTCTCAATACACCCAGATAAATGAGAGTATACACAGTTTTATTTAGAATTCTAAAAGACAAATAACAGTCTTCAGAGAGCTTTGAAGCAAATATATACTTTAACGTATCTCAAAAGTAGCAAGAGCATATATATTATTTGACGTTCCTAGGATATCACTTATAGGCACATCAATACTTACTTGGAAGTATGTGTAGAAAAACATTGCTTGAAATTATTCACAGCCGCGTCCGAATGGTTATTAACAATAGTTTCTAACCGGTTCCTGGTTATATCCATGACCACATGGTGGATGTTGAGTGTGCTGTTGGATTGTGTTTTTTGTATCTTACCAATGAATCATTGCTGAAGACTTTCATTCACCATTGTAAACTTGTAAGTTAAGTTTCTCTAATCACATACAGAGTATCTTCCAAAAATATCGCTATCATTGAATTGTTAGTAGTGAATGACTCATAACAAATGTTATTCATTGGCCCCTGTGCCTCTCAAGCAAGCGTTTGTTTTAGAAAGCACCGATACTGAAATGCAAGTCGCGTACAGTCCAGATCAATTAAAAAACTGTTGCGTTACTTATTTAAAAAAATCCAATTTACCAAGTGGTCAAACCTTGGTTCAAGTCTGCTATCGCAGGACTTGATATGTAATAAAGAAAATATAAATTGAGATGCAACTATATATAGGATGTGGATTTGAATAAACAAGAAACCCAATCCCACAGGCTTGATGCTATCAAACCATGCATGTTCCAATCACCTTTAGCTACCTTGTTATGTATGTTTCTTCACATTCTATCACTGGGACAGGTGCTGTTGGTACGGAATAGCCTCAAGCAAAACTTTCGATAAACATCAAATATATCGCTCCGGCTGAATTAAGGGGGTACTACACCCTTGGCCAATTGTATGCCTATTTTTGCATTTTTCGCAAAAATTATAGCACATTGGTGACAAGTACGATATGTATATTATAGGGGCAAGGACTACAACTACTGTACTGAAAATTCAGCAACTCAAAGCAAGTAGTTATTGATTTATTGATCAAATATTGGTTTTCCCTCATTTTTGACTGTAACCCCACAACTGTTGTCTGTGTTGAAATAAAATTTACAGTGCAGTAGTTGTAGCCCTTGCCCCTATAATATACATATCTTACTTGTCCCTAATGCGCTATAATTTTTAAGAAAAATGCAAAAATAGGCACAAATCTGGGCAGGGGTGTAGTACCCCCTTAAAGAAGTAAAACTAGATTTCTTTGCACTAAAACAAAAAATTAATAACCTACGTTGCTCCTTGTAAGGAGCAACATCGTAGGTTATTTAGAAATGGCTGATTTCTGCAGTCACTGGACTGATAACGTAATCCTTTGTTGAACAATTGGATCATTGGTTCTATTTCTTATATGTTTTAATCGTAGAACTGCAACATAATAAACTGCAGTAAGACCGTCCTGGGACAAATTCATGCAAATCGAACACTGCTCTACTTAGATTTTATCATCGGGTGTTGCGGTCGTAACAATTGTATTACAGTGTTACTGATAGCTACTTTTCTGCTCTGCTCTATAGATGTCACATGCAAGTAGGTCATGGTAGGATGAATGATGATAACCTGAAAGTTACCATAATTTCTTGCGTCGATGTCAAATATTAATAAGCATGCATTTATGAAAAATAACGGTGTTAGAGTGCAATATTAGTAGATACTGATTTGCCTTTGTTCATATATGGTGAGAAAGTAGATTTATCATCGTCATCATCCTACCATGACCTACCTAGCCTTGTTTTGTAAAAGCAACATAAAAACCGCCCAACACGTAATAACGCAATCCACTAATTCTCGTGATTCACAATACAATGCGCCGCCATCGGTTACTCTTGCTAGTCCATTTTTGACCTCAAGGGTCGACATCGCCTTCCTAGCCACCATTGGATTTTTACGCGAGTGTGATAATACGATCGTAATAATGCTGAAAACAGCTCCACGAAGGATTCCGTGTGATCATGATCAATAGATGTACTACAATTATTGTAAACTGCTGTTTAGTGTTCATTCGCGTTTATGATATAATTATATGGACATTTAAACACACATTGACATGTTCCTGTGTTGTATTCGTATTATGCGGGATTCGGATGTCGACATTTTCCCATGATGCACTGCGTATTTTGGCCTTTCCCCAGCTACCGCTGGTGGCGCATCGTATTGTGAATCGACCGAATTGACTCTTCGTACCATCTGTCCATAGTCGACATTATACTAAAGAGTGTGATCGGAATCCGTCCCTCACGTGAGGGACGGACATCAATAGATTAATTGCTGTGTTTAATTAACCCTTGTTAAAATTTATTCCTCTAAGTTAGGTTAATATATAACCCTTCAACCAATAGTTATTTCATGCATGAAAATGTTGCCACATGTGCATCAATTATTTCACTATATAAAATTTTCACGTGTGAGGGACGGAAATCAATAGAATAAGCAATCACCACCATTAGTTACATCTTCAAGTTTTCTATTGAAACTTATACACATGTTTAATCAATATATACTTTTCATGAAAGAGTAATGTTCCATCTCCCCAAAAATTAAGAAATTTGACTCAGTTTGTTTTCAAGGCGTCTATGAAGCGGGTCCAAAGTTTATGTGAGGGACGGACATTTTCTATGTGAGGGACGGACAAAATGTTACAAAATTTCAAATTTGGCAAGATTTCTCCAAATCCACCACTAATGCTATCCTTGACATCTAAATGAAATGCAGTTGTCAAAATAATTCAAGTTCAGTGGAAATATCATATGATTATACCCCCTAAATACTTGTGTGAGGGACGGACAGCTTGTCTGTGAGGGACGGACATATGATGGCCTAAATATCTTATTCAGTGTGTATTTCACTTTTAATTTCAAATTACACAGAAGTTTTACTTCATGCTGTTTGTTTTCAATACCCAATTGTAGTTTTACTGATAAAGAAGCAGTAATTTACAATAATATTAATTTTGATAAGTTGGTGTGAGGGACGGACAGACCCTCTTTTTTAGCAACAGGACCTTCAATTCCAAATATTTGGGAGCATGGCCTTCTGGGATTGGCCTGAATTTGTTTTAGACAGACTCTCTGACTGGGTAGAAGCATTGGGTTTAATATTTAGTGGCCAAATATTTTCACTCAACATACATTGGTACCTGTACATCCAAAATAAGTTGGTGTGAGGGACGGACATGTTGGTCCCTTAATTAATTAAGGACTAATAACTCTTAGATTTAAAGATTGGTAATTTTAGTTTCTTTATCTCTAGTAAGGTGAGCACTAATATTGATAGATAGGGTGTATGCTATTTTAATTCCTTAGAATATTTCTCAGAGAAACAACTTTTTGGATTTTTTTCCGTGAGGGACGGACAAAATTTCTAGCATTCACCTTCCATGACCTCCAACTCTCTTCTGAAAGACATCTAATTAAAAATCTCATTGATATTTCATGTGGCAGGGGTTGCACTATTGATATGTAAACAAAAATATTTTCACTCAACATACATTGGTACCTGTACATCCAAAATAAGTTAGTGTGAGGGACGGACATTTCCGTCCCTCACATTAATTAAGGACTAATAACTCTTAGATTTAAAGATTGGGAATTTTAGTTTCTTTATCTCTAGTAAGGTGAGCATTAATATTGATATATAGGGTATATGCTAATTTAATTCCTTGAAATGTTTCTCAGAGAAAAAACTTTTTTGGATTTTTATCCGTGAGGGACGGACAAGATTTCTAGGGTTCACCTTCCATGACCCCTCCTATCTTCTGGAAGACATCCAATTAAAAATCTCATTGATATTTCCTGTGGTAAGGGTTGTAGTAATAATCTGTAAACAAAAATTGACAATAGCATCTAATCTCTTTCTAAGAGAAGTATTTTCATAATAGTGCAACATAGTGTCCGTCCCTCACGCTACAAATAATGCACGCAACTTTAGCGGCACGGAAAACACAAAATTTGAGACAAATTTTTCTTTTTTCTTTTAGATTATTAAAATATAATCCTTTCCGCCAAATTAAAACCATTTTTTATGGAAATTTGAATAAATCCTATTTTTTCACCCAATGTTACCCAATTTCCGATCACACTCTAAACCCCATCTAGTTGGTAAAATATTGACAACGAGCACGTGCTCCTTGTTAACATGCCGCTTGACACTTTATTATTAGTCTAGCTAATTCACTTTATTAGTCTAGCTAATCATAGGTATTGACATACCTAATTCACTAAAATGGGGTAAAATTGCCAATTTTGTTGCCCGTATCTTCGCAACGGATTGTCCGATTCAGGCAGTTCAAAAAGTTACAATTCTTAGAGAAAATATTACTCCAGGGTAGGTTTGAAATAATCATGTAGTCACCCTATTAGGAGTAGTTTT
The DNA here is from genome assembly GCF_039555335.1 of Amphiura filiformis. NCBI lineage: Eukaryota > Metazoa > Echinodermata > Ophiuroidea > Amphilepidida > Amphiuridae > Amphiura > Amphiura filiformis. The sequence continues at coordinate 38,937,786 of NC_092632.1, read as the reverse complement.
AAGGGAAGGAAATTGCATAGGTTTCTAAACTTGTCAAGTAGTTAAGTGAGTTAAATCGTACATTATCTCTTATTTTAAGTTTGCAGTAGTCAAATAGAAATAAATTATAATATAACTACTTTATTTTGATATCTTTGGTAATCATTGTAGATGGGACATGTGTTGTACCATTATCTAATGTTAAAATCGTTTGAACTGCAAATGACAACACACTCGGACGCACAATTGGTCGAAGCGCTTGTATTGTCCGTTTAATCGTGTTCTTTGCACACATGGCTTACTGTTCTGCCTCTCAACCCTCGATATTTTGAGCATGGCACATTCAAGTATTTCACTCCATACGGGTTTGCGAACCGACCTTGTTTCCAAATAATATCGTCTTTTTTGTTCTTTTATTCACCCATTGAGATCTACGGCTCATTTGGCAGCGTATTATTCCATCATTCATGGCACATTGATATCGTATTATAATATAAAGAAGAGTCATTCATCTAAAACATTCGAACCTATACAGACAGGCAAACTTAATACACTTGATTTGGGGATTAGAGCATTAAGGAAATACATTTTATAATTTGATACGTGGGTTTTTGATAAATCATATGGTTTAGAAATGTAAATTTAACTGAGGGTTGATGTTAATGAACCTTCCTCACATTAACAAGAGAAGTGATTCCACCTCGAAGGTAACTTTGTAAACATCTTTGAATTAATCATAGATTTTCTTGAACTATTTACTTGTGTCTTAGTTATTTGAATAGCCTGGTATTCATAACCTATATTTTGAACCTTGGTGAGAACATAAATGCAGTTGCACTGGAAAAAAAACCACACCACTCAACAACAATGAAACACACAATAATAAGCAAAATTTGGTCTTTATTCTAAGCATCTCATAATGGATCCAAGAAAAGGACCAGAGTACTTGTTTACCGTAGCCCAATACCAGTTTCAGATGTTTTGGGCATGCGTGAGATGCGTAAAATGCGTAAAAATTAATTAATTTCTTTTGGACTCTTTTATTGAGCCGATTTTAACTTTAAATATTCTAATACGCGTATTTCCCATTGATATAATTATATACCATTGTTTTTGATCTTTTATAAAAATCTAAATTTGAGCCACGGAAGAGCTCACGGTGAAGTGAGCCAAAATAACTCTACTTTTTCAGTCACCATGTACCTCATACATGTTGTCCGTAGGACAATGACCGCAGGGGCGTGTGCTGATTTTAAATCGTTAATCTTCTTAACACTTAGCAATACAATAGAATAATATCGATTCTTGTCAAGCAACATCAGTACTATAACCTCTTACAGCTCACCCAAGAGTCTGAACAAATATATTCTTTAACCAGATAATTGACAAACATGATATCATTAAGATCGTTCCATTCTCTGGGTTTCCTTTCAGAAATATCACATTGTAAATCTGTGTTTCATGAAGACACAAAAATTCAGCGTTAAATGTGAACAAAGAGCGTGTTTATAGTGAGACAATCTTTCCGTTATTTAGCTAAACTACCGCGCAATCTAGATTTGCAATGGTTAGTAAAACATAAACAAATATAGACTGCGTGGCAGTCCAGCTAAATACCATAATCTGGCTCACTATAAACACGCTCAAAGTTCCATGTGTACTAGCTAATAAGTCCATTGTTTATTCCACTGTTACCCTCCCACACTGAAACAGATGGAAGCTCTAGAGTATTTTGATATAATAATGCTCTGTGGAATCCTCGTTATAATATTTGGCTCATCATCATGACAATGGAGAAGAAATTGAAGAAAAAGTATAATCAATAAGTGTCATGATCAACTGCATCTTCATTATTTTATTCAGTTGATTTCATAGCTGTGCAATGAATAGGAAGTCAGACGACTTATTATTTTTAAATTGTTGAACGATAATATGTTGCCTAATGTAGCAACACAAGTAGCAGCTTTCCATAAAGAAAACACCCGCGTAAGAGGCCTCTGTTTTTTCTCCTCCTGTTAGGGGTGGTGCAATAATTATGTGTACCCTGGGGTGAATTCTCAAAATGGTCTGCCAAAAATCGCTTGCCCCCCCTTTGGCCATGCCAAAAACCTTTGCCCCCCCCTTTCGACGTGCCAAAAACCTTTGCCCCCCCTTTGACGTGCCAAAAATCTTTGCCCCCCCCTTTACACATGCAAGATTTTTGGGAACCCAAATTTAAAACCTTAAATAGTCTTAACATATAATGCGAGCGCAGCGAGCAGGAAATTTTGCATATTTGAACGTGTTCGTAACGTTTTCCTACGCCTTTTTAGGGCGTTATATAGAAACGGTGCCCAAAATATCTGTGCCAAAAATTGTTGCCCCCTTTCGACCTGCCAAAAATCGCTTGACCTTTCGACCTGCCAAAAATGCTTGCCCCCCCCCCCCTTTGGCCTGCCCAAAAATCTTTGCCCCCTATAATTCACCACCCCGGGTACACATAATTATTGCACCACCCCTTAGAGTGGTGCGAAATATATATATGCAGTATACTTCCCAACAGCGTATGATCCTAAATGCAGATCCAAAACACCTCATCCAACCCCGACCCTACCGTAAAGTAATGGCAGCGTATATGACATTCATGTTTGATACTATTCAGTATCGAAGTTACGTAATGTTACTATGTCAACGGGATCACGCGCTAGAGTAATGAACCACGATCGAAATGATCACCACATAAAGTATATGGCACTCGAAGGCATACCAAAGTAGCGTGATCCGGTAACCAAGAGAATTACGTAACCACTTCGATGCTGAATAGCGCAACAGACAACTTGTTGCTTAAGGAGTGTGCGCGTGTCTGTTCGCAAATGACAGGGATCTTATTAAACAGTAGATTAACCTCTAAGCTATTGGGGCCATAGAGAGGGATGAATATGGGTGAAATTTAACGAACCACTACAGACACAATAACAGTTGTAAATCCGTTTTCTTACCGGAAGAGTTTATCTCTATAGGCTGTCTTAAATAAATTTGGTGTCGGAAAAAATAATACCAAATGTTTCGTGATACCGTTGGAATCGGCATAACATGTACTTTCGCCCTATATATTGCTTCCAGTCCCAAACGGAGGTGTGTGTGTGGGGAGGAGGGGAGGGGTTGAGTAAAAGGTCATCGAACGTTACACAGGAGCAAATTGCAAACTTGCTCAAATTTTGCTAACAGGCATACCAATGTATTACTGAAGGATTCAAAAAGTTCTTGAGTTCTTTCCAAAAAGGTTAATCCCATTAAAACTTTTTCTCCATCAATGGATATTTTGATATCGGTGGAAACGTTGTCATTTTATATATATACATATTAAATATATGTAATATATAATCTTAATTAATTAATCTTAATCTTATAATTTTATTTGGATCTTGTTGAAAAATATATGTCTAATAACCCGCTTATTTTTGTCTCGTATCAAAATGGAATAGAATACTGGCATGAAACTTCATAGGTGGGTTGTGGGGTCATTCAACCAAAGTGAATCACGGCACAGAAGTGCTTGATGCATTTTCGAAAAGTAAGAGGTTATTGAATATTCCGTTCTGAAGACTATGTACCTTCGAATAGCCATATAATCCTACAGTTTCCTGAGGCACTTTTAATTGACTGGATATTCACGGCACGGCATGTTCATTATTACACAGCCGTGACGTTAGTCACGGCTGTGTCTTTTTTCTTACAGGTTCTTTCTTCTTTCTTTCTTCTTTCTTTAGTCTAGCCGAGCGGCGGCTAGACTCCTGTTTCAGTAGTTTCTTAGTCTAGCCGAGCGGCGGCTAGACTCCTGTTTCTGGGCGATTTCTTTCTTCTTCTTCTTCTTCTTCTTCTTCTTCTTCTTCTGTCAACATTTAACATAATTTGCTCTAGCTCCTTTATTATTTGACCGATTATGACCAAACTTGGGCACAAGCTCCACTACCCCAGCCTTTACATTTGACATGACCCATTTGGGGTCAAACGTCATGCATGAGTAATTTTGGCTAAAAATGTGATTTTTACCAAAAATGCTTCTTCTCCTACAGATTACATAGTACAGTAATGAGATTTATACATTGACCTTGGCTATAGCCGGGGCCTATGGGGTCCTCACAGATTTGGGGTCAAAGGTCATTAAGGGGTATTTTCGGCACATAACCAAATACCTTCAAAATGCTTCTTTTCCTACAGATTCTATGGTACAGAGATGCGACTGACACATATGCATTGACATTAGTTGGTGTCTATGGGGTCCTCACAGATTTTGAGTTCAAGGTCAAACAGGGGACAAAAATGGTTGATTACTGAAAATCACTTTAAAATTCAATATTTTCTGCATATTACGTGCTGTGATCATCAGAATAATGCCAAAAGGGCTCTAGCATTATGTTCATATACGATTGTAATCAGATTTGGCTTAAACATGGAGGAGGGGTCTGTTTTGGGGTCAAAAGGGGTAAAATTCTAAAGTTTGTCCAATTTAAATGAAAATTAGTATATGTGATCTTGATATGATTCAAAATATATTGGAGGTCATTTCAAGGTCACCAGAGGTCAACGAAAGGTCAAAAGGGGTCAAATTCTAATATTTGTCCAATTTAGATGAAAATTAGTATATGTGATCTTGATATGATTCAAACTATATTGGAGGTCATTTCAAGGTCACCAGAAGTCAACTAAAGGTCAAAAGGGGTCAAATTACAAAGTTTATTCAATTTGAATGAAAATTAGTATATGTTATGTGGATATGATGCAAAATGTGGTGAAGGTCATTTCAAGGTCATCAGATGTCATTTCAAGGTCACGGCTAGACTTCGCAGCCTTACTAAGGATGCAATATATCTAGTTTCTTCTTCTTCTTCTTCTTCTTCTTCTTTCTGTCAACATTTAACATAATTTGCTCTAGCTCCTTTATTATTTGACCGATTATGACCAAACTTGGGCGCAAGCTCCACTACCCCAGCCTTTACATTTGACATGACCCATTTGGGGTCAAACGTCATGCATGAGTAATTTTGGCTAAAAATGTGATTTTTACCAAAAATGCTTCTTCTCCTACAGATTACATGGTACAGTAATGAGATTTATACATTGACCTTGGCTATAGCCGGGGCCTATGGGGTCCTCACAGATTTGGGGTCAAAAGGTCATTAAGGGGTATTTCCGGCACATAACCAAATACCTTCAAAATGCTTCTTTTCCTACAGATTCTATGGTACAGAGATGCGACTGACACATATGCATTGACATTAGTTGTTGTCTATGGGGTCCTCACAGATTTTGAGTTCAAGGTCAAACAGGGGACAAAAATGGTTGATTACTGAAAATCACTTTAAAATTCAATATTTTCTGCATATTACGTGCTGTGATCATCAGAATAATGCCAAAAGGGCTCTAGCATTATGTTCATATACGATTGTAATCAGATTTGGCTTAAACATGGAGGAGGGGTCTGTTTTGGGGTCAAAAGGGTAAAATTCTAAAGTTTGTCCAATTTAAATGAAAATTAGTATATGTGATCTTGATATGATTCAAAATATATTGGAGGTCATTTCAAGGTCACCAGAGGTCAACGAAAGGTCAAAAGGGTCAAATTCTAATATTTGTCCAATTTAGATGAAAATTAGTATATGTGATCTTGATATGATTCAAAATATATTGGAGGTCATTTCAAGGTCACCAGAGGTCAACTAAAGGTCAAAAGGGTCAAATTACAAAGTTTAATCAATTTGAATGAAAATTAGTATATGTTATGTGGATATGATGCAAAATGTGGTGAAGGTCATTTCAAGGTCATCAGATGTCATTTCAAGGTCACGGCTAGACTTCGCAGCCTTACTAAGGATGCAATATATCTAGTTCTTCTTTCTTCTTTCTGCCGACCACTACATTTGCTCTAGCACTTACATGCTTGTACCGATTTTGACCTAACTTGGTCACAACCATCATTGACCATGCCCCTACATGTCCTATGAAACTCGTGGGGTCAAAGGTCAAGCAAGGGTCAAAGGGGTCAAAAACGTGATTTCAACTCAAAATGCTTCTTCTCTCACAGATTACGTAGGAGAGTGACACCACTTGCACACATGCATTGTTATTATCCAGTGTCTATGGGGTCCTCACAGATTTGGGGTCAAATGTCATTAAGGGGTCACTTCCGGTATAAAACGAAAAACCTTCAAAAATTTTTATTTGCTAAGAAAAACATAGGACAGTAACGGTATGTTTACAAATAAATTGTAGTTACTCTGCATATGTGGTATTTTTTATTTAGGGTCAAAGGTCATTAAGGGATACTTCCGGTTTAAAACGAAATTCCTTTAAAATGCTTCTTCTCCCACAAATTACGTATGACAGTGACGCCACTTGCACACATGCATTGTTATTACCCAGTGTCTATGGGGTCCTCACAAATTTGGAATCAAAGGTCATTAAGGGGTCACTTCCGGTATAAAACGAAAAACCTTCAAAATTTTTTATTTGCTAAGAAAAACATTAGAGAGTGATGGTATATTCACACGTGAATTGTGTTTACCTATTGTACATGTGGTATTTTTTCATTTGGGGTCAAAGGTCATTAAGGGGTCACTTCCGGTCTGAGACGAAAAACCTTCAAAACGCCCCTTTCTGCCACAAATAACATGCCACTTGGACCCATACATTGACATAAGCCAATCTCTATGGGCGTTTTATATATTTTGAGGTCAAAGGTCATTAAGGCGTCAAAACACGGCTGTGTTCGTGGTCTTAGACCACAGCTAAGTCTAGTTATTACTCTTTCATTCCAAACAAACGGACCGTTTAGCCTGGAAGGAGAATTGAATATTGTTTGAAGGAACTGTGGCCCACAGCTTTGATTATTTCCATAACCTTGAAATTCCCTTTGTCATCATTATTACTAGTGTCGTCTTAATGTGCTCTGAATCCAGACATGATGCAGTCATGTCTACAGTAGAATTCATCTCGACCTTTGCAGGACTTAAACCCCATTAAAAGCTATTAAACCAAGATAACACTCATTGAAGCAGCTCAACTGATTAAATCAGATCTTCTCTGGTTGTGCACAAGTGTCTGTTTTCAATGTGCGACGTCGCAATAAAGCTGGTATTATAGCTTCAGTTGGGTAACCGATTATAAAGGAAACGAAAGGAAACAATGGTATGTGTATATTTGTTCACGAAATGAGACAAAGACCTGCTTTTTGTTAACCAGCATTCTTCAAAATGAGCAACATAATGATTGTTGACTTAACACGGTTTGGAAATAATTTCTTCATATTTTTGGTGTTATCTGTCGTTTACATATCCTTCCTAAAACACAAAAGTGCGACCCTCTCCAAACATCTAAATTAGCTAAAAATTTAGGACATGTTACAAAACTATATTTTCTAGAACCTATTTAGAATAGTTTAAATGTAGCTTTTACCGTTTTTTTGTGGCATCCTTCAGAAGTGAGCGGTCCGATACCAATATTTTCGGTCAAATCTCCATTCAATTAACACGGGGAGTTGGCTAGCTATGCCTTGCCCTCACTCATAATGCGACCATTTCTGAACATCTAACCTAGCTGTAATTTTAGGTCATGTTAGAGAAATATATTTGCTAGAAGTTTTGGAGAATGAATAAAATATTGGCTGGTTATTTTTCACACAGTGATGTTAACTAGGCAAGTGTCCATTCTTCCAACATACATCATTTGTAAAGGTCACGCGTCAATGGTGAGAGCACTGTGTATTGTGTATAGGAAAACGGACAGTAACTGCAGTATGATCAATTTGGCACTGCTGCTTAGAATGCACCCATATGGTTGCACATCATTAATACGGCACTGTGTAAAAGTATGCTGTGTAAAATGGCAGCTATTCAAGTGCAATTCTCTGTTATGGGCAGTTCTGTAGTTGCGGATGTACATTCAGAGGACGTTGAGGATCCAGAACTTCTAAATTATTGAGGCTTTTGAATTTTTAACTCTTGTATTTGAAGTATCTCTGATAGAAGTGTAAAACCTGAACATTTATTTCCAATCCCATTCTTAGTTGGCATGACAGGTCACAAAAACAGTTGCGGACGTATTCACAGAAAGTAAACTTTTTCAGTTACAATTGCTCCGTAGTGTTCAAACCTTTCATGGAAACTGATTCAGTTTTCATCTATTCATGGGGATTCAGAAAAAGAACAGTTTGCACTATCAGCAATATCAAATTATGAGATAAAAACGAGTTTCAAATTTTGACCATTTGGTTGACATAATTACGGAACTGCCCTTATTAAGTTGTTCAATTCAAGATCCAGGTAGTCATAAAAGATGAAATTCGGTCAGACTTGAATCCACATTACTACAATTATTCTTAGCAAACACAGACCAATTCACAGAAAGCGTTTCAATATCGGGTTAACGTTTCATTACTTTTATATAACCCGACATTATTAAAACTTTCCGCCCAAAACAAACACCTTTTTTTTTGTTATTGTTTTGCTCAGTTATTGACTTTTAAAAAATCCTCAAAATTTCCCAAAAAGTGATACAAAGAAGATTTCAAAAGGTCCTGGAATAGGCCCTTTTTTGATAAAACAAAATTGCATCAAAACACAAATTTCATAGAATATAATTTTTGACGGGATAAACTGCTACCATGCCAATAGACATAATAATTGCTCTCGCGTCATCTGCTAGGTTCCTTTTTTTAGTTGTGTGCGCCAACTTTTGTAGAGGGTATCAAAATTGGCACTAATTAGTTTTGATGCTTAAAAAGCCTGCGTCTTCCAAATGCAACTTACGGTAGTTTCGAAATGACCATAATTATTGTTATTTAAATGTTTATGACATTAATAAAAAAATATTGTGCAGATCCTATGTTGCAATTTGATGTAGCAGTCATGTCCATACTCACTGAAATCTGATGGGCACCAATCATTTTGGTACATAATTTTGCATGCATAAATACCGCCATTGAGTTTTAAAAAAATAATTGGATTTGATAAGAAACCATGTGTCATCTACATAAACCATAAACTATACATGGTAAAATACCAGAAAAGGTTGACAGAACTATGCACTCAAATTTCTCTATCGGCGAAACGGGTGACCCTCATGGAATATCCCATGCATTGTTGATTTAATTTACCGCCTTAAAGCCTGTAATGTTTTTCTTCTAAAATGATAATATGCAATCATTATGAAAGTTCCCAATACATTTGGACGCGAAAAACATTGGGAATTTGCAAAGAAACAACATCATAAACTTCACCTCTATCACTCGAAACATCTCGCACTATTTGGATTAGGACAGCGAGTGCGGCCTCAGAGTTAGTCTCCTACGCGGCCAGTTTGGTTACGCTCCCTCCACATGTGGAGGGAGCGTAACCAAGCTAGTTTTGTAGGAGACTACGGTTTGCGATCGTGGCCGACATAAAGTCATAATCTAGAAAATTATGACTTTATGTCGGACCAACAGAAAATCGTCCTGTTTTACTACAAATAGGACGAATTTGACAGTTTGCTCATAGATTTAAGTTAGAACATGTGTAAGTATTACAAATATGCCAAAAAATCGGTTTTGAAAAAAATAAAGGTAAATTCTGAAAAAAGATCGTACATTAAGGCTTTAATTAATTAGGTGTCATGTCATCTCGGCAAAGATTGAATAGGTCGCAATACTGATTAGGAGTTTGGCGTAAACAGCCGGGACAGAATCTATTAAATTGCTAGGTCTGTTTGGCCAAAATTAGTTTACTTCCCTACTTTCAATATACCCAGATGAATGAGAGTATACACAGTTTTATTTAGAACTGCACATACAAATAACAGTCTGCCAATTACAAAGACCTTCCTTTAAAAACAGGCAAAATCTATGTGTTAAAATCATGTTCTTTCCCTTAATTATCCTGTATATCAAGTAACGTAACAAGGTGTTTCATTTGTAAAGGTGTAAAACATATACATATAACGTCTTCAGAGAGCTTTGAAGCAAATACTTTAACGAAGGGCTATTGACAATTATTTATAATGGTACACTAATCTTGATATGGTTTCCCAGTTATATTCAATGGATGTTGAGTGTATTGTCGTGTGTAGCCATCCCTTTTTTTTGCATCTTACTATTGAACCATTGCTGAAGACTTACATAAATGACCTTGGGCACAGTGATCAATGATACACAATTGTAACTTGTAAGTTAAGTTTTTCTAACCATATAAATGGCCTGCCACGCACAGATCACACTGATAAAATATCGCTCCCGTGAATGACTCGTAACAAATGTTATTCATTGGCACCTGTGCCTCTCAAGCAGGCGCTTGTTTTTAGAAAGCACCGGAATTACACACTGAAATGCAAGTCACGAACAGTCCAGATCAATTAAAAAATTGTAGCGTTATATAACCTATTAAAGAAAATCCAATTGGCCGAGTGGTCAAAGCTTGGTTCAAGTCTGCTATCACAGGGCTTGATATGTAATAAAGAAAAATATAAATTGAGATTCAACTATTATATAAGATGTTGATTTGAATAAGCAAGAAACCCGATCCCACAGACTTGATGCTATCAAATCATGCATGTTCCAATCACCTTTGCTAGACACTTTGTTATATCTGTTTCTTCACATTCTATCGTGGGGACAGGTGCTGCTTGTACGGAATAGCCTCAAGCAAAATAGTCGATAACAACATCAAATCTATCGCTCCAGCTGAATTAAAGAAGTAAAACGAGATTTCTTGGCACTAAAACAAACAAAAAATTAAGAGGAATTTCTTTGCCGAGCAATTGACTAAAGTTTTGAAGAGGTCCATCTATACCTTGTGTTTAATTATTAAAGATACAATGAGTATTAATGCATACTTAAATCGTAAGTGAAAAGCGAACGAGTTTTGATATTAAAATGAGCTGTATCACTATTTCCTGTTTTCGAAAAGCATTCATTGCTCAAAAAGTTTTTTCATGACTAGTGGGTAATATAATACAGCTTCACATTTTACAATGTGTCATTCTAATCACATAGTAAGCGCAATACATATCTTTAACATATCCGTATATCAAGTATCCAGCAAAAGTAGAAAGGTTCACAATAAAATGGACGCTTTTTTGCTAGTCCGCAAGTAACGGTTAATAACCTATGTTGCTTCTTTTAAGGAGCAACATAGGTTATTTAACAAATGACTTCTGCAATCACTGGACTGACAACGTAATCCTTTGTTGAACATATGATCATTGGTTCTATTTCTTATATCTTTTAATCGTAATAACTGCAACCTAATAAACTGGAGCAAGACCGTCCTGGGACAAATTAATGCAAATCGAACACTGCTCTACTTTGATTTTATCATCAGGCGATACGGTCGTAACAATTGTATCCCAGTGTTACTGATTGGTGCTTGTCATCTATTTAGATGTCACATGCATGTAGGTCATGGTAGAATGATGGTGGTAACCTGAAAGTTACCGGATATTTTTTGCCACGTCAACGTCAAATATTAAGAAGTGGCATTTATGAAAAATAATGGTGTTAGGGTTCAATTAGTAGATAATGATTTGCCTTTGTTCATGTATAGTCCAAACATCAAGTAGATTTACCACGCTTGGCACTCGAAGCGTCCAACGCGTAATAACGCAATCCGCGCTGATTGATGCGCTATTTCGTGCGATCTGTCCATAGTCGACAGTATATACTAAGCCCCATCCAGTTGGCAAAATGTTGAAAGCGAGCAGGTGCTCCTTATTAATATTCTGTTTGACACTTTCTTATTAGTCACTTTTGAATTAGGTGCTACAAATGGTGGTTCCCTTTCAGCTACAAATATTTGAAGTGTGTTTATTAACAAAAAATGTTGAAACGAACGTTGGTATTTCATGTATTTTCAACAGGTTAGTATTATTTGTTTGCATGCAGTGTACGTAGTTTTTACACACCTCGTTAACTTACAAGCCCAGCGTATACGTATCCATATCCTACACTTTAATATTGTTGATTGCATTGTTTCAATGCAGAGAGGAAGAAACTTTAGTCCACAAAATGTCTCAGTGCTTTTACAATGGTCCCTAAATGGTTTAATTAGATTCTGCAAGGTTAAATGGTGGTGGGAGAATGATTATGTAGGGTGACAGAAATTACAAGCCTTAGAAGCCAACTATCCTCCGAGGTCTGGAGAAATAACGGTCACCGGATGACCTTGAATCGCGCCAAAAGTGTTGACTTGTGTGTTCATTAAGTGTTTAAATGCTAATATGTTTTTTAGGGAGTAACCAAGTGATCTTATTATTGCAATTGACATTCCTGAGTCCCATAATCCTTGCAAGACGTCAGATATCGTTTACTGTTATTTTCATTAAATCACCACCTCCGTTGCATGCTCTGATGCTTGATGTTTGATGTCTTGACTCCTAGAATGTTTCCACTTGTCCAAGGAGACGGACGAAATCGTGCTGTGCAGATGTGTGTGCGCGAAGAATAGAAGACTGCAAGTAAAAAACATCCTCATCTTAAAGCTGATGATGGGTGGTGGTTTGCTGCTTCCAACGGGAGTCTGTTCCAAAGTGGATTGGTGCGGATGAAGAAGGAGAACTTAAATGTATCACGAGAAACTTATATTGGATGACAACGGAGGTGATGGCTTGATCTGACTGGTAGTGAGTGAAGCTGAACAATAGGGTGGAAAACTGACATTGATGAGGTTGTAGTGAAATTTGAAGAACATGCTGCATTGGTGGAGTACTCGCCTGGTAACTAGTTGATCAAGATCGAGTTCTTGCAACCTTCTTCCGCAACCATTTCCCTGATATCTAGCAGAAACCGGCTGATTAAAGCATTTGGCAACCATTCTAAAGGAATGTTCAGCAATGTTGAAATACTTTTGTGACAAAAGATTGCAATATTGTTTTGTGTGTACTTTACCAATCAGTTTCACAGGTACAAATTATGTGAAAAACTATAGCAAGACGTCTTTCAAATATTACATCTTGCCTTATGCTGTTTTCAAACTTTCCTGCCGCTTGCCGCTTTGCCGCTCTGAAGATGATTTTACTTCACTGCGCAGTCGCACCAAAAACGCTAGCGGTGACCAGCGGCAAACCAATATATCGATCACTCCACCGCTTTGCCGCGGCGGCAGCACCGCTGGGAGTTGATTTCAAGTCAACTCGGAGCGGTGCCGCTCTGACGTATGAGAACAAAATACGATTTTGGAGCAGTGCTGAGCGGCAAGAGTGGCTTTCAGAGTCATGCCGCTGCCGCTTAGCGGTGTGCCGCTCCGCCTGCAGAAAAGCACAAGCGGCATGATGAAGCGTCATGCCGCTCAGCGGCAAGCGGCAGAAAGTATGAAACCAGCATTACACACACGCACATAGTCGGGAGGTGTCGCATACAGTAAAGTGACTGTGTTTGCTTTTGTTTGAAGGGAGTTACATGATTCGCTGATTGACTATTCATTCTATCTGCCGATAGTCTACAGTATATTAAGCCCAACCAATTGGCAAAATGTTGACAGCGAGTATTTGTTAACATTCCGCTTGACACTTTATTATTAGTCTAGCCAATTACTTTTGACTTGGGTGCTAACCATAAAAGGTAGTTTTATTCGTTTGCAACTTCGCGCAAAGTGTACACTGAACGTAGTTTTTACACACTTCGTTACCTTGCAAGTCCAGCGTATTATACTCCTTAGTATTGTTGATTGCAGTGTCAACTTTTACCTCGTTGTTTTGCTCAATCTGGTTGTTCTTTAGGAAAACGAGTAGCAAGTAGAGTTAAGACACTAGATTACAGGGGATAATGAAATATATATATCACATCATTTATTGAATTATCACCACAGCGCTGTACACTAGCATTTAACCACGACTGATGTGTTTGATGTGATCATTTATTAATGTTTCTCAATTCTATACCTTTACAATACCGACAGCTATCACACTAATATACACATATATTTTAAGCTATTTTTAGAGGTTAGAGGTTTAGAGGTTCTTTTCTTTATTAAATTTGTCATCTTTTTCTGTCATTTTTATTCTATTTTATAAACTGTTTATTTGTGTCAACATTGAGGGCGCTATTTACATATATTTTTAATTGAATTTAGCCCAATAATATGATACAAAGTAGGTTGAAATTTTGCTTGCTATATGTTACTCATTTTTATGTTTTAATGCCATTATACAAGTGTCTACCCCTTGTAAAGATGCAAACAAGATTGAAGATAATAGCGCCATCAGTGTTCAACTTTGCTTGAAAATGAATACAGTTCTACATGCCATCAAAAAACCATGTAACATGGTTAAAAACACAATAATATAAAATTATACAAAATAATTAAATATCCCTTGCATGATACAACAATAGATATTAAAAAGCAACATCATTAAATAACACATAGATGATGCTGGCGAACTGTGTTATGAAGAGTTAAGAGACCTTGTGTATAAAAATCAAAGATGTGGTGGCAGACTTCAAAAAATTGATTTTCTTTATACATTGCACATGGTTAGACATTGAGTCAACATGTATAAATTTGGTTAAAATTTTACCTCTTCATCTATGGTTACCATGGTAACGGCCAAAATATGAATTTACCCAATTTTCACTATTTTTACCCTTTTCACAACTGGAAAAATGCTTAAATATTAGGTCATATTTCTGTATGAAGAACGTGAATTAAAATAATCTTCTCCCATACAATGAAGTATCCACCCTTGTCCTTTCCAAAAATGAAGTAAACAAAACAATTAATTATTTCAATATGGTAGATACCATTTTGTAAAATAGGGTGTTTTTCATTAATTTAATTATGAAAAAAATGATCTTTTAAAAATGACGTAACCTCCAAAGTGGTGCTTTTTTTAAATTATTTTTTGCAGGGTAGGTAGATAAGGTATTGGTCTACCTATCTATAGAAAAAAAAGTTCTGGTAATTGTTTTACTGGAGAGCAGTGTTGCCAGAAACTTTGAACTTTTTAGGATTGTTGACATTATAAGGTAGTGTGGAAAAATATGAATTTTGAGCATTTACTTTCACTGAAAATCCTGATTAGGGTTGATAATGTACCAAAAGAAATTGGCATCAATACACCGTAAAGTGAGACACGATTTGATAATATTTTAATGACAGTGTTGCCAGAAAAAACGTCTCTCAGTGAAGCTGTTGCTCATCTTGTTATTACCTATCATACAGCTATGCTGAAAAATGGCCAAATAGACCAGGTTAAAAATGAGCTAGGTCCCACACATGAAAGGAGAAACTGAGGAACAAGAATGTATAAGGTAAAAATCCTGTATCCTGAAAACTTTCCTGTGAGGGCGCTTTTTTTTCAAAATGGCTGCCAAAATCCAATGAAAAGCAATTATGCTCTTTTAAAATAGGCGGATAAAAGATAGAATTTGTTAGATTATGGATTTGTATTTATGAAAGTAATGTATAAATAAGTCGGTATATTAATAAGAAGGTACCAGGAGGTCACAGTTGGGGACGCTTTTCAAAATGGCCACCCAAAATTCAAAGAAAAGCATTATACGGTTACCATAGTCAATTATGAGGTATAATTGACCAGATTTTAGTTTAAGTATTGATGTCAGTAATGTAACGCTAAATTAAGATTTCAATAGGTAGCTACCAGGAGGTCACAGTTGAGGACGCTTTTCAAAATGGCTGCCAAATCCATATATATGGTACACCGTCACTTAAGAGGCATAATTGAACTGAATTTGGATTAATATTTATCAAAGTACAGTATAATCAGCCACAAAGCCTCAGATAATGTTATTGAAAAAAATATTTGAAACATTGAAATAGTTGTCTTTGATGTAATCGTAGTCTTCAATCATTGTCACCTCTAAGTTATCGTTTTTCAAGATGACCACTAAAATGTCCACAGGAATAATTTATGTTCACAAAGGGCAACATATTAACTAAATATACTGCACTAAGAAAGTATCCTTACCCCAGGGGGCCACTCAACTTTGGAAGCGACGGTATGTGCCTGTCAACCCTCTTTAAAGTCGACTAATACCCGATGACCCCTTTTTTAAAAGTCATACCCGATGACCCCCCCTTTTTTTTTTAAGTCATACCCGATGACCCCCCTTTTTGGTTGCGGCTATCCAATGCCCCTCTTTTTTCTAGAAGAACATCATCAAAATGCAACAAAATAATGTCAAAACTTTCAAATTTTGCTCCATATTTTTCAAAAATTTCTACCCGATGACCCATTTTTTGAAATCTTATACTCAATGACCCCCTTTTTTTTTTTATTATACCCAATGACCCCCTTTTTTATTTTGTTTGTACCCAATGACCCCTTTTTTAAAATAACGCTTTGTTACCGATAGGCCCCTACTTCGCGACACCAGTAGGCACATACCCGTCACTTCTAAAGTTGAGAGCCCCCCCCGATCCAAGTTACACTTGGAAAAATAAGCACAATTATTTCAAAACTTAACCATATTGGGGTAAATTGGTTTTTGTAATAGATGCACTATCTAATCCTGCACATTATGACACCACATTGAATCCAATGTGACCTCAAGAAGAAAAGTTACATATACGATGTGCAAAAAGATTCCAACAAGCGCAACAAAGAGACTACACAGTTTCTTCGATGAAGCTTTATTTTAAAGCAATATTTATTTCAGTTTTACTTCTCTGTACTTTTCATAACTTGTATTTTTTTCTGCTCTTTTGTTTCAGTTTTCTTTTGTTCCTTTTCTTTTAAATCAAAGGCACACACAAATTAGCCATTTACCACTCTCAAACCAGATGTCTAGTCCGTGTTGTTTTGAATAGGCCAGTGTGTCACTTTTTAACTTTGCTTCTTGAAGTTACAGCAGAGGCAACTGGCATTGCATGTGCCGTTGACCCGATGACTTTAGTCAGGACATTTACACCTACCAGTCATGTATGAGGATTTCGCTTTTGCCAGTAGGCCTATATGCAAGACAATTGATCATTGTTGCATTTTTCCTTGACATAAAGCATCAAGTATGTTGAGAGACAAACAAGAGGTATGACAATAATGACATCCAAAGTTATCGCCAGGTAATCACAGTTGTCTTGTGATTTCAACAGTTTCTTTACCAACATCGAGAACAAAGCAGTCTATTGGTGTCAAAGAAGGAAAAGGTTTTAGCAGACTCAAAGTGCAGCTATCTTCTTTTCAGAGAATGCAACGTTTTCACAAAAGAAGATATATATGACCTATATGCCGCTTTGATTTCAGATAGGCTAGATAATGAAGAATAATTTTCTTAATGTAGTGATATCGATGTGAGTGATCTCGAAGATAAACACACAATAAAAGAATTCAGTGAAACCAAGAAGAGTATGAAATAAATATCCTGCCCTTTGTCAATAGTCAATACATAGGGACAATTCTCTGGTGGTCATTTTGGAGATTTGGTGATCATATTAGCCATCTTGACTCGCTATATAGCACTTTGTAGCTCGCTATATAGCACTCTGAAACACTTGCTTAGAGGTGACAATGATCAAAGACAACTATTGAATGATTCATCAAAGACAACTATTACATTCTCTTATCAAAGACAACTTTCTTTCTTAACACTTTTATATGTGGCTTTGTGGCTGATATCATGCAGCTCTTTTTGGTGGCCATTTTGAAAGGCAACCTCAACTGTGACCCCCGGTATCTTCCTATTATTACATTGACTTAATTTTACTGTACTGGGATCAAAATTAATTCAAGATCTGGTCAATTATACCTCTTTTTAAGTAACTATTTTAAGTTTAACGGTGTACTATGTTGGTCCGACATTTTGAAAAGTGCCCTCAGCTGTGACCTCCTGGCACCTTCCTATTAATATCTTGACGTATATTTACATTACTGCTATCAATGCTTAACCAAAATCTGGTCAAGCATAGTGGCGTAGCACCAGTTATCATATGGAGGGGGCACCAACCAATATGGGTGGCAGTCCGTTTTTTGGGATTCTTACAATTCAGATCGATTGGGGGCCATGTAACCCCGTGCCCCTATGACGTTACCTCATAAGTGACTATTTTAACCATATATATGCTTTTCATTGGATTTTGGCGGCCATTTTGAAAAGCGTTCCCAACTGTGACCTGTTGGTACCATTCTATTAATACCTTGACATAGTTATACATTACTTTCATCAATACAAATCCGAAATCTAGTCACTTTTATCTTTTATGCGACCTTTTTAAACGTATAGTAGCTTTTCATTGGATTTTGGCAGCCATTTTGAATAAAGCGCCCTCACAGGAAGTTCTCAGGATACATGGTTTTTATTTTTACCTTAAATTCTTGTTGCTCATGAAAAACTGGTCCAGAAAAACTTTGTGAGAATGTTTCCTTTCATGTGTGGTAACATTTTTAACCTGGTCTAACTTTTATTTTATGGAAAAAAACCTATCTTTATGGCAACACTGTTTGTCTATATTAAAATTACCAGAACTTTTTTTTATTTATTTGGGTACAGTACTATCTAGTCCAGCCACACTGAAAAATATAACGTATAAAAAGCACCACTTTGGGGGTTACAGCTCATTGAATATTGCTATATTTCAGAAAGTCAAAAATTACGAAAAACACCCCTATTTGAAACAATGGAATATCCCAAGTAGGACAGACTGTTTGTTAAAACAACTGTATTTTTAGAAAGCTTAGATGTTGCCAATTATGTCGTGGAACTCTCAAGGTTTACTTCTATTTTTCCTTTATATGGTGAATCCTGAAACTTGTTATTTTTTAGCCTTGTAAAAGTGCCGAAATAGTCTAAAACCGGTCATTTTGATGTTTTGGCCGTTGCTATGGTAACGAAGGTGCAGTGATGAAATAATTTTGATTTTTGTAGACTTTGACCAAAGTTGCATCCTGATATAAAGTAAGAAGAAATTCCATTTTTTGAAGTCTGCCAACTATTTTTGATTTTCTTTGATTGGTACGCAATACTACTCTTAACAGTAAAAGTTTGATTTGACCTTGAAATCACTTTCAAGATAAATCGAACAGCGAGGTTTCCGTGCACATTATCGGAAGAGTCAATTGACAAAGATGTCAATATTGTCTGGAGACCAGAGGCTATATCAAAGAAATGTGCATCCTTGGAGAATACCTGGGAAAACAGCACTCACTAAATAAGTGTAAAAGAGTTCAAGATAGTCGAAGTAAGGAAGCCTGATTTCGACAGTTATGCTTTAGTAGTAGTTTCAAGGGAAGGACATTTCACATTTGCATAGTTTGGTCAGGTAGTCAATATCCCTTATGTTAAGTCTGGAGTCCCGGGTCTGCAGCAGTCAAATAGAAATAGAAATATAACTACTTTATTTTGATAACTTGACAATCATGGTCGAAGTGACATTTTTTCTACCACTAATGCTAAACGCGAAGTGTGAGGTAAAAGTGTGAGACTTTCAAAGATTTTGTATATTAAATATTACTTTTTGGTGAATCGGTTATTTTCTTCTCTATGTATGCGTACTTTAGCAATCAGTTAACAAATACCAATTATATGAAAAACTATAGCAAGACGTCTTTCTCGTATTACATCTTGCCGGACACACAAATAGTCGGGAGGTGTCGCATACCGGAAAGTGTGTTTGCTTTTGTCTTAAGGCAGACATACAGGATGGTAGATTGAACGGCTAGTTTTGGGATAATGTATGTGAATAGTCGTCACCTAAGTACAGTATGTGAGAACCAAATAAAATTTTGCAGGCATCACGAAGAAAAAGATTCAAAAGATACTACAAGTGAGTCTCTTTTTCACCTAAACGCCTTCGCTATTTAACCGACTGGACTAGTCTTGATGTGGCAGTTCATATTAATAATATATTATGTATTGTAAATAATACCTTCGTTACATTATACTAGTAGTCATTCCAAAATATGCAAGACTTACGATTAGGATCTCCAAATTAGCGTTTTAAAATATCTACTTATTTTAAATACAACAAAAATTGTCTGTAATAGAGTCATTGTTTTGTTCTTTCATTAGTCAACTTTTATAATTTATAGGCCTTTAGAATATTTTGTAATTGTTTGTTATTACTAGACAGGTTAGAAAATTGTATTCAAATTGTGGAATTTTGTGATTACAATTATATTTAAAAATCAAGATTAATGCCAAATGCATTAAAAGTTGTATAGAAAGAGGTATATGGCTTCCGATGCCATAGTCGATTTTTTATCAATATAAATATGTTTTTAATCACGATGATCGCATTCCGTTGAACTCAAAATTATACGGATGTTTATTAGAATTAAAGTATTCAATAGTAAATGGTCATAAAAAAGTTTATTAGTGACAGTAAAAGTTTAGTACACCTATGCCTATGTTATTGAATGCAGCATATCTTGGCATAATTATACTGGCTCACTTCAATACTGAACAACTTTGATTTTGGAATCTACCAGTTTATTGATCGCGAAAGCCCGAGTAAAAAATTCGATTATGTATTTGCATTTTAGCAAGACTTTGCCCCAGTACTTTGACCCTAACACAGTGAAGCGATCACGCAAAATGAGTCTGATGTCGAACAAAATCAAAATTCAGTTTTCAATCTCATATCAGAGCCATATCAGAGCTTTATTTTGCTGAAAACCCCATCATTATTAGACTTAAGGTACCAGAGATATGACAATTTTAGTGTTGCTCAGAACAATAAAATACAAACGAAGTTGAATACTATTATTGATTACATCTCAAAATCAATATTCCCGACATCCGACTCATTTTGCTTGATCGCATCACCTGACTGTAAATCATACTTGTTTATCAATCCAATTTAACGGCAAGCACAAAGCATGAAAGTACAAAACGCGCTAAATGTACGTCCATGCACCAAGTGAGAGTTTAACTTTCGCGCCAGCGCAAAGAGCCGTTAATGGTAATATCACGTGCCAATAGGAATAAAACCATAGCGAGATCTGGGCAACCAATCATAAGCCAGATCCATTTAAAGATGCATTACATCATAGCCAACTTTAGTAGGCCAGAAATCCCATCCATAGACAGTCATGTTAAAAATGTAAACCGCAATCCAAAGTCAGTAGTCCACTTGGGAAGCTAACAAACAGAGGGAGTCCGGTGACTGAAAAGATCAGATGTGAAAATCGATCAATTGTACACAAATTAATACAAATCAGCGTTTATGCTTAAATGTAATAGCAAGAGTATGCACAATGGGCAAGTGAAATATGGAAAAGTCTAGCCTGTCCATTACATTCATACGCTATATCAATTAAAATTGATACCATTAGAGATCAATGCTAAGTTGGACCTATTTGATATCAACACATATTTTCGAAGTCCAAATTTAATTACAAACGCTGGATTACATTTTTAAACACGCTGATGGAAACTATGACAAATTAAACGGAGGAGCAACAAAAATGGGTAGAAGCCGGACTCCAACCAGCGACCCAGAGTTGCATGTTCTAAGCAACTTACTGTGCTATTTAGGTCCTTATGTTATAACCCTATATAATTATTTTATTATATAATCAAGAAGATCCCGAACTAAGCAAGCAACTTGTCACGTTAGATTATTTTGTCAGTTTGTTTACCCTAACTCAACATGGGTATTTCTTGAGTACTTAGCTAAAGGTTCTTCAATGTTGAAATTCAACACTATGTCATCACGACCGCTGGACTGTACACAGAACCTGCAGGAAACCTGGCGACACATTTGCTAAACTAAAACTGCTTTAATATTCGGATTAGAGGAACAAAAGTCTACTGAAATGCGTCTTAACTTTTAATTTAATTATTTTATAAAGCGCGCCAAACTGGTGACATGTACATTGACAATCTGTCGTTTCAAATAACACGTTTTGGTATTGGTATTGGAAGTTGTATTATTTCTTAAAGAAAGCATTGAAAGTCATCGTATATTTCAGTTAGTTCAAATATTAGAGATCGCAACTTGTATTAGCTTCTTGAGAAGTATGAATGTAGGCTTCTTCTTCATGCAGGACGTGGATTTGAATAAACAAGAAACCCAATCCCACGGGCTTGATGCTATCAAATCATTCATGTTCCAATCATCTTTAGCTACCTTTGTAAGACACTTTGTTATGTATGTTTCTTCATATTCTATCGTGGGGACAGCTGCTGCTTGTACGGAATAGCCTCAGGTAACACGGTCGCTAACAACATCAAATATATCGCTCTGACTGAATTAAAGAGAAGTTAACAATGTGCCATCAATTCAAGTGGCCAAGTGATCAGAATTGCATATCACACATTAATAAACAATCCGTTTATTATATAAACCGGTCTTTTTAAATAACAATTTAGGTCATTGATCAGGAACGCGATATTTAATAGTTGCATAGATATAAGAAGTTTGTTGACGTCAGCTATAGCTTTTGTTCAGTACTCAACTGATATAGCAGGAGGCTTCTGCAGGTGCAATGGAAAAACAGGGAAACAAATTCCTGGATCATAGGCAAGGTAGGTGCGCGTTTGGCCATCAGAAATGGAGATAGGGCTGAGTGCTTTGATTATGTTGTCGGGAGACATTAAGTAAAAGAAAAAATAATTTTGCAAAGAGTTAAGGAAGACAGACGTGGAAGTGGACGTCCATCAATATCTTGGACTGATGACGTGAGGCTGGTTTCCAAAACAAGAATGCGTGGTACATCGCGAGTGGCATCGAGCGAGAAGAAGATGTCGAGACTTCCGAGGTTAAGAATAATTGCTTTTCTTTATTGCTTTTCTTTATTCGCAGGGCGACAATGGATTTCTCTCAATTGCCAAGTATATCAATGATGTAATTCTGCATGGTGTTCTAAACTGGTTCACTAACGGGTTTATACCAAGCCCCGTGGGGTCACTCGTGGCCTGTACACCATTCGCGATAATCAACTTTTGAAAAGCATCCTAAACAAGGATTTAACCCGTAGCTAAAACGATACCCTAAACAGGTAACACGCGCCTGCTTTCACACATTTAACAGAAATTTTATTCCTTGCATCAAATTTCATACCCTAAATTTCATTCCCGCGTATTAATAGCAATTGCAATTTTGCTACCCTTTTCCCCAATTTGTCATGTTTTTGACACCCTAAACACGATACGCGCGTATCGTGCTTACCCACGAAAAACTACCCTTTTTACGCGTTTTCATTATCGCGGATGGTGTACAGGCCACAATGGGAGTGAACTCCCCCCGGTATACCAAGCAATGGAGGGTGAGAGTTCATAAGTGCCATGCCGGGACCTCGGGTCTTAGGAAGTGTGAATAGATTATAGAAGTTCCCTGACCTTGTGACGTACGTGCCCTTAACCTGGCATCAATTTCCTCGGTAACCCTTTAGACACACTGAACTATGTATTGAGTAAATTACTACGTTGAACAAGTACTGCAAGGGTCAAGGACCACACTGCCTTACCAGGAGCTGACTTCATACCCCTTTTAAATTTTACTTAAATCAAGTTTATTCACAACATTTAAACACGGATGCGAAGTCAAGAGCACGCATCACCATGACGATAGTAACATAATAAAATTGAACGACTTCTAATAAAGTAAAATTTATCTATCTACAAATAAATTATAGTTTGAGTAAGTTACCCATGTCGTGCGATGATATTTTCAGTAGATTTCCTGTCATATCCAATTTGACGAATTGAGACCCTTGTTACCTCCGATCATGGTCGTACTCTGGTCTGTTTGGTGAAGTGTGTGAAAATAATACAAAAATCGGACTACAGGGTGTAACAATAAAATTTGTACAATTTTGAAAATAGAAAGACACAGGTATCCCGCTTATTTTTTTACTTGTTATTTATATGTCTATCAAGATAATTTCGTTAGCCACCAGATAAGCTTGATTCCAATAAAATCGATGGTATACAAGTGAAGATATGGCCAATTATGTAACCTAGTCTTAAAACCGCTTGGGCCACTTTTGTCTAAGTGTTACAAAAGTGACTGAATAGAGTTGAACCATGGACCAGTTGGACGGTGCTCTTATGATAGGTAGTTTTAAACAATGGGGTATTCGAAGTGGTAGAAATGAGTTTTTGAAAGTCACAACTAATAAGCACCTACATAACAACCTCATTTACTAGATATCGTGGCTGCAGTTCAACAACTTCAACCCCAATTCACGTTGGAAGAGCGTATTTTTATGGTTGTGACATTCGGTAGACATGGAGTCAAGCAGAAACCATAAGATTGTTTATAGCTCGTTTTCCAAACTCACTTCTTCCACCAAGGCATACAATTACATTTAACTATGAGAAGTATGTAGAATTTGTTAACAGAAATGCTGGCAATAGTAGTCACCCCAGAACAGCTAGAAGCCAAGCTGAACTTAATTTCCAAATTTTATTATTTTGTACTTATGGATGCAAGAACTGTTCTCAGTTTTCCCAATGATATCTCAGGGATATGAGAAATTGTGGCCCATCACATCAAAACCGACCAATGCGCGACTGGCTTCATTTTCAAATAACAATGAAAGAAGATGAGAAAATATAAAGAACATAAAAAGAAATGTGAGCTTGATTTGCCTCATAATAAAACATTTTTGCTGTATCTGATTTCAAAAAGTAATGTGTCATTTTAAAGCTAAAAACAGCAGTTTATCCTAGTGTTTAAATCTCCAGATTCATTTCAGAAGCCAAGTGGTTGGTTTTGATATGATGGGTCACAATTACTTTATTTAGAAGATAATTTGAAAGAAATTTCATGACTTCGTTTATAGATTTTAAAGAAATATCAAATTTATAAGTTCATGTTAATTATATGAAGAAACGCCACTTATAATTCTTTTGTGTCAGTTCCTTGATGTTTAATGCACGATAAGCATATCTACGCGGTTCAAACTTGATATGTGCAAACATGGCAAAAGTGGCCCAACACGTTTTCTGGACGATTTAATTAATCGGACATAACTTTTGAACCCAAGCTAGTAAAGAAACCAACTAAACGTCTTCTTTTAGCCAAGACATTACTGATTGTATTGCATATAACATTTGTGCCATAACTCTTTTAGTTTTTTCCTGAAAAGTCAAAATGCAATTGTATAAATTTTATTGTTACACCCTGTACAAACACCCTGGATTTATTAGGAGTACCAACAACCACAACGTGTTGATCCAAGTCACAAAACCTGACCACCTGTCATCATAAAACATCATCGTCAATGATTTATGATATTTTGTTGCCCGTTTATCTGTTTATTAAAGCGAAGTTAATCAATACAATATCGAACATTATATTGCGATAACTTATTTTACTACGTTACCTAGGTAACGAAACATTTTTGATAGGACAAACCGTTATTTGAACAAGATTGAGAACATTGTAGTGAAAATCAGAGCATTTGCAGGTCGTCGTAACCATTGTGAAGTTCCCAGCTGTTATTACATATCAGCATTATGCTATGTCTTTTTGTGAGTAAATCCGGAGAAAGAAAACTCTACATTGCTGATGCCATAAACGGATTGACGGCATGTGAACTGCATGAACTGTGAATGACAACAAATTCGGGCGCACAATTGATCAAAGCTCTTGTATTTTCCGCTTTATCGTGTAGATGCCGTACTTAGTATGTGCATTTCAAATTGGTCACGAACAGTTTATCAATTATGAGCGACACTTCGCCCCAAACATTACATGGCCACGACTAGTTATAGTAGATAATAGGTTTGGTGTCAATCATGATCTAATAGTGTTAATCTAAATGCCAATGTACATACGGTATAATAAGATCTAGCATACCCGCAATCGTGCACGAAAATTTGTTGAGACACTTTACGTTTCTAAATATCCACTGACGCATCTTGAATTCAGGGTCACTAGAAGGCTACAAAATAAGAGAAAGATATGTCTTAGCGTCATTTGGTCAAAAACTCTAAGTGCTATTAGGGATTTTTATGGGGTCATTGTATTTATGCAATGCGGTTTTTTCGGTTGTTTGGGAGGGGGGGGAGGGGTTTGAATCATACCCTAGTTTATAACGCAAATGTCGCGCAGACGAAAAAAAAGAAGTCAATTACACAATTCAAAAATGTTGTTAATATTAAAGATACCTCAAAATGCTTCTTTAATAATGAACAGAAAACAAACTACCAACAATGCTCTAGCTTTATATTACCTTATATTGAATCACCTGAATAGTTCCTCCTCCCATATTGCACCTCTGTCTACAAATGTACTTCCCTCACTTATCTAGGTATATCCTAGACACACTTGATACAGATTTTTAGCATGACATATTCAAGTATCTCACTCCATGAGGGTTTGCGAACCGACCTTGTTTCCAAATATCGTCTTTTTCTGGTTTTACATAGAGCATCGTTTTATTATGTATATTATTCACCTATTCAGATACTAGGCTCATTTCCCAGCATATGGATTAAAATGTTATTCCATCAGTCATGGCACATTGCTATCGCATTATAACATTAGGAAGAGTCATTCATAGGCCAAAGATTCATAACCGACATGTAAGCCATAATGCCTTCTATGATTTAATCTGAGGAATTAAAGCATTAAGGAAATATATTTATTTCGTAGTTTAATATGTAGGTTTGGATTAGTGGGATCCTTCAATAATAGAAAATTGACGGAGGGTTGATGTCTATAAAATCTTTGTCATATTTACAGGAGTAGTGTTTCCAACCTGAAGATAACTTTGTAAGCCGATGCTTTTTGTAAGAGAGTAATGTAGGCAATAGTCAAGTTTCCATGTTTTCCTTCGGTAAGAACCTTTGAATTACCTATAGCTCCTATTTACTTGTGTCCTAGTTATTTGAATAGGCTGGTATTCACAACCTACATTTTAAACCTTAATGAGAACCTACAATCAGGAAAATATACGTCGGCACACTTTGACTGTCTTAATTTTGGTGAATCTCTGCCCCCGATCTCTCAATTCAATGTTGGGGAGAGGGAAATGGTGAGATACAGGGCAGAGTTTTTACTTCAAATTCATGTCAGACCAGTATCAGTCGCCTTCATATTGGTAATGGTAATGGTATGACATGCATTTGAATTGTTTTGAGCAAGTGTACCAACTATTGTTTTCGCTGATTGCAGATGACATTACACTGAAAAATGTTGGAAAAATAGGAAAATAAAAATAAACCCGAACGAACTGGGAAATAATGTAACACATGCAATAATATGGAAAATCAAACATAACACAACTGTGTCTTAAAAAAAAAAGATTTCGTTATGAATACATGACAAGAACCAGAGTACTTGTGTACCTCAGCCCTATACCCGTGTTGGGAAATACATTTGTTGGCCCGGGTTACGTGCATCCATGTCTCCTTTCTGTGTCCATCACTGCATCATTTTTCCAAAATGTTATTTTCTGATAACATGAAATACCATGTTCTAAATGCTACAGGTCTTTTGGTTTTGGGGTAATTGTATTAATCCATTTTTAACTAACCGAATATTTAGCATTTATACATAATACCATTGTTTTTAAAAATTGTTGTAATATTTTAGAAAAATCTAAATTTGAGCCACGGAAGAATACAATATAAGTGGCCCGACAAGAATCAACATTTTCAGCCACATTACATTACATTACATTACATTAGACAAAACGCACGTCTGATGTCCGTATGACGATCATCCGCAGGAGCGCGTGTTGACTATAAAGAGGTTACCTTATGAAATTATTTGCACTGCAACAAAGCTATAGTGATTCTATCATCCTTGTCTAAAACGGTGGGTGTACAAGTTTGTAAATCGGTCAAACATGTAAATAACTCGGGGTAATCTGAAGAAGCACAAGTCAATGGCCCGCAGTCGCAAACCCTCTGCTTTGCAGAACATAAGACAGAATCTTATCACAACATAGACTGGGAATCCACATTCACAAAGGTTTTAGGCAAAGATGATAGAGAGTAGCCCCACCCACCCGTTCAGTTAGGGAGGGCATCCAAATAAATCGCGAACTGGGACTGGAATGGCCATCCTTATACAACGCCCTCATTTGACCAAAATACGTCAATTGTCAACAAAAGGACAAATTCAACGCAACATCATAGAACTTGTTGAAGATATGTGGCACACATACAATAACTTCGAAAATTCAAAATTAGATGAATTTAGTGTGCCGAAAGTCAGTTTAAAAATTGGATAATGAATGCTGTTGTTTTTAAATCGTAATTAATTGTCACAATTCTACACTGCTATGACTTTTGAATATCCAGGGCGTGTTTATAGAATCGCCTTGATTAAATTAGGATGTGTCATGTCGTCTCGGCAGAGATGTGTTAAAACAATATTTCCAATATTTATCTTATATATCAAATAACAAAAGAACGGTGTTTTATTTGTAAAGGTGTAAAACATAATACATATAACTTCTTCCGAGAGCTGTAAAGCAGAAACATGAACGTACCTCGTAAGCAGTAAGAAGCAAGTACATTTTTGACGCTAATAGGATATCACGTATAGGCACAGCAAATCACCAATACAAAATACACAGACTGAGAGTGTGCTGAGAAAATTGTCTGAAATTAATCACAGCGGCGTCCAAAGACAACAGCACTTATAAAGATTCACTCGATCTTTATACGATTTCCTATTTGTTTCCTAAACCATTGGATGGATATTAAGTGTACTGTCGTATATAGCCATCTTAATGGCTATCAGTAAAGTGTATTATGTAAGATACAATGAGTATGAATGGTAAATCTGAATGTAAAGCGATAAATAAGCGAACATGTTTGGTCAAATTGACTGTATCGCTATTTCCTATTTCGAAAAGTATTAATTGCTCAAAAAGTATTTTCATGATTAATGGGTAATAAGGTTAGGCATTACGTTTTACACAGCAAAGATGTTCTTTTAATTAGGTAGTAAGCACAATACATTCCTTAATCCGTAAAACAAATATGCACCAGAATATCTATTAAGTTGAAGAGGCTCGTAAAGAATAGACGTTTATTGCCGGAGGCTTTTACGCTAGTCCTCAAATAACGGTTAATAACCTATGCAGTTACTGGACTGATAAATAAATCCAATGTTGAACAAAGGATCGTTCTTTATCTTATATCTTCTGATGTTTCATCTAACAACCGAAATAGCTCTGAATAAACTGGAGCAAGACCGTTCTGGGACAAATTCGTGCAAATCGAACACTGCTCGAATTAGATTTTATCATCACGTTGTATCTCACCAGTGTTACTGATACTGCTATTTATATGTCACAATATAGGTAGATGACGGTATGATGATGGAGATAGCCTGAGAGTTATCGGACTTTTCTGTCAAATACTAATAACTGACATTTATGCATTATAACGGCGACATCGTTTTGTAAAAGCAACATATTAAACGTCCAATGCGTAATATAACACAGTCCTGCCCCGAGTGCCGCTGATTGGCTGCTCATGCGAACTGATTGGCTCCTCTGCATAGAGGGTATTTTTGTCCTTTTGGCTTAAAATATTAAGATTAGCCTATGTTGTTAAAAAAATGTTGAAAAGAATATTTGTGTTTTTTTAGTGAAGCTATACCATAGATATAGACAGCGGAAAGTGTCCTTTCTACGTAGTATTTACACGCGACGTTAATTAACAAGTGCAGCATACCCTAATAATGGGTTATGCTATACCCTTAATATTGACTGCAGTGGCACCTTTCACCTCTTCAAATTATCTATTATGTCTTGGTCAATATGCTTGTTCTTAAAGAAAACGAGTAGGGCCTGTACTAATTACCTTAATGCCATTGGAATACAAGGGACTTAGCACGAAGACCAAAGAACCCTCTTTAAATCGTGATATTTGATACCTTAGGTCAACTATTTTTATTGGTACAAACAGATGGTGCCGATGAACTAGACTTATGCTGAAATAAAGAATATTGCTGAACTGACAGCGGACTGACAGTCAGAGTTTGACTTGACCTTGAAATCACTTTCAAGATAAATTGAACAGCGACGTTCCTGTGCGTTTCTGTGCGACTTGGTAAAGTCAATTGACAACGATGTCAATAATGTCTGGAGACCAGAGGCTATATCAAAGAGAATTACATCCTTGGAGAATACCTGGGAAAACATCTCACATTAATAATATGTGTGAAAGAATTCAAGATAGTTACGTTGAAGGAATTCATGATTTCTATTTCTTTCGTAGTATGGAGGCCTGATTTCGACAGTTATGCTTTTCTCGTACTTTTTAGGGAAGGAAGTTGCATAGGTTCCCAAACTTGTTAAAGTTAAAAACGAAAGATTAAACGAAACTAAAGATTTGTCCCACTTGGACAGACGCATTCAAGTTAAAGTATCGGGAATTATGCTATTTTTTTAATTCATCTTATAAATGATATAATCTTGAGCATGTTGAGGAATAATTTGACTTTTAATAAAATTGTTGTTGAAAGTATAGAGTAGTATTTCAAGGTCATTTCATAAGTTCTTAGAAATAAACTAATTCGACGGTGTGCTCTTTATTAACTTTACGTGTCTGAATATCAGTTGAAACTATTACAAAAGCGAATATCTCATGAGACAGAAGTTCTTCATTTGTCGAAATTGCATACTAGAATAAAACTCACGACCAATCCAGTACCTTCGGGTCGTTCAACTAAGAAATCATAACCACAGAGTGGTCAGATTTTGGTTCAAGTCTATAAAATGTCTCAGTATTACGAAAATTAATATGTAGTGAACATGGCGATGGGAAGTATGAATTTGGATGGCACTAGTTTATGTAGGACGTGGATTTGAATAAGCAAGAAACCCAACCCACGAGCTTGATGCTATCAAATCATGCATGTTCCAATCACCTTTGCAAGACACTTTGTTATATATGTTTCTTCACATTCTATCGTGGGGACAGCTGCTGCTTGTACGGAATAGCCTCAAGTGAAACGGTCGCTAACAACATCAAATCTATCGCTCTGACTGAAAATAAAGAGAATTTAACAATGTGCCATCAATTCAAGGGGCCAAGAGACCAGTCAGACATGCTTATCACTTATTAGACTTCTCCCATAGTCCACTTGCCCATTTTGCATACTCTGGCTGTTCCATTTGGCATAAAACTCCGATTTGTATTAATATGTGTACATCTGATCTTTTCAGTCACTGTAGTCTCTCTGTTTGTTAGCTTCAGATATTTTTTACTCGGGCTGGCTTTCGTGATCAATACTGGTAGATCCAAAATCAGAATTGTTTAGTAAGTGAACCCTCATTATCCAAGATATGTTGCATTTAATTACATACGCACACTTTACTTTCATACGTACACTTTACTGAATACTTTGTGATAACATCAGCATAATTTTGAGTTCCACTGAATGCGTTCATCATGATTAATAACATATTTTTATGTATCAAAATCGACTATAGTCAAATCACACATCGATACACACTCATTTTTTTTTAATGTAAAACATTTTCTGGATCACGATTAAAAAAATATCAACAGTATGCAAATTGATACATCGCAATTCAGAACGTGGATATTTAGAAGGTAGTTGATCAGGAACGCGATATATGATCGTCGGATTCGTCGCATAGAGATATTTATTGATCTTTTACCAAATGATGTAAATGACGTCAGGTATACTTTTCGATATATTATATTAACTTGCAAATTTGAGTATCGTAATTTGATTAACATACATAATTGATTTAACTTTCTTATGTAGGACATTTGTGATGCGATTAAGCGAAATCAGTCGGAACTCGGAAATATTAAAATTTCAGTTTCAGATAGTAAAAAGCATTTACAAAGCTGCATATTGCAAAGAGTTTCCAAAACATTAGAAAACAAAAGGAAACATTTCCTTTATTTGGTTAGATCTTAAAATCAATATTTCCGATCAATATTTATTAGAAGAGCCTGCAACCACAACTTGTTGATCCAGTTCACACAATCTATCATCTTAAATCATAATTTTCAATGATTGAAAATATTTTGTTGCAAGCCTGATCTATTTTGCGACCATACCTAGGTAACGAACCATTGAAGATAGGGCGAACTATTCTGTGAACAAGATAAATAATTTGAGATCATACTATTTGCAGACCGTTACCCTTGTGGAGTCCCCACAGGTCATTACAGGTCAGTATCAAACCATATCTCTTTTTGCGAGTGAATCTAGAGAAAGAAAAGTCTATATTGCTAGCCAACTTGTGAAATGCCATAGACGAATTGAGCATGTGAACTGCATAAACTGTGAATGACAACAAAATCGTGCGCGCTTGTATTGTCCGCTTTGACGAGTTTATTGCATACTTACTTGCATACTTTGTACATTTCAAATCGGTCATGAACAGAGCGACACCCAAACATGGCCACGACTAGTTATAGTTATAGTAGATAATAGACTTGGTGTCAATCATAATCCAATTGTGTTAATCTAAATGCCAAGATACCTAATAAGATCTAGAATCTAAAATACTCCCAATTGTGCACGACAATTTGTTGAGACTCTTTGCGGTTCTAAAAAGAAAAACCCACTGAAGTATCTTCGATTCAGGGTCATAAGTGCGATGTTACATAATAGCACATCAGGGCTATGTATTTTAAAACCCTTTGGATATGTTGAATGCATATTAGTCAATAACTCAAATGTCGCCAAAAGAAAGAAGGCGTTAATTACATTACTATAAAATTTTAAGAATTTGGTTAATATGAACGCCAAAACGCTTCGTTAGAAGCTACCGATAAATGTGTAACTTTATATTGAATAGTTCCTCTCACATATTTCCCCTTCTCCTATAAGTGCACTTCCCTGTATTATCTAGGTACATCCTGGACACACTTGATACATATTTTGAGCATGACACATTCAAGTATCCGTGAACTGACCTTGTTTCCAAAAAACGTGTTTTTATTCTTTCACAGAGCAGTAGAACTGTTTTATTATGTATATTCACCTATTGAGATCAACAGCTCGTTTGGCAGCATACATACATACATACATACATAAAGGTGATTTAAGGCGCTTATGCAAAAAATTGATCTAAACGCACAAAACTACAATACCAACAACAAACAATAACCAGCCAGTGGAAAACAAGGCAATGTGAAGACAAAATGAAGAATACTAAAAATTGTACAAGTGAGTTTTCAGCAGCTTTTTGAATTGTGTGAGAGTAGAAGCTTCCGTATGTTCCGTGGCAGGCTGTTCCAGATGGACGGTCCAGCAGCTGTAAACGACTTATCACCACAGGTTAACTTGCACATGGGAATGTTTAGGAGAGTTCTGTCCAGGGCAGATCTTGTAACAGGGCCACTGGAAGGTGTTGGCTTAAGACTAATTGAATCGATGAGGTATCGCGGAGCAGAGTCAGTCAGGCACTTATAAATCAGAAGACAGAGTTTGAATTGGATGCGGTTGCTTATCGTAAGCCAATGAAGATTGTTCATGAGAGGTTTTGGATCAGTACGTCTAGGAACGGAGAAAATTAGCTTAGATGCTTTGTGTTGAAGGGATTGAAGGCGGCGAAGATCTTGAGACTTGATTCCATAGAGAAGGCTGTTACCATAGTCCAAACGTGAAAGTATAAGGGCCCGGACAACATGATGTTTAGTGTCCGTATCCAAATGATGCTGTATTCTTCTGATGTTGCGGAGCTGGAGGTTGACAGAGGAAACGATGGAGTTCACCTGTTTTGTCAGAGACATATGACTGTCAAAAATCACCCCGAGGTTGCGAACATTTGGAGATGGTTTTATAATGCTTTGGCCAACTTTGAGTTCAAGATTCGGAAGCTTTTGAAGGCGATAATGGGATCCAGCAATGAAAAATTCCGTTTTGTCACTGTTCAGTTTGAGTTTATTTATATTCATCCAGTTTTGCAGTTCGTGGATACAGGCTTCAAGTTTTTGCAACGCCTTCTCTGCAGCACCCGGGATGTTAGGACAAAAGGAAACATACAATTGTGTATCGTCTGCATATATATGAAATGAGACATTATGTTTACGAATTATGTCCCCCACTGGCAAGGTATAAATAACAAACATCATTGGCCCAATCACAGAACCCTGTGGAACACCAAATACAAGAGGGCTTGAATTGGAAACACAACCATCAATAAATACACGACTACTTCTACAATTAAGATATGTACGAACCCATTGCAATACATTACCAGACAAACCAATTCTATTCTGTAAACGTTTGAGCATGATACCGTGGTCGATGGTATCGAATGCCGCAGACAGATCTAAAAGTGCAAGAAGGACAACTTCCACTCTGTCTACGGCATTCAACACATCACTTTTCACCTTTAAGAGAGCGGTTTCAGTACTTGTGTTGGCTTTGTAAGCCGATTGATAGATTTCACCTAAATTACAGTCATTGATATGATTTGTTATTTGCTGAGTTACAACCTTTTCAATGAGTTTTATATGGATTAAAATTTTTATTTCATCAGTCATGGCACATTGCTATCGTATTATAACATTAAGAAGAGTCATTCATGGGCCAAATATTCATTAATAAAATATACAGACATGCAAGCTTTTAAAATACCCTCCTCCGATTTGATCTCAAGATTTATAAAGCATTACGGAAATACATACATTTTATATAAATAAGGTGCTTTAGAAATGTAAATTATTTTACGAAGGGTCGATGTCGATAAAATCTTTCTCACATTAACAAGTGTAGTGTTTCTACTCCGAAGTAAACCTATTCTTTTGTAAGAAAGTAATGTAAGCAATAGTCAAAGTTTTCCCTCGGTAAAGTACGTACCTTTGAATTACATATACATACTATTTAATTGTGTGTTACTTATTTGAATAGCAAAACATACAAAACATACATTTTGAAAAATGAAAGGAACAAATGAAAAATATAATACATAACACTTTAACTTTGTCAAAGGAAATTGCCCAGTGAACACAAAACGTTTTACAAAAATGTAAGGTTATACAGGATGTCCCAAAAGTCTCTTTACCATTTTTAAACGTCATATCTTTCATAGGGAAATCATTTTCATTTGAACAGAGTAAATCCATGCAATTGAATACATGAATACAAAAGCCACCTAAGTCCATGCGAAGTTATTTTGAAGAGAAAAACCCGTGTATCATTTTAATTCCTTCAGTTAGATTTACCTGGTCAATATGGTAAGTTTTACGTGCAAATGAGTGGATTAACCTGTATTAGGTATGACGATTAGCATTTCAGGGACTTCGTGGGGTTCATTTTAAATGTTGGACTTAGGTGGTTTTTTGAATCATATACAAAGACAACAATGTTAGAATGAGATTACCACTAGTAAGATAATACAAAATGTATAATGTTGATAAGCATTCTGCCATGTAATATAAACCACACACTTTCCTTTATTAAACCCATTTTTTGTTCAAAAGTCATTCTCTAGCAATGAATGTGTTACAAGTGGACTTTTATACATTCTGGATTTCAATCAATGTGTTACAAGGCTCAAATCATGGAATTGGGTGATTCTTTCATACATGCTATTTTTCACATGCCCAATAGACACAGAGAATGAATTTGAGTTGTTCTTTCATGCATATGACAGGCCTATGTATAGCAACAATTTCCCATGCTTAACTCAATTTGGCCAAAGTATGGACTTAGGTGGCTTTTGTATTCATATATTCAATTATTTGGATACCAAACAGCCTACAACTGACAAACCATGCAACCCCTATGCATTGAAGCTCACGAATATGTTATATTAAACATAATAATACACAATGAAATCGTCGTGACTGGATTTTTAAGCCCTATTAAAGTTAACTTTGCGAAGTCAAACAGCGTAAAACAAGCATGTATGTTGTAAGAATGTATTATTTATCATTCACCGGTTACTGTACTTTATATTTTGTTGAACAAAAAGCTCCAAAGGCATGAATTTTAAATCGAGCGGAAAACATCACGACTTATCGGGATTTACACGCATCGCAGCTGGCTTTTTATCTAGATCATATGAGAGTTGTTATCTTGGCCATGATGGGCGAAAACAAATAAGTTGACGCTTTTAAATTCCGATATCACATTTCACATGTAAGCTTATTGAAGGTGAATAAATCAAGTTGTCAGAGTTCATTGATGTAAACGTCTATCGTGTAACTGTATTTACATGTAATTAAGGATTTAAATTTCGAGGTTCTTGAAAAACGATAACCTGTTAAAACGTATCAATAGTCATGCAGAAAACTTTAAAATACATAGATTATTGAGAAGTTTAAGCAAACACTAAATAATATACCAAATTCACAACCAGCGTTTTTTTAGTATATAGATTTGGAAAAAGCAGTTGTCCAACGTTTGGAAAATGTTTCAGGTTAAGACGAGGATAAGGATTAAGGTTAGTGTTAGACAAAAGTTGCGTTCAGCATTCTCAAGTCATTGTTATACAGCGTTGTATCTGTAGGAAACTGCATTGCACACGATTCATTATACAACCTAAACTAGAAGAGGGCAGAGGGAAAGCTTGTTTGGGTCCATTCTCTGGGAAGACATTTAATACCAACCCTCAATTGAACCCTGTTAATGAAAATTAATATCTTTAGAACGTTTTTGGTCTAAGGTTGTTTACAAATCAAGACACAGATTCATCAACTCATACCAATCCAAAAACATCATAATTAAATCCTGAGCTGTTTTACAACTGCTTGAAACTAAAGTTAATATCGTTTGTTACATCGAAAAGAAACAACCAATGGATCATTTAGATCAAGCTGAGAATCTACGTTACTAAATGTATTAGATAAAACGTTAACGAATCTCAATCACCGCCTGGTGGTTTTAAACATTCTGAAAATATAACACGTTCCTGGCCATAAAATTAATCAAGATCTCGACACATTGCTGAGACATTGAGATTTATGTCCATAATAAAGTTGCAAGCACGTGATTGACCTGTGCTGCTCTCTAACACTTCAGCAGATTAAACCAGGTTTGGTATGTTTGTCACGTTCGGAGCAAACTGGCGACAATACTTGGCTCATCATCATGACAACGGTCGCAATACCCACTCATCTGACAATGAAGTAAAGCAAATCGTTTAGAACCTTGAAGAAAAAATACAATCGATAAGTGGCATGATCAACTACACCATACTCTTTATTATGTTTTCAGTTCTTTTTCTACCTATGCAATGATTAGGAAGTCAGATGACGGATTTGTTTTTCGAGATTGTTGCCCGATAATAATGTTGGTCATGTAGCAGTTCAGAACCACACCACTCTTCGCCATACATACATTCTCCCAGCCACATTTCCCTAACATAATATGAAATTAAAAAAGAAGGAAATTTAATTAGGCAGAGGCGGGGCTCGAACCCACGCTGCACTGCGCTGCTATCACCATATGACCAGCGCCTTAGACCGCTCGACCACGAAGGACTTGATAGTGTCATCGTGAAAATTTAAACATATAATATTAATATATCGCAACTTCATTACTACATCATATTTTGGAATTTTATCTGCTTAAAACATTAATGTGTATTAAAATAAAGCTACCATTATTTATATTGTTGAATTCTCAAG
This sequence comes from Amphiura filiformis, assembly GCF_039555335.1. Classification (NCBI taxonomy): domain Eukaryota; kingdom Metazoa; phylum Echinodermata; class Ophiuroidea; order Amphilepidida; family Amphiuridae; genus Amphiura; species Amphiura filiformis. The sequence continues at coordinate 38,900,363 of NC_092632.1, read as the reverse complement.
CGCATAGAGACAATTAATACGAGGGTCCTATGAATAGGCCTTCAGGGAGGAGGTGATAGCATGTTGGATAAGATTCACAAATTCTGTAAGGATTGTTAGGATCAGCCCACACGGGGTCCCATAGGATAGATAGGGAAGAACCAGAGAGTTGTATTGAGTGGTAAGTGAACTAGAAGGAAAAAAATGGCGGACCTTTCGAATCACACCGTTGCATTTAGAAACAATCTTAGAGACATGTTGGGTATGTGGATTGTGAGTGCCATGAGAGATTATGATCTATTAGTAGGCCTAGGAATTTAGTTGTATTAACATTTTCAATTGGGGTATCGTCTATTTTAATATCATATTTAATATCAGGCTTATTACTATGTTTATTTTTAAATATAATGTAATTAGTTTTCTCTATGTTTAGTGATAATTTATTCAGTTTAAACCAGTTTGATATTATTTTTAAATCCCTATTTATGTTTTGTTGGAGTGTCTGAGGGTCAGAGTGAGAAAATAAAATGTTGGTGTCGTCTGTAAATAAAATGAAGTGAGGCGTGGAAGTAGTGCAGGGGATGTCGTTGATATAAAGTAAGAAGAGTAGAGGACCCAAGATAGATCCCTGGGGTACACCGCATGTTACATCAATGGATTTAGAAAGGCAGTTATTGAAGATGACACGTTGATTTCTACCAGAAAGATATGCTTTGATCCAATCATTAGCAAGGCCTCGGATACCATAGTGGTGACGTTTTTTAAAACGAATGTTGTGAAGAAGTATGTTGTGGTTTATGTGACGTCTTTAGTAGTAGGGGAGACCGGGGCGTGTCCGCCCTATTTTCTTCAATCTCGCCTAGAGAGGACAATTCTCATGTTAGAAGGCTATAGTTTTTACATTTTTAAGCTGTATACTATAGCTAAATACTACGACATTTGTAAGGACATTGAGCTTTCAGTAACGGCAGGAGAATCACGATGAAAGGGCGTACTTGACCCGTGCTGTCGCAAATTCGCCCTGATAAAAAGAAAAGGTTATAACATTGCAAAACAATTATAAATTTAATGCAAACGTTTAGTAAAGGGTATATTAGGCATTCTTCCAAAGAATATACTAGATTTATTGGAGGGGTATAATGTAAGCTAATAAATGTAGGGGTCCAAAATGAGCAACACCTTTATTTACAACTTCGGCATTTATATATATGAATTAATCGCAGTAAACGTATAAAGTAGGTGTACTGTGCCTGCCAATTATGACACCCGTTTTTGCTTCTACATGTAATATTCAAACCACTGAGTGGAGCAATTTAACTCATTATTATGTTTTGATAAATCCAAGTGTGTGAAAATATTGCATCCAACACATAATAATAATTAAATTGGAAGCTTTACGCCCAATATTTATTTATGAGTTTTAAAATATTGGATTCGACTTACGTCTCGTCCAATATTTTAAACCTCATAGTTCGACCAGTAAATATGGGCTAAATCGATCCAATTTTATATCAAACTTGGGATTGGATTATCACTCTAAAAATAAGTTGGTCATTTTGACCCAAAAAAAATTAGTCAAAACAATGTCTATTAGGAGCCATTAAAATTAGTCACAAATGTGTTCTGACTAATGAATATTGGTTATACATGACAAATTAATATTAGTAGAGTAAATGATGTCTGAAATGACTAAACATTAGTCATGTGACTTTCCCATTTAGTCAGTCACAAATTTAGTTAGTCACAAATTCATGACAAATTAATATTAGTAGTTCTGTGTTCTGACTAATGGATATTGGTTATACATGACAAATTAATATTAGTAGAGCAAATGATGTCTGAAATGACTAAACGTTAGTCATGTGACTTTCCCATTTAGTCAGTCACAAATTTAGTTAGTCACAAATTCATGACAAATTAATATTAGTAGAGCAAATGATGTCTCGAATGATTTAACATTAGTCATGTGACTTTCCCATTTAGTCAGTCACAGCAATGGCTAAACATTTTAAGTCATCACGATCATAGTTTGTATGCTTAGTCATGAATTGCATGATAATATATAATCAATTCATAATATTTTACTTCCAATGGTAAATCACTTGACTATATAATACACATGCACAATTAAAGTTGCTCTTTAAATGCTTTTTAACATTCATGCATGATTTGAATGTTAAGGAAATCATTGCTTTGACCGACTATATTGTGAAACCAATAATGTTATACAAGTTACAGTCAAAGCAAACAATGTCACACTCATGCAATGCATAACTTTTTAATTGATTTATTAAAACATGACATGTCATACAATTTGAAAAAAAAATGAATAGAATTGTCATCGAATTTCAAAATTGATGCACAATTCAAATTCTACAGGGCGAGTCGAAAACTGGTGCAATAGGTACAAGTCATCGATTGAGTAAATGAAGTAGGTCACATGCACAATGACCTACTTAAGTGAGTCACACGACCAACATAAGTTGGTCAGCATTTCCGCCAAATGTTCCCACTTTTTTACATCACGTGATCCTCCGCTATTTTTTATTTGTGTATTTGATCATCTTGAGTGCAGTCTCAGTGATTATAGACACCAGAATTACTATTTCGTCAATCACTGGCATGATGACATCTTGACATTATTACCACAGTAAAACTATATGCTTTATCATTGTTAACTTATAGTAAGCTTACCTCGGTTTCCACATGAGAAAGCGTATATACTGGTTTTAGTACTGCGCTGCATACTGGACACCTTGCTGGCCTATCTTTAGTGAGAAAATTCTTGAAACATGATGATTTGATGTCCGTTATCACCCTCACTGATTGCAGTTGATTAAACACAAAACAAAATGGTGGAAATTTAGAATGTTTAGCCTCGCTTTCGAATATAGGCACTGACTAGTATATAATTAGTAAACGTTAATGACTAAGGAAATTTGGTCATTGTGACTAATTTATTGAACTAAATTACTAACTTAATTGGTCAATTGGAACACAAAATTCGTCAGATGACGAACTTTATTTAGTCAAAGCATATGACCAAGAAACATTGTTATGTTGACTAGTATTCGGACAGAATGACTAATTGAATTAAGTCAATGGGAAACTTACATTAGTCCATGTGCAAAATAGTTAGTCAAAACGTTTGACAAAGCCAAATTGGTCGTTTTGACTAATTAATCGGACTGAGTGACTAACTTATTTTTACAGTGATTCTGTAATATACTTCAATGTAAGGTACAAAACACCGTATGACCACGTCGGTCCGGTGATATCTACATGGTCAAGAACTTAAAAACTTTAAAGAATTTCAATGTCTTAAAAAAAACGGTGATTTGGTTACGATTCAAAATTACGTGTGAGGTTACATAGCTTAATAATATAGTGTTAAACTTGATCCATAATTATCATTTTACATACACTGGACGAGGCTATGCAGTGACACACAGCAAGCCAGTCAGGTCAATGGTTATAGGGAGTTCTTGATCAGTGACTCACTGCCTCATGAAAACATGAACACACATCTAAGTAACAAAAAGTGACAATCTCCTTGAACCTGCCAACACTTGATGAGTAGTGTTCAAAATAGGTAAGCCTGTCATAGCGCAGAAACACACGACCTCTCCCACTGGAAGAGGTCTTCCCAGGTCTATCCGCAGTCTTTGATTGTTATATAATCTCATAAGCACTGTATAGTTTTAGAAAGGTTGTTGTTTTCACCATTATACAAATTAACATTATATTTCCAGGATCATCATTCCAATTGGTTTGCTAATAGTGAATGACTTGCATAAGCGATAAGTTAATCATTTGCTCCTGTGCCTCACCGGTAGGCGTTTGTTCTTAGAAAGAATCGGTATTACAACTGAAATGCAAGTCACGAACAGTCCAGATCAATTTAGATATTGTAAAGTTTATGTAACTTATTAAAGAAAGTCAATTCACCGAGTGGTTAGTGCTTGGTCGTAGAGCTTGAATGTCACTATAGGACGTAGATTTGAATAAGTATGAAACCCAATCCCACAGACTTTATGCTATCAAATCATGCATGGTCTAATCACCTTTGTAACACACCATGTTATGTTGTATGTTTCATCACATTCTATGGCGGGGACAGACGCGGCTGGTACTATACGCAATAGCCTCAGGCTAACATCAAATTTATCGCTCCGGTTGAAAGAGACTTTCACTTTGTAACATCAATTTTAGGGGCCAAAGGGCCTGATATGTTTTATCTGTAGTAATAGATATTTGATCCTTTATACCGTATATTTGTTAAAAATTGCCCCTTTTTTTATTGCTTTTCTTTGGTACGTTTCTTTATTCTCTGGGCGTCAATTTATCTCTCTCAGTTACCAAATAGTGTACAAATAATGTTATTCTGTAGGGCGTTCTAAACTAGTTCATATCGGGTTCATATCATGTACCGAATTATTGCACCTTGTGAAATGGCCTTAAACCTGGCGTAAATTTGCTCGGGGACCGTTTTAAAATAAAGTAAACTGTTTGATAAATGTTACTAGATTAAAAGTATGAGGTATTTGGTCAAAATGCTCTAGTTGATAGCTGAATCAACATCTTTACAACTGTAAAATCGCTGGCGTTCGACCATTAAAAGGACTCAGGCGAGCAAATTTAATTAAAATCAAAACAACATGAAAATCACACGTTTCACCACTTTCTTTACAGTGACAGAGCGCCTTGCAGAATTGTTCGGCAAAACTGTGATTTCTTTGAACCACTAAGCGGAACCTACCCCTCCCCCCATATATGTATCTTACAACAATGGATTTCTTCTGAAATCAAAGGTTTTCACAAATCCTCCTGCAGACTGATGATGAACTCCAGAGATGCATAATTATTGCACAAGATGACATCCTCATTCAAGCCACACCTCTCATCAGACGTGGTGTGAATACCATGTTGAGTAGAGGAATGAATGTTGGTAATGTGGAAGACTAAGACTTGTCAATTACTGAGGTGAAACATGTGATTTTCATGTTGTTTTGATTTTAATTGACTTTACGCAACTGCATTTTTTTTCGGCTTACAAGCATGGCAACTGAGTCCTTATTAATAGTCAAACGCCAAAATTGTTGTCGTTGTGTGAGGACAAAATGTTGATTCATCTATCAACTAAAGCATTTTGACCAAATATCTCATTTTGTTTTATCATAGTCGTACTCTGTTCTGTTTGGCGAAGTTTGTGAAAACAATAAAAATTTATTAATATCACCAACAACCACAAGGTGTTGATCCAATTCAGAAAACCTGGCACCTTGCCATCTTAAAACAACATCGTCAATGAATTATGATATTTTGTTGCGCGTTTATCTGTTTATTATTATGTTATCTGTTTAATATCGAGCCAACCTATTTTGTGATGTTAGCTAGGTAACGAAACATTTTTGATAGATCAAACCATTGCTTGAACAAGGTGGACAAGTTGAGAAATTTTAGTGAAAATCAGTGCAATTGTGAGTCTTTTTGTGAGTAAATCCGGAGAAAGAAAAGTTTACATTGCTAATGCCATAAACGGATTGAGCATGTGAACTGCATGAACTGTGAATGACAACAAAATTGGGCGCACATTTGATCAAAGCTCTTGTATTTTCCGCTTTGTCGTGTAGATGCCATACTTAATATGTGCATTTCAAATTGGTCACGAACAGTATATCAATTATGAGCGACACTACGTCCCAAACATTACATGGCCACGACTAGTTATAGTAGATAATAGACTTGGTGTCAATCGTAATCTAATAGTGCTAATCTAAATGCCAATGTACATACGGTATAATAAGATCTAGCATACCCGCAATCGTGCACGAAAATTTGTTGAGACACTTTACGTTTTGAAATATCCACTGATGCATCTTGAATTCAGGGTCACTATAAGGCTAAAAAATAAGAGGAATTTTCGTCTCAGCGTCATTTGGTCTAAAATCCTAAGTACTATCCGGGGTTTTTGATGGGGAGGGGGGTCATTTTATTTATGTAATGCGGTTTTTTTCGGTTGTTTCGTGGGTTTGATTCATGCCCTAGTATATAACGCAGATGTCGCACAGACGAAGAGTCAATTACATTACACAATTCAAGAGTTTTTTATGCTAATATTAAAGATACCTCAAAAAAGCTTCTTTAAAACTGAACAGAAAACATGCTACCAACACCGCTGTAGCTTTATATTAGCTAATATTGAATCACCTGAATAGTTCCTCCTCCCATATTGCACCTTTGTCTACAAATGTACTTCCCTCCCTTATCTAGGTACATCCTAGACACAGTTGATACAGATTTTTAGCATTGCACATTCAAGTATCTCATTCCATGCGGGTTTGCGAACCGACCTTGTTTCTAAATATCGTCTTTTCTGGTTTTACATAGAGCATCGTTTTATTATGTATAAAATTCACCTATTCAGATACTAGACTCATTTTGCAGCATATGGATTAAAATGTTATTCCATCAGTCATAGCACATTGTTATCGCATTATAACTTAAAGAAGAGTCATTCATAGGAAAAAGATTCACAACTTATACAATATTCCGACATGTAAGCCATAATCCCCTCTATGAGTTGATCTGAGGCATTAATGCATTAAGGAAATACATTTATTTCGTAATTTAATATGTGGGTTTGGATTAGTTGGATGCTTCAATTATGTAAATTTGACTGAGAGTGGATGTGTAAAAAAATCTTTGTCATATTTACAAGAGCAGTGTTTCCACCCCGAAGATAACTTTGTAAACCAATGCTTTTTTGAGAGAGTAATGTCGGCAATAGTCAAGGTTCTATGTTTTTCCTCGGTAAGTACCATTGAATTACCTATAGTTCCTATTTACTTGTGTCCTAGTTATTTGAATAGCCTGGTATTCACAACCTACATTTTTAACCTTAATGAGAACCTACAATCAGGGAAAATATAATTGACACACTTTGACTGTCTTTTGGTGGACCAACATTTTCAGCCACATTACATTACATAATGACAAAACGCACGCCTAATTGTCCGTATGACGATGACCGCAGGAACATGCTTGTTGATGATAAATCGTTAATCTTCTGAAATCATTAGCTCTGCAACAACTTTATAGTGATTCTATCATGCATCTCTAAAACAGTGTTCGTAAATCGGTCAGACATGCAGAGCAGATAACTCGGGAGGAGCACAAGTCAACGGCCCGCATTCGCAAACCCTCTACTTTGCAGAACATAAGACTCACCACAAAGGTTTTAGACAAAGATGATAGAGAATACCCCCAACCCACCCCCTCAGTTCAGTGAGGGAGGCCATCCAAATCAGGAAAAAATCGCCAGAACTAAATCGCAATCTGGGACTGGAATGACCATCCTTATACAACGCCCTCATTTATATGGATGGCGGATACCTTCAAAATACGCCTAAGATAATACGCATAATACGCCTAACCTTAGACGTCTAAGATGCAATCTTAGGCGTCTAAGAATTTCGCTGTAGACTTAGGCGTATTCAATTATTGACCAATGAAATCTTAGACGCCTACGATTTTAGACGCCTAAGATTTATCTTAGACGTCCAAGATTGACCATTTGACCGTGACTAGTGATGGACGGTATCGCAAATTCGATGAAAACATACGACGGACGCTTTGTGTTAGAGAATATTTCGACGCAAATTTGACCCCCACAGAAGCGGGGGGGGGGGGGAATTGGCCAGACCCTGCAGATGATGTTGAAGGCTGTGTTGGTCGTGTTATTTCGTCAACCTGCTCTACAACCTGGTACAAAATGGGCCGGCGATGCTAGTCTTCCAAGGTGATTTTGCGATGATACCGTCCATCACTAAAATATCAATCTTAGACGTGTAAGAATTCTTAGGCGTGTAAAATCTTAGGCGTCTAAGATTTCATTGGTCAATAATTGAATACGCCTAAGATGATTGGATGTTTGGGATTTCTGATCCTGTGATTCGTTGACTTAAGTCTACCGCGAAATTCTTAGACGCCTAAGATTGCGTCTTAGACGAATAAGAGACGTCTAAGGTTAGGCGTATTATCTTAGGCGTATTTTGAAGGTATCCGCCAGGTGGTGGCCGCATTGCATTCTCTAAATTCAGTAAATTTTCATCGTCAACCGTGTAATTGAATGGGATTATTTTGAAATTTTAAAACGCTTGAAATATCACAAACAAATAATGTTGATAAATAATATAAATACAAGCTAAAACCGTCGGTGTTCGATAATGAACCCCACAAAAGTAACCGACTATATTGGAAAATGCCATACGGCCGGGCGGTTTCACAAGTTGCCGGCTCGATCATGTTATCCGCCGCTTGGTATCCGCCATCTATACATTTAGCCAAAAGACGCCAATGGTCAACAAAAGGGTAAGTCCAACACAACACCATAGGCCTTCGTCTGTTAGTTGAATTTGGTATGCTGAAAGTTAGTTTAAGCTTTGGTGGAAAATGAATGATGTTGATTTTAAATTGTATTTAATTGTCACAATTATACACTGCTACGACTTTTTAATAAACGGGCCTCGTGGAACATAGTTTATAGAATCGCCTTAATTAAATGTCATGTCGTCTGGGTAGAGATGTGTTCGAATCGAGTTCTCCTTTCCCTTAATTGTCCTATATATCAAATAACAAAAGAACGGTTCATTTGTTAAGGTGTAAAACATATACATATAGTTCTTCAGAGAGCTATAAAGTAGATACATTGTTTGACATTAATCACAGCGGTTTCCTATCTATTTCCATGACCACAGAATGGATGTTAAATGTACTGTCGTATATTCCGGGCGCATATTATCTTAATGGCTATCAGTTTAATTATGTATGATACAATGAGTATGAAGGGTAAATCTGATCTTACTCACCTTAATCGTAAGCGATGAATAAACTACCATGTTTTGTCAAATGTGCTGTATCACTATTTCCTGTTTCGAAAAGTATTCATTGCTCAAAAAATTAAGCTTCAGCATTACGTTTTACACAGCAAAGATGTTCTTTTAATTAGATAGTAAGCACAATACATATCTTAATCCGTAAAACAAATATGCACCAGAATATCTATTAAGTTGAAGAAAAAAATTGACGTTTATTGCCGGAGGCTTTTTCGCTAGTCCTCAAATAGCGGTTAATAATCTATGCAATTACTGGACTGATAAATAAATCCCATGTTAAACAAAGGATCGTTCTTATTTCAATATCTTCTGATGTTTCATCTAACAACCTAAATAGCTCTGAATAAACTGGAGCAAGACCGTTCTGGGACAAATTCGTGCAAATCGAACACTGCTCGAATTAGATTTTATCATCACGTTGCATTTCGGTGTTACTGATAGCTACTGTCTGCTATTTAGATGTCACATTATCATGACTATAGTAGGTAATGGTATGATGGTGGTGATAGCCTGAGAGTAACTGGACTTTCTTGCCACGTCGATGTCAAATACTAATAACTGACATTTATGCATAATAACGGCGCTTGGTTGCAGTAAGTAGATAAAGATTGCCTTTATTTTTAGTCCGAATATCAAGTAGACTGACCACGTCTGGCATCGTTTTGCAAAAGCAACATATTTAAAAAGCGTCCAGTGCATAATAACGCAGTGCCGCTGATAATAAACATAAACAATGCGATCTGCCAGTTCTGCTTGGCACTTTCTTATTAGTCAAACATAGAGGATATTATCTTTTTAACTAAAAATATTAAGAAGCTTTAATTGTTATTACAAAATGCTGAAAAGAATATTTGTGTTTTACAGTTTTCTTTTAAGTGAAAATATACCACAGATTTAGACAGCGGAACGTGACCATTCTACGTAGTATTTACACGCTACGTTGATTACCAAGTACATCATACCCAAGTAATGGATTGTGTTATACCCTTAAAATTAATTGCAGTGGCACCTTTCACCTCTTCAAATTATCTCAAATTATCTATCTCATGTCTTGGTCAATCTGCTTGTTTTTAAAGAAAACGAGTAGGACCTATTACTAATTACCTTAAAGCCATTGGATTACAAGGTAGCACTGGCTTCTGTACTGTACTCTGATACCTGTATGATGATTTTCCAACTGTAGGATAGTAGCCGCCCTCGCTACGCTCGCTATTCGAGAGGCGTCGTAGTTTCACTACGCTCGCTTTTTGAGTGGAATCGCAGTTTGTGGAACGGGGCTAGTTCTATTACAAGGACTTTAGCACGAAGACCAAAGAATCCTCTTTTAAGCGTGATATTTGATACCTTAGGTCAACTATTTTATTGGTACAAACATATTGTGCCTATGAACTATGCTGAAATAAAGAATATTGCTGAACTGACAGCGGGACTGACAGTCAGATTTTGACTTGACCTTGAAAACACTTTAAGATAAATTGAACAGCGACGTTCCTGTGCGTTTCTCTGCGACTCGGTAAAGTCAATTGACAGCGATGTCAATAATGTCTGGAGACCAGAGGCTATATCAAAGAGAATTACATCCTTGGAGAATACCTGGGAAAACATCTCGCATTGATAATATGTGTGAAAGAATTCAAGATAGTCACGTTGGAGGAATTTATGATTGTTATTTCTTTCGTAGTATAAGAAAGTCTGATTTCGACAGTTATGCTTTACTCGTAGTTTCTAGGGAAGGAAGTTGCATAGGTTCACAAACTTTTTTTTATAGTTTGGTGATAATAATTTGACTTTTTTGTAGTATTGAAAGGTCATTTCATGAAGTTCTTTGAAATAGACTAATTTGATGGTGTGCTCTTTTTTACTTAACGTGTCTAAAATATAAGTTGAGCCAGAATTTCTTCGCTTGTTTCTCTGAGTCTTGGGATATTTTTATAGTAGTATCGAAATTGCATACTAGAATAAAACTCACGACCAATACAGTACCTTTAATTAAGAAATCGTGTTGTTCAATTAAAAAGTCATAACGTTTATTTAATTTACAAAGAACACCAAACCACACTGTGGTCATAGTCTGGTACAAATCTCTTAAATGTCTCAATATTACAAAATTGTGTAGTTAGCATGACGATGGGAAGTATGAATTTTGATGGCACTAGCTTATGTAGGACGTGGATTTGAATAAGCATGAAACCCAGTCCCACAGACTTGATGCTATCAAATCATGCATGTTCCAATCACCTTTGTAAGACACTTTGTTATATATCGTGGGGATAGCTGCTGCTTGTACGGAATAGCCGCAAGTGAAACGGTCGCTAACAACATCAAATCTATCGCTCTGACTGAATTCAAGAGAATTAAACAATGTGCCATCAATTCAAGGGGCCAAGTGACCAGCCAGACATGCTTTATCAATTATTAGACTTCTCCGTAGTCGACTTGCCCATTGTACATGTACATATTCTGGCTGTTACAATTAGCATAAAATTTTGCATTAATTTGTGTACAATTGATAGATTTTCACATCTAATCTTTTCAGTCACCGTAGTCCGTCTGTTTGTTAGCTTTCGATATTTCTTATTTGGGCTTTCGCGATCAATAGACTGGTACATGTAGATCCAAAATTAGACTTGTTCAGTAAGTGAGCCCTCATTATGCCAAGATATGTTGCATTTAATTAAATACGTACACTTTAATTTTACTGTTACTAATCATATAAACTTTATGACCATTTATGAATACTTATTGTGATAAACATCAGTATAATTAATATAGAGTTCAACTGAATGCGTTCATCATTATTAATAACGTATTTCTATTTATCAAAATTCGACCATGGCATAGTCTAATCACACATCGATACACACTCATTTTTATTATGTAAACCATTTTCTGGATCACGATTTTAAAAGTATCAACAGTATGCAAATCAATACATCGCAATTCAGAACATGTATATTTAGAAGGTCGTTGATCAGGAACGCGATATGTGATCGTCGGATTCGTCGCAAAGAGATATTTATTGATATTTTGCCAAATTATGTAAATGAACTCCGCCATAGTTTTCGTTGTATCATATTAACTTTGTACAATATTCAACTGCTAAGACACCCTTCATTCGTTCCCTAAATAGTAGAACTAAATATAATTATGTGATGAAGATCGACGCCTTGGAAATTCAAGCATCATAACTTGTTGCTTATACAACAGTGATAATTGCTTTTACTTTCTTAGAGGGCATTTTTGTAACTTGTTGATCTAATTCACACAATCTGGCCACTAGTCATCTTCAAACTTCAATGATTTATAATAATATTATGTTGCCTGTCTAACTGCACTATCGAGCCAGAACTATTTTGCGACTATACCTAAAGTAACGAACCATTGTAGATAGGACAAACTATTCTAGACTATTTGCAGATAGAGTCCCCACAGGTCATTTATACAGGACAGTATTAAACCATATCTCTTTTTGTGAGTAAATCCAGAGAAAGGAAAGTCTATATTGCAAGCCAAATTGTGATATACCAATAGTCGAATTGAGCATGTGAACTGTATAGACTGTGAATGACAACGAAATCGTGCGGACAATTTGTCAAAGTTCTTATATTTTCCGCTGTAATACCTCGTATGTGCATTTCAAATTGGTCATGAACAGTGTATCAATTATGAGCGACACTTCTCCCCAATCATAGCCAAGACTGATTTAATGATAGATATTAGACTTGGTGTCAATCATAATCCAATTGTGTTAATCTAAATGCCAAGGTACCTAATAAGATCTAGAATACTTGCAATCGTGCACGACAATTTGTTGAGACTCTTTACGGTTCTCAAAACCATGAAGCATCCTCGATACAGGGCCATAAGTGCGATGTTACGTAATAGCATGTCGGGACTATGTTGTTAAAGCCACATGAGCATGTTGAATGCATAATAATCAATATACTCAAATATCGCCAAAAGCATATGGAAAGGTTTCTATACAAAAACGATTCTCTTATAAACCATCATGCGCACAGTTTCCACCCAGATACACCTGAGCACACATTTTCCTCCAAGAGCTTCCAATCCAAACAGAGGACAACAAGCAGTGAATGTCTCCACCACAGTCTTTGATTACACTACACGGTTGAGTGCATAGCAATGTGAGAACTGTGGAGCTTCTAGCTGAAAAATGAGCCTCTTTGATTGTTTTTTGTCGAAACCTCAAGTGTTCCCTTCATCCAATCAGAATTTTTTTTATAACAAACGAAAGCTAACACTTCCCCCTAAAAACACTTGTAGTCACTAGGTCAACAGATAACACAATTCAATGTTATAGCAAGGCGAATGTGGTAAATCTGGTTTTTTTTCTGCACATTTTTTGACCATGATGTAGGTTTTAAAAGTCAAAACCTCAAGTGTTCCTTACAATATTTGTCAAATTTTATGTCATTAAATGAAAAGCACACGTATATTGTCCGTACACTAGAGTCACTAGAATGAGCAATGGCCAATTCTCTTTAAATTTCAAATCTTGTGCAAAAAGTTACTATTCAATGAACTATGACTTTGCTAAAACAGCGCTTACAATTTGATATGAAAGAAGACGTTAATTCAGAATTTTTAATATGAACGCCAAAAACGCTTCGTTAGTAGCTACCGATAAATCTGTAACTTTATATTGAAGTACCTAAATAGTTCCTCTCACATATTTCCCCTTCACCTACAAGTGTACTTCCCTGACTTATCTAGGTACATCCTGGACACACTTGATACATATTTTGAGCATGGCACATTCAAGTATCTCACTCCATGCGAATCCGTGAACCGACCTTGTTTCCAAAAAAACCGTCTTTTTTATTCTTTCTTCAGAACAGTAGAACTGTTTTATTATGTAGATTCACCTATTCAGATCCACGGCTCAGTTGGCAGCATATGGATTAAAATTTATATTTCATCAGTCATGGCACATTACTATCGTATTATAACATTAAGAAGAGTCATTCATGGGCCAAATATTCATTTATGCAATATACAGACATGAAAGCTTAATACCCTTCTCTGATTTTATCTCAAGAATTACAGCATTACGGAAATACATCCATTTGTATAAATCAGGTGCTTTAGAAAATGGTTGATGTCGATAAAATCTTTCTCACATTAACATGAGTAGTATTTCTACTCCGAAGTAAACCAATTATATTTGTAAGAAAGTAATGTAAGCAAAGTTGTCCCCCGGTAAGTACATTGGAATTACTTATACATACTTTTACTTGTGTGTTTGCATAGCAATGTATCCAAAACCTACATTTTGAAAAACGAAACGAACAAATAGAAAACATAATGAGCAAGATAATACATAACATAACTATGTCAAAGGAAATTGGCCAGTAAACACAAAACATTTTACAGAAAACGTTAAATGTCAGGTTGTACAGGGTGTCACAAAAGTCTCTTTACCATTTTGAATCGTCATATCTTTCACAGGGATTGACCGTAGGGAAATCAAATTTTCATTTGGAAAGAGTAAATCCATGCAATTATTTGGATACCAAACATGATATATACAATGTCTTTACGATATACAAGACCAATCAAAAATACACCTCAAATGCAACATAGTTATATACTGGTACGAAAAAAGTGTGTGTTTCTCACTGTGAATTGTGAAATCGAATGTTTGATGATGATCGATTGAAATCATTTCTTTACAGATTTCCCAATCAAACAATGGCTATATATGCAAATAGCACTTTCACCCCTGGACCTGGCTATGCTGATGATGAAGCATCAACTTTATCTTCAGAATATGCCTAGACTTGATGTTCAATACATTTTAACATCCACGTCTTTCCTCGTCCACTGTGAATTATTGAATGCCATGTTCGAGGAGTCTTGTGACAGAGCAGATATTGAAAAAATGGAATATTACACACCTTCAGAAGAAAGCCTTAACCGGCTTTATTTCTGTATAAAATCTGTATTGTTATAATATGAAATCTGATTATTGCAATTGCATCGAATGGGGGGAAATTAGGCTAGATGTTGAAAGAAGATAGTGGATTTTCGGGATGTGTTGTAAAATTATTGTATGGTTTTGTGTGTAATATGCCCAAATCTTTCATCGTATATTATTTATAACTGTTGTGGGTTATGTCAAAATAATTGTAATAGTTTTCTCTATTCACAGATACCTTCATGGTTGTTCTCTATTTTTTAATAGAAGAGTTATGAACATTCAAAATGGTAATGGGACATTTTGGACACCCTGTATGAAGGGTATATAAAGGTATAAAATGTTTTAATAAGGGATGAAATCAAAACTCGACCGGCAGTCACCTGCCCTTTCCGTCCAGTTGGGGCCGATTTCTATTGTTATTCTAAACGCATTCCATTGAACCGCCGCGGCGGTTGAGTTTTGATTTCATTCCTAACAACATTGAAAACCATCATTGAAAATTGCTGCGTTAACTAAAGTAGAATCAAAATTAGAAAGCCAGTGTTGTTTATTCGACTGAATTATTTTGTAAACATACATCACCCCTATACACTGAAGCAGATTGAAGCTTACGCGTATGTTATATTAAAATATAATCTGTGAAATCGTCGTGATTGCAGTTTTAAGCCCTGTTAAAGTTAAATTTGCGAAGTCAAACAGCGTAAAACAATCATGTATGTTGTAAGGATGTATTATTTATCATTCCCCGGTTACTGTACTTTATGAACAAATAGCTCCAAAGACATGAATTTTATACGAGCGGAAAACATCACGACTTATCGGGATTTACACGCATCGCATCTGGCTTTTTATCTAGATCATGAGAGTTGTTTTCTTGGCCATGATGGGCGAAAACAAATAAGTCTGACGCTTTTAAATTCCGATATCACATTTCACATGTAAGTTTATTGAAGGTGAATAAATCAAGTTGTCAGAGTTCATTGATGTATCATGCAACGGTTTATTAATGATTTTAATTTCTAGGTTAAAAAAACCATACACCGTTCAAATGTATCAATGGTTATGCAGCAATTTTCACTTTTAACTTTATAAAACATATTGAGTAGTTTAAACAAACACTAAACAGTTTAGACAAGCATTCGGATTTGAAGGTACGTCGTAGTAAGAGTCCGAGACAATTTGAGAGAAGAAGGTAGTTCTTTCCATAGAGATCGCGAACTTTCAAAGTACTTAGTGAAGAGAAGAGCGGGTCTGTGTGGGCAAGCCAGGGAGAATTGGTACAGCTTCTGATCACTCACTTTTGAAGAAGAAATGCAGAGTCTAAGTTGGCATTGTTAGGACCAGCCCACACGAGGGTCCCATAGGATAGATAGGGAAGAACCAGAGAGTTGTATAGAGTGGTAGGTGAACTAGAAGGAAGAAAGTGACGGACCTTTCGAATCACACCGTTGCATTTAGAAACAATCTTAGAGACATGTTGGGTATGTGAGTGTCATGAGAGATTATGATCTATTAGTAGGCCTAGGAATTTAGTTGTTTTAACATTTTCAATTGGGATATTTAATATCAGGCTTATTACTATGTTTATTTTTAAATATAATGTAATTCGTTTTCTTTATGTCATTTTACATACACTGGACGAGGCTATGCAGTGTCACACAGCAAGCCAGTCAGGTCAAGGGTTATATGGAGTTCTTGATCAGTGAATCACTGCCTCATGAAACAAAAAGTGACAATCTACGCAAAGCTCCTTGAACCTGCCAACACTTGATGAGTAGTGTTCAAAATAGGTAAGCCTGTCATAGCGCAAGAAACACACGACCTCTCCCAGGTCTATCTGCAGTCTGTGATTGTTATATAATCTCATAAGCATTGTATATATGAATGACCTTGGACACAATGGTGGAAGTTAAGTTCCCCATCCACCTACAGAGGATGTTATGCAAAGATCATACAAATTAACATTATAATTCCAGGATTATCATTCCAATTGGTGTGCTAATAGTGAATGACTTGCATAAGTGATAAGTTAATCATTTGCTCCTGTGCCTCACCGGCAGGCGTTTGTTTTTAGAAAGAACCGGAATTACAACTGAAATGCAAGTCACGAACAGTCCAGATCAATTTAGAAATTGTAAAGTTTATGTAACTTATTAAAGAAAGCCAATTCACCGAGTGGTTAGTGCTTGGTCGTAGAGTTTGAATCTAATAATGAAAAATATAAATTGAGATGGCATTATATATAGGACGTGGATTTGAATAAGTATGAAACTCAGTCCCACAGACTTGATGCTATCAAATCATGCATGGTCTAATCACCTTCTCTCGCTCCGATTGAAAGAGACTTTCCCATTGTAACATCAATTTTAGGGGCCAAAGGGCCTGATATGTTTTATCTGTAGTAATAGATATTTGATCCTTTATACCGTATATTTGTTAAAAATTGCCCTTTTTTATTGATTTTCTTTATTACGTTTCTTTATTCTCAGGGCGTCAATTTATCTCTCTCAGTTACCAAATAATGTACAAATAATGTTATTCTGTAGGGCGTTCTAAACTAGTTCATATCGGGTTCATATCATGTACCGAATTATTGCACCTTTTGAAATGGCCTTAAACCTGACGTATCACGGCCGTTCGCCGCCTATGCGTGATGTCTACTTTTATCTAGAGCGCCCTCAGTTTTGACTTAAGGAGTCTTATTTGGTGTAAGTGGTGTTGGGCGATACAAAGAGTTATAATTTAAAACTACCGATACCAATTAGCACACAAAAGTATAGCGGTACTGTTGACTCAAAATTCCCATACCGCCCAACCCTACATAGTTACCCAATGTAATCGGTCGCCGATAATGGCGACGAAATGTCCTTTCGAAGTTGAAAATAGCCCATTTAGATCACTAGAATAGACCCACAAAAACACTCCCAATTATATTTTATTAATTTTTTCAAGTAAACCAGAAGCTTTAGATAAAAATGCTATCCAAGAGTTACCGTTCACACTCCTTAGATGCTTGATAATAGACAACTTCTGTCCGTACACCATCGCTAAATTCACTGCACAAAATGCGAATCATACCGTACGGTATAGCGTATTTTAGTCAGAATATTGGAACATAAAAACAGTTAATAATCATACTCGCTTTATTTACAAGTAAAACAGATGCTAATGATAATAATTTGTGCGAGCATAACAGTGTCACAGTCCATATACTTTGCAGAAATGATATGACATGTACTGATAATACACGCACTATACTACTGTACTACAGTACATGTACATGTAAACTCTACATAGAAACCCAAAAGTATAACATGTAGTGTGTGTGCGCCGACTGAAATCATTGTGAGTTGCAATTTTGTTGTCAAACCCTTACGAAGCATGAATTTGGTTCGTGTGAGATACGTAACGATACGCTATGACTTTTCGCTTGTTTTTACCAATCTCGATAAATTCTCCATTTTTTATATTTTGTCCTTCCGTAGTTCTTTACGATGCCGAAATAGTGTATCGGTATGTTCTGATATCATCGTCGCACTCTTCCGAAGAACCAATTTGGTCCGATTTACAAATGTAACGCTACGCGATGAGTTTTAGCTTGTTTCAACCAGCTACGTAACTAAATGCTCTACGGGCCAAAATTTCCGATAAAATTCTACATTACATAATTATTATAATTTTATGTACCGGGTTCCGTAGCAATTTACGGGTTCCGTAGCAATTTATGGGTTCCGTAGCAATTTACGGGTTCCGTAGCAATTTACGGGTTCCGTAGCAATTTACACGTTCCGTAGCAATTTACGCGTTCCGTAGCAATTTACGGGTTCCGTAGCAATTTACGGGTTCCGTAGCAATTTACGGGTTCCGTAGCAATTTACGGGTTCCGTAGCAATTTACGGGTTCCGTAGCAATTTACGCGTTCCGTAGCAATTTACGGGTTCCGTAGCAATTTACGGGTTCCGTAGCAATTTACGGGTTCCGTAGCAATTTACGGGTTCCGTAGCAATTTACGGGTTCCGTAGCAATTTAATGGTTCCGTAGCAATTTACGGGTTCCGTAGTAATTTACGGGTTCCGTAGTAATTACGGGTTCCGTAGCAATTTACGGATTCCGTAGCAATTTACGGGTTCCGTAGAAATTTACGCGTTCCGTAGCAATTTACGCGTTCCGTAGCAATTTACGGGTTCCGTAGCAATTTACACGTTCCGTAGCAATTTACGCGTTCCGTAGCAATTTACGGGTTCCGTAGCAATTTACGGGTTCCGTAGCAATTTACGCGTTCCGTAGCAATTTACGGGTTCCGTAGCAATTTACGCGTTCCGTAGCAATTTACGCGTTCCGTAGCAATTTACGGGTTCCGTAGCAATTTACGGGTTCGGTAGCAATTTACAGGTTCCGTAGCAATTTACGGGTTCCGTAGCAATTTACGGGTTCCGTAGCAATTTACGCGTTCCGTAGCAATTTACGCGTTCCGTAGCAATTTACGGGTTCCGTAGCAATTTACGGGTTCCGTAGCAATTTACGCGTTCCGTAGCAATTTACGCGTTCCGTAGCAATTTACGCGTTCCGTAGCAATTTACGGGTTCCGTAGCAATTTACGGGTTCCGTAGCAATTTACGGGTTCCGTAGCAATTTACGCGTTCCTTAGCAATTTACGGGTTCCGTAGCAATTTACGGGTTCCGTAGCAATTTACGGGTTCCGTAGCAATTTACGGGTTCCGTAGCAATTTACGCGTTCCGTAGCAATTTACGGGTTCCGTAGCAATTTACGGGTTCCGTAGCAATTTACGGGTTCCGTAGCAATTTACGGGTTCCGTAGCAATTTACGGGTTCCGTAGCAATTTAATGGTTCCGTAGCAATTTACGGGTTCCGTAGTAATTTACGGGTTCCGTAGTAATATACGGGTTCTGTACAGTCACAGTTTATGTTTTGGTGAAAAAAGACCGAATTTTTCCACCCGTCTACATTCGGGCCACTGACCGGGTCTTCAAGAATCGGACTTTCACTTTGGAATAGATTCAATTAAACTTACATTAATTGCTTTAGCTTAGAGACAAAATCATTGTTAAATTGAAGGTATTGGACACTTTAACTATTATATAACCATGATCTAATGGGATTTTAAGGAAGCTAAAAACTTAACTTTCAGTAAGCTTAAAAACTTAACTTTCAGTAAGCTTAAAACTTAACTTTCAGTAAGCTTAAAACTTAACTTTCAGTAAGCTTAAAACTTAACTTTCAGTAAGCTTAAAAACTTAACTTTCAGTAAGCTTAAAGCGTAATAATTATGTATTACGTGTCCATATCTTCAACGTACTCATCAGTAACGGTGGGCATTCGCTGTGTAGGCGTCTGACACGCCACAAACGTATATACGAGACTAATAGTTTACCCCCTCAGTTTTCGTTGTTTTCGATAAAAGTAGACGTTAAAAACGGCCGTGGTATATTTGCTCGGGGACCGTTTTGAAATAAAGTAAACTGTTTGATAAATGCTACTAGATTAAAAAGTACGAGGTATTTTGGTCAAAAATGCTCTAGTTGATAGCTCAATCAACATCTTTACAACTGTAAAATCGCTGGCGTTCGACCATTAAAAGGACTCAGTAGCTATTTTTGTGAGGCGAGTAAAAATGCAGTTGCGCAAAGTTAATTAAAATCAAAACAACATGAAAATCACACGTTTCACCACTTTCTTTACAGTAATTATTGACAGAACGCCTTGCAGAATTGTTCGGCAAAAGTGTGATTTCTTTGAACTACTAAGTGGAACCTTCCCCCCCCCCCCCCTATATCCTGATCTTACAACAATTGATTTCTTCTTCTGAAATCAAAGGTTTTCACAAATCCTCCTGCAGACTGACGATGAACTCCAGAGATGCATAATTGCACAAGTTGACATCGTCATTCAAGACAGACCTCTCATCAGACGTGGTGTGAATGCCATGTTGAGTAGAGGAATGAATGTTGGTAATGTGGAAGACTAAGACTTGTCAATTACTGAGGTGAAACATGTGAGTTTCATGTTGTATTGATTTTGATTGACTTAACGCAACTGCATTTTTATTCGGCTTACAAGCATGGCAACTGAGTCCTTATTAATGGTCAACGCCAATAGTTTTACCGTTGTGTGAGGACAAAATGTTGATTCATCTATCAACTAAAGCATTTTGACCAAATATCTCATTTTGTTTTATCATATTCGTACTCTGTTCTGTTTGGCGAAGTGTGTGAAAACAATAAAAATTTATTAATATCACCAACAACCACAAGGTGTTGATCCAATTCAGAAAACCTGGCACCTTGTCATCTTAAAATAACATCGTCAATGAATTATGATATTTTGTTGCGCGTTTATCTGTTTATTAAAGAGAAATGGTCAGTACAATATCGAGCCAACCTATTTTGTGATGTTAGCTAGGTAACGAAACATTTTTGATAGATCAAACCATTGCTTGAACATGGTGGACAAGTTGAGAAATTTTAGTGAAAATCAGTGCAATTGCAGGTCGTAACCCTTGTGAAGTTCCCAGCTGTTATTACATGTTAGCATTATACTATATCTTTTTGTGAGTAAATCCGGAGAAAGGAAACTCTACATTACTGATGCCATAAACGGATTGAGCATTTGAACTGCATGAACTGAGAATGACAACCAAATTGGACGCACAATTGATCAAAGCTCTTGTATTTTCCGCTTTGTCGTGTAGATGCCATACTTAATATGTGCATTTCAAATTGGTCACGAACAGTATATCAATTATGAGCGACACTTCGTTCCAAACAACGCTCTGCAGGGTCTATTGTTCTATTGTTTCCGATTAGAGCGCTGACATATTGGAAAATGTTGCCAATCAATATTCATGAGAGTGTACATTCAACGTCCAGTTTGCGAAATTGGGTGAGTTGTGTTTGGTAGGTGTGAAATACATCTGACTGGGCGTTTTAATTACGTAACGAATAAAGGCATTGACATCATCGAATGGCTGCCCAGTGCTGTTATGTGTTTAGTTATTATATAGGCCTAATAATTATTATTAAATATATTCATCATTCCTTTCTTTTCCCTTCTCTGTACTTATTCTTTCCTAGGCCTATACTTTATCACTCCCTCGCTCTCATTGTCCCCTCTCACCCTCCCTCTCTCATTCCCATCATTTTCCTTATATTTCTATTTATCTACTAGTCTTTATTATATCTTTTTATTTCTCCCTTCCTCCAGCCCTCTCTCATTCTCCATATCCCCTCTTCCCCTCTTCCTCCCTCCTCCCCTCTTCCTCCCTCCTCCCTCCCAAGACTTCTCACAGAAGTGAACCTGCCCCTCCCCAACCCCCTCCCCTCTTTGGGTACGCCACTATTTCTATACGAATCTCCTTCTTAAAATAAAATTAAATGGAAATTTCTTAAAAACAACCTTTATAGGCCTATACTTATACTTACATGTATACGTATAGCGATTACCATTATTTAGTGTAATATAGATATATGGACTGGACATGGCAGCCTTCATACATTCTAATGTGTCATCGATCAGCAAGAGCATTCAATTTATTTAAATGAAACGCCTAACGTCAGGTGGGTGGTAAAGATGATTGCATCGACAGCTAAAGGCCTCCTTATAGACTTCCGACCCACACAAGCACACATTTGGGATACGTGAGTACAATGGTACCACTTTACACATGACTGTCCTTACACATGACTGTAGTGTGGTCACTTATTGATACTCGCCTGTTGTGTAGAGCGTTAATATGATGCCGAATCAGTGACCAATTTAATGGCGGAACCCCTTTCTTTGAAACAATGGTACCACTTTTATGAATAGCCTGTCGCAACTTCTAATCGGCATCAAACGAACAAAAGATTATATAATCTATTGCGACTCTATTTCTATTTAAAAGCTCTTTGGTTCCAAACATTACATGGCCACGACTAGTTATAGTAGATAATAGACTTGGAGTCAATCGTAATCTAATAGTGCTAATCTAAATGCCAATGTACATACGGTATAATAAGATCTAGCATACCCGCAATCGTGCACGAAAATTTGTTGAGACACTTTACGTTTTGAAATATCCACTGATGCATCTTGAATTCAGGGTCACTATAAGGCTAAAAAATAAGAGGAATTTTCGTCTCAGCGTCATTTGGTCTAAAATCCTAAGTACTATCCGGGGTTTTTGATGGGGAGGGGGGTCATTTTATTTATGTAATGCGTTTTTTTTTCGGTTGTTTCGTGGGTTTGATTCATGCCCTAGTATATAACGCAGATGTCGCACAGACGAAGAAAAAGAGTCAATTACATTACACAATTCAAGAGTTTTTTATGCTAATATTAAAGATACCTAAAAAAAAGCTTCTTTAAAACTGAACAGAAAACATGCTACCAACACTGCTGTAGCTTTATATTAGCTAATATTGAATCACCTGAATAGTTCCTCCTCCCATATTGCACCTTTGTCTATAAATGTACTTCCCTCCCTTATCTAGGTACATCCTAGACACAGTTGATACAGATTTTTAGCATTGCACATTCAAGTATCTCATTCCATGCGGGTTTGCGAACCGACCTTGTTTCTAAATATCGTCTTTTCTGGTTTTACATAGAGCATCGTTTTATTATGTATAAAATTCACCTATTCAGATACTAGACCCATTTTGCAGCATATGGATTAAAATGTTATTCCATCAGTCATATATAGCACATTGCTATCGCATTATAACTTAAAGAAGAGTCATTCATAGGAAAAAGATTCACAACTTATACAATATTCCGACATGTAAGCCATAATCCCTCTATGATTTGATCTGAGGCATTAATGCATTAAGGAAATACATTTAATTCGTAATTTAATATGTGGGTTTGGATTAGTTGGATGCTTCAATTATGTAAATTTGACTGAGAGTGGATGTGTAAAAAAATCTTTGTCATATTTACAAGAGCAGTGTTTCCACCCCGAAGATAACTTTGTAAACCAATGCTTTTTTGAGAGAGTAATGTAGGCAATAGTCAAGGTTCTATGTTTTCCCTCGGTAAGTACCATTGAATTACCTATAGTTCCTATTTACTTGTGTCCTAGTTATTTGAATAGCCTGGTATTCACAACCTACATTTTTAACCTTAATGAGAACCTACAATCAGGGAAAATATAATTGACACACTTTGACTGTCTTTTGGTGGACCAACATTTTCAGCCACATTACATTACATAATGACAAAACGCACGCCTAATTGTCCGTATGGCGATGACCGCAGGAACATGCTTGTTGATGATAAATCGTTAATCTTCTGAAATCATTAGCTCTGCAACAACTTTATAGTGATTCTATCATGCATCTCTAAAACAGTGTTCGTAAATCGGTCAGACATGCAGAGCAGATAACTCAGGACGAGCACAAGTCAACGGCCCGCATTCGCAAACCCTCTACTTTGCAGAACATAAGACTCACCACAAAGGTTTTAGACAAAGATGATAGAAAATACCCCCCAACCCACCCCCTCAGTTCAGTGAGGGAGGCCATCCAAATCAGGAAAAAATCGCCAGAACTAAATCGCAATCTGGGACTGGAATGACCATCCTTATACAACGCCCTCATTTATATGGATGGCTGATACCTTCAAAATACGCCTAAGATAATACGCATAATACGCCTAACCTTAGACGTCTAAGATGCAATCTTAGGCGTCTAAGAATTTCGCTGTAGACTTTTCAATTATTGACCAATGAAATCTTAGACGCCTACGATTTTAGACGCCTAAGATTTATCTTATTTGACCATTTGACCGTGACTAGTGATGGACGGTATCGCAAATTCGATGAAAACATACGACGGACGCTTTGCGTTAGAGAATATTTCGACGCAAATTTGATTACCGTGTAATTGAATGGGATTATTTTGAAATTTTAAAACGCTTGAAATATCACAAACAAATAATGTTGATAAATAATATAAATACAAGCTAAAACCGTCGGTGTTCGATAATGAACCCCACAAAAGTAACCGACTATATTGGAAAATGCCATACGGCCGGGCGGTTTCACAAATTGCCGGCTCGATCATGTTATCCGCCGCTTGGTATCCGCCATCTATACATTTAGCCAAAAGACGCCAATGGTCAACAAAAGGGTAAGTCCAACACAACACCATAGGCCTTCGTCTGTTAGTTGAATTTGGTATGCTGATTAGTTTAAACTTTGGTGGAAAATGAATGATGTTGTTTCTAAATTGTATTTAATTGTCACAATTATACACTGCTACGACTTTTTAATAAACGGGCCTCGTGGAACATAGTTTATAGAATCGCCTTAATTAAATCGAGAGGTGTCATGTCGTCTGGGTAGAGATGTGTTCGAATCGAGTTCTCCTTTCCCTTAATTGTCCTATATATCAAATAACAAAAGAATATCCACTCGTATAACAAAAGAACGGTGTTTCATTTGTTAAGGTGTAAAACATATACATATAGTTCTTCAGAGAGCTATAAAGTAGATACATTGTTTGACATTAATCACAGCGGTTTCCTATTTATTTCCATGACCACAGAATGGATGTTAAATGTACTGTCGTATATTCCGGGCGCATATTATCTTAATGGCTATCAGTTTAATTATGTATGATACAATGAGTATGAAGGGTAAATCTGATCTTACTCACCTTAATCGTAAGCGATGAATAAACTACCATGTTTTGTCAAATGTGCTGTATCACTATTTCCTGTTTCGAAAAGTATTAATTGCTCAAAAAATTAAGCTTCAGCATTACGTTTTACACAGCAAAGATGTTCTTTTAATTAGATAGTAAGCACAATACATATCTTAATCCGTAAAACAAATATGCACCAGAATATCTATTAAGTTGAAGAAAAAAAAATAGACGTTTATTGCCGGAGCTTTTTCGCTAGTCCTCAAATAACGGTTAATAATCTATGCAGTTACTGGACTGATAAATAAATCCCATGTTGAACAAAGGATCGTTCTTATTTCAATATCTTCTGATGTTTCATCTAACAACCTAAATAGCTCTGAATAAACTGGAGCAAGACCGTTCTGGGACAAATTCGTGCAAATCGAACACTGCTCGAATTAGATTTTATCATCACGTTGCATTTCGGTGTTACTGATAGCTACTGTCTGCTATTTAGATGTCATTATCATGAGTATAGTAGATTTATTCTGGGCAAAGATCACATGTATCATATTAACAAAGCTGACTTTCAGAATTTAGGCATTTCAAATATCAGGACAAGGGCTGAGCAGCTCCGTTTGAACCATGTTTTTAATATGTTTCATGATGTTTGCCCAAGCTATATGAAAGAAAACTTTGTCAAATTATCTAATCTTCATCGTTATAACACTAGGGGTAGCAATTTTAACTTCCAAGTTCCAAAAATTAAAACAGCAGATTCTGCTTCCTTTTTTTACAATGCAATCCATAATTGGAACAAACTTCCCGATGATATAAAATTGTGCAATACAAAATCAATGTTTAAGAAAGATGTCAAAATCAACCTTTTAGACCACATGGTTATATAGTTTTTAATATTGCAATTTAGGTGTTTCATGTTTTAAATAGTTGTAATATATATATTTTCATTGTTTATTGTATATTTTTAAGGACCCCTTTGGAAATAAGTCTTTGACTTTAAGGGACATCCTTGGCATATTGTCATGTCAATATGTTATGTTTTATTTTGTATTTTATAAAATTGTGTATGTTTTTTGACTCTTGATGATATGCTAAATAAACTCAAATCAAATCAAATCGTAACGGTATGATGGTGGTGATAGCTGGACTTTCGAGCAATCGTTCCCCATTGTGTTTATTTGTTCTTGTGCAGGATGCGTATCCCCATTACCTACTTTACTTATGTTATACCCTTAAAATTAATTGCAGTGGCACCTTTCACTTCTTTAAATTATCTATCTCATGTCTTGGTCAATCTGCTTGTTCTTGAAGAAAACGAGTAGGGCCTGATACTAATTACCTTAATGCCATTGGATTACAAGGGACTTAGCACGAAAAACCAAAGAACCCTCTTTAAATCGTGATATTTGATACCTTAGGTCAACTGTTTTATTGGTACAAACAGATGGGCCGATGAACTATGCTGAAATAAAGAATATTGCTGAACTGACAGTCAGAGTTTGACTTGACCTTGAAATCACTTTCAAGATAAATTGAACAGCGACGTTTCTGTGCGACTCGGTAAAGTCAATTGACAGCGATGTCAATAATGTCTGGAGACCAGAGGCTATATCAAAGAGAATTACATCCTTGGAGAATACCTGGGAAAACATCTCGCATTGATAATATGTGTGAAAGAATTCAAGATAGTCACGTTGGAGGAATTTATGATTGTTATTTCTTTCGTAGTATAAGAAAGCCTGATTTCGACAGTTATGCTTTACTCGTAGTTTCTAGGGAAGGAAGTTGCATAGGTTCACAAACTTGTTTTTTGTAGTTTGGTGATAATAATTTGACTTTCCAAATAATTGTTGTATAGAGTAGTATTGAAAGGTCATTTCATGAAGTTCTTTGAAATAGACTAATTTGATGGTGTGCTCTTTTTTACTCTACGTGTGTAAAATATAAGTTAAGGCAGAATGTCTTCGTTTGTTTCTCTGAATCTTGGGATATTTTAATTTTTTATAAAGCAAGTATCGAAATTGCATACTAGAATGAAACTCACGACCAATACAGTACCTTTAATTGAGAAATCGTGTTGTTCAATTAAAAAGTCATAATGTTTATTTAATTTACAAAGAACACCAAACCACAGTGTGGTCAGAGTCTGGTTCAAATCTCTTAAATGTCTCAGTATTACAACAAAATTCTGTAGTGAGCATGACGATGGGAAGTATGAATTTTGATGGCACTAGCTTATGTAGGACGTGGATTTGAATAAGCATGAAACCCAGTCCCACAAACTTGATGCTATCAAATCATGCATGTTCCAATCACCTTTGTAAGACACTTTGTTATATATATATGTTTCTTCATTTCTATCGTGGGGACAGGTGTTGCTTGTACGGAATAGCCTCAAGTGAAACGGTCGCTAACAAAATCAAATCTATCGCTCTGACTGAATTAAAGAGAATTTAACAATGTGCCAATCGATTCAAGGGGCCAAGTGACCAGCCAGACATGCTTATCACTTATAAAAATTCTCCGTAGTTCACTTGCCCATTGTACATGTACGTATTCTGGCTGTTACAATTAGCATAAAACTTCGATTTGTATTAATTTGTGTACAATTGATAGATTTTCACATCTGATCTTTTCAGTCACCGTAGTCCGTCTGTTTGTTAGCTTTCGATATTTCTTATTTGGGCTTTCGCGATCAATAGACTGGTAGATCCAAAATCAGACTTGTTCAGTAAGTGAGCCCTCATTATGCCAAGATATGTTGCATTTAATTAAATACGTACACTTTACTTTTACTGTTACTAATCATATAAACTTTATGACCATTTATGAATACTTATTGTGATAAACATCAGTATAATTAATATTGAGTTCAACTGAATGCGTTCATCATTATTAATAACGTATTTCTATTTATCAAAATTCGACCATGGCATAGTCTAATCACACATCGATACACACTCATTTTTATTATGTAAACCATTTTCTGGATCACGATTTTAAGAGTATCAACAGTATGCAAATTAATACATCGCAATTCAGAACATGTATATTTAGAAGGTCGTTGATCAGAACGCGATATGTGATCGTCGGATTTGTCGCAAAGAGATATTTATTGATCTTTTGCCAAATGATGTAAATGAACTCCGCTATAGTTTTCGTTGTATCATATTAACTTTGTACAATATTCAACTGCTAAGTCACCCTTCATTCTTTCCCTAAAACTAAATATAATTATGTGATGAAAATCGACGCCTTGGAAATTCAAGCATCATAACTTGTTGCTTATACAACAGTGATAATTGCTTTTACTTTTTGTAACTTGTTGATCTAATTCACACAATCTGGCCACTAGTCATCTTAAAACTTCAATGATTTATAATATTATGTTGCCTGTTTAACTGCACCATCGAGCCAGAACTATTTTGCGACTATACCTAAAGTAACGAACCATTGTAGATAGGACAAACTATTCTAGACTATTTGCAGATCGTAACACTTGTAGAGTCCCCACAGGTCATTTATACAGGACAGTATTAAACCATATCTCTTTTTGTGAGTAAATCCAGAGAAAGGAAAGTCTATATTGCTAGCCAAATTGTGATATACCAATAGTCGAATTGAGCATGTGAACTGTATAAACTGTGAATGACAACGAAATCGTGCGGACAATTTGTCAAAGCTCTTATATTTTCCGCTGTAATACCTCGTATGTGCATTTCAAATTGGTCATGAACAGTGTATCAATTATAAGCGACACTTCTCCCCAATCATAGCCAAGACTGATTTAATGATAGATATTAGACTTGGTGTCAATCATAATCCAATTGTGTTAGTCTAAATGCCAAGGTACCTAATAAGATCTAGAATACTCGCAATCGTGCACGACAATTTGTTGAGACTCTTTACGGTTCTCAAAACCATGAAGCATCCTCGATTCAGAGCCATAAGTGCGATGTTACGTAATAGCATATCAGGACTATGTTGTTAAAGCCCTATGAGCATGTTGAATGCATATTATTTAATACACTCAAATGTCGCCAAAAGCATATGGAAAGGTTTCAAAAACGATTCTCTTATAAACCATCATGCGCACAGTTTCCACCCATCCGAGCACACATTTTCCTCCAAGAGCTTCCAAGCAGAGGACAACAAGCAGTGAATGTCTCCACCACAGTCTTTGATTACACTACACGGTTGAGTGCATAGCAATGTGAGAACTGTGGAGCTTCTAGCTGAAAATGAGCCTATTTGATTGTTTTTTGTCGAAACCTCAAGTGTTCCCTTCATCCAATCAGATTTTTTTTTAAATAACAAACGAAAGCTAACACTTCCCCCTAAAACACTTGTAGTCACTAGGTCAACAGATAACACAATTCAATGTTATAGCAAGGCGAATGTGGTAAATCTGTTCCAAGCACATTTTTTGACCAAGATGTAGGTTTTAAAAGTCAAAACCTCAAGTGTTCCTTACAATATTTGTCAAATTTTATGTCATTAAATGAAAAGCACACTTATTTTGTCCATACACTAGAGTCAATAGAATGAGCAATGGCCAATTCTCTTTAAATTTCAAATCTTGTGCAAAAAGTTACTATTTTCGCCTGTTTTGTCATACGGTTGTAAATTCAATGAACTATGACTTTGCTAAAAGAGCGCTTACAATTTGATATGAAAGAAGACGTTAATTACATTGCTATGACATTTCAAGAATTTTTTTAATATGAACGCCAAAAACGCTTCGTTAGAAGCTACCGATAAATCTGTAACTTTATATTGAAGTACCTAAATAGTTCCTCTCACATATTTCCCCTTCACCTACAAGTGTACTTCCCTGACTTATCTAGGTACATCCTGGACACACTTGATACATATTTTGAGCATGGCACATTCAAGTATCTCACTCCATGCGAATCCGTGAACCGACCTTGTTTCCAAAAAAAAACGTCTTTTTTATTCTTTCTTATTATGTATATTCACCTATTTAGATCCACGGCTCAGTTGGCAGCACATGGATTAAAATTTATATTTCTTCAGTCATGGCGCATTACTATCGTATTATAACATTAAGAAGAGTCATTCATTGGCCAAATATTCATTTATGCAATATGCAGACATGAAAGCTTAATACCCTTCCCTGATTTTATCTCAAGAATTACAGCATTACGGAAATACATCCATTTGTATAAATCAGGTGCTTTAGAGAAGGGTTGATGTCGATCAAATCATTCTCACATTAACAAGAGTAGTGTTTCTACTCCGAAGTAAATCAATTCTTTTTGTAAGAAAGTAATGTAAGCAAAGTTTTCCCCCGGTAAGTACATTGGAATTACTTATACATACGTTTACTTGTGTGTTTGCATAGCAATGTATCCAAATCCTACATTTTGAAAAATGAAACGAACAAATGGAAAATATAATGAGCAAGATAATACATAACACAACTTTGTCAATGGAAATTGGCCAGTAAACACAAAACATTTTACAGAAAACGTTAAATGTCAGGTTGTACAGGGTGTCACAAAAGTCTCTTTACCATTTTGAATCGTCATATCTTTCACAGGGATGGGCCGTGGGTAAATCAAATTTTCATTTGGAAAGAGTAAATCCATGCAATTATTTGGATACCAAACATGATACAATGTCTTTACGATGTACAGGACCAATAAAAAATACACCTCAAATGCAACATAGCTATATACTGGTACGAAAAAAAGTGTGTGTTTCTCACTAAGAATTGTGGAATCGAATGTTTGATGATGATCGATTGAAATCATTTCTTTACCAATTT
This sequence comes from Amphiura filiformis, assembly GCF_039555335.1. NCBI lineage: Eukaryota > Metazoa > Echinodermata > Ophiuroidea > Amphilepidida > Amphiuridae > Amphiura > Amphiura filiformis. The sequence continues at coordinate 38,869,108 of NC_092632.1, read as the reverse complement.
CCCAATCTAACAATGGCTATATATGTAAATAGCACTTTCACCCTGGACCTGGCTATGCTGATGATAAAGCATCAACTTTATCTTCAGAATATGCCTAGACTTTAAAATTCTTGGACATTTTATGATGTTGACATTCACGTCTTTCCTCGTCCACTCCGAATTATTGAATGCCATGTTCGGGTGGAGGAGTCTTGTGACAGAACAGATATTGGAAAACTGGAATATAACACAACTTCAGAAGAAAGCCTTAACCGGCTTTATTTCTGTATAAAATCAAAGCATACGTAAACATTTTTATATCATCTTGATAGTGTATTATGAAATCTGATTATTGCATTTGCATTGAATGCGGGAAATTGGGCTAGATGTTGAAAGAAGTTAGTGGATTTTCGAGATCCGGAGATATGTTGTAAAATTATTGTATGGTTTTGTGTGTAATATGCCCAAATCTGTCATCGTATATTATTTATAACTGTTGTGGGTTTATATGTCAAATTTGGTGTCAAAATAATTGTAATAGTTTTCTCTATTAACCGATATCTTCATGGTTGTTTTTGTTTTATAATAGAGAAGAGTTATGAACATTCAAAATGGTAATGGGACATTTTGGGCACCCTGTATGAAGGGTATATAAAGGTATAAATAATGTTTTAATAAGGGATGAAATCAAAACTCGACCGGCAGTCACCTGTCCTTTCCGTCCAGTTGGGGCCGATTTCTATTATTCTAAACTCATTCCATTGAACCGCCGCGTTTTGATTTAATTCCTAACAACATTGAAAACCATCATTGAAAATTGCTGCGTTAACTTAAGGGCTGGGGTATGAACGTTTGGACAGTATTTATTTTGGGACACTAGAGCACATCAGACATATCGAATTGCATTCTGAATACGAAGAATGTCATTCTGATATCAAATATTTTGATTTTTGAAATTCGCAATTTAATACACATTTTATGGCAAATCATTAAAATTGATATTTTTGATATTTAACAGTACTTGAGTAAACTTTATAAATCTGATGATTTATACTTAAAGTGTATGTAGGTGGGATGAAAAGCCGACGATCAATTGAAAATTTTGACCTTCCGTATTGAAGATATGGATTTTTTTCCCCAAAACAACAAAAAAAAATTATGTCTTTTTGGGAAAAAAATCCATATCTTCAATATGAAAGGTCAAAATTTTCAATTGACCGTCGGCTTTTGCTCCCTGCTACATACACTTTAAGAATATATCATTAGATTTATATAATTTACTTCGAGGACTGTTATATATCAAACATTTGAAAAATATCAAATTTTTATAATTTGTCATAAAATTTGTACAGGGTGAGTCAAAAAAAGTGCAATAGAGCAAAGAATCGATATTTATGCAAGAACCAGGTCAAACTTTCCCATTATTGAAAAAGTTTATAAATGCCACACTCAAAAGTCACCTACTGTGAAAATATGAAGTGAATCGCGACTACCGTTTAATTTTTATAAGTCCTTTTGCTGCGATACCCAATTTCGTTATTTGTCCACGAGATACCATGTATTTTGAATGAGACACACAATGCAGGGTAAAGGCGTTAGCTCTGAAACTGACATCAACTTAAAAAAGGTTGATTTTTGCGTTATTTTTTTTTTCTGTTCAAACAAACTTTCTAACATTAATTTAAGCCTTTCATACCTCACTCGACTCCAACTCCAGTTTTTTAATCCCAATATGTCCAACTTACTGGATATTTTGTAATTCACTCCACTTCAATATGCGCGCATTTTATTTTGACATTTGAAAAAACCCGCCTACAAATTTGTATGTTTTTGATTAAGAATAAACATCTTTAAAGTAAAGGTAAAATGAAAATAACAACAAATAATGTTTCTTTTCCTTAAAAAAGACCAAGGGCAATAGCAATTTGGGTGCTCCATTTAATTTCAATGCCAATGATGTTAAGAAAATTGCAGTTGTTCCAAATCTACCTTACACAGAGTGCGCTGACATTCAAATTTTAGATGTCTCTTGGACAAACATTAAAATTGGGTATCGCTATAAAATGTGCCATAAAAACAAAACGGTAAATGTTAATTCCTTTATTTCTTCACACAAGGTTGCTGATGAATATATCATATATCAAATGTTTTCAAACCTAAAAGGTTCAACTCGGTTCTTTAATAAAAATGGATTCTTTGCTCTATTGCACTTTTTTTGACTCACCCTGTATTACATTGTGATTTTCAAAAATGAAAATTATTTGATATCAGAAAGACATGCTTCGTATTCAGAATGCAATTCGATAGGTCTGAGGTGCTCTCATGTCCCACAAAAATACTGTCGAAACGCAATAAACGCTCATTTTAGATCCCTTAAGTAGAATCAAAATTATAAAGCCAGTGTTGTTTATTCGACTGTATTATTTTGTAAACATACATCACCCCTATACACTGAAGCAGATTAATGCTCACATTAATTATATTAAAATATAATCTGTGAAATTGTCGTGATTGCAGTTTTAAGCCCTGTTAAAGTTAACTATGCGATGTCAAACAGCGTAAAATAATCATTATATGTTGTAAGGATGTATTATTTATAATTCACCGGTTACTGTACTTTATATTTTGTTAACCAAATAGCTCCAAAGACATGAATTTTAAATCGAGCGGAAAACCTCACGACTTATCGGAACTTATACGCTTCGCATCTGGCTTTTTATCTAGATCATATGAGAGTTGTTATCTTGGCCATGATGGGCGAAAACAAATAAGTCTGACGCTTTTAAATTCCGATATCACATTTCACATGTAAGTTTATTGAAGGTGAATAAATCAAGTTGTCAGAGTTCATTGATGTAAAAGTCTATTATGTAACTGTTTATTAATGATTTTAACTTCGAGGTTTAAAAAAAAGCCATACACCGTTCAAATGTATCAATGGTTATGCAGCAATTTTTAACTTTATAAAACATATTGAGTAGTTTCACTAGAAACACAAAACAGTTTGGACAAGCATTCGGATATTTAGAATACATGTACTCATATACCAAATTCACAACCAGTGGGAAATATTTTTTGGTTGTAGTATATGTATTTGGAAAAGGCATGATTATTATTCAACTGTACCTAAACCAGAAGAGTGTAGAGGGAAAGCTTGTTTGGGCCATTCTCTGGGAAATCGCAGATATTACCGACCCTCAATATGTTTGGAATGTTTTTGGTTTAAGGTTTCTTACAAATCAAGATACAGACTTATCAACTCATACTAATCCAAAAACATCATAATAAACCCTGAGCTGATTTACAACTGCTTGAAACTAAAGTTTATATCGTTTGTTACATCGCAAAGAAAGAACCAATGGATCATTTAGACAAAGCTGAGAATCTAGTACGTTACTAAATGTATTAGATAAAACGTTAACGAATCTCAATCACCGCCTGGTGGTTCTAAACATTCTGAAAATATAACACGTTCCTGGCCATAAAATTAATCAAGATCTTGACACATTACTGAGACATTGAGATTTATGTCCGTAATAAAGTTGCAAGCACGTGATTGACCTGTGCTGCTCTCTAACACTTCAGCAGATTAAACCAGGTTTGGTATGTTTGTCACGTTCGGAGCAAACTGGCGACAATACTTGTCTCATCATCATGACAACGGTCGCAATACCCACTCATCTGACAATGAAGTAAAGCAAATCGTTTAGAACCTTGAAGAAAAAATATAATCAATAAGTGTCATGATCAACTACACCATACTCTTTATTATGTTTTCAGTTCTTTTCGTACTTGTGCAATGATTAGGAAGTCAGATGATGGATTTGTTTTTCGAGATTGTTGCCCGATAATAATGTTGATCATGTAGCAGTTCCGAACCATGTAGCAACGATAACGCAAGTGGTTTTCACAAAGAAAACGCTTGATATTCAAAAGCGTAAAGGGACCTTTGCATTGTCTGTGAAGTTTTGCTGTTTTGCATTTTTTAGCCAAAAATCCGGTGAAAAAAACGTCCTTTTCCCAGCTGTTAAATGATACAGAGCTCATCTAGTTTTGTTAAGTATTTGTTTAAAATGCGTTTAAAGTGCACTGTTCCAGTTAAATTTCTTAGGTTTTCTTTCGCCTTTTGCGAATTTAAAACGGTTGCATCTCAAAAACATCAGGATGTCATTTAGAACCTTGTAATTATATAAGCACATTATGTTTTGCACATAGCAGAATTTCGTCAGGGCACACTTACATTATGACGTCATAACACCACAATAAGTAGCATATTTTGGTGTCACTGGATGAAAGAGGCCAATAGCTACCCTTTGATACAGGATAAAACAGTCAAAGGTTTGGTATAAAATTCCATAAGAGGGATTGCACCCTAGTAAAGAATGTGTAACCAAAACAAGCAAGCTCCATTATATTTGGAAATCATGTTGTAAGAAAATAAACGAAAGCAAATGCAATGACGAACCGAAAAGCAGATAAAGAATTCTCTTTTACCTTCCCAATCTGCACCCCAATATATTCTGATCCTAAATGCAGATCCAAAACACCTCATCCAACCCCGACCCTACTGTAAAGTAATGGCAACGTATATGACATTCATGTTTGATACTACAGCGCAACAGACAACTTGTTGCTTAAGGAGTTTGTGCGTGTCTGTTCGCAAATGACAGGGATCTTATAAACAGTAGATTAACCTCTAAGCTATTGGGGCCATAGAGAGGGATGAATATGGATGAAATTCATATGCAGTATACTCCCCAACAGCGTATGATCCTAAATGCAGATCCAAAACACCCCATCCAACCCCGACCCTACCGTAAAGTAAATGCAACGTAATTATATATATATATATATGCCATTCATGTTTGATACAATAGCGCAAGATACAACTTGTTGCTTATGGAGTGTGCGCGTGTCTCTTCGCAAATGCCAGGGATCTTATTAAACAGTAGATTAACCTCTAAGCTATTGGGGCCATAGAGAGGGATGAATATGGATGAAATTTATATGCAGTATACTCCCCAACAGCGTATGATCCTAAATGCAGATCCAAAACACCTCATCCAATCCCGAACCGACCCTACCGTAAAGTAATGGTAGCGTATATGACATTCATGTTTGATACTATAGCGCAAGAGACAACTTGATGCTTAAGGAGTGTGCGCGTGTCTGTTCGCAAATGACAGGGATCTTATTAAACAGTAGATTAACCTCTAAGCTATTGGGGCCATGGAGAGGGGTGAATATGGGTGAAATTTAACGAACCACTACAGACACAATAACAGTCGTAAATCCTTTTTATTACCGGAAAAGTTTATCTCTATAATTCTCTGTCTTAAATACATTTGGTGTCGGAAAAAATTATACCAAACGTTAAACTTAATAGTAAGTAATTTTTACCTTTTACCTTCCCAATCTGCACCCCAATAGCTTCTGATCCTAAATGCAGATCCAAAACACCTCATCCAACCTCTAATATATTTCAATGCAAGGTAGAAAACACCACATGACCAAATCGGTCCACCGATACCTAACTTGGTCAAGAACTTCGAAGTCTTAAAAAGAAAGTGATTTGATTACGATTCAAAATTACGTTACAGGTCAAGGGTTATAGGGAGTTCTTGATCAGTGTATCACTGCCTCTTGAAAAACATGAGCACACATCTAATCTTTAAAAAAGTGACAATCTACGGAACCTGCCAACACTTGATGAGTAGTGTTAAAATATGTAAGCCTATCATAGCGCAAGAAAACACACGACCTCTCCCAGGTCTATCCGCAGTCTATCTCATAAACATTGTATAACTTTAGAAATATAAGTAACGCCGTTGTTTTCACCATTGCTGAAAGGTTATATGAATGACCTTGGACACAATGGTGCAAGTTAAGTTTCTCCATCCACATACTGGGCATTTTATGCACAGATATCATGCAAAATTAACATTATATTGTCTAGGATTATCATTCCAACTGCTTTTCTAATAGTGAATGACTTGCATAAGAGATAAGTTAATCATTGGCTCCAGTGCCTCTCCTGCAGGCGTTTGTTTTTAGAAAGAACCGGAATTGCAACTGAAATGCAAGTCACGAACAGTCCGGATCAATTTAGAAATTGTAAAGTTTATGTAACTTATTAAAGAAAGTCAATTCACCGAGTGGTCAGAGCTTGGTCGCAGGATGTAATAATGAAAAATATAAATTGAGATGGCACTATATATAGGACGTGGATTTGAATAAGTATGAAACACAATCCCACAGACTTGATGCTATCAAATCATGCATGTTCCAATCACCTTTGTTAGACACTTTGTTATGTATGTTTCTTCACATTCTATCGCGAGGACAGATGCTGCTGGTACGGAATAGCCTCAGGCATATATCAAATTTATCGCTCCGGCTGAATTAAAGAGAATTACACATTGAGACATCAGTTGTAGGGGCCAAAGGGCCTGGTATATTTGATCTGTACTAATAGATATTTGATTCTTTATATATTTGATCCTTTTTTAAACACCCCAAAACAAATACAACAACAACAACAACATTAAAATGCAAGTGCTTGACTTGTATTCCATAGAATGTAATTTGCAAGATTAGCGATAAGTAACGCGTTATAAAGATAAAGTGAGAAATTTTATATATTGTTTTGTACACGTAGCACCAAATTGAAATACCTATGAATATGACCTTCATGCCCATTTTACACTGTAACTCAGAATACAATTGAGGACATTTACGGCTCATTCGTGGTGTACGGTCACAATTACCCTAAATATCCAAATTGACGAAAATTGCATATTTGTGTTCTAAAGATAAAGGTTCTAGTAACGCTTTTCTCATATTTTTGAATTTTGTCTTTGTTTTAAAAATATACCTTAAATTGGGTCAAAATTTTTTTATGCCTGTCAGTTTTTAGGATTACGTTGGGCCCCCGCTACGGAACTTAGACTTGACCCTGATAAAAAAAACCTAGATAAGCCACTGCCTTACACATGTTAAATGTATATCATCTAGAGATGTTACTTTACTATTATCTTTTCAACCGAGCTAGTTTCCACCGTAGCTTGTCTATTTGTTAGCTCTGACGCAACACGGATGTTTTTAGAGTACCTAGTTAAAGGTTCTTTCTTCAAAGTTGAAATTCAACACTGTGTCATCACGACCATTGCTCTGTACACAGAACCTGTAGGAAACATGAGGACACATTTGCTGAATCAAAACTGCCTTAATCCACCGCATTGATTCCCCTGCACTACCGTTATATTATAGTAAAGGCGCCAAACTGGTGACATTTATATTTGCAATGTTAATGTTTGCAGGAAAAAAGAAATCTGATACACATGAAGAATATATCAAATGCACCGTCTTCTTCAGTGAGGCTTTTGTGAAAAGCTATAAACTGAATAGTTCTAGTTGATAATGATAACTGCTTTGTTATGAATAGGTCAAGTAATTCCTTCTTGAAGTGCTCATTCGCATATCATAGCGCCGCCTAATGAGCGTGCGACGAACTGCCAAGACCTGATATGTATCTCTCAAGACACGAAAACGCAGTTTCCGAGAAATTCATTCTGGGATCTGGGGATAGGTTAAAGCAATATTGTATTTATCGTTACAATAGCCGCGCGCTCAACCTTGAGCCTGTATATTATTAAATGAGCCTTACGATTTGTCACACGTGGGCAGATAATACTTGTGCAAATCAAATAGAAGCAGGATGTACTTCTCTTGAATTCATCTTGTAATTGATATCAATCTCGAGAATAACTTGACTCGTAATAGATTGTTGTTGGAAGTAACTAGTATTTCAAGGTCATTACATGAAGTTCTTAAAAATAGAATAATGTGATGGCTTATATTTATTTTACTCAACGTGTTTGAAATATTGGTTGCTGGATTTTCTTAACACACTAAGCTAAGTCCACATTAACATTGATAAAGAAGTGGGAAAGAGAAATGAACGAGGAACAAATCTACTTTCAGGAAATCTAGATGATCTCGATGATCAACCATTCCTGCAAACCAATGAAAACCTTTTATATGTTTTGCTTCATTATGAAGCGCATTATTGTTTATAATGTGTTCCTGCCTTGCCTCACAACTCATTAATTGACCTTTTTGGTAAATACCATAAGCCTTTGCGAGTACACCTGCGATGTCAACACGCCGATGCGCAAATCGTTACTGCGCACTTCACGGCTTTGAAATGCGCAGAAACGATGTTTGCTAAGCGATGTGCACATTGGCGTGACATCAAATGACGACACCTCAGGTTTACTCGCAAAGGGTTATGGGATGTACCGAAAAGGTTAAAAGGTCAAAGGTTAAAATGGTTTGGGGGAAACAGGGGGGAAAGACTAATCTTTTTTGAGGTTGAGCAAATGTAATTTATAAAGAAAATTAAGAGCACTTGTCCACAAAGTGGTCAGATTTTAATTGAAATCTCTCAAACATCTCAGGATCAAACTGTGTTGTGAACATGACGAAGAGAAATAGGTAATTTGGATGGCATTAGCTTCATAATAAATTTGGATAGCAATAGCTTCTTATGTAGGACGTGGATTTGAATAAGCAAGAAACTCAATCCCACAAGCTTGATACATGTTCCAATCACCTTTTTTGTAAGACACTCTGTTATCTTCACATTCTATAGTGGGAACAGCTGCTGCTTGTACGGAATAGCCTCAGGTAAAATGGTCACTAACAACATCAAATCTATCGCTCCGGCTGAATTAAAGAGAATTTAACAATGTGCCATCAATTCAAGGGGCCGAGTGACCAAGCATACTTATCACACATTAATACGCACTCCATTATATAAGCCATATTTCGTCTGCGTCACATTTAAGTACCACTATTCATAACATATACATTTACAAGGTCGTTGATCAGGAACGCGATATATGATAACTTGTTGCGCTGATGTAAAAAAAAAAGCTTATTAGTCGTGTTCCCAAATGGTATCAATGACGTCAGCCAAATAGTATCTAGTACATCATCATCCTGATTAAAATTCATCCATTCGTCTGATAAGAATCCATGTTCTTCCCTGTACACTATTTACTTTTTACAATGTGCATTTCCTGTAAGTTTACATTATCAAGGTCTTCGCTCCTTCCTTAATCACGTTGACTGGTGCAAACTTCAATATTAAAGATTAACACCCTTCTCTTTCAAAAAATGAGGTATGTCCCTACAAACGTGGCAAACACACTCGTGGTTCATTTTTTATGTGTCAAAATAACTTGCATTACGGCGATGTCATATACCTGTGTATACTAGACAATTATGATTGAAAAGAAATAAATGAGTATGATCCTCCGAATTTCTTTAGCCCATATGCTTTATAATAACATCTTTTGATACATGATAGTTAAAAGGATAAATACAATATTCAACGAAAGTATTGGGACGCTTTAAATAGGATAATGATAACGGGATCCCATTTCCCGACAAAGACACAATCATCCAATTTCACATATGTTATAGCAGTATCCAACATTGATGGGTGGAAATGGAAATCAGAAATAACTTGATACAAAAGATAAGCACTTGGTATAAACAATTTTGTTTGCCTTTGCGACTGCAGATATCTTGAAACTTGTGGAGATATTACTTCGTATACCCTTAAAGTGTCCAATTGCATATGATAGCGCCGTCTGCTAGCGTGCGACGAACTCCGAAGACCTGATATTTATCTCTCAAGACACGAAAACGCAGTTTCCGAGAAATTCATTCTGGGATCTGGGGATAGGTTAAAGCAATATTGTATTTATCGTTACAATAGCCGCGCGCTCAACCTTGAGCCTGTGATTAAATGAGCCTTGCGATTTGTCACACGTGGGCAGGTAATACTTGTACAAATCAAATAGAAGCAGGATATACTTCTCTTGAATTCATCTTGTAATTGATATCAATCTCGAGAATAACTTGACTCGTAATAGATTGTTGTTGGAAGTAACTAGTATTTCAAGGTCATTACATGAAGTTCTTAAAAATAGAATAATTTGATGGCTTGTATTTATTTTACTCAACGTGTTTGAAATATTTGTTGCTGGATTTTCTTAACACACTAAGCTAAGTCCACATTAACAGTGATTAAGAAGTGGGAAAGAGAAATCTAGATGATCTCGATGATCAACTGTTCCTGCAAACCAATGAAAACCTTTTATATGTTTTGCTTCATTATGAAGCGCAGTATTGTTTATAATGTGTTCCTGTCTTGCCTCACAACTCATTAATTCACCTTTTCGGTAAATCTCATAAGCCGATGCGCAAATCGTTACTGCGCACTTCACGGCTTTGAAATGCGCAGAAACGATGTTTGCTAAGCGATGTGCACATCGGCGTGACATCAAATGACGACACCTCAGGTTTACTCGCAAAGGGTTATGGGATATACCGAAAAGGTTAAAAGGTCAAAGGTTAAAATGGTTTGAGGCAAACGGGGGGCAAGACAAATCTCTTTTGGGGTTGGGCAAATGTAATTTATAAAGAAAATTAAGAGCACTTGTCCACAAAGTGGTCAGATTTTAATTGAAGTCTCTCAAACATCTCAAGATTGAACTGTGTTGTGAACATGACGAAGAGAAATAGGTAATTTGGATGGCATTAGCTTCTTATGTAGGACGTGGATTTGAATAAGCAAGAAACTCAATCCCACAAGCTTGATGCATGTTCCAATCACCTTTTTTGTAAGACACTCTGTTATCTTCACATTCTATAGTGGGAACAGCTGCTGCTTGTACGGAATAGCCTCAGGTAAAATGGTCACTAACAACATCAAATCTATCGCTCCGGCTGAATTAAAGAGAATTTAACAATGTGCCATCAATTCAAGGGGACGAGTGACCAAGCATACTTATCACACATTAATACACACTCCATTTATAAAGCATATTTCGTCTGCGTCACATTTAAGTACCGCTATTCATAACATGTACATTTACAAGGTCGTTGATCAGGAACGCGATACATGATAACTTGTTGCGCTGATGTAAAAAAAAAAGCTTATTAGTCGTGTTCCCAAATGGTATCAATGACGTCAGCCAAATAGTATCTAGTACATCATCATCCTGATTGAAATTCATCCATTCGTCTGATAAGAATCCATGTTCTTCGCAGTACACTATTTACGTTTTATGTGCATTTCCTGTGAGTTTACATTATCAAGGTCTTCGCTCCTTCCTTAATCACGTTGACTGGTGCAAACTTCAATATTGAAGATTAGCCCCCTTCTCTTTCAAAAACTGAGGTATGTCCCTACGAACTTGGGAAACACACTCGTGGCTCATTTTTTATGTGTCAAAATAACTTGTACTGCGGTGATGTCATATACCTGTGTATTATAGACAATTATGATTGAAAAGTAAATGAGTATGATCCTCCGAAATTCTTTTGCCCATATGCTTTATGATAACATCTTTTGATACATGATAGTTAAAAGGATAAATACAATATTCGACGAAAGTATTGGGGCACTTTAAGTAGGATAATATTAACGGGATCCCATTTTCCGGCAAAGACACAATCATCCAATTTCACATATATTATAGCAGTATCCAACATTGATGGGTGGAAATGGGAGGGAACAAACCCACAAAACTTTTCCCATGAGATTCGGGAAAATAAACAATAGATATTTTACCGGGGATCATTTGCATCTAGTTGATCATGGGAGCGTACACGGTACGTAGTATTTTCTATTGCTGTGTACATCATGTGTAATAACATCATATCACTTCCTCATTTACCACTTTTAACATATTTGCCACTTGACTCATATGCTGTAATGACAATTTTATCAGCACATTTCTCAGTTGTATTTTACTTGATACAATTTACAAATCGACAGAACGCTTTTATAAATCAGTTGCTAAAATCAGTGTCTCATCTACGTTGACAACGTTTGTATATAGGCAATACCACAGGTATTTACACATCACTCCACAAGTACCAATTATATGAAAAACTATCGCAGGGCATCTTATCATATTACTTTCTACCGGACATGAACAAGTGGTAAGAACAGTCACGTGACATTGGACATCGAATAAGTGTGCTGTTTTTGCTCCAAGGTGGATATCAGGTGGTAGATTTTGTGCTGATGAAATGTACAGTAGTACAAGCTGGCAACCCTATTCAATGTGGCAATATTGTAGCACTCGGCTATGTATTTCAACCGGTGGTTATTATCTTTGTACCAGAGATGTAAGTTTTCATGCATTTCACAGGAGCTTTTTCTTAGCTTACCTCTCTGTCATGTGTATTTTTTTCCTACCAGTCCCAAGTAGAGGAAATAAACTGTTAGTAGGTATATCACCCCAAAAATAAGCGCAGCAGAAACATGTTATTTGACGCTTTTAATTGAATCATCGTTATGAATGCTTCAAAAAACAAAAAACAGAATTGAAATCGGATAATGCAAAGTGATGTAACGTCAACTTGAAGATACCCGGAAATCGGGTGAAAACCTGCCACAAATTGCTATAAATTGCAAAATGGTAATTTTTGGGATTTGTAATGCTTATTCGGACACTTACTTGAAAAGGTAGCATTGATTTAAGTATCACAGATTAATTGCATATCTTTCCGGACTTCGTTAAAGAAAACAAGATTAAAAATCTCTCCTCGAATAAATGTAATAAATCCACCAAATATACAATTTTAGCCATTTTGACCAATCTGCAGACAAATAAAAGACTAAGTCCAGCTAATTAATATGCAAAAATAATGCCAACAGAGAACCGTACATGATATGAGGATGCGGTTTTTTTTTTACACATAAGTACCCAAAGTTCTTTCATTTGGTAACAAAAAATACACAAAAAGTCATTAATTATGCAAATTAGCTAATTACATCTAATTATATATTTATGCCATTCTTATGTTAATTAGGCATATGTGATTTTTACTTTTTTCAATGTTTTATTTATGTTTTATTCATACAGCATGATTTTGTCAAATATGAACCTGCTGTGATGTTGAATAAAGAAACTGCAGTTAATTGCCTAAGTGCACCGAGTTTTCAATTGGTATAGGGAAGTGTTTCACCATTGTCCAAGGAAAAAAATACATGATAACAAACACTGGTATTTCAGACCGGTGGTACTAGGTCCTCTATTTCGAGAGACCTATATTTATTGATTTATGGACGATCTAAAAAAATTCATAAAACATGTCTTAACTCTTAAACTAGGCAGTGTTTAATTTCGGCGGAGTTGATAGTGATTTAGGAAATGTTTCACCTACCATATATTAAAAAGACAAATTATTGTGATCAATGAAACATAACGAGGAAATCGTTTTTGACATGTATGTTTTCAAAAATTGGCCAACTTTGATCCGCGCGCTTTTTGATTCACTGTTATGTATGCGTGCACAGTATGACAGAATTATTGTGCAGCCACTGTGACATACCTACTGTTAGTCCGTACAAAACAATTCACCCCCCCCCCCCTTGCCCTTACAAAAGAGTTGATACACTAGAATGACAACAATATTGCTTGATAATATGTTAAAATTTGGAATAATTTGACAAAGTTTTTTGTTTGCGTTATAAACAAATGGCAACGGCAAAATGTAGAATATCATTACCACCATAGTGTTTATACAAATGGATTCCTTACTTGATTGTGAGCCATACGAAAATCAATAAACTTGATAAAAGATACCTCAAGTGTACAATGGTCATTGCTGGATTAAGCGTGACATAAGAGGGCATAGTGGCCCTGTGACTAAAATGAATTTGCAGACAAAACCATGACCACAAAATAAAGTTTTAAAGTTCGTCAGTCCCTTTTTAAACAAAATACGCTCTGACTGGGATACATTTTCCCCGTAAATTATCTTGTGTCCCTCGAGCCGAGGGTGATTCCTATTTATTTTCTTGAAAATATTGAGAAGAGTATTTTCGCACTTTGAATGAGCAAGTGAGTCTCGACTTACTAAAATAATGTTATGAGATATCCAATATGGTAAGTCATTAATGATTACTTGGGGGGATCATAAAGTGTTCCAAAAGTGTATCGTCCCTATATGCTGTCTATCAACAGTTGTTTAATAAGGGTAAGATTGGATTACATTACAAATGCAAGAAACACACATGAACAAAGTGAATCATGATTTCCCTCAAGTGATGGCAAGCTATCTGTTTTATATGTTTGCTGCTCTATCCATCCCGATGCTGTTTTTGGCTATGCCAATATTGTTTGATATGGAACGAATAGTTATTACTTTGATCAGCAATCAGATAATAGCAGCAGCATAGCCACGCAGGTATTTCACACGCATGCATTACTGAAGGTGGGTATCAGAAATATCTTGACACAGAAGATAAGCACTTGATATAAACAATTTTGTTTAGCCTTTGCGCATACAGATATCTGAAAACTTGTGGGAGATATTTATTCGGCATATTGATGATGATAGTTGTAAAAATAGAAGTAGGAACACTTAGTTATTGAATGACTAAATTGTGCGCAAAATCTCGTTCAGAATCTTTTTCAACAAGCGTGCCAACAGCATTACAGAAACTTGTAGTTTTCATATTGTATGAGTGACTTCGGTCAGGTATCAAACTAATTTTAAGAACGCTTTATACGGTGACGTATATTTGTTGTTTTGGGCTTTTCTCGTAAAAAGCACATTAGGGCCCGCTAGAAGTTATCAAAATTTAAGTATAAGTTTCAACTAGATATAATTTGCTTACACAATAAATCGCATTGACTTCGAGCTCGATTGACTAGATTATTTGAATGCGATATCAGCCATTAACATGATTAAATATTGCTTCTTGACATCCTACTCAAGTGTTGCAAAAGATCAGGAGAATAGTTGACAAAAGCCTTTTCTGTCCTATTCCAAACCTCTTAACGTCCTTACATGCGTCAAACACTAGTTGGACTAAATACCTCCATGGCAAATCATATTAGCACAGTGATGGAGTCCTCAGGTTACTAGCACCATTAGTCTTTTATGTTCAAACAATTCAAGTATTAGTTTTTGAAATAGTTCTTCATTCGACAGTGTTAAGTAATAGTATAGATTCGATCATAAATTGTACATTCACATTTTGACACAAAGATGTGAATTCTACAAAAAACATTTTTGAAATATCATAGGTGAACTGAAGTTCCCAAGTCACATCTATTCATTAATGCCATTGAATAACAATATCAAGCATTCAGTATTGCATTTTGAAAACTGGGTCACTAATTGGATAATTTGACAAAAATATTATGTATAAATATACTATTACTAGTTTTAGATAACCATGGCCAAATGGATTTGCAGGTAACATCGTTATACTTCTCTTGCGGCTGTAAGGTGAAAACAAGCGTGAAGCAAAAGGCTATCTACCAAAAAAACGTTGACAACGTAAAGAAAGCAGCAAGTTTAAAAAGCCCCACCTCGGCTCACTTTTTGAAACTTGGTCCCATTTGTAAAACGTACTGATTTCCTGGGACTGATTTAAACTTTATCATAATATTATCAACTTCAAACATTTCCAGATGTGTTATGTGTCTTTAATGTGCCGATGCGATATTAATTTGTAAGATCAGAAAGGTTATAATCTTGCTCTTGCATGATAAGCCAACATCCTATATATGTTTTGTTTTATAATATTAATTTCATGATTAATGATCGAATTAAATGAATAACAAGTAGGCATATAATGCCAGTCATGCGATTATTAAAACGTTATAACTTGTTGGAAACGCTGCATTTTGTTTAAAAAATAAAAATAAAAACGCCGATTTTGCTGTTGATGTTCAAAATGGGACCAAGTTTCAAAAAGTGAGCCGAGGTGGGGCTTTTTAAACTTGCTGCTTTCTTTACGTTGTCAACGTTTTTTGGTAGATTTCCTTTCTTTTTATGAATGAAGCCGAGTAGCTCCAAGCTTGAAAAGTTATCCGGTTACGAAGTACTCCATAAGACGAATAAAGCGAAAAATAGAAGTTTGAATAATATTATCCTTGATTTATGACAATAAAAAATACGAGTATATGTAGCTAGACCTATAACTAAAATGTACGTGATTCTTTGTAGCCCTGTGGCAATCTAGTTGGATATCCAAATTTCGCCGTTTGTGGTTCTTTGTAGCCCTGCAGGCAATCTAGTTGGATATCTCTATTGAGCGGCGGTTGTTGGCGGTCTTTCGCGGTTCGTGGTATTCCTTTATTCTTCAAGCCCTGTCCTCTATCGGGGCTAATTTATTGTTTAAGCTTGTTGGATATCCATATTTCGCGGTGTGTGGTTCTATGTAGCCCTGCGGGGCAATCTAGTTGGATATCCAAATTTCGCCGTTTGTGGTTCTTTGTGGCCCTGTAGTTATAATTTTCCTTATCCTTCAAAATCTTGATCTCTATCGAGAGCTAATTTATAGTTAAAACTTGTTGGACATCCACATTTCGCGGTGTGTGGTTCTTTATACCTGCGGGGCAATCTAGTTGGATATCCAGATTTCGCGTTTTGTGGTTCTTTGTATCCTTGCGGGGCAATCTAGTTGGATATTTCTATTGAGCGGCAGTTGTTGGCGGTTTATCGCGGTTTGTGGTTTTAATTTGTAGGATATCCATATTTCAAGATTTGTGGTTCCTGAGTCCTGCGGGGCAATCTAGCTGGATATCCAAATTTCGCGGTTTGTGGTTCTTTGCAGCCCTGCGGGGCAATCTCGTTAGATATCCCTATTGAGCGGCGGTTGTCGGCGGTCTTTTGAGATTTGTGGTTTTAATTTTTCCTTTAATTTCGGGCCGCCCCCTCCTCTACATCCCGAGGATGCTTTTCAATAATTTAAGTTATACGGTGTCAAAAATTACTATTACTTCGTATGATAATTTATCTTACCATGTTGACTTATATTGTTTGTTAAGGCAACTTTCGCGGTTCGTGGTTATAATTTCCCTAATCCTCCAAGCATTGCCCTCTATCGAGGGCTAATTTATAGTTAAAACTTGTTGGACAGCCATATTTCGCGTTGTGTGGTTCTTTATAGCCCTGCGGGGCAATCTAGTTGGATATCCAAATTTCGCGGTTTGTGGTTCTTTGTAGCCCTGCGGGGCAATCTAGTTGGATATACCTATTGAGCGGCGGTTGTCGGCGGTCTTTTGAGATTTAATTTTCCCTTTAATTTCGGGCCGCCCCCTCCTCTGCATCCCGAGGATGCTTTTCAATAATTTAAATGATACGGTGTCAAAAATTACTATTCCTTGGTATGATCATTTATCTTACCATGTTGACTTATATTGTTTGTTACGTCAACTGGACGTGACAAAATATCCTGCTATGTGGACATTAATTTGTTGCTAAATTGACTTGGCATAATAATTTATTTCGCGAAGACGACATCCATTTTTGGTATGTCGACTTAGCAATATAATTTATCTTGCCATGTTGACTTGTTTGTTCAGTTGTCTTGGCGAGATAATTTATATCGTCATGTTGACAAAATGCTGATAATAAGTCGACATGGCAAAATAATTATCTTGTCAAGTTGTGTCACATAGACGCTTCCGTACTATATATGCTTGATAAATGTTATTTGGATATTTTTTTCCTGTTGGCCTTCTTTGTCTGTCCAATTAACTTAGACACCCAGTTTTTGTTACTTATTTGAAAAAATATCCAGTTTTAAAGAAAGTCATGAAAGAAAAGTGTTAACATTCGCTGAGACCTAACGGGATTTTGTATTTCCAAAGCATTGAGTGAGAGTTTACCAGAAATTCTATTGAAATTGGAAGGTTTTTTCTCAACACTTTAAAAATAATCCGGTAGAAGTTGGGTACCATTATTTTGGAAGGTCTCATTATACAGATTTGTAGGTATGGTGATTTTGGATAGTGAATGGATGAATAGTAAATTAATTATACTCCTCACCAAAAACATTTTATAAAAATGAAAAATATAATTCAGTTCATAAAAATGCAGACAGTGTTTCTAATTGGCATATTTATTCTTAGTGTATTAACTATAAGTGATCCCAGCTGTCCCCCAACCAATCACAACAATTCGGCGCGGTATTTGAATCTTCTTCTGTGCATGCTTTTGGCTTGGCCCAATTCTAAGAAAATAACATTATTGTATGCACTATAAATGTTCTGATGTTATTGGTGAGGAGTATAATTCACAATACACTCCAGCCACATAGTAACTTGCTCTATCATCATTTGTTATAATGCACCAACTGTGACATGTTTTGAGTTATAGAGGTTGTGCATGGAATTATTGATTGGCTCCAAACAAAGGATTTGAACCGGTGTCCTTCACCGAAATCATGGCACAGTGCAGTCCATTCAATCAAATATTGTCATCAACCTATTTGATCGTAGTGTATTTGTTATGTGTGTGAGACGACCTCTCGCGGTAGATTGCAAACATGCTTTTGTTGAATGCATTTGAGTAGACCGCCATTATTGTGAATTAGTAAAAGGATCAAAGAAAAAGGGTGGACTCACTGATCAATATGCATGATTACAATGTTCAAACACCCCTTACTGTAAATAGATTATCCCATCAAAAGTTTCAAGTCATTAGGAATATTCGGCTGGATCCAGATATCTTGCTGTAAATCGGTCAAAATTGAATAAAAGTAGACAAGGAAGAATATTTTTTCATCGCTTTACTAATAATTTCTGTTAGGTCTGACCGTGTTTAGCAACTTTTCTTTCATGACTTTTTTCCAAAGTGAAAACTTTTCGAAATATATCCTAAAAACCGGGTGTCTAAGTTATTTGGACAGACAAATAGCGGAACAATTTTCCACACCTACAGAGTGTTTGTAATCAACCTACCGGGACGGTATGACAATTGTCATGTTCTACCATGGAGGTATATAAATAAATGGAGAATGATCCAGCCAAGCCTCTTTTGTACTACGTTGGTTATGACTAATTATTGTTGAATAGGCAATTTCAGGTTTATATTGATTATGCTAAGCTGATTACATTGTGAAGTCTGTTTCACTGGCCATTGATTTCAATGGGGTAAAATGAAGTTTATACTTATTGGAAAGTGCTCATGTTTCATAAAATTTTGATAGGCCTATCAAAATCTCATTTTCATAAAATTGAGTGCTTAAATTGGATCAAGAAATCAGTCTTTTTAAAAAAAGAAACACCTTATCTGTTGTCATCTTGTGACTCCCTACAATTTGGTCATGAAAAATTGAATTATGACTTTTTTTTTTTTTTTTGTTATGACCCCCCCCCCGTATATTTGGAAGCCCTCCCTCCAAAGAAAATGATAGCCTCCTAATAATATTAATAATCATTTAGGCCAAAATACTGATAATTATTTATTATACAATGAGAAGTTTAATGATGATGATTTAGGCGGCCTATACGATTTCATGACAATACAAATTAAAAGTTTAAAAACAATAACATGACATATCCGTCATGGCACTCAATCAATTTGACCCGAAGCTTCAACCAAAATCACGGTTATCATACACTAAACTATGAGAAACTGTTTAAACAAAGTATGTATAGGGCCTATACATTCCGTATATCAATTTCTCTCTAGAAAAGATTGTCTGATCATCACTTTTGCTTGAATTCCGAAGTACTTCCGGTAAATTTTGCTCGCTCGTAACTCAAATGGCCCAAATTGGCCCAACATAATTTTTTTCACAATCGGAAGGTAAAAACGTTTTGCTTTCATTTGCACTATATTTGAACTCCCTCAGACCCCTTAAAAGCTTAATATATGAACATGAAAACTAAGTATATTTGTCAAGTTACGGCACAACTAGTGTAGAAAACAGTTTCATAACTTGAGAACAGAACATCCGAATTTCTTCGGGTTTTCGCACGATCATACATTGAAACTATAAGCTATCAAAACTGGTGACTTTGAACTAGCTGATTGACTAGCTGACGTCATTATACAGTCTCTTTTACAAGGCTTCCGGTACGGGTCAATGTAGGGTCAATTCCTATGAGGAAATTTTGGGAGTGACAATCAATGAACCATGGTAGAGGCTCATAACCATCGTGGAGATCAATAGCTTGGCTGAAGTGGCTGGTCAATTCAAGTTTGGTGACTCATTGAATAGAGGTAACGGGATAATCTCCACTTAGGAGATTAGAATTCTGGCGATCATTCTCCATTTATTTATATACCTCCATGGTTCTACGATAGCTGAAGATGACAGAGAGTCAGGTCTCTAAATCGATTCAACAACCATTCATACATATCACAATCATGTTTTATTGTCCTATCATCATGCGAATTTGCCCGTAGTATACTAGCAGGACAAAATATATTTAAATGAGAATAACAATGAGTAACGCCGTGATCTAGTTTCTTGTGTTATTCCATGGAGGTATATAAATAAATGGAGAATGATCGCCAGAATTCTAATCTCCTAAGTGGAGATTATCCCGTTACCTCTATTCAATGAGTCACCAAACTTGAATTGACCAGCCACTTCAGCCAAGCTATTGATCTCCACGATGGTTATGAGCCTCTACCATGGTTCATTGATTGTCACTCCCAAAATTTCCTCATAGGAATTGACCCTACATTGACCCGTACCGGAAGCCTTGTAAAAGAGACTGTATAATGACGTCAGCTAGTCAATCAGCTAGTTCAAAGTCACCAGTTTTGATAGCTTATAGTTTCAATGTATGATCGTGCGAAACCCGAAGAAATTCGGATGTTCTGTTCTCAAGTTATGAAACTGTTTTCTACACTAGTTGTGCCGTAACTTGACAAATATACTTAGTTTTCATGTTCATATATTAAGCTTTTAAGGGGTCTGAGGGAGTTCAAATATAGTGCAAATGAAAGCAAAACGTTTTTACCTTCCGATTGTGAAAAAATTATGTTAAATAATTTGGGCCATTTGAGTTACGAGCGAGCAAAATTTACCGGAAGTACTTAAGAATTAAAGAAAAAGTAATGATCAGACAATCGTTTCTAGAGAGAAATTGATATACGGAATGTATAGGCCCTATACATACTTTGTTTAAACAGTTTCTCATAGTTTAGTGTATGATAACAGTGATTTTGGTTGAAGCTTCGGGTCAAATTGATTGAGTGCCATGACGGATATGTCATGTTATTGTTTTTAAACTTTTAATTCTGTATTGTCATGAAATCGTATAGGCCGCCTAAATCATCATCATTAAACTTCTCATTGTATAATAAATAATTATCAGTATTTTGGCCTAAATGATTATTAATATTATTAGGAGGCTATCATTTTCTTTGGAGGGAGGGCTTCCAAATATACGGGGGGGGGGTCATAACTTTTTGGGGAAAAAAAGTCATAATTCAATTTTTCATGACCAAATTGTAGGGAGTCACAAGATGACAACAGATAAGGTGTTTCTTTTTTAAAAGACTGATTTCTTGATCCAATTTAAGCACTCAATTTTTGGCGAAAATGAGATTTTGATAGGCCTATCAAAATTTTATGAAACATGAGCACTTTCCAATAAGTATAAACTTCATTTTACCCCATTGAAATCAATGGCCAGTGAAACAGACTTCACAATGTAATCAGCTTAGCATAATCAATATAAACCTGAAATTGCCTATTCAACAATAATTAGTCATAACCAACGTAGTACAAAAGAGGCTTGGCTGGATCATTCTCCATTTATTTATATACCTCCATGGTTATTCAGATTTCTTTTGATCCTTGATGGTGTTGTATCACACTATGCTGTGTTTTTAAATAGGCCCTTAACACAATAAACAATTTCCCTGAGAATCAAAACAAGTTCCTTTAATAAAAAAAAAAAATATTACAATAGCACTGGATGTTTAAAATTATGTTATCCTTGATTAATGACTATAAATTGTTTAATAAAACATAAAAAAAAACAACCAGTTGGTCACCGGGTTTCGAACTCGGGATAGCGTATCTAGAGTCAAACGCCCTAACCATTAGGCCACGGGCCTCTGCTATAAATTACTGTGTCGAAATACAGCATTTATTATATAAATGGATGCGTCGTCCGATAAGAACAAAAGAATTGTGAAAAACTGGATTTTTTGGCGAATGGGGCTCAGAATTTGTATGTAGGGTATCTCAGAAACTGCTAGGGTATATTTGGAAGTGAATCTGAAAAAGTAGTGTGAAGGTGATAACCAGGTAGACCTGTAGCAGTGTCCAAAAATTCTGGATCAGTATGATTTGCAACTAATTTTCGCTATGAAATACCGCGTGAAATGGAAGCAAAAATATTTGTTTATTACGAACAATGATTGACTGTAGGATTGGTGGCCCTTTTGGAAATAATGAGTTGTCAAGATATTACACCTGGGACTATAAATAACATTTAGCATGGTTTTAGATACATTTTGTACCCAGCGAAAAATAACATGGAACAATAGAAGTCAAGTGTTTTAATGTTAGCTGTAAATATAGTCTCGCGGGAGCATCTGTTATTAGTCTTCTTTATCAGTCTTTTTTTTAAAAACTTGCTGGTCACGGCTACCGCGTGACTCTAATACAACTCTTACTTTGTACAAACACCAAATAATATGCTAAGAATAATGGTTTTGGTTGATGTTTTTGGTTTTCTGATATCAAATATCGATATGTCTGATGTGCTCTCGGGTCCCACAAAAAATAATGGGCAAACGTTGGTATCCGATTCCATTTGTCTTTTTCCCAATTTTCTTATTGGTAAATAATGAGACTGGAGATATAATTCCTTTGTGTTAAAATTTGACGGAAGTGTATTATTTGACTATTATACAGGTGGCACGTGTCAATTATTACGGTTGAATCTATCACGTGTTATAATTATGTCACAAAATATGACAACGGTGTTCTTCAACAAACATGCCAATAACATTACAGAAAGGTTCCGTATTTGTAACAAATTTATATTCCTATTATATGGGTGGCTTTTTAAACTATTAAAATAGTTTATATATCAGATAAATTTCATGAATGCTTCTTATAGTGATGTATAATAGTAGCGTTTGGTCGTTCTTATGTACATGTGGTATTAAAGATTACCGGCGCATTTTTGGTTAATATTTATTAAATTCAATGAAACTTTCTACAGAGATCAAAAGCTTCTGAAACCTCAAAAGCCAAGCTATACAAGAATGAGTCTCAACTAGAATTCAAGCCCGATTTAAAAAAGACGTTTTTGCGTATGACGTCCTGTCAACTAGACCATAAATGCCGTACTGCACAGGTCAGCAACCAATCACGCTGCGCCTTTGCCCTGACGTCGGACGCAAACTAGTCTTTTTAATTTTGTCTTTGATTATAGAATTGCATTTGTTCACAAGATAAATAACATGAATTTGAGCAAAATTGACTAGCTTAAAATAGTGAGATTTCATCCAATAACATCTTTAATTTTTCCTCATTAATATATTACTTAAGTTTTACTAGCATTTGTGTTGTTACACTAGTTTTGGTTGCAATAGATTCTAGTGATTTAACCACGCCTAAGTTATACTTCATTAGGTGGTTCAACGTGAATCAAGTCGTTTTACTCATTCAACCTTCAACTCATCAAAGTAATTAGTTTGGTAACATGCGTGATGAGCAACACGTATTTAGACGATTTTGTTTCAATCTAATTATCTTAAATGGATATTACAATATTGGAATACATTATATGATTAATCATGTTAATGTTGTACGTTGTTAGGCAAATTTGTTAATGCTCTGCTTGCTGGTCATAGGCGTCAACATAACAAGTCCCAAGTATTGGGATATTTACCCCAAATACCAATTGCTATCTCAAGAACCACTGAACCAATTCTGGGCTTGTTTATACTCATTTTAATGCATTTTGCATGCTGATTCCAAATATGGTCACTAATGTGTTCAATTCTAAAAATTTGGAACTTGTCGTCTGCTGTGGACCCGTGTGCAGAAGGTAAAGGGTATCGCCATTTACTGGTTTTGATACATCAGCAACATGTTTCAAATGTTGTGAAATGTCGAGTGCCTAGAGCACAAACTGTATTTTTGGTATTTTGGTATTATTTGCATATCATATAATTTAACATGGTCCCCACAATAGGACACTAACTGCCGAACTTATATTGAACAAATTATGTGGAATACAAATCTGTTAAAGATTTGTTATCACGGATTCCGATAAATTGCATACAAAGTTCTAATATTGTTTGGTGTAAAAAAAATGTTATGAACATTCGTTTTTTAAGTACATAATAATTTAGAATATTGTTGCCTAGAGTATTATGTTTTCCGTCACTTTTTTTATGTAATATTATATTTACTTGAAATACCCTAATGATCCGTAATCACATGTGAAAAATATACATGGATGCAAACCTGATTTTCACACGTATCCATATACTTTCAATCGCCTGAAATCCTGAAAACTAAAAATATGCAATTGACATAGTGAGAGTCAGTTATGCATATTGAGCAAAAACATTAAACAGTCGATTACGACTCATGTATTATGTAAATACTAATGCCAAATATCTGATATTTGCTTGAGTAAAGAATTTCTGCAATTCCTTTAATGTCTGTCCATTAAAAGAAGCTCTTTTCTTGGCCACTTTGCTTCAGACATTGGCTAGTCTTTTTCACGTCTCACAAGAAATCAGAGACACCGCAGAAGCAAATAGTTGCCAAAAATATATCGTGGTTAAAGGTAGACGAAAGCGTGTACCTGTTACCTACTTTGTCCTATTAACACCCTGTTATTGTCCTCACATGCGTCAAGCTCTAGTCGGACTAATAAATAACTAAATACCTCCATGGCAAATCATATTAGCACAGTGATGGATGCCTCAGGTTACTACTTCTACTGGATTTAAGTTCCCTTATGAAATATGAAACCAATCATAGGATATAAAGTGAGCATCATTAATCTTTTCATGTCTGGTTTGAACCAATTCAAGTATTAGTATATGAAATTTAGGAATTAAATTACTAGTTCTTTATTCGATAATGTAGGGTAATAGTATAGAGTTGATCATTACTGTACATACGCGTTTTGACCCCACGATTTGAATTGGATTCTACAAAAACGTTTTGACGTCCAAATATTATAGTGAAACTGAATAAGCATCTATTTATTAATGCTATTGAGTAATCATTGTTGTTACAAAATATCTAACAAAGCTACATGTCAAGCATTCAAGTATTGCATTTTAAAAACTGGGTCACTAATTCGATATAATTTGACAGAATATTATACTGCGAGTGAGAGCAAATTTGACATGTGTCATAATACTATTAATTAATTGGTTTTGAATAACAAACAAGCTGCGGAAAACAAGCGTTAAACAAAGGCTATCTAGCTCTTACGTGTTTGGTAAAAACATGCCAAAGACCACATACTAAAATTATGGTGTTGGATAAAGTGTTTGGTATATTTAATTAGTAAGTTGACAAATAGAAGGTCTGCATTGCTGAAACAATGTTGCCCAATGTTGTGACTGTCAAAGGCTTCCAGCCATCATGACCATTGTAAACGTTGAACTCATATCTATGTATATTCTCAATTATCCAGGTAGTTGAATAACGTTAGATTAGGTTATAAATCTTTTCAACTGGACTTACTGTTTCTTGTTGACTACAGTATCACGTCAGTTCGTAACTGTGAGACAAGTTGTGGGAAGCAATATATGTTCGCAGGGAGGAACCAACTTTGAATCGCTGAGGGGGACACAACGCCACAACTTGTCTCACAGTTACGAACCAACCATCAGGAAAATTCCTCGGCGACTCCAGTGTGACGTCACTCCTACCACCGTGACGTCACAGGTCCACAACATAGAGCCAATTCACATCACTAGGCCTGATGAAGCGTCAGAGATATGACGTGATACTGTAGTCAACAAAAAACAGTAAGTCCAGTTGAAAGATTTATAACCTAATCTAACTTTATCAAACGGGATCACTTGAAATACCAAAAAAATCCAATAACTGCACTTTTTAGTTCAACAATGGACTTACTATAATAATTTAAACTATAAACTCCGGATTTAATATAAAACCTTAAATTTTACTGTAATTAAAGCACTTCAGACTTAGTCTTTTACATGGAATTTCAGTTCACCGTTTATCATTACAAAATTTACAATCATGCAAAAAGTAACAGTTCGAGAAACATTGAGGGCGTCGCTGTGGAGCTAATCACATATTATGGCTTTAAGGTGGATCGGAAAGGAGCATCACCTAATGGTGTCGGCACTCAAATATTGAGACAAACAAAGGTGACACACAAGAGGAATGGTATGGGTTCTATAACGGACACCCTAAAGCTTGATATAAGCGTTATCATTTTTGCCCCATGTGCATGTTCGGTTTATTTCAGGACGGGGAAACGCCCAAAACGTTCGTTTTGATATAATATTTAGTCTTAATTCATGAACCGCAAGACCTATGGAAATATAAATGTAATTTTTGCCTTCATTTACTCATTTCTTAGAAGCTAAATGTATTAATATTTTAAGAAGTACACTACAGTGGGATGGCTCTGTTGCTATGTGGT
Source organism: Amphiura filiformis (assembly GCF_039555335.1). Taxonomy (NCBI): domain Eukaryota; kingdom Metazoa; phylum Echinodermata; class Ophiuroidea; order Amphilepidida; family Amphiuridae; genus Amphiura; species Amphiura filiformis. The sequence goes on along the minus strand of NC_092632.1, from coordinate 38,842,670 downwards.
GTGAGAGTGTTGTATACTTCCGTAGAAACAAAAACCATGCACTATGTATATCATTGCATCACCGCCTTTCTGGAGTGCTTCAGAAGTAATTACACAGTCAAGACCTGCAGCCCCGGCCAAAACGTTCGTTTTGATATATATTTAGTCTTAATTCATGAACCGCAAGACCTATGGAAATATAAATGTAATTTTTGCCTTCATTTACTCATTTCTTAGAAGCTAAATGTATTAATATTTTAAGAAGTACACCACAGTGGGATGGCTCTGTTGCTATGTGGTGTGAGAGTGTTGTATACTTCCGTAGAAACAAAAACCATGCACTATGTATATCATTGCATCACCGCCTTTCTGGAGTGCTTCAGAAGTAATTACACAGTCAAGACCTGCAGCCCCGGCCTGCAGCCTTGTTGTTCTCCATTTGGTGTATGGCTTTCAGTGTCTCATTACGTGTTGGTGAGTTGACCTCAATTAGCAGATCCTGAGCTGCCGGTGGAGGTAATTCAGATAGTGATTGACCATTGCTGATGTTGAGAAGGGAGTTGAAGTCTTGGTTTCAACTAGTTTCTGCGAGTAGGTTCTTGTTACTTGCAGGTGGAGAACCATCACTTTTCTTGACCTTGACGGTGAATTGTTTTTCTGTGCCAGAAAGGTCAGGGCTACTCTTCCATGTAGTGGACCCCACATCAGCCCTCAAAATTACTGCACAATAGCAGCTTTTATGTAGCAGATATAAAAGACTGACCACTGAACGCTGAAAACCGAACACTGAACACTGAAAACGCTGAACGCTGAACACTGAAAACAAAGTCCTATGCCATGTATGAAATCCAATCCCACAGACTTGATGCATGTTGCAATCCCCTTTGTAAGACACTTTGTTATGTATGTTTCTTCACATTCTATCGTGAGGAGAGCAGGAGCTTGTACAGAATAGCCCCAGGTAAAATGGTCACTAACAACATAAAATCTCGCTCCGGCTGAATAAAAGAGTATTCATTTAAGGGCCTGCTTATCACGGTAATATACGGAAATACGATACACTATAATAGAGAATCTCTTCTATTATAGTCTATGATGGTAATCCTTTTAAATAAACCATATAAACCATCTGCATCACCATGCGTAAAAGTGCTAGAAAAGGAGTCTAAGGACTTCCCTCGTAGGGTCTTGGAAGCAATCCATATCAGAACTAAAAGACCCAGACTGCACTTTGACAAAGGGTTAGACATCCACCCTGTTTGGGACAACCTCCTGACCCCCGGGGCGCCACAACATCTTCTTGTTTGACGTCATCTACATCTGTGACCTCATTATGCTGTAATGAAAATTTAATCAGCACATTTCTTAGTTGCATTTTACTTGATACAATTTAGAAATCGACAGTACGCTTTTATAAATCAGTTGCTAAAATCAGTGTCTCATCTACGTTGACAACGTTTATATATATAGGCAATACCACAGGTATTTACACATCACTCCACAAGTACCAATTATATGAAAAACTATCGCAGGGCATCTTATCATATTACTTTCTACCGGACATGAGCAAGTGGTAAGAACAGTCACGTGACATTGGACATCGAAGAAGTGTGCTGTTTTTGCTCCAAGGTGGTAGATTTTGTGGTAGATTGTGCAGATGAGATGAACAGTAGTCCAAGCCGGCAACCCTATTCAATGTGGCAATATTGGGTCGATCCTTCATGTAATTATTTCGTGTAAGCTAATCCTAACCCTAACCCTAATCCTAACCCTAACCCTAATCATAACCCTAATCCTAACCCTAGCCCTAATCATAACCCTAATCCTAACCCTAAACTAACCCTAACCTTAACCCTAACCCTAACCCTAATTTCGTGTAAAATTACATGAAGGAATAACCCAATGCGATGTATTTCAACTGTTAGTCCGTACAAAACAATTCAATACTCCTTGCTCTTACAAAAGAGTTAATTCTCATTCTCTGAATCAAACGAATTTAGAATGAAAAAAATATTGCTTGATAATATGTTTAAATATTTAATGATATGACAAAGATTTTTTGTTTGAGTTATAAACAAATGGCAACGTCAGAATGTAGAATATCATTACTACCACCGCATGGTCCTAGGTAATGGCAGCGTTTGTATGAATGGAATCCTTACTTGATTGTGAGCCATATGAAGATGAATGAACTTGATAAAAGACACATGAAGTGTACAATGGTTATTACCAGATTAAACATGACACAAGGGGGGCACAGTGGCCCTATGACTGAAATGAATTTGCAGATAAAACCATGAGCACAAAATAAAGCTTTAAAGTGCGTCAGTCCCTTTTTGAACAAATACTGTCTGACTTGGATACATTTTCTCCGTAAATTGCCTTGTGTCCCTTGTGATTGCCATAACATTTCATGAAAATATTGAGGAAAGTATTTTCGCACTTTAAATGAGCAAGTGAGTCTCGACTTACTAGAATAATGTTATGAGATATTCAATATGGTAAGTCATTAATGATTACTTGGGGGATCATAAAGTGTATCGTCCCTATATGCTGTCTATCAACAGTTGTTTTAATAAGGGTAAGATTGGATTACATTACAAATGCAAGAAACACACATGAACAATGTGAATCATGATTTCCCTCAAGTAATGGCAAGCTATCTGTTTTATATGTTTGCTGCTATATCCATCCCGCTGCTGTTTTTGGCTATGCCAATATTGTTTGATATGGAAAGAATATAAGCTTAAAAAGTTACCTTTTCAGAGTCTGAATAGAGCAGCGACGTAGCTTGCGACGCCATCACGGCGTCTTCATTCAGCGTAGTGATTACTCTCCTCCGGTCACCTGGTGGGTGGTCAAGTGTTAGCAGATCGTCATAGATGACGGGCAGGTCATATCCAGCATCACTGTTGACTGTAGGTCTTTGAGTCTTGATCTCCAGGCCTTCTCTGATTTTCCCATATAGGGTATAATCTTCTTCCACGGTAAACCAAACGGCTTCCGTGGTAAACCTTATAGCGCCATCACTTGATGAAAGTACGTTATTAGTAGGCGTGAGTTAAAAGCTATCTGGGCTAGAACTATTGCGACTGTAGGGGTGAGCTTGCCTACAGGTAAAAAAAAAAATACTCGTGGCGGTTATATTACACGTCTAGTTTAGGGCAACGGGGGTGGAAAGGAGGGTAGGCCTACTACGGGGATGTGCGACAGATTCGGGGTGCATTTTGGTTTATTGATGGCCCTCAATTTCATGAAAATTTGGTTTAAGAAAGATTTGTTTATTTATTTTTTTTAAAATTAATTTGTTTCCCAAATTTTTATCGGAAAGTGTGCCATTTGTTTATTGTTAATACCATGGCGTGCGATAATAAATAGGCCTATTAATATAATTTTTAAATGCTATTTTATTATTTTGTTATTATATAATTGAAAATCTAAAATAGTATAAAATCGCATAATTATATGATGCCTTAAATTAAATTAACGTTCTTCCAATATTATTAAATAATTCCTGGCATCTCGGACAACACGCCCCCCTCCCCCAACACACACACCCCACACCCCTACACCAACAACCACATGCCAAGTCTTGGCGAAAGTCTACCTTGCACATCGTGCACGCGCGCGTGCACCATCCAGCATTGTCTCGCTAAAATACACTACCCTATTACGAGCAATGGAATAGTCCGTCAATCATGCACAGTGGTTGCTCCTGGAAGGAAGATTATACTCGATGTGACGCGGTTGCTCATGGAAGACAAGAAGGATTATACCCCTTTTCGATTTTCCTGTTCCAAAAGTTATTCTCCCTTCCGATCACTTCAACATTGTCCAAATTGAGCCTGGTGGCGAGTGCTCTTGATGTCTCACCAACGTAAGTGTCTGTGCACTCAAGAGCACTCGCCACCAGGCTCAAGGTACACACTAGACAGCGGTCGGTGAACATACTTCCAATCACAAGCACAACATCAATTTGGACAATTGAAGAGTCTTATTTGACTATTATACATGTGCCATGTGACGTGTTACAATCATGTGACAACATATGATAGTCTGGGTTATTTTAGAAGTAGAATCCAGCCACTGCGTGACTCTATGTCTAAAATGACTCCATATTGAGAGTCAAATGACTCCTGTGCAGAGTTATCAACGTTTACTCTTCAGCGGAGTCAACACATTATGACTCATCAAGGGAGTCAGATGACGCCCAATATGGAGCCATTTTAGAAATAGAGTCGCAGAGTGGCTGGACTCTGCTTTAAGACTCACCCTGACTCCAGTTTGGCCTTCAGTGTGGGTGACTTTAAAAGATTATCAGATAAATTTCATGAATCCTTCTTACAGTGATGATAATTGTAGCGCTTGGTCATTCTTTCGTGTGCACATATACATGTGAATTGTTAGAGACTATCAAAGATTATCCGCGCATTAATTGTGGTTAATATTTACTGAATTCAATGAAACCTTCTGCAGAGGTCAAACGCGTCTGAAACCTCAAAACCGCAAGCTATACAACTAAAATTCAAGACCGAATTAAAAAAAGACGTTTTTGCGTATGACAGCCTGTCAAGCACACCGAAAATGCCGTACTGCGCAGGTCAGTAACCGATCACGCCTTTGCCCTGACGTCAGACACAACATTTTGTCTTTGATTATAGAATTGCATTTGCTCACATGATAAATAACATGAATTTGAGCTAAATTGACTAGCTTACTTTAGTGAAATTTTTCCTCTTTAATATATTACTTTAGTTTTAATAACATTAGTGTTGTTACACTAGTTTTAGTTGCAAAAGATCAGCAAGTAATTTAACCACGCCTAAGTTATACTTTATGAAGTTGATTTTGGTGGTTCAACGTGGAACAAGTCGTTTTACTCATTCAACCTTCAACTCATCAAAGTAATTAGTTTGGTAACATGCGTGATGAGCAACACGTATTTAGACGATTTTGTTTCAATCTAATTATCTTAAATGGATATTACAATATTGGAATACATTAGATGATTAATCATGTTATGTTGTACGTTGTTAGGCGAATCTGTTAATACTCTGCTTGCTGGTTATAAGCTTCAACATAACAAGTCCCAAGTATTGGGATATTATCCCAAACTATCAAATGCTATCTCGAGAACCATGAATTCTGGGCTTGTTTGTACTAATTTTCATACATTTTTCATGCTGATTTAAAATATGGTCACACATTTTGTTTAATTCTGATTTTTTTTTAATTTGCAAGAAAACGTGCAACTTGACGTTTGCAATCGCCGCCCGTTTGGAGAGGATTAATAGAGTTACATGGTATTACCGTTTACTGTTCTTGATACACCAGAAACATGTTTCAAGTGTTGTTACTTGTCGAGTGCCTAGAGCACAGATAGGTGAGATGGATTTTTGGTATTTTTGTATTTTATACATATTTTAATAATTTAACATGGTGCACACATCAGGGGACACTAACCGCTTAACTGACATTGAACAAATTCTGTTGAGTACAAATCTGTTGAAGCTTTTATATCGTGGATTCAGATAAATTGCATAAAAAAGTTCCAATATTGTTTGTGTACAAAAATGTTATGAACATTAATTTGTTAAGTACATTTTTAGTATATTGTTGGCCTAATTATTGCGTTTACCGTCACATTATTGATATAAAATTAACTTACTTGAATCACACAAATCAGTATGCTTCGACTATATTTATAAATACGTTTTTATAAATACGCACGTGACCACCTCCGCGCTGCCATAACAGCTTGTAGACAGTAAGTCTCGAAGTGACCTTCTACATAGCGGGTGGTCTTCCTATACATTTGAATGCAAAGGCGGAACAACATGAGACTACTGTGCAGCAAAATTGTCTATTTTGTTCAACTTTTTGATAATATTGTAAACGTTTCCGTCGTTGAATTTTTTTCCGTTGTCAAATGATAACATATTACAAATTCGGAATCCCTCGGTAATAATTTTGCTATTCAATGAATACTTACATTTGATGATATTTATCTACAGAGTTCCCATCCTTTTATGTACAGTGGTCAATGCATGAGTATTTGGTCACGCTTGCTGGTCATGGTATGTCGTGCCCATGGGTCACGTGCATATTTATAAATACGTATTTATAAACATAGTCAAAGCATACTGCTAATGATCCGTAGTTATTTGTGAAAAAATACATCATATGGATGGAAACCTGACAAATGCAATTAACATTTTTTGTGCTTCAAACACTCGATGTCTATCAGAAGAGTTAAATTATGCATATTGAGCAATATTATATAGTCGAGTACGACATACTAATAAAGTATATCTGATATCTGCTTGCGAAAAGAATTTTTATTATCCATTTTCTGGGCAACTTTGCTTCAGACGTTGGCCAGTCTTGTACACGTCTCACAAGAAATCGGAGACACCACAGAAGAAAATAGTTTCCAGAAAAATATCGTTGTTAAAAATAGGCGAACGCGTGTACCTGTTACCTACTTTGTCCTATTAACAACCTGTTATTGTCCTCACATGCGTCAATCACTAGTCCGACTAATAAATAATAGTAAATACCTCCATGGCAAATCATATTAGCACAGTGATGGATGCCTCAGGTTACTACTTCTTTTCGATTTAAGTTTCCTTATGAAATATGAAACCAATCATAGGATATAAAGTGAGCATCATTAATCTTTTCATGTCTGCTTTGAACCAATTCAAGTATTAGTATATAAAATTTAGGAATTAAATTACTAGTTCTTTATTTGATAATGTAGGGTGATAGTATAGAGTTGATCATTACTGTACATACACGTTTTGACACATCGATTTGGATTCTACAAAAACGTTTTGACGTTAAAATACTATGGTGAAACTGAATTTTCAAAGATTAAGCATCTATTTATTAATGCTATTGAATAATCATTGTTGTTGCAAAATATCTAACAAAGCATGTCAAGCATTCAAGTATTGCATTTTGAAAACTGGGTCACTAATTCGATATAATTTGACAGAATATTTTACTGCAAGTGAGAGCAAATTTGACATGTGTCATATACTATTGATTAATTGGTTTTGAATAACAAACAAGCTGCTGAAAACAAGCGTTAAACAAAGGCTATACAACTCTTATGTGTTTGGTAAAAACATACCAAAGATCACATACTAAAAATAATGGTTTTGCATAAAGTGTTTGTTGTATGTTGACAAAATAGAAGGTCTGCATTGCTGAAACAATGTTGCCCAATGTTGTGACTGTCAAAAGCTTCCAGCCGTCATGACCATTGTAAAAGTTGAACTTCAAACTCAAACGGGATCATTTGAAATACCAAAAAAATCTAATAACTGCACTTTTTAGTTCAACAATGGACTTACTATAATAATTTAAAAATTTTACTGTCATTAAAGCACTTCAGACTTAGTTTTTTACACGGCATTTCAGTTCACCATTTCTCATTACAATCATGTAAAAAGTAGAAGTACGAGAAACATTGAGAGCGTCGCTGTGGAGCAAATCACATATTATGGCTTTAAGGCGGATCGGAAAGGAGCATGACCTAATGGTGTTGGCACTCACATATTGAGACAAATAAAGGTGACACAGAAGAGGAATGGCATGGGTTCTATAAAGGACACCCTAAGGCTTGATATAAGCGTTATCATTTTTGCCCCATGTGCATGTTCGGTTTATTTCAGGGGGGGATACGTCCAAAACGTTCGTTTTGATATATTTTCGGTCTTAATTCATGAACCGCAAGACCTATGGAAACAGGTTTTTTGCTAAGTGTATTACTATTTTAAGAAGTACACTACAGGGGGATGGCTCTGCTATCCCATTGGCTATGTGGTGTGAGAGTGTTGTATACTTCAGTAGAAACAAAAACCATGCAATATGTATATCATTGCATCACCGCCTTTCTGGAGTGCTTCAGAAGTAATTACACAGTCAAGACCTGCAGCCCGGCCTGCAGCCTTGTTGTTCTCCATTTGGTGTATGGCTTTCAGTGTCTCATTACGTGTTGTTGAGTTGACCTCAATTAGCAGATCCTGAGCTGCCGGTGAAGGGAATTCAGATAGTGATTGGCCATTCCTGATGTTGAGAAGGGAGTTGAAGTCTCGGTTTGAAGTAGTCCCTCGTTTCTGCAAGTAGGTTCTTGTCCCTTGCAGGTGGAGTACCGTCACTTTTCTTGACCTTGACGCTGATTTTGTTTGTCTGTACCAGAAAGGTCAGTGATATTTTTCCATGTAGTGGACCCCACACCAGCCCTCAGAATTACTGCATAGCCCAAACGCAATTCACAAGTGCCAGTCCACCTAGTGGTCAAAATTTGGTTGAAGTTTCTCAATTAGCTCAGGATTAAATGTGCCGTGAACATGGTGAAGAATGAATATAGATGGCATTAGCATCTCGACAAGAACAGATTTTGTCGTGAACACGACGAATGAGCCGTAAATGTCCTAAATTGTATTCTGAGTTACAGTGTAAAATGTGCATAAAGGTCGTATTCATATAGGTACCTCAAGTTGGCGCGACATGTATCTCATTTTGATAGCTCTAGTCAAACTCCTTTTAAACCAATCAATAGTCCTATTGTTGAAGAGGGTAATAAGCTTTTACCTATTTCTATAGAATTCTTAAATAGCTCTGGTCTTTGTTTACTTTGGCTTAATCCTGTTCAAGTGGTGGGTTACAAAGTATTGTATTTTGTCTAGGTATGTATAACCAACAATTAACAATGAGAGGACATTCCTGAACCTCGTTGACATGGAGATGATTTGAAATGACCGCCAATTATGACTGTTTGATATTTATTACCAGCAATGTGGAAAAAGAGACACAAGTAGAACCGAAAAAAGGTACCATTTTGTTGAAGGAGCAAAGTTCAATAAACCATAACCCCGCTTCTGGATATCGTTTGAAGTCAAATGATATAGCATTTTAAAACTTATGATATATAGGCCTATTTTCTAAACACGAAATAAAACTATAAATTGACCGGGCCGAATTTACGGCTCATTCGTGGTGTACACTCTCAGAACATTGGTTAACATTTTTAATACATGGTTGGTTAAAATTTTAACCAAGTTGGTTAAAATTTTAACCAAGTTGGTTAAAATTTTTAACCATGTATTTACAGGTGAACAGCCCAACAGTTGGTTATATTGTTAACCAACCTGGGTTGGTTAACAATATAACCACAGGTTGGTTAAAAACATTGACCAACTACTGGTTAACATTACGGTAACCAACCAGTTGGGTAAAGCATGTTGGGCAAAATGGGCAAAATATAACCAATAGTTGGTTAAACACTATGAATGGGAAGTTCATTTCATTGTTCATATTTTAACCAATTGGAGACATTTGAAAGTAGGAAATTATATTATAAACATTTTATCGGGTATAACACTTAGTTTAAGTGTGTGCGAGGCCAGACTGTGAGCAAGACTTACGATGCTTTATCGACGACAGCTACCACCACAACCGGTAAGCTTAAGTTGTCGTCGATAAAGCATCGTAAGTCTTGCTCACAGTCTCGGCCTCGCACACACTTAAACTAAGTGTGATACCCGATAAAATGATATTATAATATAATTTCCTACCTTCAAATGTCTCCAATAGATCTTGAAGACCCCGATCCACAGCTTTGCAGCAAGCCACTCATATCGGCCATCTTGTTTTCTGAAATGCATTTTTTCTTAATACAATGACCAATCACAGTTCGCAAAGGAACACCATGTGACCATGGTTGGGCAAAACCATACTTTGCCCAACTTTATTGGCGGGAAAGGATGTTTTTTTACCAAGGTTGGTTAACTTTTAACCAACATTGTGTAAATACCATATTGACAGGTTTGACCAACCATGTATTAAACTGTATTTTGCCCAACTTCAAGAATCTTAACCATTGTTGGGCATTTTTTAACCAACTGTTTTCTGCCCATTCATTTTTTATCCAATGTTCTGAGAGTGTACGGTCACAAATATGGATGGCATTAGCATCTCTTTAAGTATAAATTTGGATGACGCTAGCTTCTTATGTCATGTATATATGTAGCAGGTTTATAAGACTGATCACTGAACTGAACGCTGAACACCGAACACTGAATGCTGAAAACTGAGCACTAAAAACGCTGAACACGGAAATCAAAGTCCTGTGCCATGTAAGACGTGGATTTGAATAAGCAAGAAACTCAATCCCACTTGATATGCAAGCTGCAATCCCCTTTGTAAGACTTTTGTTATGTATGTTTCTTCACATTCTATCGTGAGGAGAGCAGGTGCTTGTACAGAATAGCCCCAGGTAAAATGGTCACTAACAACATAAAATCTCGCTCCGGCTGAATCTAAGAGAGAATTTATCAATGTGACATTTAAGGGGCCGAATGACCAGGCCTGCTTGTCACGGTAATAAACGGTAATACGATAGACTACAATAGAGAATCTCTTATATAGTAATACACACTCATTTTACGTAAACCATTACTCATCTGCATCACGTTTAAGATTTTAAAATTATCAAGAACATGCAAATAAAAACACCACTATTCATAACATTTACATTTACAAGGTCATTGATCAGGAACGTGATATGTGATAACTTGTTGCATTGATGTAAACAAGCTTATTTGCCGTGTTCCTGAATGATATCATTGACGTCAACAAAAGTACATCGACATCCTAATTGAAATTCATCCATTCACCTGATAAGAATCCACATTCCTTGCTGTACATTATTTAACTATTTAGTTTTTACAATGTTGAACTCCCTTCACTCCTTCCTTAACTAGTGCAAACTTTGATATTGAAGATCAATGTCCTGCCGATTTTAAACTTTCAGAATAATACACCGTGCCGTGTCGGATTAAGAAGTTCATGTATTAATATACTCTTGTTGATACTGATATGTAGCTGTATGGAAAGGGATAACCCATTCGTGGATTATATATCCCATTCTACAAGTGCCATTGGGATATGCCAGGGAGTAACCTTTATAAAACGTTTTTGAAAAAGAATGTTTCTGAGGCACAAGTAAGCTTGAGTTAATTATTATGTTTTCGTAGTATATCCTGAACATTCAGTATATCTATTAAAGATATAATATCTAATAAATTGAGCCTAACTAAAATCAAAACATCCGCTAATGCAATATTTTCGTGCTTTTTTTATCACTATAAAATATTGATGCATGTTTTATTGGCAAGTTACCGTTAAAAATCAGGTCACCCAATTATAGCCCTAAGGGCTCTTTTGTTAGAACCATTTGAACGACAAATAACGGCACATATATGTCTATGGTACTCCACGTCAAAACATACGTCTTTACCCCAATTTTCTTATTAATAAATAATGAGACTGAAGATAGAAATTCCTTTGGCGTAAGAAAGATGGATTTCTAACTGGAGGATCTTACTCGACTGTTATACAGGTGACACGTATCAATCCTCACGGTTGAATCTATCACGTGACAATGGTGTTCAATAACAATTATGAATAAAGCAAGTCACTCAGAAAATCATGTTCAAGAAACATACCAATAACATTGACGGAACGGTTCTATATTTGAATTATAGGTTAATGAACGCGTATTACTTGTTGGAAGAAATTAGACAAAATAACGCGCGCTGATGTTGATGCGTCTAATGCACGAGCCCCGCAGGGGGGAGTGCATTAGACGCATCAACATCAGCGCAAGTGCATTATTTTGTCTAATTTCTCGAGCAACAAGTAATACAAGTTCATTAACCTATTTCATACACGAGAAGGAAAAAACATGTGATATTTGCTGTTTTTATAACAAAGGTATCACTAAAAATATTGGAAAATAGAACCAAATATAGATGCATCAACCCGCCCGAAAAATGAATCAAGCCTGCGAAAGCACTGCGCGTAGTACGCGGAGTGCAATTAGACACAATCAATGCATGGTTTGGATTTTTCTAAAGCTTGCTCTGATTGGTTCTCGCTATCTAAGAGTGTATGAAATATTGACATTGTATGAGTGACTTGGTTAATGTAATTTCATGAAAGTCTCTTTATATTGTTGGGTTTGATCGTTGTTTCGTATGGAAACACATGTATTATGTGGCCTTATTATCAGTATTATTTTCTGAATAGTATGGCGTGTGTATCACACGCGAACGTTACTTTCTCGATAAAGCCAAATGGACGAAAGTGGCATCATCAAATTGAAGTTGTTGGTAGTTTGGTACGCATGGATCAAGTCGTTTTACTCATTCAGCTTTCAACTCTTCAAATTGGTTATTTTGGTTCCATGTGTGAGCTACACGTATTTTCACGATTTTGTTACAATCTAATTATCTTAAATGGATATTATAATATTGGAATACATTGATTGAATGTTGTGCGCTATAAGGATATTTTGTTAATCGAGTTAAAAGGTATTACAAATTGATGTTATCGATGATGTGAACAGCATGCTACAAATGTTTTAACATGTTTATCCCGAGAGTTACGTTATGTATATAAAATCATATTCAACTATAACATGTAAATATATACTGCGCCAAAAAAGTATCCTTACACTTGGAAGAAAAATCATAATTTTAAAACTAAACCATAATGTGGGTAAATTTATTTTCATGTTTCATAGATGCCCTATCTCATCCGGCACATTATCCAATGTGACTTCAAGAAGCAAAATTACAAGCATTTGATTAGACGAGGTTCTAATTTTAAAGGTGACAAACTGGCCAATTCAAAACTCCACGGACTAGACATCTGGTCTGAGACTGGTGAATGACTAATTTGTGCGTGCCTTTAATTTAAAACAAAAGAAAGCTGCAAAAGAACTTACAAATAAAATGAAACTTTTTGAAAAGTACAGAGAAGTACAAACTGAAATAAAACTGCTTTAAATAAAGCTTCATTGAAGAAACTGTGTTGTCTCTTTGTTGCGCTTGTTGGAATCTTTTTTAGCCTTGTATGCTAGTTTGTCACTTTTAAAACTGGACCTTCGTCTATTCAATTGCTTGTAACTTACCTCTTGCGGTCACATTGGATTCAATGTGCAATATTAGATAGTGCATCTATTTAAAAAAATTATTCCAACATGGTTCAGTTTTGAAATTGTGATTATTTTGTGTAAGGATACTTTTTGGCGCAGTATATGTGACTGCTACAGGCGAAAGGACTATTATTTTCATATCTTACAGGTGCCTATATTGATGCTGACGTTCGTCAGTCTTGTATACATGTCAAGAGAAAAAAATAAATCACACACTGATTTCAAATGACATTAGGAAAAAATCAATAGGCTACATGCACTGAATGAAACAAACTAAATAAGTATGTAGAGTGCTGCCATTTGGAACAGTGGTTAAATACAAACTAACAGCTCTTACAACAACTAATGGTGTGTTATCAAATATTATGACATGAAAAAGGATTTTCTCTCCTGAAATATTTTGACATCGCCAATAAATGTAGCTTTACACCGACTTTCTTTTTAACAGATAAATGATAGATTGCCAAACAGTCGTCAGAAGAATATCGTGGCCAAAGGTAAACGAACGCGTATACCTGTTACCTAGTTTGTCCTATTCACAACCTCGTAATGTCCTTACATGCGTCAATCACTAGTCGGACTAAATACCTCCATGGCAAATCATATTAGCACAGTGATGGATGCCTCAGGTTACTACTTCTTCTCGATTTAAGTTTCCTTATGAAATATGAAACCAATCATAGGATATAAAGTGAGCATCATTTATCTTTTCATGTTCAAACAATGTATTGGTGTATACAATTTACGAGGTAGTTCAATTAAGTTACAAGTTCTTTATTCGACAGTGTAGGGTCTTGACACACTGATATGGATTCTACAAAGCCGTTTCGACATTATAATATCATAGGTGAACGGAATTCTTTTCTGGGGACAAACACGAAGCTCACCCAGATGAATTGGTTTTATTCATTCAACCTTTAACTCATCAATGCGATTAGTCTGGTCCGTGCGTGAGCAACACGTATTTTTACGATTTTGTTGCAATCTAATTATCTTAAATATTATAATATTGGAATACATTAGATGATTAATGTTGTGCACTGATAGGCAATTTTGTTAATGTAGTTAAAGTGCGTGTATTACGATTTAATGTTATTGATACGCCAGTAAAACGTTTCAAATGTTATTACATGTCGCGTGTTTAGAGCACAAAAAGGTCCAGTGCGTTGTTTGGTATTTTGGTATTTTTTGCATATTGTTATAGAATATGACATCTTAGCGCTAATAACATTTTAATGGTATAATGGCATGGCTGCTTAACTGACATTGAACAACTCGACTGCTCAGTGCCATAAGTAGATAAGTCACGTGCCATAGCTGCTCTATGGCAATATTGTACTCATACGCACATTGCAGCTATTGCAACCCACTTCTGGCACTGAGCAGTTGCAATCAATTATTTGGAGCATAACCCTATAAATACCATTGCTCAAAACGTTCCAATTGCATGATGTACATATGTGTATTATGAACATTTGAAAGCATCCGGGTAAAGCATATATTTAGCACATTGTTTGGCCGCAATAATATGTACCCTTATGGTTTGTATTTACAAATAAATACATTGATACCGGGCATAGATGGAAACCAGATATTTCACATGTATCCATAATTTCAATTTCTAACTTTTTCAAACAAGCTCTTTTCTGTGCAACATTGCATAAAATGTTGGTCAATCTTATAAACGTTTCCACAAGAAATCAGAGACACCACTGAAAAAATAGTCTTATTCACAACCTCTTAATGTCCTCACATGCGTCAATCACTAGTCGCACTAATAAATAACTAAATATCTGCATAGCAAATCATATTAGCACAGTGATGTATGCCTCAGCTAGGTTACTACTTCTACTCGATTTAAGTTCCCTTCTGAAATATGAAACCAATCATAAGATATAAAATGAGCATCATTAATCTTTTCATGTCCAAGTCAACAAAGTATTAGGTGATATTTACGAGGTTTGTTTTATTCTATTCCGCTTATTTCTGTAAAATCGGTACGTTGCATTCGCATTTGTTCTCTGTCAAGCAGTCTTATGATACCATGACCCTGCCTCTACAGTTTCACATGCTTTCTAAAATCCATTGAGCTTGCGGAACAATTGTCCTTCAGTTTAAGAAAATCGAAGCAAGTTTATTTTCTAACCCCTGTTTACCGTGCAAAATGCAAACCTGTTATGCTTCATAACTTATTGATTACATGTCAAACCTCGCACGAATGTTACATGTTGTTATCTTTATGACCAGACAAATAATGTGATCTGTTCTGAGTGAATTTGGAGCATGTTTATTGTGCCATTTTGAGGTTCTCTTTAAGAGTTATGAGTTTGAATATACCAAGGTAGATAACATACTTTTCAACAATCTCAAATTAACTAAACAATGCTAAAATAGGATGGTTTCCTGCTTTTACTTAATAATGCCTCTTAAATGAGCTTTTTTTTATAAAAAAATGCCTAAATTTATGTTATATCAAAAACATTTAAGATAATGTGGTACAATATTATGTGAGTTTGAACAATGAATTAAATTTAGTTTTAATGTTACTGGTAACACCATAGTACTTATTTTGTGTTTGTTTTAGACAGTCAGTTGATATCTTTGGCAAAAGCGGTAGGCAAGGTAAAGACACCACATATCGTTTTGGACACTTACATTTTTCATTCCCTTTAATATTCCTACCGTATATGTCTTCATAGCATCCTGAACATATATTCCAGGATATTTTAAACTGAATACATTGATATTAAAGATAACTATATTATACAGTTATCTTTGATATCAATTTAGCCAGTTTTTCACAGTAACAATAACGCTATTTATGCTATTAAAAGTCATGCAATATTTCCATGCCGTTTTTATCACTGAAAAAGATTGATGCATGTTTTATTGGCAGTTTATCGTTACAAATCAGGTCACCAAATCATTGCCCTGTAGCTCTTTTGCTTGAACCATTAAACAACACATAATGGCACATAAATGTCTATAGTATTCCACGTCAACGCTTTATATACAGTACGTCTTTACCCCAATTTTTTTTATTTGATAAATAATGAAACTGAATATAGAATTCCTTTGGTGTAGAAAAGACGGATTTTTGACTGGAGGGTGTTATTTGTCTATTATACAGATGACACGTAAATTCTCACGGTTGAATCTATCACGTTTTATAGTATAGGTAACACTTAAAGAAGTCTAGCTTTGAAATTTGCTCACTTGTAACTTAAATAAGGTAACACAATTTTACAACGGTGTTCAAAAACAATTTTTAAGAAAGTAAATCTTCTTCAAGAAGCAAGGAAATACTATATTATCATGATAACAGAACAAATCCGTATTTTGAAATTATAGGGGTTTGAATTTATAGGGATCATAGGGATGACTTAGTTTATGTATCGAACACGTTTTAATCAACGCATCTATATACACACAATTAGGTATATGTTAATACCGGGGCCTGTAAGTCTGAGATGCAGTCATTTGAAGTCAATCCGATGTGCACAATGTTGTATAGCAGTGAACTTCGGTTATATTTATAAATGCGCTTTTATAAATACGCACGTGACTCATGGGCATGACATACCAATACCAGCAAGCGTGACAAATTCCTCATGCATTGACCACTATACAGAAAACAATAGGAACTCTGTAGATAAATATCATCAGATTTATGTATTAATTGAATAGCAAAATTATTACACATGAGGGATTCCGAATTTGTACTATGTTATCAAAAACAACATTTTGACGACGGAAAAAATATTCAACGACGGAACATATGTCTCGAAAGACCAACCGCTATGTAGAAGGTCACTTGAAGACTTACTGTCTAATAGCAGCTGCTATGGCAGCGCGGAGGTGGTCACGTGCGTATTTATAAAAGCGATTTTATAAATGTAACCGAAGTACACTGTATAGGGTGTATCGTTTCACGTATTTGAAAGCCGTGAAGTATGCAGCAACCGCGATGTGCGCATCAGATTATAGGATTTACCGAGAAGCTGAATTGAATTCTAGTAAAATCCATGCAGGTTGGCTACACCAACATTAATGACATCATGAACTTTCAACATGGATCAAGTCATTTTACTCATTCAACCTTCAACCAATCAACATGATAAGTTTAGTACTATGCGTGAGCAACACGTATTTTCACGAATGTTTCTGCAGTCTAATTATCTTAAATGGATATTGTTGAACTACATAATTTTGGATGAATGTTATGTGCTGCGAGGCAATTTTGTTAATGGATTTTTTACGGTTTTATGTTATCCATACGCCGGCAACATGTTTCAAATATCATTACATTACATGTCTGTATTGCTAGACAAGTCTAGATGGTATCGCGAGAGTAAAATACTTTACATTATGTATATTGAGTAAAAAATTAGAATTAGAGACACTGTTGAAGAAAAAAGAAAAAAAAGTTACCAAACGAATGCAACAATCAAAGGGCTATGTATGTGCTCCCATTTTCTTTTTTTGACAGCACAGCGACTGAGATTATTCTTGGTTTACGTAATTTTTTACGTATAGCCGTGATTATAATGTTTCTGACTGTCACAGTAATCCTATTCCTCGTATTGTGTTCACGTTCTGATTTCTTGTTACACTCCCCATCCTCCCACATATTCGAGTGTTTGCCAGTATTTTCATGGGCACCTTTATAGTCCAGTGTGCAGCGTTGGTTCATTTCCTCTCCAAATGTCAACGAGGTTTTGTGATTAGATTTGATTAGATTGCCACTCAATGTCAAGGAAAGAAATTATAAACATCACCTTGTGGACTTTATTCTTGGTGCTATAAGTGGATATCTTAACTACCAAGACTACTTACATAAACCATTACATCGTTCGAA
This sequence comes from Amphiura filiformis, assembly GCF_039555335.1. NCBI lineage: Eukaryota > Metazoa > Echinodermata > Ophiuroidea > Amphilepidida > Amphiuridae > Amphiura > Amphiura filiformis. The sequence continues at coordinate 38,824,821 of NC_092632.1, read as the reverse complement.
TCGATACCAGTTAAAACCATACGATAATGAGAAAATGTCAATTCCAGTTTGTTTACTTGAACATCTTTGATCAAGTTAATCCAAAATATAATAGGTAAACTTAAACAGTGCAGTATTCTTTAAATTGAAAATGCAAATTAAGTGCCAATAACTTAAATATAATAAGTAGTCCCTTCTTTAACACCCCCTGTGAGTGTACCAATCAACCAGCTAACCAACCCTATAGCTGCTTTCCCGGTGCGATAAAACACTCAAATAAGCAGACCGATCATGACTTAGGCTAATCATTGTGCTCATTTACACTTTTAGCCATTTTTGTGTGACCTACCACCTTACCCGGGGTAGAGTTGATGATCTAACTTGGTAGGTACGGGTAGAGTGAAGCCCACAGATATTTATTTTTGCTCTCATTATAGTTTAGGGAGCGAGCAGATTTTATAATTTAGGGGGCGAGCAGATTTTATAAGTTAGGGGCGAACAGAATATATTTTAGGGGGCGAGCAGATTTTGATTTGCTTTTACTGGTACAATTGCACGCAAATTATGCAAAAATGTTTCAATTTCAGATTTTGTAGTAAAAAATGTACTGGGCCAGTCCCATTTTACCCTATTTTGGTCCAAAACATGGTGTCTAAATAGGGCTAAATAAGCCACAGGTTCACAGGACAATTCTGGTCGATTTGTTTCGGGTAAATATAACCTTTTCTCTTTGGAATCCCTCTAGAAGAGTTGACAGGTATCGCCTATGTTTGCTCTTCATTTCTAACTTTTGGCCTACGTTTTGTAGATTTGAGAGAGTGCACGTACATTATGATGTCATAATGACGTCATGAAGAATGTTAGTACTTATCACAGAGAAGAGGAGAAACGTAGATATTCACTGGTACCAAAATAGAGCAGCATAGGAGCTATTTTCCTGCAAGGGTGTTGTATCCGAGGCAGTGTAGCAAAACTGAAAGGTTTAATGCACGGCTCACAGTTCAAAATTCTGCTAACATTTCAGCTACGTACCTTTAAAATTGTTTTCCTATACCTCAGCAAATATTCCTTGAGATACAAATCTCAAGTCACATTCCGTATTTGTTTGCCATTATCCGCGGTGCTTACTAACGAGATGAGCACGCCTAAATAATTTCATTATAATGATATCAGGTAAAATATATCTGCACTTTGTTCTTTTTCTTTCTAAAAAGTTCATTCATTTAGTTAATACAAACTATTTTACAAACATTAAAAAATGCCCAGATCTACTAAAGAAAAGCAGTAAATAATGGTTATCTGAATATGAGTAAATCTGTTTGTTTATTTCTTTCTTTTGGTTATCACATATGTCATACTCCCACTGTGGAAGATATTTCCAAAACCATCCACAGAGGTATTGTGGATTTTAAATGGAATAGCCCATTCCACGTACGGTGAGTTAACATCTTTTTGACAGCAACCTAAACCACCTCTTCTCCAACTATAACCCCTGTGCAAATTTCAGCATACGGTGATGCCGGTAATCTTGCAACATACTATCTTCGCTTTTCATTAGCAGTTCATGTATGCCTCAGGTCTTGACTTCTTTAGCGGCACCTCTACGTAATACGAGATTGACAATTTCGCAAAACAAGAAATGTGCTGCATTTTTCCCTCTTAACTCTTTTATTTAAATTTTCAAAATTGTTGGTTTTTAAAGTAATAATGACATTAAAATTTAAAAAAAAATAAGAATGTTGTTTTTGCTTGCTTTAAAGCTTTTTTCCCATCTCCGGAATAAATGTTGATAATAAGAATTATTGCATACTGTCACTGATGTTTTTAGGGCGTAACGGAATACTACAGAACCTAAGATGTAGGGGTACATAAATATCTACACCTAATCAAAATTTTCCCAAAATCTAAGCAATATCGTGTTCGCAAAACTTCACATTCGCTTTATTCTGACAAATTGTCAAAATAGAACTTTTCGTAATATAAAGTCATAATAACTAACCAACTAAATAGGCCTGAGGTTGTTTCAAACAAAACTGATAAACTAAATGTCAGGTACTTAATCTAGATGTTAATATCATCATTTTGAAAAAATAAATGTTTATAATTATTACCCAAACAAATCAAATTCTTTTTACCGTATTTCACGATAGCAATCAAGCACAATATTCAGGCAGCCTATTAGACAAAAACAATTTCATCTGTCATTTAGAAGCGATTGATATACGAATATTGTATTTAAAAAGCGTGTCTAATGCGATGTAATGACCGAAAACCTATCAACATGCCTAATGTAAATTTAATCTCGTAATTTGCGCACATTTCATTGCCAAATGACAAACTCAATTTGCAAAATAAAATCGGTCGACATTAGTAAGAGTAATTTCAGTAAAGACATAATTATAGCTATTACATTTTTTTTATATCCATAGTCTTCATAGACAATTTCTAAACAGCATTTACTATATACATGATATATATTATGTTAGTCATTTGTTAGTCATTTGTTATATGATATACAACTCTTCAGCATAATATGGAAATTATTTGCTTGAAAGGTAGAGGTAACACGGTTGTTTGGTGTAATGTAAAACTGCGTCATTTTAAAGAAAGGTTGAACAGTGATGGCGCTATTTATCTTAAATCTTGTTTGCATCTTTACAAGGTGTAGACACTTGTATAATGTTATTAGAACACCAGAAAATATACTAACAAATGGCAAGGAGTTTAAAAAAAAACTTTTTATCATGTAATGTAAGGAATAGGTCATATTATTTAGCTAATCTACATTTAAAATATATATGAATAGCGCCCTCAATTTGCATACAAATGTACAGTCTACAGAAAAAAAATTACCCAAAAAAGCAGAAAAAGATGAATAATTTGATATATAAACGAAAATTTATCTTCAAAATAGCTTTACAATATATGTCCATGATAGCTGTTGCCGTTGGTATTGTCCATGTCTAGCATTGAACATTATATAATGTGTTTTTGGTTAGAAAAAATAATAAATGATCACATCAAACAACCGTGTTTGCTCAGCTCTCTTTTGAAGCGACTTGGGCCAAACTCCTCCATGTAATTTGGGGGCAATTCGCTAGCGAAGTGGTTACATAACTCCTTGGTAACTGAATCACGCACCTTTTTGAATTGGTAGTACATGCCATAGACTTTGTGTTGCGATTATTTCGATCGTGGTGCAGTTGACATTAGTGTGTTTTCATACAAAACGTTTAAAAACTTTTTCATGACCTTTATATAACCCGACATTTTAATGTTATTAAAACGTTTTTACCTAAACCAAAACCCAAAATGTAACTCGATCGTTTAAAACGTTTTTGTGTTTGCTGGGTAGTTTGCTCACACATGTTTGTTATATTTACATTTTTAAGCCCAATGCGACAAGCAAAAACGTGTATAACAATGGCCAATAGGATTATATAACCCGACATTTAAACGTTTTCTGACAACTGTGCACTGTTAAGGTGGCTGTGTACTCTCAGACATGCATGTAGTAAAAGTGCAATAACTTTGTAATTATTCGCGCAAAACATATAAAAGTATACATTTTTATGAAGGCAAGACATCAATAAAACTTAATATAAATACAGATTTGGGGTAAAAACAACAATTTTGAAGAAAATCTCAAAAACGTGAGTTTTTGGCAAAATTTGTTAGGTACATCATAACAAAAAACACTCTTTCCAAAATATTTTATTTTGTTTTTAGCTCAATCTTGAGGCTCCATTCCAAAAATGTTTTTTTTATTTTTTTGATCTTGGCCTTATTTTTTGAGATATTGACCATATAAGGCATCAAAATGAACTTTTAAAATTCAAAAACGCCTATTTGCACAAAATGATGCCCAAAATCGGAAATAGACCAAAATATAAAAAAATGAGAAAACCGTTTCTTGAGTCGATCATGCTTTTTAGGATGATCATATTTGCTTACCTATAGATGCTGTATTTATTGAGTTATCGTGTACCTAAATCGTCATTTTACCGAGAAAATGAACATTGAAATAATGGCCGTTGAAGTTTAAAGTGGTCACATTTTGCACTTTCATCGAATCTCACAGGAGAATGCGACAGTTTTCGTTTTTGTAACTTATATTACGTGAACATCGGGTAAATCCACAGCCCCTTGAGAAGTTTGAGCGAAATCCATTCATAACTTGATATTTAAATCGGGGGAAAGAACTTGAAAAAACCCCACATTTTATCAGCTAAAACGGAGCCATTTGACCACTAGGTTTTTGTGAAATCAGTGCTTCCGTGGTGTTTCCATAAGATGCGCCGCGCATGCAGATAAGCGTCGCGTATGCGTCGCGTATTTGTGCGTTAACAAATTGCGCGATACGCAACGCGATGAGTTGTTGCGCGCGTGTACCTTGCTGGTACAACAAAGATTTTCTTTCCTTTTCAATTTCAAACACGAGTGGAATAGTGAAATAAAATCCTTAAAATATTGCAGTTGGAGTTTACAAATCTGGATTTTCATTCCTTGTATTTATAAAAAACATAACAAGGTACAAACATATCATAAAAACTCAATTTTGAGAAAGAAACAAAGGCTAGAGTACACAGCCGCGTTAAGGATAGGGACAGCCAGGGATTAACAGCTTACTCTGTTCCGAACGAATCGACGATTTAAAGTCCCCTCCGAAAGACGTATTATGGTATTCTCGTGGTTCATTTTTTCAATTATGAATGTTCCATCCGGGAGCGTCGAAGTTTAGATTTAATCTGCAGATGTTACTAATTAAACTCTTTCCCACAAATACATCAGCAAGTTGCCACCGCCCGCCTATATCATATCAGTTATCGGGTATGGTGTTCATAATGTAGAAACACTCTTTCTTATTACAGATTAATTCTATAAAATGTCATAAAGTAGTAGAAACAAATATGAAATATCAGACAAAACCACCAGCATGCCAAATACGGTGATACAACGGACTGTACAATAAAACAAGTTTCAGTCATTTTCATTATATAAGACCAGGCAAGGATACGTAAAAAATGTCAAGTACTCGCTCGATGCACTTGTGAACACCTCCTTGAGTTTCCATATTAATTCTGACATGCTTGAGGCCTACGGTACTTCACATCATCTTCCCAGTAATTGAAGCTGAGCAATCAACAGCAATATCTTACATGCCTCAAGTAAGGTGGCTTTTTAAGCATCCATTCAGAGGCAAGATGACACTGTGTAGGGATTGTCCGTCAATTTAGAATATTAGTGTTATACTTGTTGTGGCACATCTGGTTCATTCATTAATCTAAAAGAAATAACCGTGTTTTAAATGTTTATCTTCATATTTTTAGAGTTAATTTTTGCTAACCTGACAGAAACCAATATTATGTCCCTCTAGCAGAGTGTAAATTTCTACATTATATTTAAATCAGTTTAATATCATGTTTCTTAGAAAAAGGTGCATGTATATTTAGAACGTTTTCTGATTCATATAAAATGGGACGAAGTGAAAGTAATACCAAAACCTACCTAAGGGTAGGTCTTAACAGTTTCGTAATATGAGCTGAATGAAGTGCTTTCTAGATTTTATATGATAAGAATTTGTTGACTCGCTTTTGATTTTAAAAGGAGAACAAGGATTAACAGGTTTATGCAATTTATCTATTAAAGATCATCCCACAACCTATCACGTATATAAATAAAATCAAGATATATAAAGAATATTTGACTCTCTTATGATGAGTAATTCGGTCGATTCACAATGCAAAGCGCTTCCAGCGGTTGCCAAGTTCATCATGGGAAAATGTCGACATCTAAAGCCCGCGTAATACGAATACAACACAGGAACATTTCATTGTGTGTTTAAATGTGATGTTACACGCAAACTAAAACAGCAGTTTACAATATTGTAGTAGATCCATTTATCATACGGAATCCTTCGTGCAACTGTTTGCAACATTATTATCATCACACTCGCGGTAGATAAAAAGGCGATGCCGACCCTTGAGGTCAAAACTTGGACTAGCAAGAGCAACCGTTGGCGTCGCATTGTATCGTGATTCGCGAGAATTAAAACCTCATCCAATACCTATGATAATCTTGAGCAGATCGATCTGTATAGTTTATTGGTTAAAAAAGCACAATCGCTCGTGATATGTGTGATCCACAAGATGGTATATTGGATAAGAAAAGCTAGGGAAAACAGAATGTTATGTTTATTACCGAAATCCCTTGCATGCTGAGATCAGTACAAAGGTCATTGTTATCAGCTGTACCAAACTGCCTCGCAGCCGAACAATGATCAAGCAACCCGAACATCCAACCTGGTCTACTAATTAAACTGCATTATTTAGAGCAGATTAGTTTATGAACGCCCTTTGTTGGTCACCGTTACATTAAAGTTACTCTTGCTTTCTTGCCCTCTGGGCCATTATATATTTGAACTCCATTAGTTGTAAGTCCTCACTATGGGAGTTTCCGATGTTTTTTTAAACCCTGACGGTCTGGGGCCAATACCATCAAAATCATTAAGGCCTCAAGTCCGGTAGGGCTGGGCCGGAAATTCCCATAGTGAGGACTTGCAACTAATGGAGATCCAATATATAATGGCCCCGCAGGGTAAGAAAGCAAGGTGAATGCGAAAGCTTAAGTCTCATTTATAGTTAAAACTTGATCGCTATTGTGTTAATTGTTCTTTGTAGCCCTGCGGTGCAATCTTGAATGATATTGTTTTGGAGCACTTTTGTTTTTGAGCGCTATTGTTTGTACTTTTAACGGCCGATACCTCCATAAGTTTCCCCATACCTCATAGACGAATTTTACATTCTATGGTGTCAAAAAATCTTCAAAAGGTGTCATATACTAGTACGCGCTAACGTTAATTAATAACAACAGAGGGCGTTATCACACTTTAGGTATCTATCAGGGTTGCCCCGCAGTGCTACAAAGACAAAATAGCCATCAAGAAACAATAGCTATCAAGCTGAAACTATAAATAAGCCCACGATAGAGGGCAGGGCCTGAAGAATGAGGGAAATTGAATGTTATATATGAAAAATGTAAAATTATGGTTGTTCATACTTAACATAAATAAGGTTTTAATTTCAAAAATCTTGCGTAACATTAAATAAACTGAAAAACGACAGATGCGCTAAAATTATCTATATGATCATTTCAAGACCAGTTGTAGAATGATTCATATGATCATTTTAGTAAGGTGACTGGGTTAGATCATAATGACGACGAGAGATAATCTGCAAGTAAAAGTCATACAAAAATAATTACAGAATGTGACTCGATCGACAGCCCCATTACATCTCCATTTTTCCCTTATCAAAATTGAGATTTTGGTTTCAGAAGAAAGCTCGTATTTTTCTAATTATCTCAATATAACTTAACCCCCCACACGTGTATCGTTTAGCAGATGGTGAGAACAAAAGTGTGGTAAAAATTGGTACATGGTAACCACTATGTGCCACCGGAGGTACCCATTATCCTATTGGCCATTGTTATACACGTTTTTGCTTGTTGCATTGAGAAAATGTAAATATAACAAACATGTGCGAGAAAACTACCCTGTTTTACCAGCGTGATATTGTCGTTTAAGAAACCCATAGGTTTTGTAACTGACCAACCCATCAGTGGCCATTAATCCATCAGCGTGATCTTGCATCACACGTTTATTCAAATTGACCACGGAGAGGTCCTATCAAACGGTTTAAATTACCAATACCCCTAAACTAAGTATCGTCTCTTAATTGATTGCTCCTAATGGTGCATATATCGGTATCGTCTGCCGAGATTTGACGTAATTGATTGGGTCTAATTTCGTTAAACAAAGCTGTAAACTAAAGTAATGAGAGTCTTGCGTACAGTTTCACAGTTCGAGGCTTTTAGTCAGACTGTCCATTTTTAAGTAAAATATACATGGAAAGTTTGTAATAAGTCTCATATAATGGTGTCAAGCATTTTTAGGAGAAGGGTAGGGTCCGTTGTTTAGAAAGAGCCCAAAATGAATGACGCTTTATACATACTATTATAATACTTCCATAATTTAAGGTCGGAAACAGTTGTGGTGTTTGTCTAGGTGCAGTTAAGTGCAGTGTGACCGACTTATCAAATTTGTCTCTTCGAATACTTTAGTATCATGAATATGATCGTAAAATCAACTTTGTTTTGATGTAATTTACATTATGTTGCAAGATAATTCAGAACGTTTTAAACATACATTTTAATCACAGGGCCAAATATTTTCATCATTATCTAATCAAATCAAAAAATGCAACTTTTTGCTGTGTAAAAAACCGTCATATTCACGTAAATGTATATACACAAGTAGCCATAACATGCATAGTCGTCGAATGTTAATTTAAGTTCTCCAAGGATACTCCTTCATTAAAAATAAATCAACGCTTACAGTGAGATAACCATCGACCCATGCAAGTGATATGTAGTAATTTACACTGGTATCGGGAGATATACTTATTATTTGAATCGTGATTATAAATTTCATGCGTAAAAAGGAGAGCCTCTAGTCTTAGATCCCAAAACCAACTACCATTACAGATGTACAATATAATATTCCATAATACTCTATAACCGTAACATCTAATTCTTCATCTACTAACTTAAAGAAATACCGTAACACTGAATCTTGCCCTATCTTTAAATTGATTTAACCTATTTTTGGTTTTATCATAGTCCAAACCTGAGGTACGGTGAAGAGGGAGTAATAAAAAAATGACAACAGAGATTCAATATTTCGTGTTATGACTTCAGCGCCAGAAACGTGACCAGAGAAACATTACGATCGTATACCATTGATTAAAATATCTTATCTCAGCTTAACTGTTTTATATTACAACGTGTCTTTTTATTTTTTGGATCGTAAGAATTTGTTATTGCTTTGACAAATATCAAAATTATAGTTAGGTAACCATAGAAAAGACCGACCAGTTACCTACGAACAGGATACCTATTGGAAGCCACAGGTGCAATCAATACACTATCAATATTTGAAGTGTTTATTTGATCATGTGGTTATATTACATTTATCCCTTTTTATTTTGTTTATAGGTGTAAGTTTCCTTAATATTTTGTCTCGTATTCTTGTTTATTTGTTGTTTACTACTGTTGACAAAATGGTGTTGATTTAATGTTTTATTTCTGTTTTTAATAAGTGTCAATTTGGTATCTGTATTATTATTGATGAACTAAAAATGCAGGTATTCATTAATAGATGTAGAATATTGAATGCCAATCTCTATGTGCCATAAGAAACAAATTGCAACATACTTAGAATATATATTACATAGCAAACTCTGAATTTCTAATTGGAAAGAACCGGAAATGTACGCTTAAATGGAACGGATCTATGACATTAGATTAATGACATAAAAAGCTTATAAATTATGAACGGAAATACATTAAAAGAAAGAAGTTCGTCTTCATGAGTAGCAGAAACTATAGAGGGTGAAATTTCAACTTATAATCTATAGAAACGCTTGGTACAGCCTAGAACAGTCTAGTAAAAATAACCAGTAAAGGGATCAGAATAAAGGCATCGATAATGGTAATGGTGGTAGCACGTGATTTAAATGCAAAGAATCAAGAATCTTTCCCCATCAGAAATAAACAATATTGTAATTTTAAATACGGTTTTTTTTTTCTACAATACGCATGTATGTATATTATGCGGTCACAGGAAGTTACTTTTATGATATCTTCTAAATGATTAGCCGCGCAGATTGCAAGATATACGACGTACTTGACGAACTAACACGAACAACAGCAAGCATTACAAAGAGCTTCATATGTAAACACAGCCAAATTAAAAAGTCTCCAGTAGTTCCGCCCCATTTAATCAGAGTCTGATGAGTTTATGGCAAGATAATTTGTATAATAATTTACTATACACTTTCCTTCGAAGGTTGATACCAAATTTGATATCAAAAGTTTAATCATTGTGAGCATAGGAGCCGTTGTTTGGAAATTCGTGCAATTTCAAAAATGACAAATAACGAATTGACCACGCAATTTGTCAATGCATTGTATCAGCTTATTATGTGGCCTGAAGCAACCCGTACAGGAATCATTGTACACTTGCCTGCGCACAATTGAAAGAGCGGGGTCTTTGATTTGCATTTTGACATGCATGGGTAAACCTTTAACCTGCCGGCCTATTCAGGCGACGTAATTCTTGGCAATCGCTACGTGATACAATTCCCTATGTCATTTTTAAAATTGCACGAATTTCCAAACAAAGGTTCCTCTGCTCACGATGATTGAATTTTTGATATCAAATTTGGTATCAACCTTCGAAGGAAAGTGTATAGAAAATTGTTATAAAAATGATTTTGCCATAAACTCATCAGATTCTGAGTCGAGTAAATGGGGATGGAGCTACTGGAGACTGTTTAATTTGGCTGTGTTTATTTTATGTGTGTACAGATTCTGCGGTGTTTCTCTGTCAAGTTTAAAATGTACGCCTTGTTATTTTGGTAAAATGAAACCCATAAAGCATAATAAAGTATAACAGTGCGTGGTAAATAACAATCTATTCGTTTAAGTAATAGCTCAATTTTATTATATTAATTTTAAATTAATTTAAAATGTATCTGTATTCTGTAATGCCACCAACTACCAAACCCATATTAATATAATTCACAGTACCAAACAAACGAAACTAACAAATAACTAAACGAAATAATAAGTAGGTCAGAATGCTCATCATATTGTTGATAATAAATTGCAATTTTTAAAGATTTCTTTTTTTTCTACAAATAAAGATAGTTACCCGCAGTAAAACGTATAGTCCTTTGATCTAGAACAGTTCATTTTGAAATAGCAAAACAATGAAAAATTCATATTGTCAAGTATGTAATTGTCTATAGGGCATGACAGCTATTAAAATCTTCTCTCGCTTATTCCCTGTACACTTGTAGATTGATAGAAGAGAGCAAAGATATAAATCACACAGATATCAGTTCGTGTATTGTCTCCAGAAGGCTTTGAAATATCAACATATTCTGTCACATCAACTTAAAAGGGGAACTGCCATTCCATTTATTTTATATTATTATATACAGGGTGTCCCAAAAAAAGAGGCCCCTCATTGCGCCCTCTGTTTCTCCTATTTCTGAAAAGTTGATCAAATATATTTTGGTATGTAAAAAAACCTTGAGTCATTAGCTTTAATAAACCAAAACAATTATATCAATCGGCTCACAACTTTTGAAGATATGCTCTTTTAAAGAAATGTACCCGTTTTTCACTCTGTCCACGGAGAAGGTTTGGCTACTTCAAAGATTGAAAAGGAGTACACATACCATGCATGAATATCAAACATTCCTCAATGATAACTTTATAAAATAACTTTATTTATGGAATGGGCTTTACCAGTGGGTTTATGGGCAATGGATTTTGTTAATAGTGTCATTAATTTGTGTGTAAAATGGATGCCGAATGGGACTTCTTTTGCTTTACTTGCAATAATATTATTTTCTTAGTTATTTATGCCTTTTTGTTTTATTATGTTTCTTAATTTCTTACTTTGTTATTTCTTGCTTTCTTTTTTTATTTACAGCATAAGTCATTTCTCTTTTTAGGATTAAAGGTAGCCCTAAAGGTTGTTTGGTTTGTCTTTGGTTCTTCTGAAGTGAGTTTACTATGCTGCTCTGCCCTCTACCTGGTTGCCTCTTTGGCGAATACAGGTTTCAGCCCTGGTCCTCATTGCATCAATTGCGTTGGGTACCATCCTTGTGCGCCGGATACTTGCGAATGCATTCAGTAAAACGTTTGTGAAGATCTTGGATTTTGCCACAAAGGAAACAAATCAAGTGGTGTGAGGTCTGGTGATCATGCAGGCCACTCAACAGCATAAGCCATCCCAACCACTCTGTTTGTTATCCGTGGACAGAGTGAAAAACGGGTACTTTTATTCAAAAGAGCATATCTTCAAAAGTTGTGAGCCGATTGATATAATTGTTTTGGTTTATAAAAGCTAACGATTAAAGGTTTCTTTGTATACCATAAAATATTTAATCAACTTTTCAGAAATAGGCGAAAAAGAGGGGGCAATCAGGGGCCTCTTTTTATTGGGACACCCTGTATGTACTCGTCTTTCCGTTCTGTAAGGTTAAGAAATAAGTTTCCGTCTCAGCATCTAGTGTGCAACAGCTTTCAAAACTCGTATTTTAGATTTTAGGGCATTTCGTCTTTTCCCTATGTTTTTTTCTTCAAAGTCAAAATAAAAAGTACCTTTAAACTTTTTCATTACCTGTCCTACTATTGTTCGTCAATAATTGTCATTAAATATTTCCCGATGCAATTATTATTAGAGTCCAAGAAGTTTTATATTTTTACTGTTACTGCTACTATCGTATTTGAGCAAAAATGTCCAACCGAATGGTTTGTAGACTATTGTGTTATTACACGTTATTACCTTCCAAGACATTTGGAGACATTTGCAAGTGGATTCAAAATCTTTCACTAATTATTAAAACAGAGTTTCAAACCTGTTTTATTCGTTTTCTTTTGCACACAATGCAGATGGGTTTGTATGAAGCAGAAATGCAGGAAGGGTGTTTTTATTCGAAGCCCGTGCATTTTCAAAGCGTAATATATTTTCCACAATCGTAACCGGATTTTTTAGGCACAGAACTGCACGCACTCTACCCAAGTGTAACCGTTTGTACTTTCGTTATTGACGTTCCTGTGCACTCCATTGCTTTCAATGCTTAAAAGAATGGTAGGATTTACAATTTAATCAACTATAATTGTATATTATCTTGCTATATAAATATTTTGTTTCCCATATTTAAAATCCGATATGCCCCTTGTAATGTCACATTCAGCATGTGTACACTGGAAATTGGCCAGAACACATGGAACGCGTTCATTAATGTAACGGTTTTTTAACACATGACACGTGTTCAACTTATTTAGAGAACACTAGTGTTAATGTAGAGAACACATGTGTTATTACCTCAGAACACTAGTGTAACACATTAAAGAAATATAACGGTTTTTTAACACATGACACGTGTTCAAACATTGATTTTCAGAATGCTGGTGTTCAACCTTTATTTATACATTTTCAAAATCTCATTACTCGACAATAAACAAATGCATGGTAGTATAAACAAGAAAATGGCGGTGTTCAGAAGAATTCCTATGAAATCCGAGAGTTTTCACCTAAGGCAAGCCCAATGAGCGAACCCTCGCCGATCGTATCTCCCGGCTGACAGCACAACGCCTATAACCGCTCGGCCATCTCGCCATCTTGTGTCTCTCCAATGCTTGTTCATCGCTGTCAACAGATATACGGACTCCCAAAGTTGCCCTGAATTTCATTCTTCCCTAAATCCTTCTTGAAAAAGACAGTTTGGAATAGCGTTTCCACGTTGCATCGCCATTGTTGTTGTAGTCACTTATATCACTCCTTCAAAGGAGCACCGTGTATTTCTCGCTGACACGTCGCAGCTCTCCAACGCCTCTATCTGCTCATCCACATCGGTATCATGGCCTCATGCGTTCCATTTTTGAACACCAGTATGCAATATAATCATTCAGAACACTTGTGACACGTCTGATCAATACTGTATGTTCTACATTATTTTTAAAAGAACACTAACGTGCTAGGCTTATCATATTTTCAAAAACACAAGTGTTCTAAAGAGACAATTATGAACACCCCGGACGCGTCTGAGAAGCGTCATGTGTTCGGGAAAATTTGCAGTGTAGGGAAAGACGCTGCGTTAACTATGTATTTCCACATGCCCATTATTAGAAACAGTAGTCCAGCTAGTAAAACACGTCTTTATTTGAAGTTGATTGTCCATGTCTGAGAACGTATAGAAACAATTTTAACCGTATTATTATGGAAATGAAATAATAAATATTTAACAAACTTTAGTATGTATTAATTACTCGTTGTTTCTACACTATCGAATAGAAAGCAACAATAAGACAGTGGGGAACTCACACCTATTGATTAGAGTTTGCTAGATTTTATCAGATTGACTGATATTTTTAGAATCTGGCCAACCTACTGCCTCTTTTAAAATGTGTTAATTTACAAGGGTAAAAAGCAACGTAAGAGTAGGATGCAATGGTCTCAAGCTATTTCAATTTTTCAAAGGTTGACTCACTTCTTTTCTTCTCGTCCATCAAGAAACACTAGCCAGGATTGATTTCAAACTATGTTAACTCCACTCATCGGCGTCATCGAGGTCCAGTCGTTAAATCTGACTTTTGTAGGAAAAACAAACCAGTTGTTTAAACAAGCAAAGAGGGTTGATCTTCTGCTGCTAATATTATTCTCTTTCCCTTAAGACACTTAAGTGGTGAGCCTTTATGGCTTAACACTTTATTATTCTCGAATAATTTTCCTGTAGTCACATTGACGGCAATCATCGTTCAATTTCATTTATGAATAAGCTTAATGGGGAAAATCTAACGACCATCGAAAATATCGCATACAAAATAAGTGTAGTATAAATATTTTCAAACACCCATGCATGTGAACAAGATTTTACCATGAAGTTCGGCGAAAAAATGCTGCTAACTGACAATACCACTGAACTGAACAACAGTTACATCTATACAACGTCACATAATTCTTTTGAATTGCGTAGGATTGTTACCTTTAGTCTATCCAGAATTGAAATATATCTATTGTTGTTTTAATCTCACAACCAATTATTGTGTGCAGCTTAACATTACTTAAGAGGCCATGGGGAAAATGGTATTACGTTAGCATTAACATCGCGATAATGAATCTAGAACGATCTGGGATCCAGTTTGTGTCCATACGAAGATATAGAGGAAAGTGGTGCAGAATATGATTTCCAAAACACGGTAATAACCATAGAATGCGCAGGTGTACGGGTCTATGCAATTGGTATGAATTTTGGTAGTATGAATTATTGTAAGGATGAAATCAACCGGTTCCGTCCGGTTGGAGCCGGTTTCCATTGTTCTAAACAATGGCACGCGAATCAACTGCTGGTAACCGCCGGTTAACCGGCGATCGAGTTTTGATTTCATCCTAAGTGGATTCAAAAGCGTTGGACAGATAACCTCATCGTGGATGTTCATGCAGCAAACAACCCGGGCAAACAACATTTCTATATTCTAATTTCACACACACCAGGCACAAATTTTGGAAATCAATAAATAAAATAATGTTTAGTAATCATGATGCCTGCCACACTTGGGACATAGCAGACAATTTGAATTTCAGCATGGACGCATGACTGCGCGGATTTTATGCCCGACATTCCATTTCTGATTTGTTCAATAGTGCACCAATCATGACGACAAGTAAAATAATGAAATGAGTGATTTATATTGCACGATGCCAAACCACAGGCCTCTGCACACTTTACAAATTGTTGCTGACCAGTGGCACTGTGGCCCAAAACTACGGAGCCCTCGAAGTGACATGGAAGAAAAAACATCTCGGGGTCCGACTTAGTAACTCCGGGGCCCCGACATAGTAACTCGGGCTCCGAGATCAAAACACAACTTATTAACCATTTCAAAAACATTCAGGCATAACCTTCGTAACCAGGATCAGCTCTCCCCTAGTAACAAAGAAAATATGAAAAAGAGATCAACACTGGAAGATGTCGTTTGCATATGAATGGCAGAGAGCGGTGTAAAAAAGATGGGACACAGAAAAAACAACGAAAAATTTGTAGCATCAATGTTGTGGTATGTTGTGCATAAAATAAGCAAGCATCGTCCTTTTCAATCCTTTTTGGAAAATTACACTGTTATGACTACACAATTTCCAGGAAGCCATCGACATCGAATGATTGACAATGTCATCAGATTCAGATTCTTTATTGACATTCACCTCACAAAAGGTATAATCAAAATGTATTTATCTCAACCAGTATTGGTTAAATTTAAACATGCTAGTACTAACTACTAAGCATTGCAAAATAGTGTAATAAAAGTTATAATCAGAAAGTGATAAAATGAGATATCAGATATATTCTGTTTGAATTTTAACCAGAACTAAGGAGGTAAATGAAAAATGGATACTTCACATTGACAGGAGTGTCACTATTTCTCCCGTTTTAATTTTAACCAGAACTAAGGAGGTAAATGAAAAATGGATACTTCACATTGACAGGAGTGTCACTCTTTCTCCCGCATGCTGAAATTAGTACAAATGTCATTGTAATCAGCTGTTCCCAACTGTCTCGCAAGCAAACGATGATTTCAAATTTCTATTATATCCGGATAGATTTCTCCATCCTATCCCAATACCTTTTTCCAAAGTTCAAAATCGCACTGAACCAACATAGTGTAATCTCTATCATTATCATCATGATTAATGGATAATGTGTCTTAAGTGACATTAATTTGTTATTACTAGACACGAGTTCAACGAACCCATTTTGGATGTCAGAAAGCAAATGCAAAATGATGAGCATAAAACGCTGACCATACCACTAGCATGGGCTGCATGTTTAATCACGATGCGAGGGAACAAAATGCGCAAGCAACATCGAGTCACAATAGAGTTGACCTTTGACCTCTGTTAACTATGTGCGCCATCGAAATCCCAAAAACTTTTTGCTGAAAAATGAAACTTACCATTGAGGCCTTTAATTTCAAACTTGTTCGGACTTGGGATCTTGATGGCGCAGCCCGTTATGATGCTTTGAAATTTGCACGAGGGCGCTTTTCATCAAATCATTGGAATTGCTGATTTTGTGCGCCATCAAGATCCCAACATTTTTTCTTGGTTTTTGTAATGTAACCATTTGGTACTTCAAAAAAATGCAAAATGCAGGTTGGGATAATGTTATGCACCTCCAAAGTTTACTATTTGCAAGTAAGGCTCAGAGAGGCTGAAATTTCAAGAATTTTTTTAAGCTGAACGAGGGCGCTGTGCACGCTCATATTGTACATGTTGGTTGTTGGTGTTAATATGTACCAACATTATTTTTTAGAGAGAATTCTATTTTTTTTTTGTATCGCAAATCCGTACATAATTACGGAGACTGGCTCTTAACAAAGTGTCAAATATGGAACATGAGTATCGCATGGAATCACTAGGTAATATTATTATCCCCATGTGGTCAGTTTCACTAGACCAGAAAAAAGGTCAGCCAAGGAATGAACATGTATCCCATACATGCGCCCTATTCTTTACTGTGGGAGATAATTTTCTGTTTTGTTTAATTTCCAATGAATACAGTCAACATTCGATATTCTAAAGCTTTACCAAATCCAAGAGAACACTTTATGTGCACAGTTTTCCATTAGATCACCACATGCTGCTAGTAAGGTCAATGGTCTTATTTTATATTGGCATTGTTCTGGGACTGTTGATATTGATTAGTCCGAATATTGACCCATGTGAACTTTACACATTATTTTGTATTGTATTTGCAAATTTTGCACCCTGAATAAATTTATTTGATTCGGCTCAAATCTGTCATGTTGGCAGCCTACCAGAAAAAGGCCACCATGTTGCTCGCCTACCAGATGGAAAGACCAAGTATGAAACAACAGAGGAATGCTGCTGTACATGTCACTGCGAGCCTACCTTCCTTCCTGCACTAGGACAGATATTTAATCCCAAGAAAGTCAACAAATAAACCCCATTCATCCATTTGACTGAATAGGACTGAATACGCAGTCCATTCATAGAATTGTCACCTACAAATAATAGAGATAAACCAATGAAGGACAACTGATCACATAGTACTAGGCCCGTCCACACGGAGGGCTTTCTGCTTATGCAACGCGGTTCTCAAGCAAAAACTTGGGGTCATCTGCCGTGTGAACGCTCTAGAGGATTCCAATCCCTAAATTTGCCCCAAAATTTATCCCCAAATTTATCCCCAAGAAATTTAGGGGATTTCACGATTTCCCCCGAGTGATCCTCGAGTTCTACTGCCGTGTGAACGATACATTTTGCGATTCTCGAGTGCGGGCATAATTCGGTGCGCCACTTGCAATTCCAAAGCTGACGACATGCATCAGACATTGCAAAACTCACGGATTCCATCCAGGATGCAATTGAGTCATGTGGATACGCACTCAGGGGTTGACTTAGGAATCGCAATTCTCGAGCATGCCGATCCTCGACAATCCTATGACCGTCTGAACATGACTAGTATTTGGCTTAGTACACAATTTCACACACCACTGGTTAAAGCTGTTTGGATTTAACCCTCTCCACGCGGATGTCGACTGCCCAGACGACAAGTTTCAAAATTTGTTAAACAACTCCAAAAATTTAAGAATTGTAAATTTGCATATCATGATAACAAGTCTAGTATTGGTACAGTGGTTCTTGCGATAGCTCTTTATATTCTGTGAAAATATCTCAAAACTTGGAATTAATAGGCCTATTTATGTCGAAGCCTGTGGCTAGCATGCAGAGCGTTAAGTACATAATGATGATTGGGTGGTGTAGTAGCCTATTGTTAACGCATCACAATGGGTTTGAATGCATCATCAATTTTCATTCTCTTAGGTGACAGAAATAAATAACATTTTTGGGCCCATCCATGTGACTTGTTTATGCAGGTCCTAAGGTAGGCTCGCTATCACATGTAGGATGCTGAACCTGGTCCAAGGCATATTCATGTGGAGGATGATGAGTCGGAGGGAGGCGAATGTCCACACCTGCATGAGGAACTAAATCAAATATTGAATAACAATGGTTTTTGAAAATGAATTGGTTTTTAATCAAATCGTTATTATAATTGCTAACTATTAAAGATTGTTTTACAAAACCAAACGAATAGTGGTGAAATGATGGTAAAACTAGTTGTTGAGTCCTACCATCATTTCACCACTATAATGGTTTTGTAAAAACAATCTTTAATACACGTAGCTAGCAATAACAAATCTAATGAATCTCTACAGTATAATTGCTAGACTTTCTAGTCTGGACACATTGAAGTAGTGTATAAAATCCTGTAAAATCTTGCATTCTTGTTATTTAGTAAAATTTTGAATCGAGCCCGTGTCTATACAGTGGGCAGGTATATACAAGGAAGAAACAACTTCAGATGTGATACAGAAACAGGCAAAATGCCATTATCAGCGAGTGATTGAAACTACAAAATGGGCACAAAATAAATAGAAATATATGGGCACAAAATAAGTAGAAATTATTCATCATTTAATTCCATTTTAAGTTCTTATTTAATTGACCTAAATCGAGGAAGTAAACTGTGCGTGCCAAGAAACAGATTACCCTGTTTTACCAGCATGCCACATTTTTCGCGTAAAAATCACAAAGGTTTACACTGAACACTGATCAGTGACCATTAATCCATCAGCGTGATCTTGCATCACACGGTTATTCAAATTGACCACGGAGAAGTCGTATCAAACGGTTTAAATTTCCAATTATGTTAATTTAGTCTCTTAATTGATTGCTCCTTATGGTGCATATATCTGTATAGTCTGCTGACATTTGACGCAATTGGCTGTTTAACCGGTAACACATCTTATTTCCTTAATAAACAATGCTCAGTATTAGAATGTCCCGCTCTATTTTCAAAGGTCGACACTTTTTAGTAAAACACACACGAACAGTTTGAATTACTCGTAAATCCATAATAGTGCCAAGCATCTTTTGAAGAATAACCATTTCTTTTTCAGAAGAGGCCCAAAGGAAAGTCGCGTACATACGACTATACTTTCCAAATGTAAGGACGGACTCGCTTGTTTTGTTTGGTAAGTGCAGTTAAGTGCAGTTCGACCGACTTAATTGTCTCTTTAAATGTCATGAATATGATCGTAAGTCTGTATTTCGTTTGTTGCAAGATAATTCAAAACTTTAAAATTACATTTGAATCGCTGTATCTGAATCAAATCTACAAATTTGCAGCTTGTTGCTGTGCCCAACACCTTTATATTCACTTAGTTTTACATGAATGATTCCCGTCAAATTCTAGTGTTGTTATTCTTCACTAAATATGATGAAAGAATATTAGTAATAGCTATTTGGAAGTGTTATTTTCATTTTTAGCCGAAATAACCATGATAACGATGCAAAGTGAACGAACCCTTATATTTCACCATATTCTGACCTTTTAAAACTCCTCTGTCTGACTAAGGCATTTGCTACACCCATAGCAAAAAGAAAAGTTTCCCGGTGACCAACCGATGACCATTCGGTGGTCATCAGAAACTAGCGGATACCTTCCGGATACCTAATTAAGTTAACCAAAAGTTTTCGGGTAGACATCCGGAAGTCTCCCAAAAACTCAAATATTTCAAATGAGTTACCCAGAAAGTTCCCAAAAACTTGGATTCTTTGCAGGAGTTACCCGGTGGTTATCAGCTTTTAATTTGACCTTGAAATATCATAAAGCGTCTTAAGAATGTATTGTGGGTGGGTATATGATCAAAGGTCACTGAATGAATTCAAAATGGAGTAGCTAGCTGTTGGCAGTTGGAATATATTTGTGCAGAATATTCAAGTTATTTGTGGTCCAAAATGTATGGATTTACATGTGGGACATTACAAGATGTTTCCTAATTAATCTGGAACATGCTGTAGGAATTACAAAGCATTGAATGCTTGATTTCATATGACAATACAGGTAGGAAAATTTGTATGAAATGATTTGTATATTGATGCAGTCTTTATACATGTACCTAATGTATATGACACATTTGAATGTTTTAGTTTATATCTTTTCTAGTAAATCATACATGATTTTGACAGTAAATTAATGTTAATTAAATTACTAATCATCAGCTAATGTGTCAATTAACTGATATAAGCTTTATGTTAAGCTATTTGTTGTAAATAAATGATAATATTTGATATAAAAATTATAGGCTGTGTCAGTGATGTTATCACATTTAGTTACTGTAATACATGTATATATATGCTGATATCATAACAATTTGGTTAGTACATTAATCGAAAGGTAGGCACCTTATAAAGGTGTGAACCAAATTAAATCAGAAGAATATTTTTGTACAATAACTACAATTACATTGTACACTTTCAAGTTTCTTATAGCAAGATAGCACTAGCTCAACTGCCATTATTGCAGAGTTGTATTTCTCCCGGTATCTCCAAAAACTACAATTCAAATAATAAGCCAAATTGCCTAATAAATTTGTGCATATTCATGAATTTGTATTTCTGCATTCCCAAAAAGGTCAACAGGAAGTCTCCAAAGGGGTCACCAGGTATATCGCCACCAAAAGTTATCCGCTAGGTCCCCGAAAAGTTATCGGGTAGTTATCCGATAAGTCACCGGGTAGTTACCCGCTAGTTTCCCAAAAAAGTCATCGGGTAGTCACCCGGTTCCTATTACCTGAAAGGTATCCACTATGGTTTCCCAAAAATTTATCGGGTAGTCACCCGCTACCTATCTAATTTGAATGTGAAATTTGCCGGTGTCTACCCGGTGACTATCGGGAAGTTATCCGAAAAGGTCACATTTGTTTGATATGGGCACGTCTGAAAATGGGGGTGTAGTTACAGCCTCCCCTTGGGTTTTCGCTATAAATCGTACAATGTCTATCATTTGGTACCGATGGATATAGCTATGAGTCTCCTTTATCCATTGATACCAACATACATGTAAGTACCCTTGGATCATTTTAAATCCGCTCCGCGGATTCAAATATCAATCAGAGACAATTATCGGGTCATTTGTCAAACTTTAAGTATGTGATATACCACCTCAACCTCCTCAACTTTTTAGTTTTGTGTGGTTCGGGCATTGAGATATTCAAAAATTGACCATGATCCCCAAACCAACTATTATTACATAATGCACAATATTTTATAATACTTTATAACCATCACATGTTATTCTCTGTCTGGTAACTTTAAATTAAAGGAATAACATAACACCTTGCCCTATCTTTAAATTGATTTAACCTATTTTTGGTTTTATTAAAGTCCAAACCTGAGGTACGGTGAAGAGGGAGTAATAAAAAAAATTGACAACAGGGATTCGATATTTCGTGTTATGATGTCAGTGCCAGAAACGTGAACACATAAACAATACGATCGTATACCATTGATTAAGATATCTCATCTCAGCTCAACTGTTTTATATTAAAGGTGTCTGTTTTATTTGATCTTAGAAGAATTTGTTATTCTTTGACAAATGTCAAAATTAAAGTTTGGTAACCATAGAAACGACCAGTAACCTACGAAGAGGAAAGATATTGGAAGCCACAGGTGCAACCAATATTTGAAGTATGTATTTGATCGCGAAATTGTATTATATTTTTATTTTGTTTTTACTCGTATATTTTCTATATACTGTTGTGCCTATAGTACTCTTATATGTTTGTTTGTTTGCTGTTGTTGACGTTGTCGTGGTCGTGTTGTTTTAATGTTTTATTTTGGTTTTTAATAAGTGGAAATTTGATATCTGTATCATTTTTATCAACTCAAAATGTAGGTAATTGATTAATTGATAGATGTAGAGTATTGGATTGTTGCAGGTATACCTGGAATATATTACATAGCAAAGGTGTGAATTTCCAGTTGGAAAGAACCGTAAATGAACACTTAAATGAAACGGATTTATGTCAATAGAATAAAAGACATAAAAAGCACATAGTAAATTACGAACGGAAATACATTAAAAGAATAAAGTTCTTCTTTAGAAGAAGCAGAAATATCAATTTATAATCTATCGAAACTCTTGGTACAGTCTTATACAGTATAGTAAAAATAACAAGTAATGGAATAAGAATAAACTCATCGATAAAGATAATGGTGGTAGCACACTAAATGCAAAACATTAGGTTTTAAAATCTCATCCCATCAAAAATACCAATGCTTTTAAATACTGTTTTCATTCGTCATGTCTGCATATTATTCAGTCACAGGTGGTTGCTGCATTGGTTTTATGATATCTTCCAAATGATTAGCCGCAGAGTTTGCAAACACATGCTCGACGAACTAACACGAGCATTACTAAGATACTCTTCATATTTATTTCGTCCATGTGCAAAGAATTTGTCCATACCTGAATTCTTCAGTGCATTCAAGGTCGTGTAGTTTCTCTGTGACGTCGAAATGTACCCCTCGTTTCACTACCTGAAGAGAATTGATCAAAAATTGAATTCCCTCCTGAGGTTGGTATATGAGTTGACCACACCACCAGGCTGTCATTATACACAGCAAAAAATAAGGAGTAAAGTGCTACCGACTAAAGTATGTTGATTAAAAAATAGACCAATTATTTACTCATCAACGAGTAAAAGACGATATTTGACACAACTCTTTGCCAGAGTAAAAAATGGTCAATGGAAAGAAGTAAAATATTTTAATCGCCACATTGTATTTTACTCAAATCGCGTAGTAAATTCAACACGCGGAGTAAGTTTAATTCGACGACGTATTAAAATTCATGTCACCATGGCGTATAAAAGCGGAGCCGGGATGCGGGTGCAGTGTCTGCTGGTGGAATGGAGTTTGTCAGCAGTACAACCAATGTTTGAAGGTACTAATTTCATTACTATTATTCATA
Organism: Amphiura filiformis; assembly: GCF_039555335.1. Taxonomy (NCBI): domain Eukaryota; kingdom Metazoa; phylum Echinodermata; class Ophiuroidea; order Amphilepidida; family Amphiuridae; genus Amphiura; species Amphiura filiformis. The sequence continues at coordinate 38,801,362 of NC_092632.1, read as the reverse complement.
ACTTTATGTCCATATACCTGTTACACAATTTAGAAATCTTATTGAATGATTTGAACCGGATATAGACAGGTTTTTAAGTTAGTTAAGCTTATCAGTAATTGTCATCGGCTCACCATGCTAGCTGTGTATTTGCGATCGTAACTAATGTACTAGTCTCCCGGGACTAGTCTGAGCAACCTCGAAGTACATTACGCTGATGTGGACCAGGCCCGGGGACCAGGGGCGTACATGTAGCAAGCGGATAGGGTGGACAAAGTCCATGGGCCCCGAGCAAAAGCGAAAATGAAGTGGATAGGGATCAGGGCTGATAAAGGAGATGTTTAGAAGGCCTCACACTACTCCTTGTCCATATGCCCAAAAGCTATTGCTACGTCCCTGATCCTGATGTTGACTCGTGCCACATAACTTTTTTTGCAGTTATATGTAGTAGGAGAGTGAAACCATTGCAAAATATCACTTGACATTTTTTGCCATAGGCAGTTTTCTTTTTCAGTGCATTTATAATATTGATCTATATTTTACTTACAGATCAGATGTGACTTTGGGATTTTTGTGCTGCCCTACCTCTTTCCAGGAAAGGTATTGAAGAAAGATGCACGAACGTCAGTCAACAGGTAAATTTCTATCAATAATGTTGCATTTAACTTGCCAATTTCTTTGTGCATTTCAGAATACATGTAGTTCATTGAATGTGTAGTTCATGAAACCTCAAATGCCAAGGGAAACCCCCTATATAACCCCTTATCCTCACCGACAGGTGTTGGCTATCGTGAACTTTGAATAATCAACCGCGAATCTTATAATTATCTTGTTTACCATTTCTGTAAATTCTTGTCTCCTAAAGTTTGTGTCCCCTTGAAAATAGCATTGCCCGCTATCACAGGAATAATAATATAATAATTATAAAGATATTTTAAATATTTGCAAAATCGCATGAAAGTAGAAATGCCAATGCAATGGGTGATTACAATGTAAATTACATGTAAATATGTCATATTTGCTTTAATATTTCAAGAATTTCAGCAAGAGTTTTCATTTTTGGTTATATACCATCTGACCAATTATAGACAGTTTAAAAATAAGACATGCATAAATTTAGTTATTTGTATTTTAAACCTTCCATCTGCTTCATCACTTTCGAGTACCAAACAAATTTTGATTTATGGTTGATACAATGAAAAGGTGGTGGATTTTCTATTTTAAGGCAGCTTTATTTCACTTGAATAGTCCCAATCCATGAAATTAATGTCCTTTATTACATTTTCTTTTATTTTACATGTTTCAGGAAGGCACAGCTTTGGACTGGTTCCTCGCCAATTTTACTGGACGCACGCTGCCATTTATATACTTGTGAAGCAAGTTGAATCCAGAACTGTGTTTTTATATAAATGGATAGGCAAGCCTTTTCAATGCGCAACAGTGATGAAAGTTGTAGAACTTGTGGACAAGATATACCAAATCCTTCACATACAATGACTTAGCATATCCAGTACAGGCTGATCACTGCTATTTGGCAGTTCCTGGACACTATATCAGCTACTAAAGAACCTGGTAACATTAGACAATTCTTGAGTGTTAAAACATAATGAAGTGAAGACTTAATTTCTGTTCCATTTAAAACACTCAGCATCTATAACATTAATTTTCAAATGACTTTTTCACATCAAAAGTTTTGGGAGAGGTGACCGCCTTCTATTCTATGTTTGCTCACATTGTGTAATGAGACAATAGACATGCTATATTGTGATTTATTTGATACCTATTTTGAAAATAAAACCAGGAAAAATGCAGAATATTATATTTAATTTTGTATTCTTTTCATTCTTTTAGTTTAAAATACTGCTTTGTTCCAGCTGCAGATGGAGCCACACTACAACTCGAAAGTGTTTTTTGCTTAATATTTGTTGAGTAAAATACGTTTCATGTTGCTCAAAATGTTGAGTAACACTTTACTATTCATCATTTTGCAAATCTTTTCACTTAAGTTTTACTCAAATAATGAGTAATCGTTTTAATCAACACTTGTGTAAACCTTTACTCAAGGTTAAACGAGTAAATGTTTCCTTGTTTCAGAGCAAAAAAGGGAGCTACTCAATATTGGGTAAAATTTAATCAACAAACGTTGAGCAAATATTACTCCATAGTCAATGAGTAAAATTTACTCTCATCTTTGAGTAAAAAAGGAGCTACTCAATATTGAGTAAATTTTACTCAACAAAAGTTGAGCAAATATTACTCCAAGTGAAAGAGTAAATTTTACTCTCATCTTTGAGTAAAAAAGGGAGCTACTCAATATTGAGTAAAGTTTAATCAACATGTGCTGAGTAAACAATTAATCAACCGAAGCTGAGTAAAAATTACTCAAAATTCGACTAGCTCCCTTTTTACTATCGTGATGAGTAATATTTTACTCAATATTGAGCTTTTATTTTTTGCTGTGTAGCTAGAGGCAGTATATGGCACACATGGGTAAATGAGTTCAATGAGTGGTATTTGGTTCCCAGGATGTGAGTTTTTTCAATTTGTGGTTAAATGTTGATCCCTCACTATAGGGGTGCAAATTGTGATTTCTTCCTCAGGAGCAAGGTTTTTAGGCTCAAGATTTCCTCAATCGTACCATGCATAAAATAGCTTTATTCTGCACTTCAAAAGATGAGAAAGTTAACATAGCGTGTATTTTTAGAGTGACTCTATAATGTTAAGTCTTCGAGCTTCCAAAAAGGCTTTTAATGTGGTCAATATGCGCGCGTAGCGCGCAAAAAATTGGTATTTTGCACTAGTATGGGGTCAATTTTGGTAGGACAGAGGCTCCTTTCCTTTTGATTTTGCTTTACCCCATTTCCTCTTTCATTTTTTTGTCAGAGGAAACACAACTTGTTCAGTGCTTTAAGGTTCTTCTTTTTAAACTTTCCTCAATATTTTCCAGTTCGTCCTCTTCTCACTGGCATTAGTATTGATACACTGAATTCCTTCATGACCTTTGTTCCCATAAAATCCTCATTGCTGCCTCTATAAATTTCCTCAGCAGATATGATTGCAGCCTCTCTGTAAATTTCCTCAGATATGTGCCCTGTTTCCACCTGCCTTCACCCAACTTCTTTTTTCCTGTTAAATTACATTAAATATCTCCTATGGTGATGAATTGTAAATTTCCTTATATCCCATTTCCATATTCTAACACCAACACTCCTCTTTTTTGTTCTTATTTCTTGAAAATTTTTGCAATAACGTGGATTCCTCCAAATTTTGCACAACCAGTGTCTTTAAAGATTTCCTCTCTTCCATTCAGTAGCTTCACTGCCTCACAGCCCTCCCTATAATTATATTGTACCTCACTCCCCTTCTTTTTTCTTTCCTCTTTTCCCCCTTCCTCACCTCTTTTCTATTTTCTCTCTCCCTCCTTTTTCCTCTCTTTCTTTTTTCTTCCCATGGCATTATTTCCTCAATTTTGATTGTCATTTCCTAGGAGCGGTGCTCCCCGCTCCCACACAATTTGCATCCCTGCCTCACTACAAAAGTTATTACCGTCGATTTGGTTGAAAAGGGCGGTGAGACATGATCAAATCTCTCCAGGTAACAAAACATAATATGTCTTTTGGAGGACCATTTGAACCAATGACCTTTCGTGCAATCGCCCTATAACAGAATAAAGTATGCAGTGCGTGTTTAATTACCATCGATTCGCTTAAGCATTAGTTCAATTTTATTTCTAGGATCAATTAACTTATTAAAAATGTATCTGTAATGCTATCAACATCCAGCCCATACTAATGGAAATTTAAAAAATAATAAACTAAAGGGTTTCCAGTAAATAAGGGATGCTCATTATTTTGCCTTTAATACATTGCAATTATTACAATCGCAAATTTCCAATTTGCGAATGTTCTGTTTTTGGTCAGTTCTTCTTTCTTTCTTTCTTTCTTTCTTTCTTTCTTTCTTTCTTTCTTTCTTTCTTTTTCTTTCTTTCTTTCTTTCTTTCTTTCTTTCTTTCTTTCTTTCTTTCTTTCTTTCTTTCTTTCTTTCTTTCTTTCTTTCTTTCTTTCTTTCTTTCTTTCTTTCTTTCTTTCTTTTGTTTCTTTCTTTCTTTCTTTCTTTCTTTCTTTCTTTCTTTCTTTCTTTCTTTCTTTCTTTCTTTCTTTCTTTCTTTCTTTCTTTCTTTCTTTCTTTCTTTCTTTCTTTCTTTCTTTCTTTCTTTCTTTCTTTCTTTCTTTCTTTCTTTCTTTCTTCTGTCAAACTTTTAACGACACATCGTAGCCATATGCTTTAAGCCAATGTGACCATATTTGGTCACAAGGTGGGGGCACAAATTATACATGACCAACTCGGGATCAAAGGTCTTCCAAAGGTCATTATGGCCAAAATGTGATTTTCACTAAAAATACTTCTTCTTCCACAAATTACATAACACAATGTCGTCACTTGCATACCTGCATCGCCTTTAGCCAGTGTCTAAAAGTTGTACAAAGAATTGGGGTCAAAGGTCATTAAGGGGGTAAAATCTTACAAATGCATTATCTCAACATCCGTAAGGGGTATGGGCTTCAAACTCAGTGACAACAAATCTCATGACCAGGGGAACACTTTACAGGGGTCAGGTCAAAGGTCATGCAGAGGTCAAATTTAAGAAATGCATTTTCTGTACAGCTGTAATGGGTACGGGACTCAAACTCTGTAACAACAAACTTAATGACCAGGGGAATATTTTGGAACACTTTGCAGGGGTCAGGTCAAAGGTTATCTGGGGCCAAATCTTATAATTTCCTGTTTTGGACATCTGTAAGAGGTATGGGGCTCAAACGCAGTGACAACAAATCTCATGACCAGGTGAACATTTTGCAGGGGTCAGTTCAAAGGTCATGCAGATGTCAAATTTTAGAAATGCATTTTTTGGACATCTGTAAGGGGTACGAGGCTCAAACTCGGTGACAACAAACTTAATGATCAGGGGAATATGTTGGAACACTTTGCAGGGGTCAGGTCAAAGGTTATCTGGGGTCAAATCTTATACCGTAATTTCATTTTCTATAAGGGGTATGGGGCTTAATTTTAGTGACAACAAACCTCGGGAAACATTAATGTCAAAGGTCAGGTCAAAAGGTCATTAAATGGTTACATGCGATTGTCTGCGCTCTGTGAGCGCAAATTATCTCTAGTTGAAAATACCTTTTTTTCTACAACTCAAGATAGTTTCAAGCATTTTCTGAAATATGTTACTTGATAATGGTCCTTTGATCTAGAATGATTTATTTTGAAACAGCGAAACAAATTGTCTTTAGGGAATAACAGCTATCAAAATCTTCTCTCGTTTGTTCCCTGTACACTTGTAGATTGATAGACGAGAGCAAAGAAAATATATGTATCATACAGGTATCATTTCGTGTATTGTCTCCAGAAAACTTTGAAATATCAACATATTCTGTCACATAATACTTAAAAGGGGCACTGCCATTTCATTTATTTCATATTATTATTATATATACTAGTCTTCCGTTCTGTAAGGTTGAGAAATAAGGGCCCGTCTCAGCATCTAGCGCGCAACAGTTTTCAAAATTCGAATCTTAGCACATTTCTTCTTCCCCATGTTTTCAGAATGTTTCTTGTTTTGTTTTTGTTTGTTTGTTTGTTTGTTTTTTGTTTGGTTTTTGTTTGTTTTTTTTTTTTTTTTGTTTTTTGTTTTTTTTTTTTTTTTTTTTTTTTTTTTTTTTGTTTTACTGCTACTATTCTATCGTTTTTAAGCAAAATATGTCTGCCCGAATGGTCTGTAGACCATTTTGTTATTAAAGGTTTTAAGTGCAATATCAGATATTTATTTAGTAGGGTTGGCCACGGTCAAAATTTTTTTTTGCTGAGGTGAAAGGACTTTGGTTGGAGGTTACAAAAATGCATTTCGAAAATTCAGCTGAAGTCCGTTGCCATGGCAACGGCCCGATTTGTGTTTTTTACAATTTTCGCCTATTTTGGAGCTAAAAAATTGAAAATTGCCCTTAAAAGGACGCCTTGTTGCCTTAATATACAAGTTGGTATTTAAAAATAAATTGTATCATAAAAAAGCCCCATCCTTGTTCTATCTACAAACGAAGTTGTGTTTTGAGATTTGTTTTTTAAATATCGATTGCGGACCTGGCAACACTGCAAGTTTTTCAAATTTGAAAAATGCCATTTTTTACCGATTTTGGAGATACGAAAAAATTACTTTTGCGCTCACTTAGGATTTTGTCGTTATGGTTATTGGTAGAACATACCTTGCCCCCAACATATCTAATAAGAACAGCTTGGGGAAATTTATTTCTCTAAGGAAGGTGTTGCCAGAAAAACATACATTTTGTAAAAATTCAAAATTCTCATAAAAAGAAAATTTGCTGCATTTTGCCCTAGATTTAGCACATGTGATGTAATGAGTTGTATGTAGAGTCAGTTTATCATCATGGTCAACTATTCTGAATGTTTCGAAACAATAAATGAAGTTTAATTTTAATGCGGTGTTGCCAGATGCCGAAAATTATGAAAGCTATATTACGCCAAATAGCCCAAATAGGTCTAAGTTTTCATGTATGAATCTAGTCAATCCAGTTAAATCACGGTCTATTATTATAAATCATTTTATCATAATTTCACCTGTTCTGAATGTTTGGAAACAAAAAAGTTCATCATACAGTGTTGCCAGATGCCAAAAAGTAGAAAAGATATGCAAAATTCTGGTTTACCCTGTGTACCCTGTGTTTTCAATATATACAATTCTGGTTAACCCTGGGCACCATATTTTCATAAAAGGAATTTACCCCAAATTTAGTACATGTGATGTAATGAATTGTATGTAGAGTCACATTATCATCATGGACAACTATTCTATATGTTTCGAAACTTTAATTTCAATGCAGTGTTGCCAGATGCCTAAACTATAAAAAAAATATGACAAGTTTTTATGTATGATAAACAATTTCTTTGATGATGCATCTAAAATATAATTAATTTATAATAAATTACGATATGACCCCTTTAACCATGTTAACCTATCTGTTTGTCAGTTGTGAATGTTTAACATAGTGTTGCCAGATGCCAAATACTAGCAGACATAGGAGGATTTTGTAAAAAATACACCATACATGCCATACAATCTCAGAGCTTTTTAAACCTTGTACTTTACTTAGGGGAAGGGGTATGAACGTTTGGACAGTATTTATTGTGGGACATTAGAGCACATCAGACATATCGAATTGCATTCTGAGATCAAATAATTTTTATTTTTTGAAATTCGCAATGTAATACACATTTTATGGCAAATCATTAAAAATTGATATTTTTGATATTTAACAGAACTCGAAGTAAACTTAATAAATCTGATGATTTCTACCTAAAGTGTATGTAGGTGGGATGAAAAGCCGACGACCAATTGAAAATTTTGACGTATTTATGTATTTTTTTCCCAAAAAGACCAAAAAAAATAGGTTTTTGTGTTTTGGGGTATGAAAGGTCAAAATTGTCAATTGATGTCGGCTTTTCCTCCCAGCTACAAACACTTTAAGACTATATCATTGAATTTATAAAAATTTACTTCGAGGGCTGTTATATCTCCAAAATGTGAAAAATATCAAATTTTAATATATTTGTCATAAAATTTGTATTATATCGTGAATTTCATAAAATGAAAATTATTTGATATCAGAAAGACATTCTTCGTATTCAGAATGCAATTCGCTATGTCTGATGTGCTCTCATGTCCCACAAAAAATGCTGTCGAAACGCTCAAAACGCTCATTCCAGTTCCCTTAACCACTTTAACATTGACATAAACTTTCCAGTAAACATGTTTACAAACAAAATTGTAATTTCATTAATTTAATATAAGTCCTCAGTATCGCCAATTTTCATTTTCATTTCAGATATTGCTGAAAAGTTGGAAAAGAAATTGGCCAATCAAATCTTTTCAATACACATACACTCTTTACCAGTGTTCCAATTTCATGATTATATGACCAGGTATTTGATCAAAAAGTGTTCCCAGAACATAAGTTTGAGTTTAACAAGACATTCTTGATGTACAGGTGTGGGGTATACTTGAAGTACAGGTATCTGAAGAGGGGGAGCAACGAGTTACCCCAAATCACAGCAGCAGGTAGTGGCTGGGCCGCCGAGTGTCAATAATTATGTATTTATTTTGGAAGGTTCGTGTTTGTTCTCAATTTTGGGGTGTTTTTCCCAAAATTTAACATTTTTGGTAATATTTCAAAAAAGCGACATGCCAGAGACAAATCGTCGGGCACATACTTTGTTATTGATAATGCAGTTCGTTTCCGCATACCTTTGTTACCATTCGCTTTGGTGATTTACTAATATTATCAATTTTGTGACTGCAATTTGGCGTTTTTAATACGTTTTAAGTTTACCAAGAAATTAAGAAAAATATCTGGTCATGGTCGTCTCAGAATTTCATTCTGATCTTCGGCTTTTGCATGCAACAGAATGCAGATTGGCTCACGATCGATGTCGTATTCCTCTATGTGGGTCCCTTGATGATAAAATTATTTTGAATTCCTTGTAACAACATACAAATTTTCGTCTGAAAACAGGGGACCGTTCACAAACACTTGTAAGGGGGGGCATGATGCAAAAATTTCATCGCAAAAATTTTCGCCCCCCCTTTACAGACCTCAAAAATTTTAGTGCCCCCCTTTTTGACATAGAAAAGCATATAAACTCAATTTTCCCAGGAAAATTTCTGGTCATTTTTTTCAGCCCCCCCCCCTTTAGGAGGGTCAACAAATTCAGCCCCCCCTTTTTTGCATCAGGCCCCCATAACAAGTGTTTGTGAACGGTCCCCAGGGTTTCAGTTTAAACAAATAGTTTAAGGGGTCATATCATAATTTATTATAATTTAATTGTATTTTAGATGCATCATCAAAGAAATTGTTTATCATACATAAAAACTGGTCCTATTTTTCATAGTTTAGGCATCTGGCAACACTGCAAGTTAAAGTTTCGAAACATAGAGAATAGTTGTCCATGGTGATAATGTGACTCTACATACAATTCATTACATCACATGTACTAAATTCGGGGAAAATTGGAAAAAATGTCCTTTTATCTGTTTATGAAAATAGAGTGCGCACGGTAAACCAAAAATGGTAAACCAGAATTGTACCTTTTCTACTATTTGGCATCTGGCAACACTGTATGATGAACTTTTTTTTTTTCTGAAATATTCAAATCTGGTGAAAATTATGATAAAATGATTTATAATAATAGACTGTGATTTGACTGGATTGACTAGATTCATACATGAAAACTTGACCTATTTGGGCTATTTTGCGTAATGTAGCTTTCATAATTTTGGGCATCTGGCAACACCACATTAAAATTAAACTTCATTTATTGTGTCAAAACATTCAGAATAGTTGACCATGATGATAAACTGACTCTACTTACAACTCATTACATCACATGTGCTAAATCTAGGGCAACATGCAGCAAATTTTCTTTTTATGAGAATTTTGAATTTTTACAAAATGTATGTTTTTCTGGCAACACCTTCCTTAGAGAAATAAATTTCCCCAAGCTGTTCTTATTAGATATGTTGGGGGCAAGGTATGTTCTACCAATAACCATAACGACAAAATCCTAGGTGAGCGCAAAAGTAATTTTTTCGTATCGCCAAAATCGGTAAAAAATGGCATTTTTCAAATTTGAAAAACTTGCAGTGTTGCCAGGCCCGAAATCGATATTTAGAAAACGAATCTCTAAACACAACTTTATTTGTAGATAGAACAAGGATGGGCCTTTTTTATGATACAATTTATTTTTAAATACCAACTTGTATATTAAGGCAACAAGGCGTCCTTTTAAGGGCAATTTTCACTTTTTTAGCGCCAAAATAGGCGAAAATTGTAAAAAACACAAATCGGGCCGTTGCCATGGCAACGGACTTCAGCTGAATTTTCGAAATGCATTTTTGTAACCTCCAACCAAAGTCCTTTCACCTCAGCAAGAAAAAATTTTTGACCGTGGCCAACCCTACTAAATAAATATCTGATATTGCACTTAATATCTCTATGCCCCCGTGACGAATAGCAGAGGGAAACACTGAATCGCCTCGCATATCAGGATTTAGAATATTCGTGAAATTGTAATACTTTCCCATTGTATACTAAATTCACTTAGACATTACCCAGAGACATCAATGAATTATCTTACATGTATTTGAGCGATGTATCACTATCTCGTTGATCCATGTCTGACAAGAGAAGAAATCTATTTCTTCCCACAATTCGTTATGCATTTATGCTGCTCAGTGTGACCTTCAGCCTATTTACCCACCACTACATAGGTCTTGTTTTAACTATAGCATAGCCAACTATAATAGCACAGAGTCTGCCGTACAACATTAGCTGGTTTCTGTAACTTTTAGAGCTTTTAAAATCATATTTTCCTAAAACCACGTTGTTCAACAAAATCACGTCATTTACTGACTGTACTAGTAGACACATCAAAGAATTTCACGTGGATTAGGAAAAGAGGACATAGCGATTCCCTCGTGACTGAGCAAAATACAGTCTACAATCGAGGTATGGCAAACCGGAAGCGAGGATCAACCATTATCATTCTGAAGATGTCTATCGATCATGATAGACGAAACCGCCAATCGTTGGTAATTCTGGTTTTCTGCAAAAGAAAATTATTCAGTCATACTTTCTTAAAATGGGCTATTCCAGAAAACAAATGCACACCCCCTATAGAGGAGTAACTTTTTAATAAATGTCCAAGTTTGCTTTGAGAAAACCAGCTGCCAATGTTACTTGGAAATGCAATTAAATGAATGAAATATCACAGAAATATCCAAAATGAGGTTTCAAATTGAGGATTTCTGATTTTGAACTATTTTTCTGCTGGATTTATTTTGCAGTTCGTACACTTTAAAAGTCTGGATTTCCAACAGTTACGACTGGACAAGTCTGGAAATCCGAACTCCTCTATAGGGGGTGCATCTATTTTCTGGAATAGCCTAATACGAATCAATAGTGAACAAATGAATTTTAAATAAAATTGAACGCACAAATCTTGCAAATGATAAGTGTTCTTTTTTAACTATTGTTAACCTGCTAACGTAGTTTATTATGAGCAAGAAGATTTTACTGACAACCATTTACAAATGAATAGGAGACTACCTTGAATTACTGAGGTTATGTAACCTACTGCAAAGGTTTCTGGGAACTGTCTCATTTCTTCTCCTATGTCTGACTTCATTTATTAAATTCCTTCGAGGGAACTTTGTTTTGAGGCTCGCAGAAATAGATCTGTCTATCGCATATTTGGCACAATATCCAGGAGACTATTGGCCATCACGTCAAAAACATGATAATGAGACCTGTCATAGATCAATAATTCTATCGAGTCAGGCATGTTTTTAAAACACTGCTTTAATAAATCAAAGACTGCTTTTCGTAGTACATGTATTTAAATTGTTACACGATAATAAGCACATTTTGTTTCCGTTGAAACAGAAAATACAATTTCGTTGTAAGTATACCCATAAAACCACTGTACAATTGTTACATTGATGTGTTATACAAAAGAGTTTCATAACCCAAGTGATGTGATATCACCGTCTGGCAGCAGAAGCAGTTAATTTCATTTTTAATTTCTTTGCTAATTTTGGTCAATGGGTGGTATACTGTAAAACCTCGTCTATAAGCATATAGGGTGTTTTTAATGAAAGCTATTAACATGAAACAACTGCAAATATGCAAACAAAATAGAATGTCTTTATCGGTAATTTATTTGCTCAAACTCCATAATTTTTATAATTTTGTCGATGGATGGCGCCTGGATTAATTAAACTTTTATTAAAAGCACTCTATATGCTTGTAGACGAGGATTCAGATTGGTGTAAAATTGTCTCCCTTGGGCAAATCGAGAATTCGTAGGTCAAAGTTTATACACCGGTACAACATTCAAAATTGTTGACATTTTGTTCAAACCTGTACTAACTTCATAGCATTTTTCTGCTTTGACCCTGTACACCCCAAAACTGGGTGTGTTTTGTTTTGTTTTTGACGAAAGCGTTGAAAGACAGACACCCTCCACAAAAACTTTGGTGTGACATGTTTGTACATCCGTCTGAATCAGTAATATAGTTGCTTAAAATCCAAATAATGTTTTTGTGGAGGGTGTCTACTTTTCGGCTCTTTCGTCAAAAAACAAAACAAAAAACACCACTCATTTACAAGCGCATATGCTTGTAGATGGAATTCTACGGTGTTGGACCAAGAGGGAAATGCCACCATTCTTCGCTCTATTTGGCTCCTTTCATTGTTTTTAGCTTGTATTACTACTAAACTGTGTGGGCAACCTCACTTTACTGGTAAAGGTAAACTGCATTCAGTTCCTTAGTGATTTTTGTAGGTTGATTCAAAATCTCTTAAACTAGTTCCAAACCTAGTTTATTTGTTTTCTTTGGCACACAATGCCCAAGATGGTTTTCTTCAAAGGATGGAAGGGGGAAGGAGGAAGCTGTGACGTTTTTATTCGAAGCTCAGTCAATAATTCTTAACGTAAAATATTTTCCACAACTAGATTTGCTCGGCACAGAGCTACACGTAATCCGCCCCAAGAGCAACAGTTTGCACTTTCGTTATCGATGTTCCTGTGCACTCCGTTGCTTTTAAAAATCTCAAAAGAACGGTTGAATTTTAAATTGAATCGTATATTATCCAGATATGGTCACAGTGCCTTGTAACCAAAATATTCTGTTTCTCAATAATTATTATTATTTTTTTTATAACAAAATATAACAGATGTATGTCCCTTTTAATGTCACATAGAAGGATTTCCGCATGTCCAATATTAGAAACAGCTGCCAAGCTGAATATATATGTCTGAGCACGTAAAAGAAACAGTTTTACTCGTATTAAGCTTATACGTAGAAAATCAAAGAGCTTCGTAGTTTTGATCACAGGTATAGGACATACCCATGATAGTGAGGTCATGTGTACCTTTTTGATTAATCAAAGATTTCGAATGAAACCCTCAAAAATACAGTGGGTGTAGATTTTATTTTAGATTGTGTTAGACTGTTAGGTTGTTCCTTAGTGATATTTAGTGGCTGATTGTCTGATTTGTATATAGGTTGATTCAAAATCTCTTTAACTAATTCCAAACCTATTTTATTTGTTTTCTTTGACACACAATGCCCAAGATGGTTTTGTTCAAAGTAGAAAGGAGAAAGCTTCAGTGTTTGTATTCAAAGGTTAGTCAATAATTGTAAGCGTAAAAGATTTTCCACAACTACAGTAGATTTAATCGGCACAGAGCTACACGTAATCCGCCCCAAGAGCAACAGTTTGCACTTTCGTTATCGATGTTCCTGTGCACTTCGTTGCTTTTAAAAATCTCAAAAGAACGGTTGGATTTAAAATTAAATCGTATATTATCCAGAGATGGTCATTGCCTTGTAACCAAATATCTTGCTACGCTGTTCTGTTTCTCAATTATTTTAGTTTCTTTATAACAAAAAAATCACAGATGTCCCTTTTCATGTAACATAGAAGGATTTCCACATGTGCGTTATTAGAAACAGCAGCAGCTGCAGCACAGCTGATTATATATGTCTGAGAACGTAAAAGAAACAGGTTTGCTCGTATTAAGCCTATAATCAGAGAGCTTTATAGCTTTGATCAAAGGTATAGGACATAGTGTGCCTTATTCGATTAATCAAAGTTTTCGAATAAAACCAACAAAAACACAGTAGGTGGGGAAATTTTTTCACATTGTGTTAGATTGACACTTTCAGATTATGCACCACTAGCCCTACGACTCTGGTAAAATGTATTAATTTTTAGGGAAACAAGCAACGTAAAAGTAGGTTGCAATGGTATCACACTATTTTTTCAAAGGTTTGACCCACTTTTTTTCTTCTCGTCTCGTCAGGAAACTCTGGCCAGCATTTCCTATAGCTATTATGTTGGCTCTGCTCGTCATCATCTTTGAGGTCCAGCCGTTAAATTTGAATTTTCAAGAACTAAATGACTTAGATGCTCTTGTAAGAAAAATAAATAAATTAGTTGTCTAAACAAGTAAAAGTGGGTTGGTCTTCTCCTCCTAATATTCTCTTTCCCTTAAGACACTTAAGTAGTGAGCCGTTATGACATAACACTTTAATATTCTCGAATATATTTCCTGCATTCACATTGACGGCAGTCACCGTTCTATTTCATTTATGAAGCTTAATGGAAAATGTCTAACGACGGTTGAAACCATGGCATATAACATAAGTGTAGTATAAACATTTTTAACTTTTTAGCCATGTGAACAAAATTTCCAGTGAAATATGGGTTCAAATTTTTAACTTACTGTAAAAATAGTCTATCCAGAATTGAAATATATCTACTGTTAGAATAACTTAAATGGTGAACCGTTATGACATAACACTTTAAAAGTCTCAAATAATTTTCTTATAGTCACATTGACGGCAATCATCGTTCCATGCCATTTATGAAGCTTAATGGAAAAGGTCTAATGACCGTTGAAACCATGGCATATAACATAAGTGTAGTATAAAACTCCCCGGCATGTAAACAAAATTTTACCACGAAGTCCAGTGAAAAGTGGGTTCAAACTTATAACTTACAAGATTATTTACTTGTGTAAAAATAGTTTATCCAGAATTATTGAAATATGTCTATTGTTAGAATAATTTATAATTAGACTTCAACACTACTAGTTTATCTCGCTTACCGACCAACCTGATTAGATGACGTCACACTAGATGACGTCACCAATGTTGGAATCTAGCCTTTTCCAAGAAAAACATCAGAGCTAAAAATATCAGCTGACGATGAGGAAACCTGGCGAGGAAATTCCTCGAAGTAGTGTTGAAGTCCAATTTTAAATTGTTTTCATTTTATTACCACTACGCATATGAATCTGCAAGTCTATCTATTGTTGTTTTAATATCACAACCAATTATTGTGTGCAGATTAGCATTACTTGGCATGCCTTTGGGAAAAG
Organism: Amphiura filiformis; assembly: GCF_039555335.1. Taxonomy (NCBI): domain Eukaryota; kingdom Metazoa; phylum Echinodermata; class Ophiuroidea; order Amphilepidida; family Amphiuridae; genus Amphiura; species Amphiura filiformis. The sequence continues at coordinate 38,786,362 of NC_092632.1, read as the reverse complement.
ATGTTATTTTGATTATGAACATGACGTTAATGAGTCTAGAACGATTAAGTTGCCCATGCGCAGCGGTATGGGGAGTGTTAATTCATACTTCAGATTGTAAATGGATTCCAAATCGTTGGACAGATAAAGACACGACATTTCCATTCTAATGTCACCCACACGCCTACACACCACCCACACACAACCACCCCCTCCCCCACACAAGGCACAAATCTAGAAAGGCAATAAGTGATATAATGTTCTGTAATCATGGTGCATACGACAATTGGGACATAGCAGACAATCTGAATTTCAGTATGGGCGCATGGCTGCGCTTATAGTCGTAATGTACTTCGGTCAATTGGGCACCGATCATGCCGATGGTGGTAGTGGCGGTGGTAAATGTTCAAACATTTTTTCAATAGCAAACATTGGTTTTATTATAAAGTACATTCTGTACCTTATACCTCCAAAGTAGATCATATTATACAACGATGCCCCACCCTCTTTAACACGTGTAAAAACTCTGCGTCGAGCTTTGTATGAGGAAGGTTTTGTCATATTATTCTGATTTACTTAAACCCTTCTTTCAATTCAAGTGCACCGTCATCGCCATGCATGTCTGTCTGTTGACTTATTCGTACATGACATGATTACATTGGACAATCGCTCAATACGAGAAACTAACACAAAATCAAAATGACACATAGCGCATTAGTACAAGTTTGGGCACATTTTATATAGATTTTTCCAAAGTCTGATTTTCATTCTAGAACTACGCCGAGAGGACATTCTAAGAAAGAAAAACACCGTAACACCACAAAGTGAGTGCGTGAATATTAAACGAGATCAATATGGGAAGATGTTTCTTGCATGTGAATGGCAGTAAGTCATCTGAAACAAATGGGTTACGGAAATACTAAGACTTTGTAGCAAACATATTAGCATTCGGCAGTATATTGTGCGTAAAGCAATGAAGCAACATCCTTTCAAAACACAGGCACTTTGTATTACAAGGTTTTCAGAATTTCCTGACTATTTTAGACTTTCGTACTCTGCCTTTATTGACCTTTATCTGACGGTAAAAGAAAGCTACAAAAAAGGTAACCAGTTCGAGAAACTCATCACGTGTAAGGAATTCCTACATAATAGATATATCGTTTATGATGACAACCAGCCCATGGTCCCAACGACAATACTTCTGTACTGCTTGTACTTCTATATAAAATATCTGTATTTAAAACGTGTAGTATGCCATTAATTCTATCAGAGTAACTTTCAAGACAGTGTGAAACACACACATGGAGGGAAAGTGTATCGACATCCAATGACTGCCTATGTCAGAAATGATTTACAATACTTGACGTGTTTCTCACAACAAGTTATCGTTAATTTTGGACATGCTTACTGCTTAGTACTATAAGTAGTGTGATGCTAAAATTTGATAACATTTCTAACAATTTAAGAGTTTAATTTTTTCTCACAGAATGATATCTCAAATAAATAATGACCCAACTAATAAGACAAAAAGTAAAGAATCGTTCTTTCATCTGGTATAATGGCATTAAAACATCAGAGAAAGAGTAACAAATAGCAACGAACTTTTCAAAAAACTTTTTATCATGAAATGTTAGGAACAACTTATATTATTTGGCTAAATTTAATTTGAAATAAATAGCGCCATCAATTTGCACACACATATATAGTTTATAGAATAAACAATACCACAAAAAAAACAGAAAAAGATGGATAAGTTGAAAAAGAAACGCAAATCAATGTTAAAAAAGAGCTGGGAATATATGTACATATTAGTGATATAGTTGTTGGCATTGTCCAGCTCTAGAATTGATTATTATATAATGTTTTGTTTAAAAAAATTAATAAATCATCATATCAAACAACCAAATCGTGAATGGATGCATCAGCATAATTAACTCGAGATCCTGACATTTACTGACAAATCTCAGATTCTTGAATTTTTTTATTGCATAGTATCTTACTTCATCAAAGTACATGGAAGGTGGACGAATGGAATACATGATGATCTAAACAATGGAAGCAATCTCCAACATAATACTCTTGACACGTTGAGACACAGACTTACAATGCTATTTGGTACGATTTGAATATTTTTGGCTCGTTGGACACTGAAAGATTTCTCGCGTAAAAACGCGCGAAATCAAGTGTAAGCAATACGGGAATACTGTTCAGTAATACATATTATCTGGCTGATCTTTTCGACACAGATCTTAATGTTGGCGTTCGTCAAAATATAATACCTGTTATTTGTGACTTTTTAACATGTGTGCGTTCAAGTTTACTTTGGCAACTGCTTTGTAAGGGACACGAATATAGCAAAAGATTCTAAGAGCCGAATAAAGAATAGAAATCTACTTTAAAATATGTGAGGCAAAATAAGGCACAATTTTAAGAGCAAGATAAAAGCTGAAATTAATAACAAAGATTTAAGGGTGCTAATGACATATCGACTGATAAGTGCCAGAAGTGGGCAAAAGCAATAGCTGCCCTGTGAACATTTGGCAATTTACACGCAGTATTGTACTCATCTACACATGGCAGCTATTGCACTTACCCACTTCTGCCACTGAGCAGTCCATATGTTATTAACACCCCTTAATCTTTGCTATACATATTCAAAACATTAATGGAATAATTATAAGATACTTCAAACCTTGGGTTGTAATGATCAACAGTTGATCTTATCAATTTACGTTGACAAATGAGAAGTAATGTTTGAATGTTTCAATGCCAGTAACAGTTTACTTTCTCCATCAGACACATGCCTCCTTCCTTTTCAGAATCTTAAAAGCTGTCTAGGCTGCCACCGTCTCACGTTTGACTATGTCAATTGTTTGGGACATTGAATTCCGAATCCTTTCTCCATGACATTTCCAAATCATTGATCAGGGAAAAAGGTTTCCCGTGTAAACTCGTGAGGAGTGGTTAATAAGAAAGTTGAGTAGTGTGAGCAGACGCGACGAGGTTTCATTTGTATCATCTAGGTTTTCAACTTAGTGTGCAGAACATGGTGAACATCCAGCAATCTGACCTTTTTCACACTCGTGTTCATACACTATGGTGCAAGAACCTTATTTTGTGAGTAGTATCCATATCGTTCCCTGTGGGCCGCAAAGGGACCATTCGTTTTCTCTGTCGCTAGTTTTATTCTATTTTAATGCCCTACAGGAACATGCATTTATTGACACGCTACCGAGCTGCATGTTGATTTTGCTCCGCTGTTTTTCCGCCTAAGTAACTTTTGCTAAATTGCCAAGTTGTATGTCGGAATTTTTCTTTTTCATCGGTACGTTGTATTTCGTGATCGAAGGAAAGTAAATGAAATTCTAAGTGGTCTTTTTTAATGTTGTTATCACAGTTCGCGCTTTCCCTTCAATAGTTTTCTGAATAATGCATTTCCTGGGGCCTTTCTTTATTACTACCTTGCTGTGTTTCTGGAAAATAATTCTTATGATGTCTCATAAAATCAATTAGAATACAAACAATGTAAGAGGTACAGAGGGACATTATTTAGATTAGTGTACGTATGTTGTTGTGTAATGTTGCTATTTCCTTTGTCATAATTGTCCGTTCTACTGCACTGCTGCTAATTCATGAGTCATGACTTGATTTTCATGAAAGAGCTTAATTTTTTCTTTTACGATCTCGCGTCAGTCAAAGTATATAGCAATTTTGTTGCATCACCACCTTTTGATACCTTGCGCACACAGCTCTGGAGGCCTTGCATAGAAGCCGTAGCATTTTATCATATTTATCAAGAGCGGTATGACCTGTTGAACTGAAAGGTCATTTTTCATTAGATTGCATCACAATAGGTCTTGCTGGTCTTGCAGTCAACAATTGGAAAATAATCATTGAGGGACTCGAGAAAAAAATTCAACGCCTCCTTAAAATAAGTTTTAATTGACTTGCTATGATGAACATGACAAAAATACACATCCGTGATCATACAAACACTTTAATTGAAGACCGAATTTTAAAAAAAAGACTAGTTCGTGTCTGACGTCAGGACAAAAGCTCGGCGTGGTTGGTTTCTGGCCTGCGCAGTACAGCATTTTTGGTCTGGTTGACAGGACACCATACATGTAGGTAGAACCCGCAAACTAGTCTTTTTAATTCGGTCTTCAGTCATAGTCTTACGTATTGAGCTATATAGTCAAAGACACGTGTTGTGACATAAAATGTCGATAAAATTGCATCACGGACATTGAATCATTGATTTGAAATGTCTACCCTGTTTTCTCTGAGCAAGGTGAGCTTCTATTCACTTAATTGGCAATAACCGACCTTGAATTAGTAGTATATGATAAAATGGTAAGACATTACAAGTTACAAGAGTATTTCTTTTTACTCTATATTAGTTTCCCTTTTAAAAAAAAGCTAAGATCCAATCGAGTTTTCTTATAATTGGCCCTTTCCAGCCGTTGATGGCGTTTTGGCAATCAGACCGGAATTAGCGAAGCAAAAACTAAAATCGAGTACGATTGTATAGCTTAAAACTGAAAGCGAGGACGCTTGTGTAGCCTGGTTTCGCTAATTCCGATCTGATTTGAGTTAGCCGAGCCAAAACGCCACCAACGGTTGGAAGAGGCCAATTATAAACAAACTCTATAGGTGGAATTAATTTTTAATGTGTTAAAGCGTTTATTCCTTTCTGCAAATAACCTTTAAGTTTCACTAGAGGAACATCGAAATAATTTAATATTTTAGTTCTACATAATACTTCACATAACAAGTAACAAGTATGGTTTATAAAAATGATTTCAAAGAGCAATATTTTTAAGAAACATTGGTTTGAGATGTTGTCAACACTTTTGAGTACTACTTGAATAGTATAACAATAATTCAATATTCAATTTGACTAACAAGTTACGCTCAAGTTTTAGTCATAATAACTAGACCTCATTTGATTGTTTGAAAAACTCTTATTTTAAGTTTCACTCGTTTTCGATTTATGCCGGTACTACAGTATTCTAAAAGTTCTTTGTGTTATTAAATGGGTTTTTTTCCTTAAAATATGAATTCGAAACTACTTAATCATAAACGCATTGCAAAGTCGCGTATTCAATTTACACCATTTGCGTTGCCAAACATATTTTTTCGCGTAAGGTGGTGAAATCTGATATGTGTTCATTACCTATTTGCTGGTAAATTTCCAAGGGCCAGGTTGTAATTCCACCACCTTACTGATCCAGATCGATTCAAATCCATGTACATTTGAGTATAAACATCTACCTCTCACAAATCTCTGTTAATGGCGAGTATTAATTATTAGTGGTGTATGGTGACTAATTATAAAATTTTCAATTTTTAATTTGACATCTTAAAGTTCAGAATTCTATTCTTTCCGCCATTTTCCTCATTTTTCAAGCCCTTCTATACGAGCTCATTTATAGTTTAACCTTGATCGTCAGACCTATTCAAAATCATGTTCACTCCGGTGGGATAGTGTTTTTTTTATAATAATTATTGAACAATGTTCTATACATTCTATGGTGTCAAACAATAGCTCTGTGGTGACCTTGAGCAGGGGTGAGCGGGTTTGAACACACCGGGTGTTGATGAAAATTAGATTAGATTAGAAGAAAATGCGCGCGTATTGTAACACATCACATGCTATAGGATGTATGAAAATGTTTGATAACATCTGTTTTTGGTGAGCCTGCTTCTCCAATATGCAACATTGGATCCTCTTGAAATGTCCAAGATTTATAGTTTTACGACCTTTTATAACATTCATCTATAAATAAGTTCCTAACTCCGATCTTGCAATGATTATCTTCGTCTTGACTATCTCATGACTAGAGTCTTCGCTGGTGATAGAACTTTCACCGTTTTTGCATCAAAAGAGTGGAATAAGCTACCTGTCTTTATTAGACAACTCTTCATCTACAAACATATTTTAAAAAAACGCTTAAAACTTATTTGTTCAGTTAACATGTTCTTATTGCACCTTCAAATGAAGTTTTAAGTGGCAGTATTAAGGTATTTTGTAAGCGTTCTGAGCCTTTTGGAAATGGCACAAACGATCTTTGTATTGTATTGTATTGTATTGTATTGTATTGTATTGTATTGTATTGTATTGTATTGTATTTAATTGTATTGTATTGCATTGCATTGTATGTGGTAGTCTTGTCCATAACCACTAAAAGCTGCTGGGTACCAATCATTTCGATACAGCCTGTACCGATTCAATAATCCCGGTCGTAGTATTCCAAACGGAACTGGATCCGAATCACCCGCGCACTTTACACTATTTGAAACATATATATCTCATACAATATCACTGTTGCTGTTACAATCACTCCTTAAATTTCCATTGTATTATTATCATAAATGAAATCAAACTTGTTAGAAACCTTTGGGTAGTTTATATTCATTAAACACTGAAAACTACACCACCGAATGTGCGATATTGATATTAAAAAAACAAATGCTCCAAGATAGAACTAGTAATATCGTATTATGTTACATAAGACCCGTTGAGCATTATTTACATTTTTAAATGACGTACTGTTAGATTGAAATTGAAATACAAACCTTATTCAGTTTTGTAAAATGAAGAAACGTTTTGATCTTCTGAAATTGAATTTTTTGTTAATCACAAACGACACAGTACATGTATGTAACTCGATATGATACTAAAAATTGGAATAGTTTTGCAGATTAATATTTTAGTGAAGGTATCGTTTGCATATGTCAATGTTTCCCCATTTATGCGTTGCGTTTTGGTGTTAACCTTTTCCAATGTAGAGCAATCTTTTTTATTCCTTTGATTCAGTGTGCTTAGACGAAGCTAAGGAAATCCCCATGTAATTAGCAAACGGGGAATATTTCTGTACAAAAATAATACTGGCCATCGTACATTTACAGTAACGTTGCACAATATTATGGTGTCGCTGCTCATTAATCTTTTAAGATCCTTTGAACTATAATTGTAATTTATTCAGTTACAAACTTTTCAACTCTTACCATTTGTCCTTTGGTGAACCATTAGGAACCGCGCTTTGATTAAATCAATGAATTTTGAAATGCAATTATAGTTCTGTAACTACATTCAAAAAAGTACTTTGAGATGGGTTTGTGTGAGGTAACCGGCACTTCAACATAATTGTTAACCTCAAGTGGCATGAAGATTAATAAATACTGTCTTTTTATGTATACGGTATGTATATAGCAATTATTATAATTGTGCAGGCCAGAAAGACTTATTTCAGTGTTTGACCTAAACTGCAATTGGCTATATTGAGATGTGGCTAACTAGAATTGTGCTATATCTGCAATATGAAGTTTGATTGGGTTAAAGTTTTTTGATTGGAAGGATATGTAGGTGCTTGTACTTTTTACCATGAATACCTTTCTGTGATATGGATAGCCAACAATACACGACTAAAACGGTTTCCTTACTCAACCAATTTAGATATTGTGATTTAACAATCAGCCTACACATAATAATTTTTTTTTTTTTTTTTGATTTCAAAAGAATTCTAAGGTGTAAGCCGCAAGGTAAAAGGCGTATTTGCCAATCTTAATCCCTCAATTATCTGCGAAAAGAAGCCGTGCTCATTGGCATTCATCTTGCGATGTAGACTTTCCATATAATAGTACTGAATCAAAAATAATAATGTTTCTATGAGATTTTATTTTGGGAATGAACATCAGTAGTTTATTACAGGTTCAAGGCAACCAAAAATGTAATTTTCTTGTGGGTGCTGTGGGTGATTATTAATTGATACCAAAATCTCAAAATGGCCAAAAAGTGAGTAAAAGCTTTCTGGTTCTGCACCCTCGATATAAGAATACTGACGGGAACTGAGAGGAAAGTGTTCTGACTGAGAGAATTTTCCCCATACTCCCTCCCCCGTGGCGCCACCTCTGACTGATGTTAAAATGATAAATGGCAATCAACCAATGAACTATAAGTTATGTAGACGTGATATAAAGCAAAATATCAAATATTTAAAACGTATACAAAAGGTTAGAAAGAATGCAATAAATGCAAAACAACACATGCTTCACATAATTGCATTACGTAACCAAATTTTAAACTAGAGACGGGAAACGATATCACCAGCACGAAAGGAAAATAGGTAACCAGAGTAAATTGGCATACTCAAGGGGACTCGTTAAGGTGCAAATTGAAATGGAATACATTATCTCTTCAATAAGGACTTCCCGGTGGATCAATTAAAGAATCGAACTAACGAAAAATTGTATTACCTACAAATGAATGAGATAATGGTCGCGTAAACGCAAGTAATTAATTCTAATTGGTTGCGCAAATTGATCCCCTTAAAATGATCATTGGTGTGTGTTTTTTGTCTCAACATTTTTTCTACTTTATATATTCGTTTAATAACCATAATATAAGACAAATTTTTGGCCTTAATGTAATTTTTTTATTGTATACTTGTATCAATCAAAATCTTGAATTTCAACAGAATTTTAATTGGGAATATTAAAAATTAACGTTTTGATGTTCTATTAATTAGATTCAATAAGTCATAGTTTTCATTCAAACAATTGCCGAAATTAAAGTCCGAGAGATTGCGACTAAAATTGACCAGATTCAAATTGAGACGGGGTGGGTAAGCCTGTACCTTCAAAGAAAGCTTCATAATTCTTAGCGAATTTCCTCAGAATATACCAAATGGTGGGATTTTAAACGTATGGGAGTATATGGTCAGTATGACAATTACTTTATAGTTATAATTAAGTTCTTGCAACTTTTCTCATCGCTCATTATTTAATGATTACGGGTGTATGCAATCAGTGTGGGATGAACAATGTAAGGTGTTCATGATTAAAGATGGGCTACAGGCAGACACAGCTGAAGCTATTCAATATGTAATGTAAATAAGTATGTTATTAATGTATATATTTGTATAAATAACGCTGAGCATATTTTGGTTGTCTTTGGATCTTTAATGCATTTGAACATTTTATTTAGATAGTGGCTGAATTTGTGATGATACATTTTTGATATCAGGCAATAGACTATCAGACGATAGTATAATAGACCCTTCTATTATTCCTAACATAAAAGACAACGGGCTCAGTTGACAGAACTATGTTTCTAATGAATATCAAAGTCACAACTGATCAAATCCTCTTATAATTAAAATATTGAAAAAAACACAGGTAAGATATTAAAATTTGTACTGGAGTATAAACTTATGAAACTTCGAAATAAATGCATTAGAAAAATATAAATGTACCCCTTTATTGTTGTAATAGAGACGTAACTTCTGTCTGCTTGTGGGCACCGCGCCCAACAAAACCATTTGTAATATGAAGTACGTTTCATAACCAAATAATTTAGATATCAGTGTTTCTGTGCTTTTGTGTGTGGGGTGGGGTTGGGGTGTGCATGAGGTGGGGTTGTGTGGGTGGGGTGGGGATGTGTTTATGGGGGGTGTTTGCACTTTTTACCATGAACACCTTTCTGTGATATGGATAGCCAACAATACACGACGTAAACGGTTTCCTTACGCAACCAATTTAGATATTGTGATTTAACAATCAGCCTACACATAATAATTTTTTAATTCACCTGATTTCAAAAGAATTCTAAGGTGTAAGCCGCAAGGTAAAAGGCGTATTTGCCAATCTTAATCCCTCAATTATCTGCGAAAAGAAGCCGTGCTCATTGGCATTCATCTTGCGATGTAGACTTTCCATATCATAGTACTGAGATCAAAAATAATAATGTTTCTATGAGATTTTATTTTGGGAATGAACCTCAATAGTTTATTACAGGTTTAAGGCAACCAAAAATGTCATTTTCTTGTCTCTTAAATAAGACTTCGGGAAAATTAAATTTCTTAATAAGAAATTGTAATTGTCTGACATTACATTTCACCGGACAATATATACCGCTCTCTTTATTAAGATGAGGCAAAAATAGACACATTTTTAACTTTTAATACTTAGTTTTCAGATTGAATAATAAATGATCAGAAAAAATAGTGAGAAAAATGCAAAGACTAAAATATGCAGTAAAGTGTTCGTGCATATAGTGTCTACCATCAGGCGTCTTGCTGCGAGTTTGTTTTTAAATACTCGAACAGAAGCTTAAAAGCTTCTGTTCGAGTCTTCAAGGTGCCTGGCTACTTGCATAGTTGTCTAGGTCAATATTGACCACTTAATCATGTTAATTGACATTCTAAGTGGCCTGAGGCCGTCATTGGTCAGAGACATTAATGCTACACACTGATAAACTGATGGCGAAATATACACAGATATCAGCAGTATTAATGGAGAGGGCTAGAAAATAGAGCTGATTGTTTCCGGTTATAAAGTGTATTCCCAAATCTCATTAACGACGCAATTAAGTGAAGAAACGTATCACTCTCAAAGTTAGAGTTTGTTAACGCGTACATACATGTTGAATCAATATGACCGGTATCCATCAGTTTGAAACCTGTTTTTTTTTTTTTTTGTCTTTTCTTTTCTTTTCTTTTTTTTACAAATACAACATCGGATTCTCTTAAATAGTTGAATTCGGAGTTGGATTCTTGTTGCAACTGAACATATTTAAATAAACATCTTTTTTCAAAAAGCTTCTCTTTTGTTTCCATTCATCAGCAGTAAATGAAGAGGGCTGGAAAATAGAGCTGATTGTTTCCGGTTATAAAGTGTATTCTCAAATCTCATTTACTAACGACGCAATTAAGTGAAGAAACATATCACTTTCAACCTTAAGAGTTTGTTAACGTGTACATACAGGTTCAATCAATACGACCGGAACCCATCAGTTTGAAACCTGATTTTTTACAAATACAGCATCGGAATCTGTTTAAATGACCATTATTTACAGTTGCATGGCCTTTTATGAGATCAATCTAAAAATTAGTTGGATTCTTGTTGCAACTCACCATATTTAAATAAACATCTTTTGTCAACACTATTGTTGATTTCATCTTTTCTTTAAATCGTCCTCAATTAACTTGATGCTTGTGATTAGGTCAACAATAGTGTCGACTTAACCATTGCCTAAGTTAGTTATAATTTAACTAGCTTCAGAGAAAAACAAATCGAGTAAAATGTGATTACCGTCCTGTTTTACTGTGAATGGGAAAGTGTTCTATTCTGAGCTCACAATATACATGATATATACCAACATCTATTTATGCCTACTACCGCACAGTTGAAATAAACTTTTCCCCTAAGGTCGCATTCAGTTCCAAACTAAATGCCTACTTTTAAAATAACTGGGCTCATGGGTATTGGAGATAGGAACATAAATTTAATAGTGCATCTTACATGTCTAAGAGGATACTAATGTAATATCTTATGTGTTGTGCGTTAAAGAGATAATACGTTATGAATAAATCGGGTTGAGACGCAAATACAATTAGTTACAGCAGATAACAAAAATGCAAAACAAACAAAGCAACTTTGTCAATATGTGCTGTTATGCCTGTTACTGGAATATAAACGGCCGTGCTGACATTTTCAGCCACAGACACAAAGTTTATATAAAAAATGGCCAATTGTTTGAATTGGATAATGACATTTTTCTACAATAGGAATTTGATAACTTGTAAACATGTTTGAATAAAGAGAATGAGAGAAAAGTTCAAAATGGTCCAATTTTATGAGTGTCTTGGGTTTGCTCTATACACTGATCCGACTTTGACATTGCGGTGTCCCCGATGTAAAACTGCGATGTCCCGAGGGTGGGGGGGTTACATCCATTATTTATTGTGTACTATACAGAATTGTACCCGGGAATTTTACACAACAGTAATTTCCAATACTTAATCATGAGTATTGAATTACGAATTAAATCTCCCGCTCTGGTACATCTGTGTTTCCGTCAATAGAGGGCCAAATACAGTAAACGCTTCTCGGATTTGTGTATATGGATTAGTGACAGAGATTATACCATATCCATATGTCTGTAGCTGACTGGCCTGGTTAGCCAATAGCCCTTTAAACACATTTTGGGTCCTCTCAGATATGTAGTATATCTCAAGTACTTCCTTGTTTGAAAAAAAAACACACACAAAAACACACAAAAACAGGTTGTCGTTCGTTTTAATTTGTGGTTTATACATTGAAAATGTTGTGAGCTTGATATTATTTAAAAAAAACTCATCTTATTATTACAGTTATTAAAAACTTATCAAATCATTTTGCATAATTATTTAGTATTCATTGATACTACTCGTACACAGAACATTAATAAGCAGTAATATTCCACTACAAAATTAACAAAGGTGCAAATTTGACAATCAATCGTTGCAGGTGAGCCCATTACAGATCAGGAATATCAAATTATATGTAAGCCCTAGGGACGAAAGAAGGTTTCCAATACAAATAACACGTACTGCATATCAAAGAGTTATGTTTTATGCTTGTTAAAGTAGATAATATTTGTAGTCAGCAATAGTATTTGTATAGTAGTGAATAAAAGGGTACGGCATACATTCCTTCCTCGTGTACCTAATATCCGTCGAGACGAAACATAGCCACAAGGAAGTTTGGGTACATTTGGTAATTTGACAAAGTTACTATTAAAGGAAGGTGGAAAAGAAGACAAGCAGTTGAACGCGTGTTTCCGTTGCATCCAATAAGATTCTAGCCGACCTATAGGGTAAATAGAATGAGTATTGGTAGTGTAAGACAAAACGAATAGTTCCTCTCGGCAACACGGGAAGATATGGATACTGCTTACGAAATAGGGTAGACGCACCATGGAGGATGGGTACAAGAGTGAAGTAAGGTAGAATTACTTCTCGTTCATACTGCAGTTACTGTCCGTTTTCCTATACACAATACACAGTGCTCTCACCATTGACGCGTGACCCCTACAAATGATGTACGTTGCAAGAATGGGCACTTGCCTAGTTAACATCACTGTGTGAAAAATAACCAGCCAATATGTTAGGTATTCTCCAAACTTCTAGCAAATATATTTCTCTAACATGACCTAAAATTACAGCTAGGTTAGATGTTCAGAAATAGTCGCACTTTTGTAAAATATGAGTGAGGGCAAGGCATAGCTAGCCAATTCCCCGTGTTAATTGAATGGAGATTTGACCGAAAATATTGGTATCGGACCGCTCACTTCTGAAGGATGCCACAAAAAACGGTACAAGCTACATCTTAACTATTCTCTGGCAATCATCATGATGAGTTTCTTATATAGTATGCCGAAATTGGGTACTGTAGGTGATTGACAAAGGGTCGCACTTTTCTGATAAATAAGTGACAGTGAACATGAAATATCAGCGCCCATAAACCCAGGTTAGTAGCTAGTTAGTGGAGGCCGTCACGGGACTGATTATTGATTATTGAAGTGCCTTATTAATAGATACGCACGATTTAGGGCAAGAAAAAACAAACCGGGACACTTTTGGAGACATCATCATCATCATCATCATCATCATCATCGACATCATCATCATCATCACTTTCTACATTTTTCCTAAACAACATAGGGCCTACCGTTTTAATAAGATTTTTTTCTTGAAATGCATGTAACTATAATTATTGTTTAGAGCGTGATGAAATAAAACATCACGATTTTCATCACAAAACAAATATAATGCATAAGAAATCGTTTGTTTTAGAGCGTGATGATGAAATAAAACATCACGATTTTCATCCCGAAACAAAGTAATACATAAGAAATCAATTTTTCGTGAGTGATGAAATAAAACATCAAAATTGTCATCACGAAACAAAGTAATACATGAGAAATCGTTTGTTTTAAAGCGTGATGAAATAAAACATCACGATTTTCATCACAAAACAAAGTAATAGGCCTACAAAAGAAATACATTTTTCGAGAGTGATTAAATAAAACATCACGATTTTCATCACGGAACAAAGTAATACATAAGACATCGTTTGTTTGATTGCAATCAACCGCGACAGTTCGTCTCACACACATAACAATGCACTGCGATCAAATAGGTTGATGACAACATTTGATTGAATGGACTGCACTGCACCATGATTACGTGCACCGGTTCAAATCCTTTGTTTGGAGCCAATCAATAATTTCACGTACAGCCTCTATGCAAATTAGAGTTTACACACGCTGCAGCTGGGGTAATCGACCGAAGCTGGTTGCCGTTAGTGATCGAATGCATGAGCTTATTTGCTTTACTGAATCGATTTACTGGATTAATTTCCTGTTAACTGGGTTTAATGCCACAAAGGTCGAATCGCCTTTGCCATGGACCATGACTGCATCATGTACTGATGTTTTGTACACAAAGCAAGTAACCTAGCCGTAAATACAAATGAAAGAGTATGTACTCATGTTTAACATTCAGTGGGACCCAGTTCAACAAGTTATACACCCTTACATAAGAAACCGCTTTCTTGTGATCAATAATTCAGTAGCCCTGGAGTGTGTCTTGGAATTTGATGACTAAAGTGCTTGCAATAGATCCTCCTGGCCATGCTGGTACGGACGTAATTGAGTAAGTTGGAACTTCAAAGTTGCTGTTACTGAACTTTCAGGTTGAGTACCACAAAGCTAATTTATTATTAATGGAAAAGTTGCATATTCTGTATTTATCCACTAAACAGAGTGACAAGAGACTGTGCTTAACCCGTGATTTTACATAAGTTAGAGCTATTTACCACACGATAACGGTAACCAGCAGTTACAACAGCGAAAAAGTGAACTCCGAGAATCACGAACATTTCTGAGTGATTTTTCTATTACTTGTGTGAATAATTTAACCGATTGACCAGTCGGTATTATATAGATAATCATTTAATTAAAAAGCTACTATTTAGTAAAAAGTCATTTTTCCTTGAATGATAAATTCAATGATAGGTCAACAACTAGAGCACCATCAACGTCCAGCATTAAGGACAGGGGCGTAGCCAGCCCTCTCTGTCAGGGTGGGCAAGGCTCAAAAAATTTCCCCCGAAGCTGACTAAGAAATAGATCAAAGCGAGCGAGCATAGCGAACAGAGCCTTTACTGGCGTGGGGTCCAGGGGCCCGCATTAGGGCCTTGGTGGGGGTCCCGGGGGCGAAGCCCCCGGAAGCTCATGGGTTTTGGTCATTTTTATACCGTGAGGAGAAGCCTCCTTGCATACATTCGTAACGTTTTTATTTGAACATTTTACCATTTTAAAAATGTAAGGTTTCTTCCATTTCTTCCCCCTTTCTCTCATTCCTTCCCCCTTCCATCAAATTACTTCCCCCTGAATTACTTCCCCTTCTTTTCCTTAAAGTTCCCCTTCCTTCTTTTTCCGTCTTCTTCGTATTCTTTAATTTCTTCCCCTTTCTTTCATTCCTTCCCCCTTCCATATCACTCAAAGCACTTTCCGTTCCCTTCCTTAAAGTTCCTTTCCTTCTTCATACTCTTCAATACCAACTCCTACCCCTTGTGCATGAATTACTTCCCCACAATAAACATGCAAGTTGTTTTCTTAACCTCTTTTTCCCTCTTTCATTTCCCTCTCCCTATTCCTTCCCCCCCCCCCATTTCTCTTAGGCTTCCCTCTTGTTTTCTCATTTCCCTCTTTTTTTATTTATTCTCGTTTCCTCTCTGTTGCTTTTCCTTCCCTCTTGACCCTTTCTTTTCCCCATTCCCTCTTCCTTTTCTCTTCTTTCCTTCCCCTTTCTTTCTTTTTCTTCTTTCCTTTCCTTTTCCCTCTTCTTTTCTTTTCTCTTTTCCCCTTTCCTTTCTCTTTTTCCCCTTTTCCCTGCAAAATTTTCCCCCAGATTTTTCCAGGGTGGGCGAGTCGCCCACCCTGCCCACCCCTAGCTACGCCACTGATTAAGGACGTTACATGAGTCACGGTTTCAACCCCTTGGGGGAAAAGTTCTGAATTTAATTGGCAGTATCTATAAATTGAGTCCCGATGCATTTATAATGAAGCTAAGCCTCGTATTACCAGGGAATTATCAAGACCCTTACTAGATTTATCTTGGTGCACTAAAATGCTCAAATAGCGACCAAATGGCTTAGGCTAATCCAAGCACCATCCCTAGCGCTCATTTTTAGAGGAAACAAAAGTTGACCTACCATCTTACTTCGAGGGTAAAGGGGTATTAATGAGGCCAGCTGATATTTAAATTGTTTGTGCTATTTAATTGATATCATTTTAAGGGATCGGATAGCAACGTTTGCACAGTATTTGTGTGGGACATAAGTGCACATCAGGCACATCAAATTACATTTTGAATACGAGGAATATCCTTCTGATATCAAATGATTTTTAATATTTTGAAATTCGCGAATTTTGAAATGTGCTTTCATGTCCAACAAGAACTGTCTTTAAAAAAGACAACGCAGTTTATATTAAATTTAACTAATATTTATTAAACAGGTATGAGACCTTTCAAATTAAAACACCTGAATTCAGGGTTTTTTTGTTGTCCAAATTTACGCCATTGTGTTTATTTTTGTTTATTTGTAGCCCGTTTTCAGGTCTTTTTTATAATGTTCAGTTTTTTTTAGAATAGTTCGTTCTCATGCCTGATTAAATGACTACTATAGCTAAGGAGTTAACTACTAACACCATATCTAAATATCTGTAGACCAACTTTCTGAAAAATTAAGCGATTTTAATGAATTACATATCAATTTGTACTAAAATTAAATTAAAACCCACGTCAATGGAAAAACATTGCTCCACAAACATTTAAGAATTAGAAATCTACTCTACTGGGTCAGGTTTTATGGATTTTCCCTACTACTTTTAATATGGCGTCTGTGATTGGTCATTGAAGGAGACTGGTTTATTCCAATCTCAGTATTTTTTTTCACATGTAGCCAAATATGGTCAAACTCGCAATTTACATGAAGAGGATTGTTGACACCGTAGCTATCCATTGATGCCACATAGGACCTTAATAATAGAAATTTAGCTGTACAAAACCAGTCGTAGGTAAAACGTGTAACCAGAATAATACCTTGTTTAGACATGACTAGGTTAATGAGCCATGAGAGGGGATATTATGGGTCCAATTATCTAGAAGTACATTGATCTGTTTCGAAAATATCAGAACCTAGACCAGTTAGCAGCCTGGACAACCGATTCTTTTGTTTAGCAAGGCTCACTCAGTCATTTAATGTGGCAATACAAACGATCGAATTTGGTGTTGAAACGAGCTAAATTTTGAGTTACACCTTTTCAATGTAAAATTAATTTTCTCGGCCAAATGAAATGCAATCATTTTTATTTTTTCAGTAAATGTCAGGTCAAATCCTAGTGTTAAACTTAGGCGTGAAATTCAGTCATTTCGTGTAAGATTTTCGATTTTGATAGGCTTAAACTCTGCCCGCGAGCCTTTTCTTGGATCAACCTTTTAGCTTTTCAAAGTAATATAGTACGCTAATGAAGGATTTTTCCCAACTTTCTAACGCACATCACCGTGAGCGATATATCATAGTTTTGTCAGAATTTACGTTTTGATTTCACCATTTTTTTCACCGGCTGAAATTTTTTCAAAATCAACGCGTGAAATATAAGGCTAATAATACTAGCATTGTGGATCGATATCCCTGGGTTTAATAGGAATACCGGCATGATACAGTGTTGCCAGAACTTCAATATAGCAACGAAATTCCCAGGCCTAATAGCGCTCCTATACTGATCATGTTTATAGCACGATGAGGATATTTCATCATCACGTGAGTGATTCGGACCAATGTGTTGAAATTTGCTTCTCCTCAAAACAACTTTGCCCGAAGGCTTACATGCAATTGGGCAATATTTTAAACAAAACTTTCTTTTACAAAACATTATATTACGCTGTATGTTTTATGATCAAGCAAACTGTTTGGAACACACTTCCAAAGAAATAACCTTCGTAACGCCCCGGCGTAACGCCCCAGACTTTCGTTATTTAAACGCCAGAAATAGATTGTCCTTATAAGAACCATCAGAGATTGTGGCTTATAAGAACCGTTCATTATCATTGTTAACTTAAACAGGTTTTTGTTTTTAAACATCTTTATAATTGATTGTTTTATGTTTGTTTGTAAATTTCGTGCTTTACGCGCTTTGAGTTCCTCATCAGAGATTGTGCCTAATAAGAACCATTCATTTTCATTGTTAACTTAAACAGGTTTTTGTTTTTAAACAAAAACCTGTTCAAGCAATTATTTAAAATTGCTTGCCTAAAAACAGAATAACTTGGATGTTAATACTTGACGTAGTGTTTCAATTGTCATGAAGGTGACTGGGTATGGTGCATTTTGTTTGTGTTTGTTTGAAACTGCTTTTGGAAACCCACCGAAAGTCATAGGCCCTAATAAAGCAGCCAAAACAATACCAGGTTAAACATGGAAGTTTATAAAAACTTATTAAATAACCGTAAGGAAAAAAAAAAAAACATTTGTGGCAACAATAAGCCTTGCATTGAAAGTCATGGTTAAAGTGTGTTGATTACCACACCAAAGTTTCCCTACATACACCCCCACTACCCACCTTACACACCTCTGCACCCACCCCACCCTATAGGCCTACATGTACATGATATTACATAAATATATAGCATAGCTATACATTTAGGTATAGCGCTTAATTATGACAAATATGGTTAGGCCTATATATAGGCCTACATGTCAAATTAAAAACAAACCCGAACACTGATGAATCTCTACAGAAACCCGAACACAAGTCTGAAGGGTGTAATGAAAATGGCAACCCGCGATGGGGTGGGGGGGGGGGGGGGGTAGGTCATAAAAAATTCACATGGAGATAGGAGGGACAGAAGATTAAAATCCCTATAAATAACACGCTAATTTTTCTAGGTTTGGACCGTGGATTTTCATGAACCTCAAGCGTGCGTCTCTTAATACGGACTAACCTAGGTAAACAAACACACAGACAGACAAAATGGTTTTCATAATCATGGAATGCATATCAATTGAAATTGCAGGCTATCACGGGAGCAAATTTTTAAATTCACCTCATTTACCAATTGGGGATTTGGGCTACCAAATCGCTAGTCGGGCAATCTTCATGATCTTTGCTTTTCAATGGAAAATTGCCCTGGATGACAACAATGAAAATATCGACTATTTCTGCTGGTTGCGCACGAGATAAAAGCACCGAGTTTGACATTTTCAGAGCATGAAGGGAAAAAGGTAAAATAAAAATGGAAATTCTGACAAAACTATAATATATAGACCCACACGATGTGCTTTACAGAGGTGGGAAATATCTTTCTTTAGCAAACTATATTAGTTTGAGACGCTAAAAATCAATTCCGTAAAAAGCTCGCAGGCGAACTCAAGGCCTATAAAAATAAAAAATATCACACTAAAAGATACAATTTGATGCTTAATTTTAACACCAGGATTTTAAAAAAAATGTACATCCAAGCACCAAGTTTTTAACTGACATTACTGAAGAAAAAAAATATTGCTTTATATTTGACCGAGAAAATTAATTTCATAGCAAAAGGTGTATCTCTGAAATGTGCTGATTTTAACATGTATCGATCGACTTTTAGCGCGACTAAGCATTTCTAAAGAATCGGTTGTCCAGGTAGGTGACTGAGACTGTCATAATCCGTCCCGGTTGCATCGATATTTAAGGGAAACATGAAAATAAGCTAAAATAAAAATGATTGGTTTCACTTTTTACTATCATCGCATATGGTTCATAAAAAAATTAAAAAAAAGCGCAGTGATTTATAGTGCGCTACGCACAGGCACAACGCCTAGACGTTGATCCACAAGCCTCAGCACACTTTACAGGTTGTCGCTGACCACTATGGCCCCACATCATTCCATAAACCATTAAACAACAATTCAGGGACATTGCTGCTTCAAGAGCGCACACCCTAGACATTCCACAAATAACCATCGCAACCAGGATCAGCTCCCCGAGTTTCGTACGGGTTACAACGTACATGGAGAATCTGCTTTCCAAACTTACAGCATATATTAATTTCTGTACTATGTTTTATATATATAATATATGATAGTTTTATAGATTATAAGACTATAAAATTAGATCAAAACTTAGAATCGAAAACTTTTTTTCGTCTTTTGAAGACTTAATGGCTTCTTTTCAGGTATTCAGTTTTACTGAATATCTAGACATTCAAGGGTACTTTAGGTACTAATGGGCAAAATGATGAACAACATTGCATTGGTGCACCTGCTGGAAGGCTTTGTCATTGAGTCAAAGAGCATTAAACAAAGCATTAAACAATAGCTGTGCAGACTTCCTGTATTGTGGTCAAGATTTTGAGCTACATCGTAAATGAGGAAACTGTCTGTGCCACGGTGGTCTTCATGTCTGTAAGTTAGTTTCAACTAAAAGGATTGATATCCCCAGAATTTCATCTTGATACAATATTGTAAATGAAACTTGAATTCGCGATACATATATACTGAAAGAGATGATCTAATAATATTAAAGCCAAATGCTACTGACTAGAAGACGTGTATTTTACTTATATTAGCAATTAGCTATACATTTATATTGTAAAAAGAGTAAAGAAAATTACATAAGCAGTGTCCTATTAGAATTGTTTCTTGTTTATTTTTCAAAGAATTCCTCAGTCTAAAATACAAGTCGGCTGTTTAAGGGATCGGATAGCAACGTTTGCACAGTATTTTTGTGGGACATGAGAGCATCAGATATATCAAGTTGCATTCTAAATACGAGGAATGTCCTTCTGAAATCATTTTGATATTTTGAAATTGGCGATATGATACATATTTTTATGGCAACATATGGAAAGGTTTCTATACAAAACGGTTCTCTTATAAACCATCATGTGCACAGTTTCCACCTCGATACACCTGAGCACACATTTTCGTCCAAGAGCTCTCAAGCAAGCAGTGAATTGTCTCCGCAGATTCTTTGATTACACTACACGGTTGAGTGCATAGCAATGTAAGAGTTGTGGAGCTTCTAGCTGAAAATGAGCCTCTTTGATTTGGTTTTTGTCGAAATATATTTTTTATATCAAACGAAAGCTAACACTTCCCCTAAAAACACTTTTCGTCACAAGGTCAACAGAATAACGCAATTCAATGTTATAGCAAGGCGAATGTGGAAAATCTGTTGAAAACTACATATCCAAGCATATTTTTTGACCAAAATGTAGGTTTTAAAAGTCAAAACCTCAAGTGTTTCTTACAATATTTGTCAAATTTTATGTCATTAAATGAAAAAGCACACTTATATTGTCCATATACTAGCGTTACTAGAATGAGCAATGGCCAATTCTCTTTAAATTGCAAATCTTGTGCAACAAGTTTTTTCGCCCGTTTTGTAATACGGCTGTAAATTCAATGAACTATGACTTTTCGTATTGAAAACATACATTTTTTCCATAAAAACACCTAATTTTTGACCTTTCGTATTGAAGATGTACATTTTCCCCAAAACACATTTTCAAGTACATATCATTAGATTTATAAAGTTTACTTCGAGGACTGTTAAATATCAAAAATATAAAAATTTCAATTTTAATAATTTGCCATCAAATTTGTATTGTACTGCGAATATCAAAAAATCATAACTATTTGATATCATAAGGACATTCCTCTTATTTAGAATGCAATTCGATATGTCTGATGTGCTCTCATGTCCCATAAAAATAATGTGCAAATGCTGTTATCCAATCCCTTAAAAGGGTTACCAAATAGAAACACTAACGTGTTAAGATATTATTGCAATATAGCTTGAATGAAAAAAAAACATTTTGAACTAGCTGTATTATGGTTATTTGCGTAATTTGTCACATAAATCAGACAGACGGCAAACTAAGCACTATAGTTGATTTGCATATTAAAGCCATAATGTGTGATTTGCTTCACAGTGACGCCCTCAATTTTACTCGGATTTCTACTTTTTGCATAATTATAATGCCCAGTGGTGTACTAAAATTCCACGTGAAAGACTAACCAGAAGTGCTTTAATAACAGTAAAATTTAAAACTCTTTATAATAAAACCGGGGAGACCCGGTTTTACAGAGTTCGCAGATAGAATGCTAACATATCCCGTGGATGTCAGCTTATGTGTACATACGTCGAGCGCGATGCTCCGTGCAGTATTGACCTTTTTCCCTCTATCCCACAATGCACTATTCCAGGGGGGTATGACGTAGTTCATCAACCTCATAGATCGTGTGCATCCGATGGTCTTTGCCATACCTTTGCAATTATTTTGTCTTAATATGGGCATACTGATTCCATATATGCGGATTATCGTAAAGGCCATCGATGTTACTAATTATGCAATTATTGAATACACGAGTGATGCAGTTACGGAGCGATGCAGAACATCTGTGTAAGAGATTGTGTTTACATTTTATTTTCATCTCCGAAAAAAAAGTGAAACGGACGCCGAAAATATCCCGGCGTGTCCCGTCATTAGTTTATTACCATTAGGTCTATAAAATGTATACAAAGTTAGGTTTCAATAGCAGGAAACTTTTTTGGCTGATGACACCATGTCCATAAGGCATAAAAATGTTGTTTTTTGCCCCCGAAAGGTATTAGTGATCGCGGCGCCATTATCGTGATTATCGGGGATTCCTTTTTTGTGATGAAGGCACCAGTCGAAATGTCCGTATTCGGAATGTAATGAACTTAACTCTGTACTCCCCCGGGGAGATGATGTAGTTTGCGACACTCATACCCCCCTGGAATAGTGCATGATGAGAAAGAGGGAAAAAGGTCTATTACATATAATACGATCGGCCAGCGTAGTACACGCATTGTAGGTTATACACCACTAATAGACCTGGGCGATACATGGAAATGCGACGAGTAACTATTTGTTTGCATGGCATCTGAAAAAAACTGCACTTAAATCGCTAAAATTGATCAAGTTATATAGCCAAAAAAGTACTTTTGGGGGTTTGATGCTTCCAAATGGTATATTTTCTCTCATTATATGACATTTTTGTTGTAATAGTACCAAAATTCATACGCACGGCTTCGGTGTTTAGTAAATATTCGCCCTACCATATTGTAACTTTCGGCTTCAAGGTCGCACTGCCATTTTAAGGTGTTTACGGTTCAGTGCGTTAAAACAAGAAAAGTCTCAGGTCAATCTATGTTGAGTTTTTGATCATTTGGCATCTAAATCATATAGTTTTACCAGATATTAGTGGCATTAACTGTGAGAGTTCTGAATATGAGAAAATTCCACCCGAAATTATCCATTTTCCCATTGAAACCCATGTGATACATAATTAGTGGTATTGAACCTGTAGGCGCTGGAATGAAATCGCAATTTTCTTCTTTATACCTCATTTGTTTGGCTCGATATTAAAAGGGGATAATGTGATCAGTGAAAACAAACATTTAAATAGGGATCTATTCTTTATGCAAATCACACATTATTGCTTTAACATACCAATCAATGGTGTCGTTGTATAGGTATATGGTAGACCTCTATCGGTCCTTTTTGTGTTTTAATATAAAGGCTGTATCAAACTATTGGTACCGATCAGTTTCCAGTGATTATAGACACAATACCGCCACACTAAATGCAAACAATTTAAGATAGATCTTATAAAAGGTCATAGTAATGATCCTTTCAAGAAGGCCCAATGTTTTATTTGGTAAAAGCCTGTATGTAAAAATTGACAATCTCTAACGCTGAAACTGATACGTTTCCTCACTTAATGGAATCGTTAGCAAATGAGAATTGGAAATACAGTATATTAAGGGGTACTACACCCCTCGATAAATTGTGTCTATTTTGCATTTTCTCAAAAACTAATAACACAGTGGTAACAAAAGTTATGTATATTATAGGCAAGAATCCAATTACTAGAATTTCAGTGACCCAAGACAAACGGTTTGTTATTTATGATAAGAAATAAGGTACCGCTAGGATGTACCTCGTTTCCTATCATATATACTGAACCGCTTGTCTTGAGTCACTGAAATTTCAGTGTAGTAATTGGATTCCTTGCCCCATTAATATACATAACTTTTGTTACCAGTGTGTTATTATTTTTTGAGAAAAATGCAAAAATAGTCACAAATTTACCACAGGGGTGTAGTACCCCCTTAAGGTTATACAGGATTTTGAACTTTTGTGTAGGCAAATTGGCTGCACGTAGCCACCTAAAATATTTTGTTTTTCAAAAAATAAACATGGCAGGCCTAAAAATCATACTTCATCTTAAAGTTGACACTCTAATGATTATTATTGTAATACTTTTAACGTCATAGCTCATACACACATGTACTTTGTAAGTGTTTCAATTTGTGTTCAATTTCATGAGCATGAGGTTTTTTGGGAAAGAGGCCAGGCAAATATGGGGAGAGGGTCCGATTTCATTGCGATTTCGCATATGTGTTACAAACAAACCAATGAAATAATGTACCTATTTATTCTTTCGATAGGTCCTCCTGATTTAAAACAGTAAGCTTACATGTTCACAGAATGTCAATGAAAATGATGGGGTAAATGTCGTCTTTTTTGCAACAACAATATTAATTTAGTGTGCCAATATATTGACACAATTATTCCCTACATTATTTCTTTGAAGTATCAGCTAACACATGCATATCAAAATTTTATGAATCAGCTACGGGAAACATTAAAATTAATTTATTTCATCTCAGCATATCAGGCCAAATGGTCCAAAATGGAGTTCTGAGATATCCACACATTTAGTTTCAAGTACTCACATTTTCTGCTATTTCACAGTATCAATTCACAATCCCATAATATTCCAGGTGCAGTGCTCCTGTATTACTACTGATAATCTTTACTGCATGGGAAGTATCAATTGATTTTCACAAAACTTGCAGAAATTGACAAGTTCTTTCTGATGATGTAATCAAGAGCTGTAGGCATTCTTGTATTGTTTGTAAAATGTTTTGTCAAATAAAATACATCTTTAAAACATTATGTGTGCATTTATCTTTTTTTTGTCTCTTTCTGTTTGTTAAAAGTAATCAGAAAATATCATAAAAAAATATTCAATAAATATCGATTCATCATATCGTGTCCCTGCTGGTTTGATTAATTATTAATATAGCACCACCACTTTTCCCGATCGAACTCTTCACAATCACTATATACTTCGACCTGACAAAGATGAAAGACGACCGAACTTCATTACGTATTCATGATATCTACTTAATATTCATATTGACATTTCGAGATAAACATTGCGGATATTTTTCTCAGGGGGAGAGGGGCAAGTAAATGAATACCATTTTAAAACGATCATTTACGGTGGAATTAACAATATTTTGTTGTGTCTTTTAATTATAAATTTATTAAAACATCAGAAAGAGTAAAAAAATCAGACAGATTCACACATAATATTTGTTAAAAACGTATTTTATTTCACACATTGTACAAATATCACAAACAATACAAGAATGCCTACAGCTCTTGATTAACCTGCAGTTGAGCTTGGTTGAAAGGACATAAACTTCACTTGTTGGTCAGTATTCATCTGTAAGCCAATTATCTCAACTGTTTCATCCGTTTGAAGTAGTTCCTGAGCTTGTTGTATTATCTTTTGTCATACATGCGGTACTATCTTGAAACTTATTGTAGTGCCAATACATACTAGAGAACAAAGTATAGAAACTATTTGCAAGTTAAATGCAACCACATTATGTTTACTTGATTTAAAATGATCTTTATTTTCTCAAAGCCAACCGCACTTTAACACGACATCATGTGACACCTTCTTGTATAGTTGCCATGAAGTAAATTTTATTATAAGAATAAGCTTCAACAGCCTAATTTTTAGTGCAAAATTGGACACACCACTAACACAATATGTGAAGTGAAGTTTATAGTCCATATGCAAATCAATTGTTGGCAATTGGACCGCTATCTCTAAGGTTCGCTATCCCTAAGGTTCGTTATCACTAATTACGAAAAAGGTCCACTATACCACTAATTTTGAATAAGGTTCGGTATTTCTAAGGTTCGATATCACTAATTTTAAATAAGGTTCGCTATCTCTAATTTTAAATAAGGTCCGCTATCACTAATTTATTGAAGGTTCGCTATCTCTAAGGTTCGCTATCACTAATTTAAAATAAGGTCCGCTATCTCTAATTTTAACAATCCCGGTATCCCTAAGGTTCGCTACCTCTAAGGTTCGCTATCACTAGTTTCAAATAAGGTTCGCTATCTCTAATTTTAAATAAGGTTCGCTATCTCTAATTTTAAATAAGGTTCGCTATCTCTAATTTTAAATAAGGTTCGCTATCTCTAATTTTAAATAAGGTTCGCTATCTCTAATTTCAAACAAGGTTCGCTATCTCTAATTTAAATAAGGTTCGCTATCGCGGGCCTTATTTGAAATTAGAGATAGCGGGCCTTATTTGAAATGACCAATATCGGACCTTATTTGAAATTAGAGATAGCGATCCTTATTTAAGATTAGTGATACCGGCCTTAGGTATAGCGAACCCTAATCGAAATTAGCGAAAGTGAACCTTAGAGATAGCGAACCTTAATTAATTAGGGATAGCGAACCTTAAAAAAAATTAGTGATAGCGAACCTTAGGTATAGCGGACCTTTATTGCAAATAGTGATAGCGAACCTTAGAGATAGTGAACCTTCAATAAATTAGTGATAGCGGACCCTATTCAAAATTAGTGATAGCGTACCCTATTCAAAATTAGTGATAGTGAACCTTATTTTAAATTAGTGATATCGAACCTTAGAACTAGCGAACCTTATTCCAAATTAGCGATATCGAACCTTAGAAGTAGCGGACCTTTTTTAGGTATAGCGAACCCTTTTCTCTATTAGAGAAAGCGGGATTCTGATCTCCATAGACTTTACACGTTAGTGATAGCGAACCTTAGAGATAGAGAACCTAAGAGATAGCGGGATGTCGCGCAGTAAAATCCCCTCCTTTCCCTAAGGTCAGATTCAGTGCCAAAATTAAAATGCTTCTTTTAAATTACAGAGGCTAAGGGGTATTGGAGATGGGAACATACATAAAATATTGCCACTAATGTAAGCCTAAGATAAAGGGGTTAATGCAATATAAATAAACCGGATCAAGCTAGTTACGTTTCAGACCAATGGTCACCTGCAAAAGTCAAATTAATGGAATTTAACTGACTTCTACAATTCTGGTAATAAGATTTATAAATATGATTTGCGTATAAAAAGAGCACAAGTCCCCGGGAACCAATGGCTCCAGAATGCGGATCTATGGAAATAAGTTTACATGTATTATCTTCCTTCTGACTTGGAGGAACTTGTGATGTGCCTTCAGTAATTTAATATAATTATTTAGCTTTGTTTACAAGCTGAAAGTTCATGAGATGGGAAACCCCTTGCACTTGCAAGAGTTGGTGTGTATAGTCATTTTGGGATTCCCCCCAAATTACCGTAAACAAAGTCAGATCTATGTTTGGAACTTGGAACTCCCCAGTTCAGTGTATTGCACCATTAGGAACACCCCCCCCCCCCCAGGAAGTGATGTAATGTGAAAAGTTAATGTGTATAATTAATCTTGGGAAATCCCACAATTTCATCATCTGTTGTGAAGATATGAAGGAAGTAATGGTTTATTAATAGATGATGGGATTTTGCATGAGTACTGGTATAAAATATGAGAGCTTGAGTTTGAACTTTACAGAATGTCATGAGGGATTGTAAACTCTACATGATTGTGTTGGTCGTCTTCGTGCTTCAAAAAAGTAGTACACTTTAATCAGTTTACATAGTCATTAATGTGCTATTTTTAATACAGCAACGAAGGAGATTTCCATATTTATGGAACAGTTAGATGCTCTGCGTTTCTGGGTGATATTTCTCATTTCATTATATTTTTTACAGGTAGACATTATTATTTGAAAAATGGTCATAAACAAGGTCCAAGAGAATGTGACTGGCTCTGATTAACAGATTAACTTTGCACGTTTTTTAGAGGTTTTCCCGGATTCGCCTGAGTGATTGACTTTCATTGAGGGTTGTGGAACCTTCTTGGAATAGCTTAATACATAATTTGACTCAATTATCCAAAGACAATCAAAATAAAGTTACAGAACTATTTGTGACAAGTGAAGACTGCATATAGAAAAAAACATGCTCCAACGCAGATCCCTGCTACTAATAAATTCTACTCGTACATGTACCGTATTTACAATCACTGACGATATAAAGTAAACTACTCAAAATGGAATTAGACTATTACAAGACATGCCGGCTAAGCTTTGTAAAATCCACTGTGTTTTTTATTCATATCATGACTAGTTTGTTGCCAAGTAAAATATTTTGCTACATCGTTTAAACTGTTACGAACCATGATAAATCGCCTTATGCAATAGTAGTATAAATATAGGTAGGTTAGCTGCTTGTAAATTTAGCTAAATTCATAGTGCAGTTTTGTCCAAGGCAAATTCACCGTGACCTTTTCAGCCATATACCCGCTTAGTGAAGATTAAACCGAAATATGCAGTACTAAACCATTATAGTAATCGATTGTCCAATACACATTTCTTACCACGTGATAATAGTAATCAAATGAGCGATCGAATTGTCCGCTACGATCGACTAATCCAATCGATAATGACGCTATTGACATGTACGGGCGGAGCTCCACTGACTTAGTTTTGGGGATTTTTCACTGGTTTGCTATCATTTACTCATCAAGGCGGTCCCCCGTTATTATAGGAACTATGCTAATAATTTAAAGATTGACATGTAGAAAATAAACCATACTTGATTGACAGAAAGTACTATATCTGTACATATTACGGTTTGGTGGCACCCTCTTCCAAACGCGACCAAGTCAGGGCGGCCCGGTGAAGCAAAATGTGCATTGGATTAACACGGGAGTTTAAATGAGATGGTAGATTTCCTTTCTCATACAAATGCATGGTCCCCCGTTATTAAAGCTTCTACCGGATTAAAAATTCAGATATTTTGAAAAGAATAAGTAATTGAACAGAGAGCAAGTACTAAAATCAGAGCTTTTATACTTTTTGATATACCCACATCACAGCGCTACCAATACGGGCCAATTACCTATGTGAGTGCCCCTGTGTTGTGTGCATACATGTAGTTAACAATAACTGCATGATGTTAAGTTACATTCTTAGTCAGTGGGAGTGGTCTAGTTCGTAGACACATTTTTGATTGGACAATCGCAAGATTTCGGGTGCCGTTTATCAGCCCGTAGACGACCCCACGTCATCATGCGTCTTGATAATGCCTTACACGCTTGTAGAGGTGCGCGTATGTATTGCGCTGTAATGCGTAGACTAGTGCGGAATACGCGACGCGCTAGCAGTACGCGCAACAGAATACGCGAAGTTGTAAACAAGTTTCGTTCATTTTATAATGAGGGGAGTTTTCATGACGGTAACTTAGTTTTTGCTTTAAAAAAATTTGTTTACAGTTATTAAAATAATATTTAACTGACTAAGAATGAGAATAAACGATAGGAATTTTTATTTTGCCTATCCTCTACCTATGATAGACGACAGGCAGGTCCAATATTTTTATCGTAGTGGATACCGGCTGCGCCGGCATCCACTACTCAAAATATTGGACCTGCCTGTCGTCTATCACACGGTAGAGGAAAGGCAAAATAAAAATTCCTATCGTTTATTCTCTAAGTAATGGGTATGATTTTCGACATAACAGTTTACTGTTTCGACATACCTGCAGGACGTCATCAATATCCAGTATAGAGTGATTCGATGAAGGCGCACAGAGCAAAGATTCGTTTCCTGGCATTACAATGATGATGATGATGATGATGATGATGATGATGATGATGATGATGATGATGATGATGATGATGATGATGATGATGATGATGATAATAATGATAATAATAATAATAATAATAATAATAATAATAATAATAATAATAATAATAATAATAATAATAATAATAATAATAATAATAATAATAATAATAATAATAGTCCTAACCCTAACCCTAAACCCTAACCCTAAACCCTAACCCTAATCCTAACCCTATCCCTACTTTAAAACTTTTTACCCCATAATTTCCCTCATTCTTCAAGCCCTGTCCTCTTTCGGGGGCTAATTTATAGTGTTGGTTATCCATATTTCGCGGTTAGTGCTTCATTGTAGCCCTGCCACCAATCGATCTGAAATTTTTAAAAATCCCATAGGAAAGCTGCCGAAGAACGGCTTGGCCCCCCCCCCCCCCCTCCATCATAACCGGTGCGCCACCCCCCCACCTTTTCATGGTCGGTGCCCCCCACACATGTGATGACCAACGCTACGCCACTGTGAAGAATGACGGAAATTAAGGGGTAAAGGTTTTAAAACATTAAGTAGAATGTATCATCTGTGGTGTCAAATTAAATTAAGGTTACTGTCGGTTAATGTTACATGAAGGTTACTCTTGCGTCGTCGGCCTTGGGCCTGGTGTGTTTTTGTTGATAGTGGGGCCCAGAGACTCGCATTGATGTTGAAGTCAGCATTGAGTCCGTTTTAATACTGACTAAGGTGACAAAATGTGACGGACTATGCACATCGGCGGGTCCGATGCATCACGGGCTTTTTGGCCGAGGACCCGCCTTCAAGTAATCCCTAAAATAATCACAGGCCTATTACTTACAATCGACTGGTATTTTAAGTGCAATTACGTGTAGTTTAACTTTTTCTCTTCTCTTATTCTCCCGTTTTTCTTTTCTCTTTCTCCTGGCCCGTCAGGAACCACCCTCCCCATCCCATATCCGCGCCTGCGGACCCCTTCAAAAAGAATTTACAAAGACCAGGCTGCTCTCCCCTGTATTGTTAACAGAGGATGTACGATTTTACCCCCTAAGGAGCCCCTATCAACTGTTTATACTGGATAGCTAAACTGCATGGTCTGGTGAACGACAACCAAATGGCTAAAAATGGAATACGTGATAATATTTGTTAAATTTATGATTAACATGTCCCAAAAATAATAATGGTGCAACCAAAACGGCGATATTTACTAAAAGTACAACTTTTTAGTAATACCACGGTATAGCATTCGGCTTTCTAATTCATTTTTATAAGGTATTCAGCTTTCCAATACCTCTTATTGTTTCCAATTTGGTGGTGCCGTAGATATATGTAAGCAGGCTGGAAACTTACAATTTTAATACCACTCAGCCGTGTTTGGTTTTGGGACATGCTGTATGTGTACTTAACACGATTTTGCCCTTAAAATAACCCAAACATATCCATAAACGTTTAAAATATAGTCCAAAGTAACTCGGATTTCTTTTTATTATATGTAGAAACACGGCAATGTATTTAAAACTGCATGAAAATGCCACATTGATGTACTCATACACTTGAAAAATATAAATCAAAATTTTTTTTATCATATTTGGCTATGAGCTCATTAATTATTCATGAGCTAATTTGCATAATTAATTATTAAATCTGTTTTTCTAAACGCTTAAAGTCCAAGCTTACCAATAGTATGGCACTTATTGATTTTTACCCACCCAACTAATAACACAGCAACGCAGTAGTTAATAGGATACATCCACACCACTCAAATAATTATAACACTTTTGTGGGGGTAATAGAATAGGGTTAAACGATCCATGATAGACCTTGACCTCTGCATTCAGCATATTGACACAGACAATAGGCTATTATTTTCTGTAGCTTTCTCGGAAAAATACGTTGTCACGAATTTATACTAGAGAAGTAAATACATACGAATTGATAATTTTTATCAAATTTGCATAACTCTACACCAATAATCGGATATATTGTTTTTGTTATTAGTTTCAAATCAAGAGGAACATGTCGTATTACGAGCTGTTCATACATAGTTTTAATGTTCAAATAATATTGGTATTGTTTGCCATTTTACTATTGTCATCATATGCCTTCAGCCGACGCAATAATCTACCACCGGGACCATGGCGTCTTCCTCTGCTGGGAAATCTTCCAACTCTCGCGTTAAACCTTTATCGCACTGGCAAAGAACCAGAGCAATTGTTTGCTGACATTGCGAAGAAATATGGTGAAGTATTCAGTTTGAAGTTCGGTACGAAATTGGTGGTGATTGTCAATGGATTTGAATCAATTAAAGACATTTCCAAAGATCCTCGCGTTAATGACCGCCCAAGAAGTACCTTAATGGAAGAGATTGAGCTTGATGTAGGTAAGTTTATCTATAGCCTAATTGCACACTATCATTATGGCATAAACATCTGACGCCAAACTCAAATTATTGTGCACGCTATAACTATATAAAAGAAAAGTGGTTGGAATATCAGTGTAATCGTGTATTGGAAGATCTTAGTGAGAAAGGAAGATCAGATTTATGGTACGCCAAAGTAAGAGAACTGACAGGTAAGTTGATGAGTAGTACGGGATTACCACACTTCCACCTACTTGACAAGACGATAACAAACAGATATAGTATTTGAAAAAAGAAAACACAATAATAGTTGACACCAAAGGCCCAGATATCATGGATAGAGAGTAAAAGAAGCAGTTGAATCTTTGAAAAAGAGCAATGCAGATCGAAAGGACGTACGGTATACCAGCAGAGACGATATGGAAGAACCTGGAAGACAAGGGACCTGAAGCATTGAAGGAAATAATGCATTCACAACAGCAAAGCTAAGCAACTCTGATTCCACTGCAAAAGAAACCAAATACCACATAGTGCAATAACCGATCACTAACAGATCCATCAGTATGCATCAAAGATCACTCTATTAATCGATATCTTTATCGATTTGAATACTAATGTAAATACAATTTTATTTTTATTTTACAGCCACTCTTTTTAGCTCTGGTAAATCGTGGAAATTCCAGCGCACTTTTATGCTAAAAACTTTCCGGGCTTTCGGCGTAGGGAGAATCAAATTTGAAGGCAATGTCATAAAGGAAGCAGCAACATTAGTTAATGGTATGCGCAATGCTAAGGGGAAGCCTTTTGATCCTTATACACTGATCGCAAATTGCGTGGCCAATGTCCTTTGTTCCGTTGTTTTGGGCAGGCGATATGATCATTCAGACGCCGAGTTTAAGCGTCTTACCTTACTTTTGAACACAATTGCCCATGAGTTAGGAGCCGGTAGTCTGCTTGTGTTTTTTCCCATGGCAAAATATATTTTTGCAAAAAGATATAAAAGCATAACATCCATTTTGTCAGAATTTAGAAAGTTCATCGCAAATGTCTTTAACGAACATCGACAAACTTTTGATAAGGACGGCATGCTTGACATTGTTGATGTTTTACTAAACGAAATTGAGCTTGTTAAAAACGAAACGGGTGATCGCGTCAACTACATACACCTGAAGTCTCTCATTGCATCAACAACTTTTCTGTTCATAGCTGGAACTGAATCTCCTACATCAACCTTGCGATGGGCACTTCTTTATATGATGAAGTACCCCGAAATTCAGGCTAAAGTGCATCAAGAAATAGATGCGGTTGTAGGTCCCACGCGTATGCCACAATGGGCCGATAGATCATTACTCCCCTATACCGAAGCCGTTCTACTTGAGATTCAGCGCATTCGAACGAACTTGGCAACTAGCTTTCCTCGTGTGGCTTCCGAAGACACGAAACTAGCTGGCTATGATATACCAAAAGGTACATTTGTAATCTTCAATCATTGGGCAGTGCATAACGATCCAGATGTATGGGCTGAACCGGAGCAATTCAAGCCAGAGAGGTTCGTGGATGATGACGGAAAGCTACTTCATCGAGAAGAATTGATGCCCTTCAGTAAAGGTCAGATATTTTTCTCTTTACTCATGGCCATATTCATGACGAACATTTCACTTAAGTGCAAACCTTCCCCGGCTTAAAACTGCAAATTTGAATGGTACAAGCGAAATTAAATATCTTACCATAGGACCCAACGACCCAACGATGGCCCTGGTGGGTTTCGAGCCTCTAACCTTGTGATCATGAACCGAACGCGCTAACCGTTAGGCCACTACTCGCATAATGATAGCGATTTATCCTCGGTTTGCAGAAATACATCATACAAGTTATTTTTATACTTTTGAGTACAAAAATGGTTTAACCATGCATTTATGCATATTTATTCACCAATCTCTACACAAGAGCAAATGCTAATGAGACAAATGAAAAAGAATAATCTGAAATGAGTTGTGTGATTACTTGTATGTAACTTTTGCATTCTTGAACCATATTTTGTACATGTTCTCAAAATTACAAACAAATTACTTTATCGTAGGCAATTATCGTAGCAGGATGACGATAGGCCTATCACACATATTATGATAGAAATGATTTCTAGCGAGTATCATTTTTATCTAAATCTTCTTTTCTATCCCGTATTATATTTTACAGGTCATCGACAATGTCTTGGTGAGAATCTTGCCAAAATGGAGTTCTTCTTGTTCTTCACCTACATCCTGCACTCATTCACTATCACAAAACCATCTGATGCGAAGGCGCCCTCTATGAAGGGTATCTCTGGAGTCTCATTAAGTCCCACGCCCTTTCAGATTGTTCTTACGGAGCGCAAAAAAAACTGATGATCTGTGATTGGCGCATGCGAAAATAACATCAAATTTCACTTGAACATAATCTTCATGGACAAAAGTCTGATTTTACACGACGTGATGTAGCATAGTATATTTGAATAAAGATTGAGGATACAGTAGGCCTCCAATTTATGTGAACTCTTCTAGCTTTGTGCCATAATTAGTGTTGGTTATTAACCTGCTGGGCTTGGTTGAAAGGACATGAACATCACTTGTTGGTCAGTATGTTTGAAGTAGCTGCTGATCTTGTATATTATGACACACGACATACGGCATGCAGTATTATATTGAAACCTATTGTGGTGCCACCACTAGAGAACAACATAATAAAACTGTTTACATTAATTCATGCAATCATATTATGTTGACTTAATTTAAACATTACTCGGTGGTCACTCGATAGTTGGCCCAACAATAACTTAGAAAATATTCTTGATCATTCACACAGCTCAAAGAGTTTGCCATGATTTGCCATGGATAATTTCTGTAGATTTAGTCCATTGACTAAGGTCAGTGACCATTGCTGAGGATTTAAAAAGATAAATAAATGCCAGAAGCTATTCTATTGTGGTGGGTATCCAACTTACAGTTATGTCAACATTTGGTTACTCATCCATAATAAAGGCAAATAATGATTATGTGTTTCATCCCAAAATCTGATTGCTATTATTATATGGGTGAATGGACAACAAAAGAATTGGTTTCTCCATAGGGCTTGTACTTTTGTACAATTTTTGGAACTGGCCGGAGACTTTATTGGGCGAATTATCGTGTGTCCACCAGTAATGATTATCTTACATTAAATCAGCTACACTTACGATATCACATGTGAGACTTTCTTGTATAAGCTGCCATGAGGCAGATTTTATTATATGAACGGGTACAGGGCGTTAGTCCTACACGCTGCTAGTCCGACATTCAAATAATTTGAAAAAATTTAGAAAAATTTTTTGAAAAATGGGGTTCTTTTGGTAACAGGAAAACAAAAAGGGGGTCATTGGGTGAGAGTGAGTTCAGTAAAATAAAAATGGGGTCATTGGGAGTGTGGTAGTTGAAAAATGGGGGTCAATGTGGCCGCACATCCCCGTCACCCAT
Organism: Amphiura filiformis; assembly: GCF_039555335.1. Classification (NCBI taxonomy): domain Eukaryota; kingdom Metazoa; phylum Echinodermata; class Ophiuroidea; order Amphilepidida; family Amphiuridae; genus Amphiura; species Amphiura filiformis. Next base: position 38,750,827 of record NC_092632.1, on the reverse strand, counting down.
TTTTAGTGAGTGCCCCCCCCCCCGGGTTAGACTTTATTTTGGATATCCATAGCAACCACGTTACAATAATATTTATATCAACGAAATAAATAGACACATACATGTGAGACTTTCTTGTATAAGCTGCCATGAGGCAGATTTTATTATATGAACGAGTACAGGGCGTTAGTCCTACACGCTGCTAGTCCGACACTCCGCTAGTCCTACACGCTTCTAGTCCGAATCTAAAATTCACTCTGTCAGTCTGACATGCCGCTAGTCCGAAAATGAAAACCAGTGCGCTATTCTGAAACTAAAAACCACGGCGCTAGTCCGAAAATGAAAACCATTATGCTAGTCCGAATTTGAAAAACACTGCGGTAGTCCGAATCTGAATATGGGAAACTCTGCGCTAGTCCGATATTTGGACTAGCGCAGTGTTTTTCAAATTCGAACTAGCACTGTCAGTAGACTTCGGTTGTATATATAAATGCGCTTTTATAAATGCGCAAGTGATCAGATGGCCAGCGCCATATTTGCATTACATCACTGTCAATCACTGAAATGGCGACCATTGAAGGAGTGGCTACAGTTGTGACCTTGTTTCGTGGCTAGCACTGGCAAGGAACATTGGCTGGAGGTTCGATGCTATAAATTTGCAAGGATAAATCATGGATATCAAAGGATCATGATTATTGCACAGCACTCCCTATGTACAAACATAACTAATGTGTATTTATTTATTTTTATTTATTTATTTATTTATTTATTTATTTATTTATTTATTTATTTATTTATTTATTTATTTATTTATTTATTTATTTATTTATTTATTTATTTATTTATTTACGAGTAGAACTTGTGGAACGGAAGTTGTAACTCTGAGTTTCACGCTAATGCGATCATCATACAACTGATGATCGCATTAGCGTGAAACTCAGAGTTACAACTTCCGTTCCACAAGTTCTACTCGTATTATTAGCTCTGCTTTAATGCATCGAGCACTCTGCACGAAGATAGTCACCTTTCTCCAAGTATTAATTAATTTATTTATTTATTTATTTATTTATTTATTTATGCGACGAAAAACGAAAACCCTGTTCTATTTTGAACAAATTGGGAAACAAATTTTTCCTGTACAAATGCCGACCCCAAATTTCGGAAATTTCAGGACAATTTTGTTTGTGTATTTTCTCAAATTGAAATTTATTTACAGATTTGTGTGATTTTTTGGGTTATTTAAAAAAAAAAATTAAAATACCGACCGACCGACCGACCCTACTTGAAAGGTCCGTTCACCCGTAGAACAGGGTTTCTCTCTTTCTCGCCTTACTTATAATTTTATAAATATTATTTATTAGCATGGGGACACAAAAAGGTGCTTAAAAACACATTTTGAATTTGTTTTTTGTCCATTTGCGAGCGAATGAGTAATTTAGAATTGAGGAGGTCGTAATGGAAAATCCAAATAAAGAGTTTATGTTTCGGGTCAAATTATTTTGCCCTTTGCAATCAATGCCACTATTTTGCAAAACCAATTTTCCTTGTAACCTGTCATTTTCGCCTATACTTTTGCGTGTGGAATTTGTGCACATCCGGGTACCTTACATCGTTGAACACGGTATGGCGACTTGTAGATGTCACGTGCGCATTTATATATATACCCGAAGTCCACTGACTGTGTTTTCCAGATTCGGACTAGCGCAGCGTATTTCGGATTCGGACTAGCGGCGTGTCGGACTGAAAAAGTGTTTTCAGATTCGGACTAGCGGCGTGTCGGACTGTTGCAGTGGTTTTCATTATTAGGACTAGCGCATGCTTTTTTCGGACGAGCGCGGTGTTTTTCATTTTCGGACTGACGCCCCCTTGAAGTATAGGGACTAGCGGCGTGTCGGATTGTTAGTGATAAATTGGATACCAATTCACTACTAATACAATATATGAAGTGAAGTTTATAATCCATTGGTTTTCTTTGCGCTCAAAAGGTCCATAAATTTGCATACTCTATTTTGACACATGTATTCCGGAGAGCCGTATTGAATTTTGGGAAAAAATCGTTTATGCTGATATTGTGGTTGATGACCCTGATGACACTGATGACAATTCATTTGCGTAATTTCAAATGCTCTATTGATACAAAGTTGTGTTCATTTTATTCCAAGGTTTTCCATAAAGCTATTGCTTTGAATGATTTTTTATTTAAATTCAAACGTAAAGAGTCACCTCTTTATGATTTTTGTAAAAACATCCCTGAATCTATTGTTCATATCTTTTGTGAATGCGAGTACGTAAAACCTGGGATTTTTGGGATGACAAACATGACATTAATTTTTCAAAAGGTGTTTGCTATGGGGTTTTAAAGACAATTTTATCACATGTTTATGCTTGTCTGTAAAATATTATATTTATGTGTGTAAATTTCAAAATAAGAGGACCTCTTTCATTGCTTGTATATTAAGAATAATAGGGAAACCGAGATTTACATTGCTAAAACAAAGGGTAAACTTTCCGCTCATTATAAACAGTGGAGATTTGACCTTTAACTTTGTTTTTGTGTGTGTATGTATGTACTGGGTTGTGTAGAGTTAAATTACATGTTTTGGTAAGGTATACTTTTAAATATGATGTAACTTTTTTTTTTATTGATGCTGCATTTGTGATATTTCTTGTGTGATTTTTATTGATTCTTTTGATTTTGAAAAAAATATAATGAAAATAAAAGCATAGGGCACTTTGTGTCTTGTGGAAAGATAAAAAAAAGTGTATAGTATATATGCAGAACATCAATTTCTCTCAAGGTGATAATAGTTTCATCGGATTTCACCGCCCTATTAGCATAGTCATTTAAACTATTCGCGTGACAGAGTCATTGCAGTTCCGTACTAGAAATGGTCGGTTTGGGGGCTAAGAAGGATGATAATGTATGCAAATGCGACTCACGAGTCCATAAGCGAAAGCCCCGAGTCCGAAGTCAGACTCAGTGATGTTACCCAAATGAGTGCGCAAGTGCAAAGTGTCAGGGCGTACGTGTATATGACTTGGCACCAAATTAATGTGCGAGTAGACGGATTATTATTCAGCAGTGTACTTCGGTTATATCTACAATGCGCTTTTATAAACGCGCACGTGACCCCCCGGGCGTGACCCATGGCTACGACATACCAAGACCAGCAAGCGTGACCAAATCCTCATGCATTGGCCACTATACAGGAAGGGATAGGAACTCTGTAGATAAATATCACCAAAAGTATTTATTGAATTGCAACATTATTACACATTTTGCAAATCCGTATAAGTAATATGTTATCAAAAACAACATTTTGAAAGTATTTGACGACGGAAAAAATATTCAACGACGGAAACGTTTACAATATAATCACAAAGATAAACAAAATAGACAACTTTGCTGCACAGCAGTCTCCGATTGTTCCGCGTTTGCATTCAAATTTATAGAAAGACCACTTGCTATGTAGAAGGTCACTTCGAGACTTACTGTCTATAAGCTGTTATGGCAGCGCGGAGGTGGTCATGTGCGCATTTTTAAAAGCGCATTTATATAACCGAAGTACACTGTTCAGGGATACGAACAAACCATTGTCCCGCATCCAGCAAGCACACATATTTGATAAGGACTACATCATGACCCCCGGGGGTCATTCAGTGACACTGGGAAAAATTTTGGGTCGAGATATTAAAGTTGATTTTAAAAAATCAAAAATTTGAAATAATTTGAAAAAATTTAGAAAAATTTGAAATTTTTTGAAAAATGGGGTTCTTTTGGTAACAGGAAAACAAAAAGGGGGTCATTGGGTGAGAGTGAGTTCAGTAAAATAAAAAGGGGGTCATTGGGAGTGTGGTAGTTGAAAAATGGGGGTCAATGTGGCCGCACATCCCCGTCACCCATTTTTAGTGAGTGCCCCCCCCCCCCGGGTTAGACTTTATTTTGGATATCCATAGCAACCACGTTACAATAATATTTATATCAACGAAATAAATAGACACATACAAAATATGCGCATATAAGATGGAAAATTAACGAACATTGTCTCTTCAACGAACAGCAATTAAACATGAAAGTAATTGTTCCATTTTAGTCGATTTTACTTCTATTTCAATGGGCCTCATTTAACCTAGACTACCCCGTAGTCCACTTGCCCATTGTGCATACTCTGGATATTTAAAACTTTAATTAATGTGTGCACAATTGATAGATTTTCACATCTGATCAGTCACCCTACTCCCTCTGTTTATTAGCTTCCCAAGTGGACTACTGACATTGCCTTGCGGTTAAGGTTTTTAACACGGGACTCTATGGACTAAAATTGTCCATGATGTAATGCATCTTTAAATGGATCTGCCTTGTGATTGGTCGCCCATACCTCGCTATGGTTTAAATCGTCTGGGCCCGCGCCATTACCATTAACTACACCGTAAACAACTGGCTGTGGTATTTGCGGCGCTTTTATACCTCATGCTTAGTACTTGTGGTTAATGGACTGATAAACAAGTATGCTTGACAGTGTGTTTTTAGAGAGCAAAGTCCAGGGGTAAAGTTCTGCTTACAATTCAAAGTTCATAGTCGAAATTTCGGGGTTCGCTATCAATAAACTGGTAGATTCCAAAATCAGAATTGTTCAGTATTAAAGTGAGCCGTTATAATTATGCAAGATAATGTTGCATTCAATTACTTTTATTGTCACTAATCGTCTGATATTTTTAACTCTTTATGACCATTTTACTATTGAATACTTTAATTTTAATAAACATCAGTATAATTTTGAGTTCAACGAAATGAGTTCATCATGACTAATAATAACATATTTTTAATAAAATTCGACTATGGCATAGTCTACATTTAAACTGGTGTTTCGATTAGGTCAGCAACAGTGTCAATAAAATCTTTTGCCAAACTATTATGATTCGGATTTCCAAAGAAATAATTAGGTTACAATTTAACCAGCTGCAAAGAAAAACAAATAGAATGAAATCTGATAACCGTCTTGTTTTAACTGTAAATGGAACATTCTTCTAGTTCTACTCGGAGCTAATAATATAGAATCCCGGTATAGAATATATACAGGGTGTAAAAAAATGGTACATATCACCTTTGTTATCTAATGAAACGCATGCTTCCTTCTAATTCAACATTAGATCATCTTTATACGATTACAATTTGTAGTTTTATAACCTTTTATTACATAAATCTACACATAAAGTGGGTGTTAAGCTGCGATTTGATGTGGCAGTCTTGGCCATGCTTACTGGATATTGGGTACTAATCATTTTGATACACCATGTACCAACTCTATTTGCGACTGGTAAGTCTTTATATTGGTTACTGTCTAACATTTAAAGCCCCTTTCCCTAAGGTCACATTCAGTACCAAAAAAATGCCTTCTTTTAAAGAACCTAAGCGGTATTGGAGATTAGGAACATAAATATATATAATATTGTCACCTATGTAAGCCTAAGATAAAGGGCTTAATTAATGCGTTATAAATAAACCGGAGTAGTAGCAGCAAATTATTAATAATAAAATAGCAAAAATCATATTATTGTTATATGTTTAGCTTAGCTTATTTCCTTTATTGCACAAAATACATCAAAAACCGACATCTGAGGGAAACCCCAAAGGGCCCAAACAGGCCAAAATGTCCACGAGCCGAGACCCCTCAAACACACATCTAAATGAAACCTATATGAAAATAAATACACAATTAAGTTACAGATTTATGCAAACAAAATAAGATATTAAATATTTATATATTATACCGTATGTACATTGACAACAACAAAAATCCAAACAAAAACTGTATTGCACAAGTTTCAAAGATGTCAAAATGATAAACTATATTCGTAAATCGTAATAGGTGTTAAAACCTGTTTTTAAAAGGCAGAGATTTATAAAGTTTCTTAAAACAACGGGGATGTCATTCCAGGATTTGCATTTTACGATTACAAAACGTGTGACTAAAAAGGTTTGTTCTGCACTTATTTGGGATAATCGAAACAGTCGGGGGTCTTAAAGAAATCCTGCCAGAGACATCGAGGGCAGTCAAGTCATGAATGCCTTTAAAAAACAAAATGTTTTATTAAACTTACGACGCTGCTCAAGGCTCAAAACAGGCTCCTTCAGACGATCTTCAATATGGAAGAGAGCTTCTCAAAATAAATTTAATGGTCTGGCGTTGAACACGTTCGATATCCCCGGCAAGACTGTTAGTATTCGGGTTCCATATCTCTGAATATTGTTATACATATTTTATCTTAGATTTATACGCGAATAAAAATTCCTTTAAAAGGAATAGGGTGGGCAAATGAAAAATTGTCAAGAGAAATGAAAGAATGAGTAAGTCAAGTTCACAATAAATAAAAATTCCTTTAAAAGGAATAGGGCGAGCAAATGAATTGTCAAGATAAAGGTGTAGTTCCATATTGATAAGTCCAAGTAAAATAAAAAACATGTTTCACGTCCAGGTTTTTGAAAAAAAGGAGCAGGAGGGGCCTTTTTATTTTGTATCGCAGAATCGATGTAAATACCCATATTTAGAGCTATTTTAGCGTGCACAATAATGCCTGCAAAAAGGAGGAGGCCTCTTTTTATTTGTTGTTCTGAGGGTAGGCCCCTCTAATGATCTCGAAACCTTCCAAATTGTTTCTTGTATATTGAGAAGGCTATAGAAAGCATCTCAACTCCCTAGACATAATTTTTAAAAGTTATAACTGAATTGCAAAATATAAAAATATAATTGAAGAAACCTCCAAAAAGGAGGGAGGGACGTGAAACATGTTTATTTTTGTATTTGGCCTAATGCAGTATTACTTCGATTATCACTTGTCATCATTAGCAGAGGAGTGAAATTTTGATTGAAAGAATTAAACTAAGGGACGCACCATTTGATACTGAGAGGGGGGTAGGAAGTTGGGGTCGGGGAAAGTTTTTTATTTGCTCATGAAGTGGGTGAAGTTTTTTTTTTTTTTTTTGAAAACTTCCTACCCCACCCTGAGAATCTAATGGTGCATCCCTAAGAAGGTTTGTGTTTGAAGTTATATAAATAACGAACTAAGAGCATTCGAATTAGGACAACAAAATAAAAAATAAAACCCACACCATAGGACTGTACGGTAAAACATGTACCAACAGGCTACTTTTAGTCACCCACCTTTGTAGGACTACACAACAAAATAGCCCTCCACCATAGGACTTTGCGGTAAAATATTTAGAGGAGTATGCCAATTAAGGCCAAGTAAAAAAAAATGTATATGTCCGGACTTTTTCAAAAATTGGTGAGGGAGGTCCTTATTATTTGTTATCGTGTTATTGTTTTAACATTCATTTCTGTGTAAAATTGCAATGGCAAATGTTTGTCAACACATCATAAAATCAGGGAGGCCCCTAATATTTTTGTTATTTCCCCAAAGCCCTACCCCTAGCTTGAAGAAAGTGTTTGCAATGTGTTTATAAATGATAACCAAGAACTTCTAAACATGTCATTTCATCACAACAATTTTATAAACAAAGTAAGGAAGCAAATAGGAAAAATAACTAAAATATTTGAAAATCTCCAAAAATCGGAGAGGGCGGGACGATATACACGTTATTTATTTTACTTGGCCTAAACAATGAATCACCACTCATGACTCGAGGTCAAAACCATTATGTAAATAAGATAATGTTTGCATGCGATGTCAAACAAGGAAATGTTGACATAAATTAATTGACTGTTTGGTTTTCACGATGCTATTAATTTAGCCCAAAGATTAGGAAAACTAGCAAAACTGGTGAACTGGTACTGTTCAAATAAAAACATCTGCAAATCTTGCTGCAATTTCCAAATAGTATTTCCATTACTTAAATAATTATTTTTGTTATTTCGTTTAATACAAACACATTACTGCCTATGACGACTTTATCGTATTACTTACATATCAAAATCAAGTAATAATTACAAAACTCGCCGTAAACTATCACCTCTGTGGGTGTTTGGGATATAACCGGCACGAATATTTTCTCAACACTGCGGCATGTGAAAAAGTAGGTCAATAGTCAGAGAATACAGGGTGGGTGCGGCACGCCGCACCCACCCAAAAATATACGTGAAGGCAACAAAATATAACAATTTTGGACACCGAAGAGTATAAAAACCCAACTACCATACACCATGCAGTAACTATGGGATTATCTCTCTTGATTAAGGGGCACACCACTAAATAACGTCCAATTGATATACAAGAAAGTTTCCAATTGATGAAATCAAAGTATGAAATGCAACAAAAATTTGAATTTTTTTGACCAATGTAGTTGAACATTATGGGTTACGGGCACCTGGACAGCACGAATTTCAGCCGGCAATCGCGACTCCTTACCATTTCCGGCCTTGCTATTATTCCGACAGCCTATCGCTAATTCACAGTCGATTTGAGAAAAAAATGGAACACATTTTTAATACTTTATTGTTTAAATAAAAACAAGCACGATTTGCTCAAATTCGGTACCGGAGAGAGGCTGATTTATTTCGCTCAGGCGCTATTTTAACTGGGCTATACAGGTTACATCAAATGCGGAATGATTTAGTGTTGTGCTTCCTTAAAGTATCAAATGGATGATATAAATAATAATAATAATAATAATAATAATAATAATAATAATAATAATAATAATAATAATAATAATAATAATAATAATAATAATAGTAATGAAAATAATTCCACAATTGTCAAACGAACACGGTAAAACGTAAAATATAGGCCCTATGCAAGAATATACATAATTTTAACAAGACGCTTGCCTTCACCAAGGGAGAGGACAATGACAGTGGTTCGTTTACATAATAGATCTAGTTGAATGCATCACAATTTAAAGGCCCATTCAGTGATTTGCTCATCCGAACGATCATAAAATTCAGATTTTGGTACCTTTGTCATTGTCATAAATATGTTAACATATAGCCTGCTAGTGGTTCAGCCGAAAGCTGTGTATTTAAGACAAAAATAAGGAATTTACATGAATCTATAATTTAGATACTGACAGTATCTAAATTAGCTACATGAATTTGAATGGGGCTTCAACTTCGTCAATACTACTGTTTTCTTAGTTTTTTGCCATTTTTTTTTCATTTCAAAAATACCAAGTTTTTTACACTTTCGCTGGGATCACTGAATGGGTCTTTAAGTGGTTGGTAGAATCAGGGAAGTTCCTTATCTGGCAGTACATGGTAGAGGACTGGCCGTCCGCGTCCCGTAAACACATATCTAGGTTAATCAGTATAATACGCATACCGCCAGCCGGGGATACGGGCTGGCCGTAGCCGTAGTCTTGATCAAGAGAACGTTTTGAACAAGACTACGGGTACTGGCTATATTGCACAAAGCATTGCCAAGAAAGTAAGTTATAATATGCCGATAACCATTACCATGACCTGCGGCAAACTACATAATTTTAAGAATCGACTTAGGTATAAGTTGAATCTTGTACTATTGATTTGTGTGTCTCCAAAGATTGAATAATTATTTTAATTTATATTTTCTAAAAGCGAATCTATAGTTGGGTCGCTAGATTGGTGCTTATCCTTGTTCAAGGATTTGCACCGTTTGAACCAGTAGTACTTGCGCTATAAATGTGATGATTGCTCAAAAGTTCATTGCTTGCTTCTGGTTCTATAAATTCAGCATTACAATTAGGGAATCCACAATGTACAAGTCGAATCATGTTTGGTGACAGTGACAGTCGACAAGATCTCCGATCAATTTGCTAATGTGCCCTCCAGTGAACAATACAGGACTTGATGATACCAATTTAAGATTGCCTTAAAGCAAGCTGCATCCTCTTTTGCTCGCTCTCTACATGGTACTTTCCGGAACAAATAAATTGAGGAATTTGTGGCAACAAATTACAAGCAAAACTGGAATTTGAAAAAGGAGAAGGATTATATAACAAGAAATAGTCCCTTAATAAAGTGTGCAATATTTCTTATATCACAAGCCAAGCAGGATTTATTGGTATCATTATAGAATTTAGTTCAGGGATCTGCGTTGGGACATGTTGCTCCTATTAATGTAGTCTTCTTGTAAGTTACTCACAGATCAATTCTAATTGTAAATAGCTCTAGTGAGTCGACGAAATTGCTATAAAATCTCCCTGGAAAATATGCTATAACTTTTAATAATTATGTAAAATCCCATTCTCTCTCTTATAGCATTTGATTTAGGTGACCAGTTTTTATTATAATATGTGATGCACCTGTAATAAAATTCAAACCAGAAATTCAAACTTACTCAATTACGTCCATACAAACGTCCAAACAGTTCACACCATGAAACACGTATGCCGTAACTATTAAATTTAAGTGAAACAATCAACGTTTTACTTTGTAACATTTAAATAGCACAACTAGACTCTTCTATTATGCAATGTAACCTGTATAAGAGAGAAGAACCAGATGCCTCATAACCCTGTGCAATGTGGTTGGGTTTCAATATGTGGTGAGGAGAACAATTGGCGTTGGGAATTCGGGTTTTACCTTGTGGTGATGCAGCTCATCCTAGTTCAGATTCATCATATAAGATATCGTGGTTCATTTTGCTGTGTTTTCTATTCTAATTAAAATTAATTAATAACCATACTTTTCAATTGATAATAAAAGAAATGGGACGTAAATCGTTATACTATGGAGATAAAAATAAGATCAAATGAACATATCGAGTCATGAACACGTGAATATAATACCATCATTGCTACCTATCATCTACCCACTCAACACAGTAATTGATATCATATTTCGTCGCTATTTTAAACCCATGTTGAATGATGCAAAAATTACGGGTACAGGTTTACTGGGTGTCACGTAACTCGTAGCTCAGAATTTTCCCCTCGACCCTGTTTTGCACTTTCATATTTTATTAAACTAGGTTCAATCTTGCTCAAATGACTTCGACTTTTGTATAGAACATGGGTAATAAGATGAGATATACAGTATAATATTCAATGGTGTTGATAAGATTAAGGAGTATGGAGTGATAGATTATGGCTTTAAGCACTGGAGGTTCGAGGTAGATTAGTCAAGAATTAGGTCAAGTTTTAATGTGATCCGTTTAAGATTCAAATACACTTTCCTGAAGTTATTGAAATCGACATTTTCTCAACCTCAATTCATAGTTACATCGCCAGCGATAAAAGGCTCATCATAACCCAATGAAAGAGACGGCGATATCCCGGGCTGATATCTTGCGTCAAAGTGATAAAACGCAATCGCTCATAGTTCAGGATACAACTACTATTAAATGCGTCCCTAGATTTAGTAAAAAAATATGCAAAGACATGTGTGACATAATACACAGATTTTCAAGCATCATGTTTCCGGAAGAATTTGTTTGCAAGTTCAAAAACGAAATCGTGCTATTATAAGCTGAAAAGGTGCATTGCGGGCAATATCATTACGTATACACATCCCCGAACTCTGTGGAAATCAGTATTAGGCCCCAAAACTGGTTTGTACACTGTAAAAAATCAAAACATATGAACCATTTATATACACACCCTCCCATTTTAGCACTGTATTATGTTTCCGTAACTTCACATGTGTTTCCTTGCAAAATTGCCATACGTTTCATCATAATGCGTAGACTACTCCGTATTGCCCATTGTGTATACTCTTGATATTGTATTTAAGCTTTATAAAACTCTGATTTAATTAATGTGTGCACAATTGATAGATTTTCACAACTGATCTTTTCAGTTACCGTACCCCCTCTGTTTGTTAGCTTCCCAAGTGAACTACTGACTTTGACTTGCGGTTAATATTTTTAACGCGGGACTCTATGGAGAGTCATAAAATTGGCCATGATGTAATGCGTCTTTAATTGGATCTGGCTTGTGATTGGTCGCCCAGATCTCGTATCCTCCGGACACCTGCCATTACCATTAATAACTACATGGTACACAACTATGCGACCTTTGTGTTGGCGGGAACATTGAACTCTCAGTAAGTACATGAGCGTGTCTTGTATTTGCTTGCGGTTAAATTGGATTGATAAACAAGTATGATGTTAGGGACTTTGCCCGTTCAAAGTCCCGTTTTAAAACGCAATGTTCATAGTCGATTTTTAACTCGTAGATTCTAAAATCAGAATTGTTCAGTATTAAAGTGCCAATATAATTATGACATTATGATATCTGCATTCAATAATATAAGCCTACGTACACTTTACTTTTACTGTCACTAATATAATTATATAAACTTTTTCTTCACAATTGTATACTAGTATTTTGATGTAATAAATATCAGTATAATTTCGAGTTCAACTGAATGCTTTCATCATGATTAATAACATGCTTTTATTTATCAAAAATCGACTATGGCATAGTCTACATAATGCGCGAAACCAAACTTTCACACACTCAAATCGCACGCACATATGCCTTCTCACAGACCATACAGACACACCCCTACACTGGGACATATGCGATTTCATGGCTACTTCTACGTACAAGAGGTAACGAATAACTGAGCAAGAAAATAAACAAACAATTAAACAGTTAAACATAAGCAAGCATCCACCAGCCACAAGCACCATGAGTTGACGTGGACTGCAGCATGATTTAATCTTATTATGTAGACAAGCAAAGACACAAAGACACAAAGACACACCCAAACAATGAAACAAAATGGACATACATTATTATAAACACAGATGGAGAAAATACTCACACCTTGCACCTACACTTTGTTCATTTTGTACACTACTAAACGGCTTATAATGTAAGTCTAAGATAAATATCTCATATATTATAAACAAACCGGATAAAGTTGTTTATGCTAAGTTTTGTTTAGACCAAAATAAAGAAGACAAAATGCAAAAACAAACTAAATATATCGTCTATGCGCTTTGGAATTTATCCGACCTCTGATTGTAACGATTGTATCACTTGTAAAAAAGGTTTCACTTTCCCTGATGCCCCCGAATGCAGATAACAAGTGAACAAATTTACAAAAGAAGCAGAATAAAGTTGATGTCATATGTGAGTAGAGAGTCGTAAATGTCGTTCCTGTTAAAGGTGAGATTGCTTTATATCACATACTTTGTCAAGAAGGAACGACATCCTACTAGTAAGTTTTAATGATTACTTACATAATATCGAATACTCGAATTATACCCTGCAACAGTAATATCGCCAAATAAGCTACTAACCTACATTGCTTCATTACTCTTGCGCAAGGGAATTGAACAGTTTTAACAAAGTAGGAAAATATTATGCTTAACAACAAACCATTCGGTTATTACCAAATCATTTTATGCAACACGTATGAATCAAATCAGGAACGTAACGGATTTACGATAAAGCTTAGCTGGCATATCTTGAAATATCCTAATTCCATTTGATTAGTTTACTTTATATCGACAGTAATTGTTAATACTAATAGGATTTATTAGTAGTATGGATCTGCGTTGGAACATGTTGTTCCATATTAATGTAGTCTTCACCTGTCACACAAAGTTGCTTTATTTTGATTGTCTTTGGGTAATTGGGTCAAATTATGTAATAAGATATTCCAAGGAAGTTCCGTAACCCCTTCAATAAATGGCAATCAGAGGCTCATTTCAATAGTGAATCCGGAGAAATTGTTGAAGATCTAAAATAGCAAATTGTGTTTTACAAGTTTAGTTTCATCCTTCTGACTAGGCCTATCGTTTGGAGCAGGGACGTTGTAATTAATTGGCTTTGTGGTACTCATACTGAAAGTTCAGTGACAGCAACTTTCAAAGAAATTTCAAACTTCTCAATTACATCAGTACATCTTAACCATAAGGACATATAGTAACCTTTTTTGTCATCAAATTCCAAGCCATACTTCAATACTAACTTGTTGCATTCGGTTCCACTAAATAATGAACATAAGTATAAACCCTTTCATTTGCATTTACTGCTTGGTTTCTAGCTATGTGTACAAAACATCAGGAATGCGAGGTAATTTTAGGGACTTCAGAATTGTACACATGCGTCTACCCTATTTAGTAAACAGTATCTATCTCTTCCCGTATTGAGGAGTGGTACTATTCGTTTTGTCTTGCTTACGCTGGTGCTCCCCCCCCCCCCAACTGCAATTGTTTTCCATATACCTCCGTACTGCATCACAGTTCCCAGGTCATATGCTTCCAGTCCAGTATCCTGCTTAAGCAGATCTATATTTATATAAGGGATGGTCTTCCAAGGTTTCGTGCTCCATGTTTGGGTGTCCAATAATTTTATCTGATTGGCGACAGGTTCGCTCTAGTGTCCATCGAAGCGTGTCATTCTTTCTCTTCCTGATCTTCCCTGAAAGTCTTGAAAGCTCTTTGTTGCTTACGCCCTGTTTCCAGTGGATGTTGTCTACTTCCCTACACATTCGGGTGTAATAGAGCTTTAGATAATTTAGGAGTCATGAGCCTGGCTTTGCATCCATATGTTAACGCATACTCCAATGTTGCACTGAAGACTCACAGTTTGATTTTTTTTTTTTTTTGAGAGAGAGGGAGCAGACTGACAAATCTTGCTTAGGCTGTTACATGCTCTCCAAGCTGCTGCCTTACGTGTTTTAATATCATGCTCTGTGTTTGTTATCCATGCTCAGAGATATTTGAAGTCTTTCACTCATGTGTCAGTATTTGTGCTGATGATAACAACCGGCTGAGTTTGGTTAAAAGACATGAACTTTGCAAACAGATAAGGGCAAAGGTATCACCTTGCAGAACACCAGCTAGAATGTCAAACGTTTTCGTGTATGCCTTTCCAATCGCGTCCACAATTTGTCTTGGTACTCCATAGGCTATGAGGATTTGTAGCATTTGATGAGGATCTGTAGCGAGGAATTGGCGAGGATCTCTTACATTTTATCGTAACCTTGCAATACTTTTATATGTCCCTAAAGGACAGCGGAGATCTTATTGGACGCAACGCAGGCGTTCAGTTTCGGTCTTCTTTTCCCGCCTTACTTTAATAGTAACTTTGTCAAACTGCCAAATGTACCCAAATTTCCTTTTGGCCATGTTTAGTCGTATATTAGGTACACAGGCAAACGGGTAAAGAATGTATGCGGTGCCATTTATTCATTACTATATATAAATATTACTTCTGACAAAATAATATCATCTATCTAAGGTCCCAAGCATAACCTTGTGATATGCAGTACATATTAGTTGTATTGAAAACGTACTTACGTCCCCCGGTTTACATATTATTTACTATTCTTGATATGCATTGGGATTCACCTGTAAATATTGATTGTCAATATTACAATTTTATTAATTTTGTAGCTTATTACTGCTATTACTGCTTATTAATGTTCTAAAGTTTAGAAATAAATGCTTGAAAAAACTGTTTCAAACTTTTGTTGATGAGTTTAGAATCTAAACTCATCAACAAAAGTTTCAAAAAGTTTTTTCAATCATTTATATCTCAAATTATTTGTGACATTTTGGAACAAATTCATCAGGTTTGGTAATGAACGAATTAAGAGAGTTTTTCTTTTGTCAAAACCAGTTTGAAGAAAACTTACTAGTTTTTCTTGCTGACAGTTTCGTCAGTGAGCCACTGACTTTATCAAAGCTTGGTGTTGTTGTGATGATCCAACAGCTGATGACTGGCGGGAAGTTATTTCACTTCCGGTGACGATATTAGTCTTGCTAGCAGTCTTCAGAAGAGGATCATACACGTGACTTAGGTTGTAGACCCTCTCGTCTCTGTTCATTACTCCTCGCCCTCTCTTTCTGATCTGGATTGATTCCTTAATCCATCTTGCTTTCCTATCACTCTCTCTCTCTCTAAGATTTTAGACTCCCCCCAATTGATAATATGATTAGCCCTGGCTACGTGATCACTAATGGCTGAGTTCTTGAAATGGCTCTCGGATTCTTTTCTCTTTGATCTGGTGTATTTTTGTTGACTCGCTTTCTCCGCTTCCCTCCTGTGTTCGTCCAGTCGCGTGCCGAAAGTTCTTTTGGTTTCGCCGACATATGTTAGATCACAACTTCCACAAGTTGGGGGTTTTGACGGGATCTTGTTTATCTTTTGGAAGGACCACCATTTTCCGGATCGTAGTATGGGGTCTCATGGCGGTCGCGAGGTCGTGTTTCTTAAGAGTTCTACTAATTCTTTCCGACACTCCCGCTACGTAAGGTATCATCACCAAACATTTACTTTTTTGTTCAGAATCAGATGTTGTACTCTTATTTTTCTTTGTCTTTCCTAGTTGTTTGGCTTCCATTTGTTTCTTGACTTTATCAATTGTCCATTTGGGATAACCGCACCGGGCTAGAGCCTGTCTTATGTGTTCTTCCTCTTTGACTTTGTCATCCGCTTCCGTAACTTATCTGTCTTTTCTATCTAATAACGTGCGCACAACTCCCATTTTCTGATGAAGAGGGTGATGGGACGTGAAAGACAGATATTGGTCTGTGTGGGTCTTTTTTCTGTAGACCATAAGCTTGATAGAATTGTCGGGTTTGCGGATTATGAGGGTGTCCAAACAAGAGATTTGGTGGTCTTGTTCTTCCTCATACGTAAATTTAATACTACCGGTAGTGTCGACTTGGTTCAGGTGTTCTGTCAGTGTTTCGGCTGTGTCTTTTTGAACTATTTCTAGAATGTCGTCTACATAGCGTTTCCAGAGGCGGGGTTTACACTGTAGAGGGGCAGTAAGGATGGCATGCTGTTCTAACCATTCCATGAAGATGTTGGCTGTGAGGGGACTGACCGGTGACCCCATCGCTGCACCAAATTTTTGTTTGTAAATGGTGCCCCGGAAGGTGAAGTAAGTGGTTTTTAGAACAAACTTCATTAAAACCATAATGTCTTCTACCTCTAACAGCGTACGTTTTTCAGATCCGGATCCTCTTCTGAAGACTGCTAGCAAGACTAATATCGTCACCGGAAGTGAAATAACTTCCCGCCAGTCATCAGCTGTTGGATCATCACAACAACACCAAGCTATAATAAAGTCAGTGGCTCACTGACGAAACTGTCAGCAAGAAAAACTAGTAAGTTTTCTTCAAACTGGTTTTGACAAAAGAAAAACTCTCTTAATTATTTGTGACATGTTCATATCGTGTTGCATATCAATGGAGAGATACTTTATTCACCTTTAAAAATACAATGACATCAAATTTGAAATAATCATCTTTTTCAAGGCTGAGTGCACCTCTTGTGAATGTAGTAGGATCTTTAACAGAATGTGCCAAATTAATCATTATTCTGTGCTCATTATTCTGTGCTCACACAAGTAACTAACCTCAATAGCGGGTGGAAAACTCATACGCAGCCACAACAGACTGGCCACACCTCCCTTGCTGCTCACAGCCTTGTCATACGTTGGTATGGGATGGCATTCCATTCTTCAACCAGGATTCTTCACAGGCCGGGTTCACAGGTCATTCAATGTTCTTGCATTGGCTACTCTGGCATGCACAGTACACCAAAGCAGGTCCAAGTGTTCAATCGGGTTGAGGTCTGGGCTGATGGCAGGCTATTCTATTTTCTATTCTCCCATATGCTGTAGGTAGTCGTTGATTACCCTGGCTATGTGGGGTCGAGTCCCGGGCGAGTGTTGTCACCTTGGAGGATTAGGTCCCATATTGCGACGATAGGGGATTGCAGCTTGGCACATTCTGTTTGAGACCCAACTATATTCACAAGACGTGTACTCAGCCGTGAAAAAGGTGATTGTTTCAAATGCGTCATTGTAAAGGGAAATAAATTAGCTCTCCTTTGATATGCAACGCGATATGAACATGTCACAAATAATCTGAGATATAGATGCTTGAAAAAACTTTCCAAACTTCTATCGAGGAGATTATCTATTGTATATAGTATTAAATTATCAAATACTAAAAATTTTATATAGATATGAGATATTTAACAACATCAATAGTTTGCTTCTATTGTATGCTTTTTTTTTTTTTTGCTTTTTTTTTTTTTGGTTGGAATAGCTCATTAGATTTATGTTCCTATATCCCATACCCATTGTCTCAGTAATTTAAAAGTAGGTATTTTTGTTTATAATGAATGTGAAAAGGGCCTCTTTATTGTGCGGCAGTATTACAATATTAAGAGATTAAGATACCTAACCAGCCACAAATAGATGTAGGTATATATGCTAAGCCTGCCTCGAGTAGAACACTTTCCTAGTTTTGCAGTTAAAACAAGACGGTGATTACGTTTCACTCGACTTATTTTTATTTGAAGCTGGTTAAATTGCAACCTGGTTATTTCTTAGGAATCATAATACTTGAGCAAAAGGTTAGGTTTACACTGCTGTTGACCTAATCAAAATCATCAAGTTAATTATGGCCTATTAAAACAAATAATGACTAAAAAGAATATTCTTAAAACTGATTGAAGCTTATTGTTGTTCGTTGAAAAGATACTTCTAAAAATTGTTAAAATTTCCTGTCCGTAAATTAAACATGTAACTACGTATTGTTGTGTTTTTGCATGGATATCCAGATTAAGGTTATGTCTACATTAGTCAATTCTGTATGCATGCTTGGTTGCTTGTTTGCTTACTTGCGTTTGTTTGGTTGTTTGCTCATTTGATCTTATACCCCTGCTCCAAATTCTAATTGTATAATTTATGTTTGTATCTGTATTTCGAAAGAATGAGGGGTAGGTGGGTAGGTTGTGTACAAGAGGGATGCGACTTGAGTGGGTGGGTTGTCTTTGTTTAGTTTGCACACGTCTATGATGCAAATAATATGTATTGTAAATTTTGCAAGAAAACACAGAATAATTTACGGTGGTGCGATACATGCTTTTCATTTGTAAGGAATTGACTAAAAGACGTAGCCTTTTGAGTAAATAAGCCCTTTCGATATTTCAGTGAAGTAGCAAATGTGCTTGATAAGAAGTTGATACCTGGAACATCGAAGGCAATAGGCAATCAATTTTCTACTATTAAAATGTATGAAATTGCCGGGAATTCCCTTTTGTACATTTCAGGCGCAACATTTTCAGTTGTCGCATTGCTCAGACCAAAATAATGTGCAAAACAAAAGTACACACCATTTATGACAAATATTGATTTCCCCCATTGAAATATGCAGTGAGTTCCGGGCTGTTTACGCCCTACGATATATGCACTTTCTCCTGGATTATAGAATTAGCTTTAGTCATACTAATCACATCTTAAGAAACAAAAACTAGTTCTCATGATCCAAGTTCCCAAGAATAATAAGATTTCTATAGGAAACGTGATCCTTTAACATCGGTGTATTAAGTCAAAGAAGTTTTTGAATAATTCACATTAAATCTAGGGTCGAGTTATTCATATTAGTAGTTGCATCGCGAGCGATGATCGATTGCACTTGGCACGAAATACGTGTCTCTTCATTGGGTTGTAATCAGAGTTTTATCGCTAGCAATAGAAATATAAATGTAGGCTGATAAGATGACGATTTCAATATCTTCGGGCACGTGCTGACGTGCATTTGACTATTAACATGATTAAAACGGATCACATAAAAAAACCTTTGACTAATCCTCGAGCCTCCAGTGCTTACAGCCTTAATCTTATGATCTACCATTCCTTACTCTTATCAGCACATTGAATAAAATACTGTATAACTTATCGTCTTGCAAGGTCCATAAAGTCACACTGTTGAACCTATAATAAAATGGAAGTGCAAAACAGGGTCGAGCGGAAAATTCAGAGCTACGAGTCACGTGACACCCACGAAACTTGTACCTCTTAATAATTGCATTATTCAACATGGGTTTAAAACAGCGACGAAACATGATATCAATTACTGTGTTGAGTGGTTAGATGATAGTTAGTAATGATGGTATAAGAAATTCATATGTTCGACAAGTGCATGCATGGCAGGTGATTTCGACGAAAAAGATGCGTAGTTATGAGCGCTTGCAAAATATGTCATTTTCTTTAAATCAAGATTGACGTACCATTTTCGTTTTATAATTACCAATTTATTGAAATGTATAATGTTTGAAATGACTATATTTGCACTCTAATTTGATGTGATAGACACTGCGCTATATCTGTAGAATATTGCAGAATAGAAATAGAAGAATTGAAGTGAAAATTAGATTTCAAATTCTTGGATGAACTGTAATACAACAAGGTAAAATAATAATACCACATGAAAACCACAGAATACAAAGAAACCACATTGCATGGACCAACATTTGCTGCAGGGTTGAGAGGCATCGATTCCTGGGCATTGATTCTTTTTCTCATATCCACAAACTAAGAATCTCTATCCTAACACTGGACATTTCTTGTTTTGTAATACTGTGATATAAACTAATCTATACTTTTCGGGACACTAATTGCTTGTTATACCTTTTGCATGTTGCACGTTGCTTCGGAAATATCGGACAATAATGACCCAGATATGAATGTTAGTGAGAGGGAGACTTCAGTCTGCTCTGAGGCAATCTCCTATTGGTATCATCAAGTCATGTATTTTATGCTGCAGGGCATATTAGCAAATTGATCCGATATCTTGTCGACTGTCACTGTCACCAAACATGATTCGACTTGTACATTCCGGATTCCCTATTTGCAATGCTGAATATCTGGAACCAGAAGCCAGCGATGAACCGTTTAAGTTTTGACCAATCAAGCTTTGATAGCGTAAGAAGAACAGATGCAGTTCATTGACAATGATAAGTAGCCATGGGAGTAACTCATACTATACCTTCCCTTTCAGAAAAATATTATCAAAAGTGTAAGGATCTCCTTATACTGAACCCTTTCTTTTCGTCGATTTAAAAAAACAAACCATAAAACTGTATAATCTTCCGCAGATCATAGAATAGTTATGCATAGAATGTTTATCGTTACTTATAATTAAATTGAACTCATGTTGAGTAATTTTTTACTCATTTGTTGAGTTGTGACCTATATGAGCTCAATGGTGAGTAATTTATTACTCAAATGTTGAGTTGTGACCTTTTTACTCAAAGTAAAACATTTTTTGCAGTGCATTACTCTTTCATAAGGCAGATGGGAATTTAGCATTGTTCATTACAGTTTTAACAAGATAGTTAATTCTTATTCAATGGGTGCGTCTTGTAAAGAATTCACGTAATTTGATTGGTTTTCTGGTGTATAATATCTCACAATAGTTGATAGTGATATTAGTCAGGGCGCGCGCCGCCACGCAACGGCGGCACGCTTGTTGCTCCTCAATGATCGCGCGATAATGCGTTCGCGTAATACACGTGCGAGAACTAAGAACGCGATTCGGTGGCTTAGATGTTCGTGATGGTTTCGTTCATTTAAAACAACGGGGATGTCCTCACAAAAGTAACTTTATTTTTTTCTGAAAAAGGCAGTTTTTCTCGCAAAAATTACAT
This sequence comes from Amphiura filiformis, assembly GCF_039555335.1. Classification (NCBI taxonomy): domain Eukaryota; kingdom Metazoa; phylum Echinodermata; class Ophiuroidea; order Amphilepidida; family Amphiuridae; genus Amphiura; species Amphiura filiformis. The sequence goes on along the minus strand of NC_092632.1, from coordinate 38,729,499 downwards.
TAAAACTGAATAAGAATGAGAATAAAAGATAGGATTTTGTCTTTTGCCTATCCAATATCGTGTCATAATGGATGGGGTGGCCAATATTTTTATCGTAGAGGATACCGGCTGCGCTGGCAACCACTACTCAAAATATTGGCCAGCCCATCCATTATGACACGATATTGGATAGGCAAAAGACAAAATCCTATCTTTTATTCTCTAAATATCATGCTTGGCATCAACAATTCAGTTAGCTTATTATGATCAAATCATTCTATACAACATGTATGAACAAAAATAGGAATATAATTTATACGATTAAGCTTAATTGTCATTTCATTAAATATCATAATTTAGATTAGTTTATATTGTCAGTGATTGTAAATACTTATAGGATTTATTAGTAGCAGGGATCTGCATTGGAGCATGTTTCTCCATATTAATATAGTCTTCACCTGTCACAACCCGTTCTGGAACTTTATTTTGAATGTATTTAGGTAATTGGGTCAAAGTATGTAATAAGCTATTCCACGAAGATTCCACAGCTTGTTACTTAAAGTCACCCGCATGACAGTTCCAGTCGTAAATAGCTCTACCCAATCCGGGGAAACTCCTGTAAAACCTGTAAAATCAGAGTCAGTCACGTTCTCTTTGCACCCTGTTTATGCGACTAAGTTTTTAATCTGAGATCTGCCTGAAGAAAGTATGATATAACTGAGAAGTTCACGAAATCATCCAGAAACGTAGAGCATCTAACATCCATAAATACTAAATTGGCTTTGAGGTACTCATACTGAAAGTTCAGTAGCACCAACTTCCAATGGAAGTTCAAACATACTCAATTAAGTCCGTGCCAGCATGATCAGGAGGATCTATTGCGACACTTATTTGTAGTCATACTTCCGGGCTCCTGAATCATTGATCACAAGAAAGAGCTTTCTCGTGTAAGGGAGTGTAACTTGTTGAACTGGGCCCCACCAAATATACATTAGTATAGACGCTTTCGTGTACACTTACTGGCTTCTAGCTTTGTGTACAAAACATCGAACTCAGGTAATTTGGCATTACTTCACACTTGTACCATCCTCCATGGTGCGTCTACCCTATTTCGTAAGCAATATCCATATCTTCCCGTATTGCCGAGAGAAAATTATTCGTTTTGTGTACCCTGTCAATATATTTATTTCCTCCTAAAGGATGGTGGGAATATTATTGTATGCAACGAAAATACGCGTTCAACTGCTCGTCTTCTTTTCCCGCCTTTCCTTAATAGTAACTTTGTCAAATTGCCAAATGTACCCAAATTTCCTTGTGGCCATGTGTAGTCGGATATTAGGTACACGGGTAAGGAATATATGCGGTGCCATTTATTCACTGCTATATAAATGATATTATAATATTTCTATATAACTAAGTAATACAACTAATCTAGCAAGCACAAAGCATAATTCTTTGATATGTACTACTTGTTAATTATATTGGAAACGCTTTTTTTTTTTTCGTTCGTCCCACGGCTTATAATTTACTATTCTTATTATTCTTATATACTACTTATTAATGTTCTGTCTATTGTAGTTTCAAATTATCAAATACTATGTAGCTATGAGATATGTTGACAACATCAATATTTAGCTTCTTACGTAAGATTGGAGGAGGACGGGTTAGTGAAGTGGTCTTCTCACTCGCTTCTCCTCGCTGCGGCTCGGGTTCGATTCCCCGCGTTACCACATGTGAGTTTGGTTGCCGATCCATGCTCGTCCTCGCAGGTTTTTCTCCGAGTGCTCCGGTTTCCTCCTGCTTCCAAAATCATACTTCTTCCCGTATCCCTGTCTCGTCATATTCGGTTGACATCCCTTAGTTTTTAAGCTTCTGAGTACTATTGGGTTATGCCTGAGTTATGTGTAAGAAATGCTGTTATAAAGTAATCAAAGCACTCAGGATAATCATTGTAACACATATTTATACGGACGAAAACAGATTTTTTTTAAATCAAGGAGGCGGAACTGAAGAATGCATTTGTATTATATGTATCGGGGAAGGGCTCAAAAATGATATTTACATATGTTATAACCAGAAGGCAGTTAAATTTCGGAAACAGAGCTCGATAACAATGTATTTTTGTTTGTGTTGGATTTTCGCTGACTACAGGGATTTATTTTGGTCGAAATAAAATACGTAAGCATCTTCATCCGGTTTGTTCGTAACGCATTAAGCACTTTATCCTATACTTACATTGTTGGCCTCTTAGATGCAATATTGTAGTTATGTTCCTATATGCAATACCCATGGGCTCAGTAATTTAAAGTAGGCATTTTAGTTTTTATAGAATGCGACCTTAGGGAATGGGGCTTTTTATTGTGCCGCAGTAAACAATATTAAGAGACTTAACCATCCACAAATAGATGTTGGTATATATGCATGCTAACATCCGAGTAGAACATTTTCAATTTATAGTTAAAACTGGATGGTTATTATATTCCGCTCGATTCGTTTTTCTTTGAAGCTGGTAAAATTGCTGATTGCTTATTTCTTCGGAGTCGTAATGATTTGGCAAAAATTACTGTTGACCTAATTAAAAGCCTGATTGAGACTGATTGAAAGCAAAAGATTAATAGACAAAATAATTTAGTAAACCTTGTTTTTAGCATTAATTGGTGTTCATCGGAGGGATAATCGTAAAAAATGTAGTTGCAAAATTTTAAAAGTGTAGGGGAAAGATGTGAGTTTTTCCATAAGGGTGCATTTTAGATTCTTTGTTTAGATGTGGTATAGTTAATTTTGTATGGATTTCCAGAATAAGTTGAAGTCAATTTCTTTAGTTATGCTCTAGTCGTTGTCAACTATGTTTGCTTGTTAAAGCTAATTTTATTTTTGTCCATTAATCTTTTGTTTTAATCAGCCTCAATTAACTTGAGGCTTTTGATTAAGTCAACAACATCATTAACCTTTGCTAAAGTATTATAACTTCTGAGCAATAACCAGGTTAAAATTTACCGAGCTCCAAAGAAAAATAAGTCAAGTGAAAAGTGATTGCAGTCTTGTTTTAACTGTAGACAAGAAAGTGTTTTATTTGGAGCATGCATATATACGAACATCTATTTGTGGCTGGTTAAGTCTCTTTATATTGTTTACTGTCGCACAGCAAAAAAACCGCTTTCCCTTTGGTCGCATTCAGAACCAAACTAAAACGTTTATTTTTGAAATACTGAACAAGGGGTAAAAATTTGAACTTGCTCTGATTTTAGTATTAAAATATAGTGGCGTATTGTTTGTTGACCATAGGCGATTGTTGACCGTTAACTTAAGTAAAGAGCTCATTTAGGATAACAAGTATTATACCTTTTCTTGATTCTCGTGTCAAGAAAAACATTTGCCACCATTTTTACCAAAATCGGAGCAAGATGAAATTTTTTCCCCTGTACAACCCAAAAAATGTGTCGTTCTAACCGAAACATTAGAATCTTTAGTAATATCTAGTCTTTAGAGGTCACAAGGGAGGGTTCAAATCCAAAAATGCCTCCACATGTTAAAATAAACTATGAACCATGTACTTGATGTTGGAACCTCTCATGTTTCTATAAGTCTATAAAGTGTACTCAGTTTGGGAGCTGAGCAGCTTAACTAATAAGAGGCTGCTAATGTAAGTCTAAGAAATGGCTTCATATATTATAAACAAACCGGATAAAGTTGTTTATGCTTTTTTGGAATTTATACGACCTCTGATTGTAACGATTGAATCACTTGTTAAAAACAATTTCACTTTCCCTGATGCCCCCGAATGCAGATAACAAGTGAACACATTTACAAAAGAAGCAGCATATAGTTGATGTCATATGTGAGTAGAGAGTCGTAATTTTCAGCAGGTATTTTAGTCCCGTTCCTGTATAAAAGGTGAGATTGCTTTATATCACATCCTTTGTCAAGATGGAACGACATCCTACTAGTAAGTTTTAATGATTACTTACATAATATCGAATACTCGAATTATACCCTGCAACAGTAATATCGCCAAATAAGCTACTAACCTACATTGCTTCATTACTATTGCGCAAGGGAATTTAGCAGTGTTCATAACAGTTTTAACAAAGTAACAAAATATTATGCTTAACAACAAACCATTCTGTTATTACCAAATCATTTTATGCAACACGTATGAATCAAATCAGAAACGTAACGGATTTACGATAAAGCTTAGCTGACATAACTTGAAATATCCTAATTCCATTTTGATTAGTTTACTTTATATCGTCAGAGATTGTTAATACTAATAGGATTTATTAGTAGCAGATATCTGCGTTGGAACATGCTGTTCCATATTAATGTAGTCTTCACCTGTCACACACAGTTGCTTTATTTTTATTGTCTTTGGGTAATTGGGTCAAATTATGTAATAAGATATTCCAAGGAAGTTCCGTAACCCCTTCAATAAATGGCAATTAGAGGCTAATTTCAATAGTGAATCCGGAGAAATTGTTGAAGATCTAAAATAGCAAATTGTGTTTTACAAGTTTAGTTTCATCCTTCTGACTAGGCCTATCGTTTGGAGCAGTGGACGTTGTAATTAATTGGCTTTGTGGTACTCATACTGAAAGTTCAGTAACAGCAACTTTCAAAGAAATTTCAAACTTCTCAATTACATCAGTACATCTTAACCATAAGGACATATAGTAACCTTTTTTGTCATCAAATTCCAAGCCATACTTCAATACTAACTTGTTGCATTCGGTTCCACTAAATAATGAACATAAGTATAAACCCTTTCATTTGCATTTACTGCTTGGTTTCTAGCTATGTGTACAAAACATCAGGAACACGAGGTAATTTAGGTACTTCAGAATTGTACACATGCGTCTACCCTATTTAGTAAACAGTATCTATATCTAACCGTATTGAGGAGAGGTACTATTCGTTTTGTCTTGCTTACTCTGGGGCTCCCCCCCCCCCCAACTGCAGCAGTTTTCCATATACTACCGTACTGCATCACAGTTCCCAGGTCAGATGCTTCAAGTCCAGTATCCTGCTTAAGCAGATCTATATTTATATAAGGGATGGTCTTCCAAGGTTTCGTGCTCCATGTTTGGGTGTCCAATAATTTTATCTGATTGGCGACAGGTTCGCTCTAGTGTCCATCGAAGCGTGTCATTCTTTCTCTTCCTGATCTTCCCTGAAAGTCTTGAAAGCTCTTTGTTGCTTACGCCCTGTTTCCAGTGGATGTTGTCTACTTCCCTACGCATTCGGGTGTAATAGCTCTTTAGATAATTTAGGAGTCATGAGCCTGGCTTTGCATCCATATGTTAACTCATATTCCAATGTTGCACTGAAGACTCACAGTTTGATTTTTTTTTTTTAGAGAGAGGGAGCAGACTGACAAATCTTGCTTAGGCTGTTACATGCTCTCCAAGCTGCTGCCTTACGTGTTTTAATATCATGCTCTGTGTTTGTTATCCATGCTCAGAGATATTTGAAGTCTTTCACTCATGTGCTAGTATTTGTGCTGATGATAACAACCGGCTGGTTTTTGGTTAAAAGACATGAACTTTGCAAACAGATAAGGGCAAAGGTATCACCTTGCAGAACACCAGCTAGAATGTCAAACAGCACTTGTTTTCATGTATGCCTTTCCAATCGCGTCCACAATTTGTCTTGGTACTCCATAGGCTATGAGGATTTGTAGCATTTGATGAGGATCTGTAGCGAGGAATTGGCGAGGATCTGTTACATTTTATCTTAACCTTGCAATACTTTTATGTCCCTAAAGGACAGCGGAGATCTTATTGGACGCAACGCAGGCGTTCAGTTGCTCGTCTTCTTTTCCCGCCTTACTTTAATAGCAACTTTGTCAAACTGCCAAATGTACCCAAACTTCCTTGTGGCCATGTTTAGTCGTATATTAGGTACACAGGTAAACGGGTAAAGAATGTATGCGGTGCCATTTATTCATTACTATATATAAATATTACTTCTGATTTCAAAATAATATCATCTATCTGAGGTCACAAGCATAACTTTGTGATATGCAGTACATATTAGTTGTATAGGAAACGTACTTACGTCCCTCGGTTTACATATTATTTACTATTCTTGATATGCATTGGAATTCACCTGTAAAGATTGATTGTCAATATTACAATTTTATTAATTTTGTAGCATATTACTGCCATTGCTGCTTATTAATGTTGTAACGTTTAGAAATAAATGCATGTTCATATCGTGTTGCATATCAATGGCGAGATACTTTATTCACCTTTACAATGACATCAAATTTGAAACAATCACCTTTTTCAAGGCTGAGTGCACCTCTTGTGAATGTAGTGGGATCTTTAACAGAATGTACCAAATTAATCATTATTCTGTGCTCATTATTCTGTGCTCACACAAGTCACTAACCTCAATAGCGGGTGGAAAACTCATACGCAGCCACAACAGACTGGCCACTCCTCCCTTGCTGCTCACAGCCTTGCATACGTTGGTATGGGATAGCATTCCGTCCTTCAACCAGGAATCTTCACTGGTCATTCAATGTTCTTGCATTGGCTACTCTGGCATGCACAGTACACCAAAGCAGGTCCCACAAGTGTTCAATCGGATTGAGGTCTGGGCTGATGGCAGGCTATTCTATTGTCTATTCTCCCATATGCTGTAGGTAGTCGTTGATTACCCTGGCTATGTGGGGTCGAGTCCCGGGTCGAGTGTTGTCACCTTGGAGGATTCTATTAGGTCCCAGATTGCGACGATAGGGATTGCAGCTTGGCACATTCTGTTTGAGACCCAACTACATTTACAAGACGTGTACTCAGCCGTGAAAAAGGTGATTGTTTCAAATGCGGTGTCATTGTAAAGGGAAATAAATTAGCTCTCCTTTGATATGCAACGCGATATGAACATGTCACAAATAATCTGAGATATAGATGCTTGAAAAAACTTTCCAAACTTTTATTGAGGAGATTAAACTACGTATAATGGGGCAGTCATTTCAAAGCAATTTCCTATGTGTTGAACATGCATGTTCAAAGAGGTTGCGCAATTTAGTTACGAAAGTCATTGGCTTGACTAACCTAAAGCTAGTCAAGCAGGCTTGACTAACCTAAAGCTAGTCAAGCCGGTTCGTCTCCTCAAGTTGGTCAAGCCATCGATATTGTAAGCTAGTCAAGCACCGCATTATACGTTATACAATTACAAGCTAGTCCAGCCGGCTTGACTAGCTTGGGCTATGGGCTTGACCAACGTTAGGTTGGTCAGGCGGGCTGGACTAACCTGCTTGACTAACTTTAAGTTAGTCAAGCAACTGCCTGACTAGTTTTTATAGATATGAGATATTTGACAACATCAATAGTTTGCTTCTTTTGTACGCTTTTTTTTATTTATTTTTTTATTTTTTGGTTGGAATAGCTCATTAGATTTATGTTCCTATATCCAATACCCATGGTCTCAGTAGTTTAAAAGTAGGTATTTTTGTTTGTACTGAATGTGAAAGGGGCCTCTTTATTGTGCGGCAGTAAACAATATTAAGAGATTAAGAGACATATTAAACCAGCTACAAATAGATGTAGGTATATATGCTAAGCCTCGAGTAGAACACTAGTTTTGCAGTTAAAACAAGACGGTGATTACGTTTCACTCGACTTATTTTTCTTTGAAGCTGGTTACATTGCAACCTGGTTATTTCTTAGTTATCATAATACTTGGGCAAAAGGTTAGGTTGACACTACCCAATCAAAATCATCAAGTTAATTATGGCCTATTAAAACAAATAATGACTAAAAAGAATATTCTTAAAATGGTAAAAATTTCCCGTCCGTAAATTAAACATGTAAATACGTGTTGTTGTGTTTTTGCATGGATATCCAGAATAAGGTTAAGTCTACATTAGTCAATTCTGTATGCATGCTTGGTTGCTTGTTTGCTTACTTGCGTTTGTTTGTTTGGGTTTTATTTTCATTTGATCTATACCCCTGCTCCAAATTCTAATTGTATAATTTATGTTTGTATCTGTATGTGCCGAAGAATGAGGAGTAGGTGGATAGGTTGTGTACAAGAGGGATGCGACTTGAGTGGGTGGGTGTCTTTGTTTGGTTTGCACACGTCTATGATGCAAATAAATTGTATTTGTAAATTATAAAAAAAGGAAACACAGAATAATTTACGGTAGTGCGGGTTAATACTTTTCATTTGTAAGGAATTGACTAAAAGACGTAGCCTTTTGAGTAAATAAGCCCTTTCGATATTTCAGTGAAGTAGCCAATGTGCTTGATAAGAAGTTGATACCTGGAACATCGAAGGCAATATGCTATCAATTTTCTACTATTAAAATGTATGAAATTGCCGGGAATTCCCTTTTTTTTTCTCAGAATAATGTGCAAAACAAAAGTACACACCATTTATGACAAATGTTGACCCCCCCCCCCATTGAAATATGCATTGAGTTCCATGCTGTTTACGCCCAACGACATTTGCAATTTCCCTGGATTATAGAATTAGCTTATGACACTGATTTAGTCATACTAATCACATCTTAATAAACAAAAACTAGTTCTGATGATACACCGGAAACGTGATCCTTTAACATCGGTGTATTAAGTTAAGTTTTTGAATAATTCACTTTAAATCTAGGGTCGAGTTATTCATGTTAGTAGTTGCATCGCGAGCGATGATCGATTGCGTTTGGCACTGGATTGTTGAAGCACAAAATACGTGTCTCTTCACTGGGTTGTAATCAGAGTTTTATCGCTAGCAATAGAAATCTAAATTCAGGCTGATAAGATGACGATTTCAATATCTTCAGGCACGTGCTGACGTGCATTTGACTATTAACATGATTAAAACGGATCACATAAAAAGACCTTTGACTAATCCTCGAGCCTCCAGTGCTTACAGCCTTAATCTTATGATCTACCATTCCTTACTCTTATCAGCACATTGAATAAAATACTGTATAACTTATCGTCTTGCAAGGTCCATAAAGTCACACTGTTGAACCTATAATAAAATGGAAGTGCAAAACAGGGTCGAGCGGAAAATTCAGAGCTACGAGTCACGTGACACCCACGAAACTTGTACCTCTTAATAATTGCATTATTCAACATGAGTTTAAAACAGCGACGAAACATGATATCAATTACTGTGTTAAGTGGTTAGATGATAGTTAGTAATGATGGTATAAGAAATTCATGTGTTCGACAAGTGCATGCATGGCAGGTGATTTCGACGAAAAAGATGCGTAGTTATGAGCCCCTGCAAAATACGAAGATTGGATGAAAGCAAAATATGTCATTTTTTAATCAAGATTTACGTTCCATTTTCCTTTTATAATTACCAATTTATTGAAAAGTGTAATGTTTGAAATGACTATATCCGTAGAATATTGGAGAATAGAAATAGAAGAATTAAAGTAAAAATTAGATTTCAGATTCTTGGATGAACTGTAATACGTCAAGGTTAATTAATATTACGACATGAAAACCACAGAATGCAAAGAAACCACATTGCATGGATTTTGCTGCAGGGTTGAAAGGCATCGATTCCTGGGCATTGATTCTTTTTCTCATATCCACAAACTAAGAATCTCTATCCTAACACTGGACATTTTTTTTTTTTGATACTGTGATAAGCTAATCTAAAGTTTTCGGGACACTAATTGCTTGTTATACCTTTTCCATGTAATATGTTGCATCAATAAACTGGACGTTGCTTCGGAAATATCGGACGATAATGACCCAGATATGAATCTTAGTGAGTAGAGGGAGACTTCCGTCTGCTCTGAGGCAATCTCCTATTGGTATCATCAAGTCATGTATTCTATGCTGCAGGGCATATTAGCAAATTGATCCGATATCTTGTCGACTGTCACTGTCACCAAACATGATTCGACTTGTACATTCCGGATTCCCTATTTGTAATGCTGAATATCTGGAACCAGAAGCCAGCGATGAACCGTTTAAGTTTTGACCAATCAAGCTTTGATAGCGTAAGAAGAACCGATGCAGTTCATTGACAATTTTTTTTAAATAAACATAAAACTGTATAATCTTCCGCAGGTCATAGAATGTTTATGCATAGAATGTTTATTGTTTAATTATAATTAAATTGAGCTCATGTTGAGTAATTTTTTACTCATTTGTTGAGTTGTAACCTATATGAGCTCAATGTTGAGTAATTTATTACTCAACTGTTGAGTTGTGACCTTTTTACTCAATGTTAAGTAAAACATTTTTGCAGTGCATTACTCTTTCATAAGGCAGATGGGAATTGTTCATTACAGTTTTAACAAGATAGTAAAATATCATGCTTGGCATCAACAATTCAGTTAGCTTATTATGATCAAATCATTCTATACAACATGTATGAACAAAAAATAGGAATATAATTTATACGAGTAAGCTTAATTGTCATGTCATTAAATATCATAATTTAGATTAGTTTATATTGTCAGTGATTGTAAATACTTATAGGATTTATTAGTAGCAGGGATCTGCATTGGAGCATGTTTCTCCATATTAATATAGTCTTCACCTGTCACAACCCGTTCTCGAACTTTATTTTGAATGTATTTAGGTAATTGGGTCAAAGTATGTAATAAGCTATTCCACGAAGGTTCCACAGCTTGTTACTTAAAGTCACCCGCATGACAGTTCCAGTCGTAAATAGCTCTAGCCAATCCGGGGAAACTCCTGTAAAACCTGTATAATCAGAGTCAGTCACGTTCTCTTTGCACCCTGTTTATGCGACTAAGTTTTTAATCTGAGATATGCCTGAAGAAAGTATGATATAACTGAGAAGTTCACGAAATCATCCAGAAACGTAGAGCATCTAACATCCATAAATACTAAATTGGCTTTGAGGTACTCATACTGAAAGTTCAGTAGCACCAACTTTCAATGGAAGTTCAAACATACTCAATTAAGTCCGCGCCAGCATGATCAGGAGGATCTATTGCAACACTTTTAGTCATTAAATTTGTAGTCATACTTCCGGGCTCCTGAATCAGTGATCACAAGAAAGAGCTTTCTCGTGTAAGGGAGTGTAACTGGTTGAACTGGTCCCCACCAAATATACATTAGTATAGACGCTTTCGTGTACACTTACTGGCTTCTAGCTTTGTGTACAAAACATCGAACTCAGGTAATTTGGCATTACTTCAGACTTGTACCATCCTCCATGGTGCGTCTACACACCTATTTCGTAAGCAATATCCATATCTTCCCATATTGCCTAGAGAAAATTATTCGTTTTGTGTACCCTGTCAATATATTTATTTCCCCCTAAAGAATGGTGGGAATATTATTGTATGCAACGGAAATACGCGTTCAACTGCTCGTCTTCTTTTCCCGCCTTTCCTTAATAGTAACTTTGTCAAATTGCCAAATGTACTCAAATTTCCTTGTGGCCATGTGTAGTCGGATATTAGGTACACGGGTAAGGAATATATGCGGTGCCATTTATTCACTACTATATAAATGATATTATAATATTTCTATATAACTAAGTAATAAAACTAATCTAGCAAGCACAAAGCATAATTCTTTGATATGTACTACTTGTTAATTATATTGGAAACGCTTTTTTTTTTCGTTCGTCCCACGGCTTATAATTTACTATTCTTATTATTCTTATATACTGCTTATTAATGTTCTGTCTATTGTAGTTTCAAATTATCAAATACTATGTAGCTATGAGATATGTTGACAACATCAATATTTAGCTTCTTACGTAAGATTGGAGGAGGACGGGTAAGTGAAGTGGACTTCTCACTCGCTTCTCCTCGCTGCGGCTCGGGTTCAATTCCCGCGGTGCCACATGTGAGTTTGGTTGGCGATCCATGCTCGTCCTCGCAGGTTTTTCTCCGGGTGCTCCGGTTTCCTCCTGCTTCCAAAATCGGACCTCTTCCCATATCCCTGTCTCGTCATATTCGGTTGACATCCCTTAATTTTTTCTTCTTACGTAAGATTGGAGGAGGACGGGTTAGTGAAGTGGTCTTCTCACTCGCTTCTCCTCGCTGCGGCTCGGGTTCGATTCCCCGCGTTACCACATGTGAGTTTGGTTGCCGATCCATACTCGTCCCGGAAGCCTCGCCGGTTTTTCTCCGAGTGCTCCGGTTTCCTCCTGCTTCCAAAATCAGACTTCTTCCCATATCCCTGTCTCGTCATATTCGGTTGACATCCCTTAATTTTTTTCAGCCTGAGTTATGTGTAAGAAATGCTGTTATCAATCAAGTAATCAAAGCACAGGATAATCATTGTAACACATATTTATACGGACGAAAACAGATTTTTTTTAAATCAAGGAGGCGGAACTGAAGAATGCATTTGTATTATATGCATCGGGGAAGGGCTCAAAAATGATATTTACATTATGTTATAACCAGAAGTCGGTTAAATTTCGGAAACAGAGCTCGTTAACAATGTATTTTTGTTTCTGTTGGATTTTCGCTGACTACAGGGATATATTTTGGTCTAAATAAAATACGTAAACATCTTCATCCGGTTTGTTCGTAACGCATTAAGCACTTTATCCTATACTTACATTGTTGGCCTCTTAGATGCAATATGTTCCTATATGCAATACCCATGGGCTCAGTAATTTAAAGTAGGCATTTTAGTTTTTATAGAATGCGACCTTAGGGAATGGGGCTTTTTATTGTGCGGCAGTAAACAATATTAAGAAACTTAAACATCCACAAATAGATGTTGGTATATATGCATGCTAACATCCGAGTAGAACATTTTCAATTTATAGTTAGAACTGGATGGTTATTATATTACGCTCGATTCGTTTTTCTTTGAAGCTGATAAAATTGCTGATTGCTTATTTCTTCGGAGTCGTAATGATTTGGCAAAAATTACTGTTGACCTAATTAAAAGCCTGATTGAGACTGATTGAAAACAAAAGATTAATAGACAAAATAATTTGTAAACCTTGTTTTTAGCATTAATTGGTGTTCATCGGAGGGATAATCGTAAAAAATGTAGTTGCAAAATTTTAAAAGTGTAGGGGAAAGATGTGAGTTTTTCCATAAGGGTGCATTTTAGCTTCTTTGTTTAGGTGTGGTATAGTTATTTTGTATGGATTTCCAGAATAAGTTGAAGTCAATTTCTTTAGTTATGTTCTAGTCGTTGTCAACTATGTTTGCTTGTTAAAGCTAATTTTATTTTTGTCCATTAATCTTTTGTTTTAATCAGCCTCAATTAACTTGAGGCTTTTGATTAAGTCAACAACATCATTAACCTTTGCTAAATTATTATAACTTCTGAGCAATAACCAGGTTAAAATTTACCAAGCTCCAAAGAAAAATAAGTCAAGTGAAAAGTGATTGCAGTCTTGTTTTAACTGTAGACAAGAAAGTGTTTTATTTGGAGCATGCATATATACGAACATCTATTTGTGGCTGGTTAAGTCTCTTAATATTGTTTACTGTCGCACAGCAAAAAAACGCTTTCCCTTTGGTCGCACTCAGAACCAAACTAAAATGTTTATTTTTGAAATACTGAACAAGGGGTAAAAATTTGAATTTGCTCCGATTTTAGTATTAAAATATAGTGGCGTATTGTTTGTTTACCATAGGCGATTGTTGACCGTTAACTTCTACAACTCATAACAAGCGGTTTTTTTGCTGTGCGACAGTAAAGAGCTCATTTAGGATAACAAGTATTATACCTTTTCTTGATTCTCGTGTAAAGAAAAACATTTGCCACCATTTTTATCAAAATCGGAGCAAGTTGAAATTTTTACCCCTGTACAACCAAAAAAATGTGTCGTTCATTAATTTTTCAATGTCAAATTTTGAAAAGATGTTTGGGGTTTCTAAAGACAATTTTCTTACATATCTATGCTTGTCTGTAAAATATTATATTTATTTGTGTAAATTTCAAAATAAGAAGCCCTCTTTTATTGCTTGCAAAGTATATATTAAAAATAACAGGGAAACTGAGTATTACATAGCTAAAAAAAAGGGTAAACTTTCTGCTCATTATAAAAAGTGGAGATTTGACCTTTAATTATGTTTTTGTGTATGTACATGTACTGGGCTGTGTTGAAGACAATGTTAAATTACATGTATTTGGTAAAGTAGACTTTTATATGATGTAACATTTTTATATTGATGCTGCATTTGTGATTTTTCTTGTGTGATTTTTATTGATTCTTGTGATTTTGAAAATATATAATGAAAATAAAAGCACAGGGCACTTTGTGTCTTGTGGGAAAGATAAAAAAAAATGTGTCGTTCTAACCCAAACATTAGAGTCTTTAGTAATATCTAGTCTTTAGAGGTCACTAGGGAGGGTTCAACTCCAAAAATGCCTCCACATGTTAAAATAAACTATGAACCATGTACTTGATGTTGGAACTTCTCATGTTTCTATAAGTCCATAAGTGTACCCAGTTTGGGAGCTGAGCAGCTTAACTAATAAGCTTCAGAGGCTGCTAATGTAAGTCTAAGAAATGGCTTCATATATTATAAACATACCGGATAAAGTTGTTTATGCTTTCTTGGCATTTATACGACCTCTGATTGTAACGATTGTATCACTTGTTTAAAAAAATGTCACTTTCCCTGATGCCCCCGAATGCAGATAACAAGTGAACAAATTTACAAAAGAAGCAGAATATAGTTGATGTCATATGTGAGTAGAGAGTCGTAAATTGTCGGCAGGTATTTTAGTCCCGTTCCTGTATAAAAGGTGAGATTGCTTTATATCACATCCTCTGTCAAGATGGAACGACATCCTACTAGTAAGTTTTAATGATTACTTACATAATATCGAATACTCGAATTATATCCTGCAACAGTAATATCGCCAAATAAGCTACTAACCTACATTGCTTCATTACTCTTGCGCAAGGGAATTGAACAGTTTTAACAAAGTAGGAAAATATTATGTAACAACAAACCATTCGGTTATTACCAAATCATTTTATGCAACACGTATGAATCAAAGCAGGAACGTAACGGATTTACGATAAAGCTTAGCTGGCATATCTTGAAATATCCTAATTCTATTTTGATTAGTTTACTTTATATCGACAGTAATTGTTAATACTAGTAGGATTTATTAGTAGTATGGATCTGCGTTGGAACATGTTGTTCCATATTAATGTAGTCTTCACCTGTCACACAAAGTTGCTTTATTTTGATTGTCTTTGGGTAATTGGGTCAAATTATGTAATAAGATATTCCAAGGAGGTTCCGTAACCCCTTCAATAAATGGCAATCAGAGGCTAATTTCAATAGTAAATCCGGAGAAATTGTTGAAGATCTAAAATAGCAAATTGTGTTTTACAAGTTTAGTTTCATCCTTCTGACTAGGCCTATCGTTTGGAGCAGGGGACGTTGTAATTAATTGGCTTTGTGGTACTCATACTGAAAGTTCAGTGACAGCAACTTTCAAAGAAATTTCAAACTTACTCAATAACATCAGTACATCTTAACCATAAGGACATATTGTAACCTTTTTTGTCATCAAATTCCAAGCCAAACTTCAATACTAACTTGTTGCATTCGGTTCCACTAAATAATGAACATAAGTATAAACCCTTTCATTTGCACTTACTGCTTGGTTTCTAGCTGTGTGTACAAAACATCAGGAACGCGAGGTAATTTTAGGTATTGTACTCATGCGTCTACCCTATTTAGTAAACAGTATCTATCTCTTCCCGTATTGAGGAGAGGTACTATTCGTTTTGTCTTGCTTACTCGGGTGCTCCCCCCCCCCCCAGCTGCAATAGTTTTCCATATACTCCCGTACTGCATCACAGTTCCCAGGTCAGATGCTTCCAGTCCAGTATCCTGTTTAAGCAGATCTATATTTATATAAGGGATGGTCTTCCAAGGTTTCGTGCTCCATGTTTGGGTGTCCAATAATTTTATCTGATTGGCGACAGGTTCGCTCTAGTGTCCATCGAAGCGTGTCATTCTTTCTCTTCCTGATCTTCCCTGAAAGTCTTGAAAGCTCTTTGTTGCTTACGCCCTGTTTCCAGTGGATGTTGTCTACTTCCCTACGCATTCGGGTGTAATAGAGCTTTAGATATTAGGCGTCATGAGCCTGGCTTTGCATCCATATGTTAACGCATATTCCAATGTTGCACTGAAGACTCACAGTTTGATTTTTTTTAGAGTGAGGGAGCAGACTGACAAATCTTGCTTAGGCTGTTACATGCTCTCCACGCTGCTGCCTTACGTGTTTTAATATCATGCTCTGTGTTTGTTATCCATGCTCAGAGATATTTGAAGTCTTTCACTCATGTGCTAGTATTTGTGCTGATGATAACAACCGGCTGGTTTTTGGTTAAAAGACATGAACTTTACAAACAGATAAGGGCAAAGGTATCACCTTGCAGAACACCAGCTAGAATGTCAAACAGCTCTGTTTCCCCTACAGGTGAGATCACTTTGGCACTTGTTTTCGTGTGTGCCTTTCAAATCGCGTCCACAATTTGTCTTGGTACTCCATAGGCTATGAGGATTTGTAGCATTTGATGAGGATCTGTAGCGAGGAATTGGCGAGGATCTGTTACATTTTATCTTAACCTTGCAATACTTTTATGTCCCTAAAGGACAGCGGAGATCTTATTGGACGCAACGCAGGCGTTCAGTTGCTCGTCTTCTTTTCCCGCCTAACTTTAATAGCAACTTTGTCAAACTGCCAAATGTACCCAAACTTACTTGTGGCCATGTTTAGTCGTATATTAGGTACACAGGTAAACGGGTAAAGAATGTATGCGGTGCCATTTATTCATTACTATACCGTATATAAATATTACTTCTGATTTCAAAATAATATTATCTATCGAAGGTCACAAGCATAACTTTGTGATATGCAGTACATATTAGTTGTATTGGAAACGTACTTACGTCCCCCGGTTTACATATTATTTACTATTCTTGATATGCATTGGGATTCACCAGTAAAGATTGATTGTCAATATTACAATTTTATTAATTTTGTAGCTTATTACTGCTATTGCTGCTTATTAATGTTGTAACGTTTAGAAATAAATGCATGTTCATATCGTGTTGCATATCAATGGAGAGATACTTTATTCACCTTTATTGGTTATTGTATTTTTGTTTGTACTGAATGTGAAAGGGGCCTCTTTATTGTGCGGCAGTAAACAATATTAAGAGATTAAGAGACATAACCAGCTACAAATAGATGTAGGTATATATGCTAAGCCTCGAGTAGAACACTTTCCTAGTTTTGCAGTTAAAACAAGACGGTGATTACGTTTCACTCGACTTATTTTTCTTTGAAGCTGGTTACATTGCAACCTGGTTATTTCTTAGTTATCATAATACTTGGGCAAAATGTTAGGTTGATACTACCCAATCAAAAGCATCAAGTTAATTATGGCCTATTAAAACAAATAATGACTAAAAAGAATATTCTTAAAATGGTAAAAATTTCCCGTCCGTAAATTAAACATGTAAATACGTGTTGTTGTGTTTTTGCATGGATATCCAGAATAAGGTTAAGTCTACATTAGTCAATTCTGTATGCATGCTTGGTTGCTTGTTTGCTTACTTGCGTTTGTTTGTTTGGTTGTTTTTTTCATTTGATCTATACCCCTGCTCCAAATTCGAATTGTATTTATGTTTGTATCTGTATGTGCCGAAGAATGAGGAGTAGGTGGATAGGTTGTGTACAAGAGGGATGCGACTTGAGTGGGTGGGTTGTCTTTGTTTGGTTTGCACACGTCTATGATGCAAATAATATGTATTGTAAATTTTGCAAGGAAACATAGAATAATTTACGGTAGTGCGGGTTAATACTTTTCATTTGTAAGGAATTGACTAAAAGACGTAGCCTTTTGAGTAAATAAGCTCTTTCGATATTTCAGTGAAGTAGCAAATGTGCTTGATAAGAAGTTGATACCTGGAACATCGAAGGCAATAGGCAATCAATTTTCTACTATTAAAATGTATGAAATTGCCGGGAATTCCCTTTTTTTTCAGAATAATGTGCAAAACAAAAGTACACACCATTTATGACAAATATTGACCCCCCCCCCACCCCCATTGAAATATGCATTGAGTTCCATGCTGTTTACGCCCAACGACATTTGCAATTTCCCTGGATTATAGAATTAGCTTATGACACTGATTTAGTCATACTAACCACATCTTAATAAACCAAAACTAGTTCTGATGATACACCGGAAAAGTGATCCTTTAACATCGGTGTATTAAGTTAAAGAAGTTTTTGAATAATTCACTTTAAATCTAGGGTCGAGTTATTCATGTTAGTAGTTGCATCGCGAGCGATGATCGATTGCGTTTGGCACTGGATTGTTGAAGCACAAAATACGTGTCTCTTCACTGGGTTGTAATCAGAGTTTTATCGCTAGCAATAGAAATCTAAATTCACGTTGATAAGATGACGATTACAATATCTTCAGGCACGTGCTGACGTGCACTTGACTATTAACATGATTAAAACGGATCACATAAAAAAACCTCGAGCCTCCAGTGCCTCCAGTGCTTACAGCCTTAATCTTATGATCTACCATTCCTTACTCTTATCAGCACATTGAATGAAATACTGTATAACTTATCGTCTTGCAAGGTCCATAAAGTCACACTGTTGAACCTATAATAAAATGGAAGTGCAAAACAGGGTCGAGCGGAAAATTCAGAGCTACGAGTCACGTGACACCCACGAAACTTGTACCTCTTAATAATTGCATTATTCAACATGAGTTTAAAACAGCGACGAAACATGATATCAATTACTGTGTTGAGTGGTCAGATGATAGTTAGTAATGATGGTATAAGAAATTCATATGTTCGACAAGTGCATGCATGGCAGGTGATTTCGACGAAATAGATGCGTAGTTATGAGCCCCTGCAAAATACGAAGATTGGATGAAAGCAAAATATGTCATTTTTTAATCAAGATTTACGTTCCATTTGCCTTTTATAATTACCAATTTATTGAAAAGTATAATGTTTGAAATGACTATATTTGCAC
Organism: Amphiura filiformis; assembly: GCF_039555335.1. NCBI lineage: Eukaryota > Metazoa > Echinodermata > Ophiuroidea > Amphilepidida > Amphiuridae > Amphiura > Amphiura filiformis. Next base: position 38,710,555 of record NC_092632.1, on the reverse strand, counting down.
TCTGATGTGATAGAAACTGCGCTATATCCGTAGAATATTGGAGAATAGAAATAGAAGAATTAAAGTGAAAATTAGATTTCAGATTCTTGGATGAACTGTAATACGACATGGTAAAATAATAATACGACATGAAAACCACAGAATGTAAAGAAACCACATTACATGGACCAACATTTGCTGCAGGGCTGAGAGGCATCGATTCCTGGGCATTGATTCTTTTTCTCATATCCACAAACTAAGAATCTCTAAGTAACACTGGACATTTTTTGTTTTGTGATACTGTGATAAGCTAATCTAAACTTTTCGGGACACTAATTGCTTGTTATACCTTTTGCATGTAATATGTTGCATCAATAAACTGGACGTTGCTTCGGAAATATCGGACGATAATGACCCAGATATGAATCTTAGTGAGAGGGAAACATCAGTCTGCTCTGAGGCAATCTCCTATTGGTATCATCAAGTCATGTATTCTATGCTGCAGGGCATATTAGCAAATTGATCCGATATCTTGTCGACTGTCACTGTCACCAAACATGATTCGACTTGTACATTCCAGATTCCCTATTTGCAATGCTGAATACCTGGAACCAGAAGCAAGCGATGAACCGTTTAAGTTTTGACCAATCAAGCTTTGATAGCGTAAGAAGAACCGACGCAGTTCATTGACAATGATAAGTAGCCATGGGAGTAACTCATACTATACCTTCCCTTTCAGAAAATTATTATCAATAGTGTAAGGATCTCCTTATACTGAGCCCTTTCTTTTCGTCGATTTTTTTAAAATAAACATAAAACTGTATAATCTTCCGCAGGTCATAGAATATTTATGCATAGAATGTTTATCGTTACTTATAACTAAATTGAGCTCATGTTGAGTAATTTGTTACTCATTTGTTGAGTTATGACCTATATGAGCTCAATGGTGAGTAATTTATTACTCAAATGTTGAGTTGTGACCTTTTTACTCAATGTTAAGTAAAACATTTTTTGCAGTGCATTACTCTTTCATAAGGCAGATGGGAATTTAGCATTGTTCATTACAGTTTTAACAAGATAGTAAAATATCATGCTTGGCATCAACAATTCAGTTAGCTTATTATGATCAAATCATTCTATACAACATGTATGAACAAAAATAGCAATATAATTTATACGATTAAGCTTAATTGTCATGTCATTAATATCATAATTTAGATTAGTTTACATTGTCATTGATTGTAAATACTTGTTTCCAGACTTGTACCCGAGTCCAGCTTGTCCGAGTCCGAGCCGAGCCGAGTCCAAGTCCGGGGGTGCCGAGTCCGAGCCAAGTCCGAGTCCAACAAAAATAAGACGCGAGTCCGGACTCGAGTCCGGCTCGAGTCCGGACTCGGTCAGAGTCCATTCCCGGTGGGGGTGGGGGGGTCATTCAACTTTAAATGTGACAACTATCTGCCTAACTGGCATTGCTTAGTAGGAGCCTATTTGTATAAAAATGGGTCATTGGGTATAACAAATTGAAAAAGGGGTAATTGGGTATAAAAATTTTGAAAGAAGGGGGTCATTTGGTATAACATTTTGAAAAAATGGATCATAAGAAATGGAGGAAAATTTTATTTTTTTTGTTTCTAATTTAAAAATTTACAATACAAATTTGCTGAAAAAAAGACAATTTCAAAGATTCCACATAATTTTATGGCATTTTGATGATAAAATTGTAGAAAAACAAGGTCATTGGTCAAAGGTCACTTACTACACCACACCACACACCACTCTACACTCCCACCCTACCAAACCCCACCCCACCAAACCCCACCTCAGTGCACCTCACACAGTTGACATTTCAAGGATTCAACCCAAGTCAACCAACCAGCCATACCACACAATCATGGTACATGTAACTCCTGAAGGTAAAATCTACATGTATCAGATCATCAGATCACCTGTATCAGACAGCAGTCATGTGGGGATATTTGTGTGTGTGTGGCACACTACATGTAAACTCTTGCACCCAGAGACTAGAGAAGCATACAAGTCATGTAAATGAATTGCAATGTATTCAAATACATTACATAAAAATAACATCGTCATCATCATCATCACCTTCGTCATCATCGTTAATCGTTATCATCGTCGTCATAATAATAATAATACTAGCAGAAATTCACCATTAATTCTAAACATCTTTTCAAAATTGTCCCACATAAAATTATGTGCAGTGCCAGTGAGTAGTGAGCACACACAAACTACAGCACCCTAGTATAATAGCCCTATGTTTGAGTACCATTACTGAGTGGGAGCTGAGATGTAGGGTCCAGTGTGCATGTTTCTCTCTTTCAAGAGTTTTATGGATTGGAAATTTCCATGAAAGAACTCTTTTTTATAGTGCAAATATTTAATAAAATTATGCATTTACATGTACCGGTAATTAATTATCAATTATTTCATTTAAATGATAACAATACATGTAATATGATTCTGCTAAGTGACAGATAAATCTAAATAATTTGGTGGATATGTAGGATATATGACAGATCACAGATTTGACAGCCCCCAATTAATTTGGAAAATGGCCAAATAAGTCAAGTCAACAAATTTGAGGTCTATTTTGACATTTTTAGATAATCATTTCACATTTTACATGGATTTAATTGGACTGGACTCGGACCGGACTCGGCTTCGAGTCCGAGTCTTTTTGTGTCCGATTCCGAGCCAAGTCCGAGTCCAACAAAAAGTGGACTCGAGTCCGGACTCGAGTCCGAGTCCGGACTCGAACGATACATCACTGCTTGTTTCTCCATATTAATATAGTCTTCACCTGTCACAACCCGTTCTCGAACTTTATTTTGAATGTATTTAGGTAATTGGGTCAAAGTATGTAATAAGCTATTCCACGAAGATTCCACAGCTTGTTACTTCAAGTCACCCGCATGACAGTTCCAGTCGTAAATAGCTCCTGTAAAACCTGTAAAATCAGAGTCAGTCACGTTCTCTTTGCACCCTGTTTATGCGACTAAGTTTTTAATCTGAGATCTGCCTGAAGAAAGTATGATATAACTGAGAAGTTCACGAAATCATCCAGAAACGTAGAGCATCTAACATCCATAAATACTAAATTGGCTTTGAGGTACTCATACTGAAAGTTCAGTAGCACCAACTTCCAATGGAAGTTCAAACATACTCAATTAAGTCCGTGCCAGCATGATCAGGAGGATCTATTGCAACACTTATTTGTAGTCATACTTCCGGGCTCCTGAATCATTGATCACAAGAAAGAGCTTTCTCGTGTAAGGGAGTGTAACTTGTTGAACTGGGCCCCACCAAATATACATTAGTATAGACGCTTTCGTGTACACTTACTGGCTTCTAGCTTTGTGTACAAAACATCGAACTCAGGTAATTTGGCATTACTTCACACTTGTACCATCCTCCATGGTGCGTCTACCCTATTTCGTAAGCAATATCCATATTTTCCCGTATTGCCGAGAGAAAATTATTCGTTTTGTGTACCCTGTCAATATATTTATTTCCTCCTAAAGGATGGTGGGAATATTATTGTATGCAACGAAAATACGCGTTCAACTGCTCGTCTTCTTTTCCCGCCTTTCCTTAATAGTAACTTTGTCAAATTGCCAAATGTACCCAAATTTCCTTGTGGCCATGTGTAGTCGGATATTAGGTACACGGGTAAGGAATATAATGCGGTGCCATTTATTCACTACTATATAAATGATATTATAATATTTCTATATAACTAAGTAATACAACTAATCTAGCAAGCACAAAGCATAATTCTTTGATATGTACTACTTGTTAATTATATTGGAAACGCTTTTTTTTTCGTTCGTCCCACGGCTTATAATTTACTATTCTTATTATTCTTATATACTACTTATTAATGTTCTGTCTATTGTAGTTTCAAATTATCAAATACTATGTAGCTATGAGATATGTTGACAACATCAATATTTAGCTTCTTACGTAAGATTGGAGGAGGACGGGTTAGTGAAGTGGTCTTCTCACTCGCTTCTCCTCGCTGCGGCTCGGGTTCGATTCCCCGCGTTACCACATGTGAGTTTGGTTGCCGATCCATGCTCGTCCTCGCAGGTTTTTCTCCGAGTGCTCCGGTTTCCTCCTGCTTCCAAAATCATACTTCTACCCGTATCCCTGTCTCGTCATATTCGGTTGACATCCCTTAGTTTTTAAGCTTCTGAGTACTATTGGGTTATGCCTGAGTTATGTGTAAGAAATGCTGTTATAAATCAAGTAATCAAAGCACTCAGGATAATCATTGTAACACATATTTATACGGACGAAAACAGATTCTTTTAACTCAAGGAGGCGGAACTGAAGAATGCATTTGTATTATATGTATCGGGGAAGGGCTCAAAAATGATATTTACATATGTTATAACCAGAAGTCAGTTAAATTTCGGAAACAGAGCTCGATAACAATGTATTTTTGTTTGTGTTGGATTTTCGCTGACTACAGGGATTTATTTTGGTCGAAATAAAATACGTAAGCATCTTCATCCAGTTTGTTCGTAACGCATTAAGCACTTTATCCTATACTTACATTGTTGGCCTCTTAGATGCAATATTGTAGTTATGTTCCTATATGCAATACCCATGGGCTCAGTAATTTAAAGTAGGCATTTTAGTTTTTATAGAATGCGACCTTAGGGAATGGGGCTTTTTATTGTGCGGCAGTAAACAATATTAAGAGACTTAACCATCCACAAATAGATGTTGGTATATATGCATGCTAACATCCGAGTAGAACATTTTCAATTTATAGTTAAAACTGGATGGTTATTATATTCCGCTCGATTCGTTTTTCTTTGAAGCTGGTAAAATTGCTGATTGCTTATTTCTTCGGAGTCGTAATGATTTAGCAAACATTACTGTTGACCTAATTAAAAGCCTGATTGAGACTGATTGAAAGCAAAAGATTAATAGACAAAATAATTTAGTAAACCTTGTTTTTAGCATTAATTGGTGTTCATCGGAGGATAATCGTAAAAAATGTAGTTGCAAAATTTTAAAAGTGTAGGGGAAAGATGTGAGTTTTTCCATAAGGGTGCATTTTAGCTTCTTTGTTTAGATGTGGTATAGTTAATTTTGTATGGATTTCCAGAATAAGTTGAAGTCAATTTCTTTAGTTATGCTCTAGTCGTTGTCAACTATGTTTGCTTGTTAAAGCTAATTTTAGTTTTGTCCATTAATCTTTTGTTTTAATCAGCCTCAATTAACTTGAGGCTTTTGATTAAGTCAACAACATCATTAACCTTTGCTAAAGTATTATAACTTCTGAGCAATAACCAGGTTAAAATTTACCGAGCTCCAAAGAAAAATAAGTCAAGTGAAAAGTGATTGCAGTCTTGTTTTAACTGTAGACAAGAAAGTGTTTTATTTGGAGCATGCATATATACGAACATCTATTTGTGGCTGGTTAAGTCTCTTTATATTGTTAACTGTCGCACAGCAAAAAAAACGCTTTCCCTTTGGTCGCATTCAGAACCAAACTAAAATGTTTATTTTTGAAATACTGAACAAGGGGTAAAAATTTGAACTTGCTCCGATTTTAGTATTAAAATATAGTGGCGTATTGTTTGTTGACCATAGGCGATTGTTGACCGTTAACTTAAGTAAAGAGCTCATTTAGGATAACAAGTATTATACCTTTTCTTGATTCTCGTGTCAAGAAAAACATTTGCCACCATTTTTACCAAAATCGGAGCAAGATGAATTTTTTTCCCTGTACAACCCAAAAAATGTGTCGTTCTAACCGAAACATTAGAATCTTTAGTAATATCTAGTCTTTAGAGGTCACAAGGGAGGGTTCAAATCCAAAAATGCCTATGACTATGACTATGAACCATGTACTTGATGTTGGAACCTCTCATGTTTCTATAAGTCTATAAAGTGTACTCAGTTTGGGAGCTGAGCAGCTTAACTAATAAGAGGCTGCTAATGTAAGTCTAAGAAATGGCTTCATATATTATAAACAAACCGGATAAAGTTGTTTATGCTTTTTTGGAATTTATACGACCTCTGATTGTAACGATTGAATCACTTGTTAAAAACAATTTCACTTTCCCTGATGCCCCCGAATGCAGATAACAAGTGAACAAATTTACAAAAGAAGCAGAATAAAGTTGGTGTCATATGTGAGTAGAGAGTCGTAATTTTCAGCAGGTATTTTAGTCCGGTCCTGTATAAAAGGTGAGATTGCTTTATATCACATCCTTTGTCAAGATGGGACGACATCCTACTAGTAAGTTTTAATGATACTTACATAATATCGAATACTCGAATTATACCCTGCAACAGTAATATTGCCAAATAAGCTACTAACCTACATTGCTTCATTACTATTGCGCAAGGGAATTTAGCAGTGTTCATAACAGTTTTAACAAAGTAGCAAAATATTATGCTTAACAACAAACCATTCTGTTATTACCAAATCATTTTATGCAACACGTATGAATCAAATCAGAAACGTAACAGATTTACGATAAAGCTTAGCTGACATAACTTGAAATATCCTAATTCCATTTTGATTAGTTTACTTTATATCGTCAGTGATTGTTAATACTAATAGGATTTATTAGTAGCAGATATCTGCATTGGAACATGCTGTTCCATATTAATGTAGTCTTCACCTGTCACACACAGTTGCTTTATTTTGATTGTCTTTGGGTAATTGGGTCAAATTATGTAATAAGATATTCCAAGGAAGTTCCGTAACCCCTTCAATAAATGGCAATCAGAGGCTAATTTCAATAGTGAATCCGGAGAAATTGTTGAAGATCTAAAATCGCAAATTGTGTTTTACAAGTTTAGTTTCATCCTTCTGACTAGGCCTATCGTTTGGAGCAGGGGACGTTGTAATTAATTGGCTTTGTGGTACTCACACTGAAAGTTCAGTGACAGCAACTTTCAAAGAAATTTCAAACTTCTCAATTACATCAGTACATCTTAACCATAAGGACATGTTGTAACCTTTTTTGTCATCAAATTCTAAGCCATACTTCAATACTACCTTGTTGCATTCGGTTCCACTAAATAATGAACATAAGTATAAACCCTTTCATTTGCACTTACTGCTTGGTTTCTAGCTATGTGTACAAATTTTAGGTACTTCAGAATTGTACTCAGGAGAGGAGAGATACTATTCGTTTTGTCTTGCTTACTCAGGTGCTTCCCCCCCCAACTGCAATAGTTTTCCATATACTCCCGTACTGCATCACATTTTTTTCAAGCATTTATATCTCAAATTATTTGTGGCATGTTCATATCGTGTTGCATATCAATGGAGAGCTACTTTATTCACCTTTACAATGACATCAAATTTGAAACAATCACATTTTTCAAGGCTGGGTGCACCTCTTGTGAATTTGGTTGGATCGTTAACAGAATATGCCAAATTAATCATTATTCTGTGCTCATTATTCTGTGCTCACACATGTCACGGGTAGAAAACTCATACGCAGCCACAACAGACTGGCCACTCCTCCCTTGCTGCTCACAGGCTTGTCATACGTTGGTATGGGATGGCATTCCATTCTTCAACCAGGATTCTTCACAGGTCATTCAATGTTCTTGCATTGGCTACTCTAGCATGCACAGTACACCAAAGCAGGTCCCACAAGTGTTCAATCGGGTTGAGGTCTGGGCTGATGGCAGGCTATTCTATTCTTTACTCTCCCATATGCTGTAGGTCATGTAGGTAGTCGTTGATTACCCTGGCTATGTGGGGTCGAGTCCCGGGCGGGTGTTGTCACCTTGGAGGATTCTATTAGGTCCCAGATTGCGACTATAGGGGATTGCAGCTTGGCACATTCTGTTTGAGACCCAACAACATTCACAAGACGTGTACTCAGCCGTGAAAAAGGTGGTTGTTTCAAATGCGGTGTCCTTGTAAAGGGACATAAATTAGCTCTCCTTTGATATGCAACGCGATATGAACATGTCATAAATAATCTGAGATATAGATGCTTGAAAAACTTTCCAAACTTTTATTGAGGAGATTATCTATTGTATATAGTATTAAATTATCAAATACTATATAGATATGAGATATTTGACAACATCAATAGTTTGCTTCTTTTGTACGCTTTTTTTTAAATTTATTTTTTGGGGGGGGGTTGGAATAGCTATATATATATGCTAAGCTCTGAGTAAAACACTTCCCCAGTTTTGCAGTTAAAACAAGATGGTGATTACGTTTCACTCGACATAGTTTTCTTTGAAGCTGGTTGAATTGCAACCTGGTTATTTCTTAGGTATCATGATACTTGAGCAAAAGGTTAAGTTATAAAATGTTATAACCAGAAGTCAGTTAAATTTCGGAAACAGAGCTCGATAACAATGTATTTTTGTTTGTGTTGGATTTTCGCTGACTACAGGGATTTATTTTGGTCGAAATAAAATACGTAAGCATCTTCATCCAGTTTGTTCGTAACGCATTAAGCACTTTATCCTATACTTACATTGTTGGCCTCTTAGATGCAATATTGTAGTTATGTTCCTATATGCAATACCCATGGGCTCAGTAATTTAAAGTAGGCATTTTAGTTTTTATAGAATGCGACCTTAGGGAATGGGGCTTTTTATTGTGCGGCAGTAAACAATATTAAGAGACTTAACCATCCACAAATAGATGTTGGTATATATGCATGCTAACATCCGAGTAGAACATTTTCAATTTATAGTTAAAACTGGATGGTTATTATATTCCGCTCGATTCGTTTTTCTTTGAAGCTGGTAAAATTGCTGATTGCTTATTTCTTCGGAGTCGTAATGATTTAGCAAACATTACTGTTGACCTAATTAAAAGCCTGATTGAGACTGATTGAAAGCAAAAGATTAATAGACAAAATAATTTAGTAAACCTTGTTTTTAGCATTAATTGGTGTTCATCGGAGGGATAATCGTAAAAAATGTAGTTGCAAAATTTTAAAAGTGTAGGGGAAAGATGTGAGTTTTTCCATAAGGGTGCTTTTTAGCTTCTTTGTTTAGATGTGGTATAGTTAATTTTGTATGGATTTCCAGAATAAGTTGAAGTCAATTTCTTTAGTTATGCTCTAGTCGTTGTCAACTATGTTTGCTTGTTAAAGCTAATTTTAGTTTTGTCCATTAATCTTTTGTTTTAATCAGCCTCAATTAACTTGAGGCTTTTGATTAAGTCAACAACATCATTAACCTTTGCTAAAGTATTATAACTTCTGAGCAATAACCAGGTTAAAATTTACCGAGCTCCAAAGAAAAATAAGTCAAGTGAAAAGTGATTGCAGTCTTGTTTTAACTGTAGACAAGAAAGTGTTTTATTTGGAGCATGCATATATACGAACATCTATTTGTGGCTGGTTAAGTCTCTTTATATTGTTAACTGTCGCACAGCAAAAAAAACGCTTTCCCCTTGGTCGCATTCAGAACCAAACTAAAATGTTTATTTTTGAAATACTGAACAAGGGGTAAAAATTTGAACTTGCTCCGATTTTAGTATTAAAATATAGTGGCGTATTGTTTGTTGACCATAGGCGATTGTTGACCGTTAACTTAAGTAAAGAGCTCATTTAGGATAACAAGTATTATACCTTTTCTTGATTCTCGTGTCAAGAAAAACATTTGCCACCATTTTTACCAAAATCGGAGCAAGATGAATTTTTTTCCCTGTACAACCCAAAAAATGTGTCGTTCTAACCGAAACATTAGAATCTTTAGTAATATCTAGTCTTTAGAGGTCACAAGGGAGGGTTCAAATCCAAAAATGCCTATGACTATGACTATGAACCATGTACTTGATGTTGGAACCTCTCATGTTTCTATAAGTCTATAAAGTGTACTCAGTTTGGGAGCTGAGCAGCTTAACTAATAAGAGGCTGCTAATGTAAGTCTAAGAAATGGCTTCATATATTATAAACAAACCGGATAAAGTTGTTTATGCTTTTTTGGAATTTATACGACCTCTGATTGTAACGATTGAATCACTTGTTAAAAACAATTTCACTTTCCCTGATGCCCCGAATGCAGATAACAAGTGAACAAATTTACAAAAGAAGCAGAATAAAGTTGGTGTCATATGTGAGTAGAGAGTCGTAATTTTCAGCAGGTATTTTAGTCCCGTTCCTGTATAAAAGGTGAGATTGCTTTATATCACATCCTTTGTCAAGATGGGACGACATCCTACTAGTAAGTTTTAATGATTACTTACATAATATCAAATACTCGAATTATACCCTGCAACAGTAATATTGCCAAATAAGCTACTAACCTACATTGCTTCATTACTATTGCGCAAGGGAATTTAGCAGTGTTCATAACAGTTTTAACAAAGTAGCAAAATATTATGCTTAACAACAAACCATTCTGTTATTACCAAATCATTTTATGCAACACGTATGAATCAAATCAGAAACGTAACAGATTTACGATAAAGCTTAGCTGACATAACTTGAAATATCCTAATTCCATTTTGATTAGTTTACTTTATATCGTCAGTGATTGTTAATACTAATAGGATTTATTAGTAGCAGATATCTGCATTGGAACATGCTGTTCCATATTAATGTAGTCTTCACCTGTCACACACAGTTGCTTTATTTTGATTGTCTTTGGGTAATTGGGTCAAATTATGTAATAAGATATTCCAAGGAAGTTCCGTAACCCCTTCAATAAATGGCAATCAGAGGCTAATTTCAATAGTGAATCCGGAGAAATTGTTGAAGATCTAAAATCGCAAATTGTGTTTTACAAGTTTAGTTTCATCCTTCTGACTAGGCCTATCGTTTGGAGCAGGGGACGTTGTAATTAATTGGCTTTGTGGTACTCACACTGAAAGTTCAGTGACAGCAACTTTCAAAGAAATTTCAAACTTCTCAATTACATCAGTACATCTTAACCATAAGGACATGTTGTAACCTTTTTTTTTTTTTATTTCTTTGCCATACTTCAATACTACCTTGTTGCATTCTGGTTCCACTAAATAATGAACATAAGTATAAACCCTTTCATTTGCACTTACTGCTTGGTTTCTAGCTATGTGTACAAATTTTAGGTACTTCAGAATTGTACTCAGGAGAGGAGAGATACTATTCGTTTTGTCTTGCTTACTCGGGTGCTTCCCCCCCCCCCCAACTGCAATAGTTTTCCATATACTCCCGTACTGCATCACATTTTTTTCAAGCATTTATATCTCAAATTATTTGTGGCATGTTCATATCGTGTTGCATATCAATGGAGAGCTACTTTATTCACCTTTACAATGACATCAAATTTGAAACAATCACATTTTTCAAGGCTGGGTGCACCTCTTGTGAATTTGGTTGGATCGTTAACAGAATATGCCAAATTAATCATTATTCTGTGCTCATTATTCTGTGCTCACACATGTCACGGGTAGAAAACTCATACGCAGCCACAACAGACTGGCCACTCCTCCCTTGCTGCTCACAGGCTTGTCATACGTTGGTATGGGATGGCATTCCATTCTTCAACCAGGATTCTTCACAGGTCATTCAATGTTCTTGCATTGGCTACTCTAGCATGCACAGTACACCAAAGCAGGTCCCACAAGTGTTCAATCGGGTTGAGGTCTGGGCTGATGGCAGGCTATTCTATTCTTTACTCTCCCATATGCTGTAGGTCATGTAGGTAGTCGTTGATTACCCTGGCTATGTGGGGTCGAGTCCCGGGCGGGTGTTGTCACCTTGGAGGATTCTATTAGGTCCCAGATTGCGACTATAGGGGATTGCAGCTTGGCACATTCTGTTTGAGACCCAACAACATTCACAAGACGTGTACTCAGCCGTGAAAAAGGTGGTTGTTTCAAATGCGGTGTCCTTGTAAAGGGACATAAATTAGCTCTCCTTTGATATGCAACGCGATATGAACATGTCATAAATAATCTGAGATATAGATGCTTGAAAAACTTTCCAAACTTTTATTGAGGAGATTATCTATTGTATATAGTATTAAATTATCAAATACTATATAGATATGAGATATTTGACAACATCAATAGTTTGCTTCTTTTGTACGCTTTTTTTTAAATTTATTTTTTGGGGGGGGGTTGGAATAGCTCATTAGATTTATGTTCCTATATCCAATACCCATGGTCTCAGTAGTTTAAAAGTAGGTATTTTTGTTTGTACTGAATGTGAAAGGGGCCTCTTTATTGTGCGGCAGTAACCAATATTAAAAAAATAAGAGACCTAACCAGCCACAAATGTAGGTATATATATATGCTAAGCTCTGAGTAAAACACTTCCCCAGTTTTGCAGTTAAAACAAGATGGTGATTACGTTTCACTCGACATAGTTTTCTTTGAAGCTGGTTGAATTGCAACCTGGTTATTTCTTAGGTATCATGATACTTGAGCAAAAGGTTAAGTTGACACTATTGTTGACCTAATCAAAATCATCAAGTTAATTATGGCCGATTAAAAGCAAATAATTGACTAAAAAGAATATTCAAACTGATCGAAGCTTATTGTTGCTCTTTCAAAAAATAACTCTGAAAATGGTAAACACTTCCCATTTGCAAATGGGTTTGGTATGAATTAAACACGTAAATTGCGTATTATTGTGTTTTTATTGCATGGATATCCAGAATAAGGTTAAGTTTACATAAGTTGTCTTCGTTGAATCTGAGTGTTTGAGCTTCAATGGTTGCTTGTTTGCTTGCCTGTGTTTGTTTGCTTGGTTGTTTGCTCATTTGATCTATACCCCTGCTCCAAATTCAGAAATTATTAAAGTAACCCTGTAATTGCATAATTATATGACCCAGTGTTTGTGTTTTTATCTGTATGTGCTGAAGAATGAGGGTAGGTAGGTTGTGTACAAGAGGGGGATGTGACTTGAGTGGGTGGGGTGTCTTTGTTTGGTTTGCACACGTCTATGATACAAATAAATGTATTGTAAATTTGTAAGGGAACACAGAATAAATTACGGTGGTGCGGTACATGCTTTTCATTTGTAAGGAATTGACTAAAAGACGTAGCCTTTTGAGTAAATAAGCCCTTTCGATATTTCAGTGAAGTAGTAAATGTGCTTGATAAGAAGTTGATACCTGGAACATCGAAGGCAATATGCAATCAATTTTCTATTAAAATGTATGAAATTGCCGGGAATTCCCTTTTGTACATATCAGGTGCAACATTTTCAGTTGCCGCATTGCTCAGACCAGAATAATGTGCAAAACAAAAGTACACACCATTTATGACAATTATTAATCCCCCCCAATTGAAATATGCATTGAGTTCCATGCTGTTTACGCCCAACGACATTTCCACTTTCTCTGGATTATAGAATTAGCTACAGGAAACGTGATCCTTTAACATCGGTGTATTAAGTCAAAGAAGTTTTTGAATAATTCACATTAAATCTAGGGTCGAGTTATTCATATTAGTAGTTGCATCGCGAGCGATGATCGATTGCGTTTGGCACTGGATTGTTGAAGCACAAAATACGTGTCTCTTCATTGGGTTGTAATCAGAGTTTTATCGCTAGCAATAGAAATATAAATGTAGGCTGATAAGATGCCGATTTCAATATCTTCGGGCACGTGCTGACGTGCATTTGACTATTAACATGATTAAAACGGATCACATAAAAAAACCTTTGACTAATCCTCGAGCCTCCAGTGCTTACAGCCTTAATCTTATTGACTACCATTCCTTACTCTTATCAGCACATTGAATAAAATACTGTATAACTTATCGTCTTGCAAGGTCCATAAAGTCAAACTCACACTGTTGAACCTATAATAAAATGAAAGTGCAAAACAGGGTCGAGCGGAAAAATTCAGAGCTACGAGTCACGTGACACCCACGAAACTTGTAGCTCTTAATAATTGCATTATTCAACATGGGTTTAAAACAGCGACGAAACATGATATTAATTACTGTGTTGAGTGGTTAGATGATAGTTAGTAATGATGGTATAAGAAATTCATATGTTCGACAAGTGCATGCATGGCAGGTGATTTCGACGAAAAAGATGCGTAGTTATGAGCCCCTGCATAATACGAAGATTGGATTAAAGCAAAATATTTCATTCTTTAATCAAGATTTACGTTCCATTTTCCTTTTATAATTACCAATTTATTGAAAAGTATAATGTTTGAAATGACTATATTTGCACTCTAATTTGATGTGATAGACACTGCTCTATATCCGTAGAATATTGCAGAATAGAAATAGAAGAATTGAAGTGAAAATTAGATTTCAGATTCTTGGATGAACTGTAATACAACAAGGTAAAATGATAATACGACATGAAAACCACAGAATGTAAATAAACCACATTACATGGACCAACATTTGCTGCAGGGTTGAGAGGCATCGATTCCTGGGCATTATTTCTTTTTCTTATATCCACAAACTAAGAATCTCTATCCTAACACTGGACATTATTTGTTTTGTAATACTGTGATAAACTAATCTAGACTTTTCGGGACACAACGTCGTAATTGCTTGTTATACCTTTTGCATGTAATATAATATGTTGCATCAATAAACTGGACGTTGCTTCGGAAATATCGGACGATAATGACCCAGATATGAATCTTAGTGAGAGGGAGACTTCAGTCTGCTCTGAGGCAATCTCCTATTGGTATCATCAAGTCATGTATTCTATGCTGCAGGGCATATTAGCAAATTGATCAGATATCTTGTCGACTGTCACTGTCACCAAACATGATTCGACTTGTACATTCTGGATTCCCTATTTGCAATGCTGAATATCTGGAACCAGAAGCCAGCGATGAACCGTTTAAGTTTTGACCAATCAAGCTTTGATAGCGTAAGAAGAACCGATGCAGTTCATGAAAATGAAAAGTAGCCATGGGAGTAACTCATACTATACCTTCCCTTTCAGAAAAATATTATCAAGAGTGTAAGGATCTCCTTATACTGAACCCTTTCTTTTCGTCGATTTTTTTTAAATAAACATAAAACTGTATAATCTTCCGCAGGTCATAGAATATTTATGCATAGAATGTTTATCGTTACTTATAACTAAATTGAGCTCATGTTGAGTAATTTTTTTACTCATTTGTTGAGTTGTGACCTATATGAGCTCAATGGTGAGTAATTTATTATTCAAATGTTGAGTTGTGACCTTTTTACTCAATGTTAAGTAAAACATTTTTTGCAGTGCATTACTCTTTCATAAGGCAGATGGGAATTTAGCATTGTTCATTACAGTTTTAACAAGATAGTAAAACATCATGCTTGGCATCAACAATTCAGTTAGCTTATTATGATCAAATCATATGAACAAAAATAGGAATATAATTTATACGATTAAGCTTAATTGTCATTTCATTAAATATCATAATTTAGATTGGTTTATGTTGTCATTGATTGTAAATACTTATAGGATTTATTAGTAGCAGGGATCTGCATTGGAGCATGTTTCTCCATATTAATATAGTCTTCACCTGTCACAACCCGTTCTGGAACTTTATTTTGAATGTATTTAGGTAATTGGGTCAAAGTATGTAATAAGCTATTCCACGAAGATTCCACAGCTTGTTACTTCAAGTCACCCGCATGACAGTTCCAGTCGTAAATAGCTCTACCCACTCCGGGGCAACTCCTGTAAAACCTGTAAAATCAGAGTCAGTCACGTTCTCTTTGCACCCTGTTTATGCGACTAAGTTTTTAATCTGAGATCTGCCTGAAGAAAGTATGATATAACTGAGAAGTTCACGAAATCATCCAGAAACGTAGAGCATCTAACATCCATAAATACTAAATTGGCTTTGAGGTACTCATACTGAAAGTTCAGTAGCACCAACTTCCAATGGAAGTTCAAACATACTCAATTAAGTCCGTGCCAGCATGATCAGGAGGATCTATTGCAACACTTATTTGTAGTCATACTTCCGGGCTCCTGAATCATTGATCACAAGAAAGAGCTTTCTCGTGTAAGGGAGTGTAACTTGTTGAACTGGGCCCCACCAAATATACATTAGTATAGACGCTTTCGTGTACACGTACTGGCTTCTAGCTTTGTGTACAAAACATCGAACTCAGGTAATTCGGCATTACTTCACACTTGTACCATTCTCCATGGTGCGTCTACCCTATTTCGTAAGCAATATCCATATCTTCCCGTATTGCCGAGAGAAAATTATTCGTTTTGTGTACCCTGTCAATATATTTATTTCCCCCTAAAGGATGGTGGGAATATTATTGTATGCAACGGAAATACGCGTTCAACTGCTCGTCTTCTTTTCCCGCCTTTCCTTAATAGTCATGATAGTAACTTTGTCAAATTGCCAAATGTACCCAAATTTCGGATATTAGGTACACGGGTAAGGAATATAATGCCATTTATTCACTACTATATAAATGATATTATAATATTTATATATAACTAAGTACTACAACTAATCTAGCAAGCACAAAGCGTAATTCTTTGATATGCACTACTTGTTAATTATATTGGAAACGCTTTATTTTTCGTTCGTCCCACGGCTTATAATTTACTATTCTTATTATTCTTTTATACTACTTATTAATGTTCTGTCTATTGTAGTTTCAAATTATCAAATACTATGTAGCTATGAGATATGTTGACAACATCAATATTTGGATTCTTACGTAAGATTGGAGGAGGACGGGTTTAGTGAAGTGGTCTTCTCACTCGCTTCTCCTCGCTGCGGCTCGGGTTCGATTCCCCGCGTTGCCACATGTGAGTTTGGTTGCCGATCCATGCTCGTCCTCGCAGGACTTTCTCCGGGTGCTCCGGTTTCCTCCTGCTTCCAAAATCAGACTTCTTCCCATATCCCTATCTCGTCATATTTGGTTGGCATCCCTGAATTTTTTTTAAGCTTCTGAGTACTATTGGGCTATGCCTGAGTTATGTGTAAGAAATGCTGTTATAAATCAAGTAATCAAAGCACTCAGGATAATCATTGTAACACATATTTATCATGTTTATACGGACGAAAACAGTTTTTTTTAATCAAGGAGGCGGAACTGAAGAATGCATTTGTATTATATGCATCGGGGAAGGGCTCAATAATGATATTTACATATGTTATAACCAGAAGTCGATTAAATTTCGGAAACAGAGCTCGTATAACAATGTATTTTTGTTTGTTTTGGATTTTCGCTGACTACAGGGATTTATTTTGGACAAAATAGAATACGTAAACATCTTCATCCGGTTTGTTCGTAACGCATTAAGCACTTTATCCTATACTTACATTGTTGGCCTCTTAGATGCAATATTGTAGTTATGTTCCTATATGCAATACCCATGGGCTCAGTAATTTAAAGTAGGCATTTTAGTTTTTATAGAATGCGACCTTAGGGAATGGGGCTTTTTATTGTGCGGCAGTAAACAATATTAAGAGACTTAACCATCCACAAATAGATGTTCGTATGCATATGGCAAGCCAAGGGGTCCAAAAGCGTGGAACAGCTACGCGTAGCTTCTTTCTCGTTACGAGCAGCTGTTTGACCAATCAAAATAATCAAATTTAATCACGTGGTTGGGTCGTTAGCTGCGCGTAGTATAGTTATAGGTATCCTCTTTCACAATTATTATCTTGTAATTAATTTACGGAATTAGCATAGATAACGAACGGGTAAAGGAGGCCAAATCACAGCACGTGTCAAGAGAACATGTTGCTAATGCCTGGCTAAAATGACACAAAGCATATTTATTTAGTGTTTCCAAGTTTACACCGTGTTTAATAGCAAGTAACTTTATACTCGGGCTGTATTAGCGGTGCAGGGGATATGAAGGTCAAACAACAACTACTACTGATGTAAAGCGCTGTGTAAAGATATTGCAGGGAAAGCGATATCACATGCCACTGTGTAAATATGGAGAGAGTAAAATGGGTCATCATTTTTTTCGGAACGGGTGGGGGGGGGGTCCTAAATTTACAAAAAGTCGGCGTCAATAAAATTGCGGCCCTCACTATTTCGGCATCAAAATGTTATGACCCCTGACTCCCACCACCGATACACCTTACCCCTAGACAGGCTAAAATTGTATTGAAATCAGTCTTTTTGAATACAATAAACACACTATCTGTAGTCATCTTGTGACTCCCTACATTTTGTCATTATCAATTTATGACCCCCTCCCCTTATTTTTCTTTCCAAAAAGTATGACCCCTATATTTGGGATCCCCTTCCGAAGAAAATGATAGCCCCCTAAATATAGAACAATCATCATTCTGTTCAGATATTACTTTAATAGCACCTATAGGCCTACCATTTTTTGCTGATATACCGTACTACAGATATTTTCATTTACAAAAATTAACAACGTAATATTTGTGAGAGAGGATGTTTACATCAGCTCCACGTGTTTAAAACCGCGAATCTGATTGGTTAATAAGCTGCACGTAACGAGAAAGAAGCTGCGCGTAGCTAGTCCCACGTTCTGAGCCGCTTAGCTTGCCATATATGCATGCTTACATCCGAGTAGAACATTTTCAATTTATAGTTAAAACTGGATGGTTATTATATTCCGCTCGATTCGTTTTTCTTTGAAGCTGGTAAAATTGCTGATTGCTTATTTCTTCGGAGTCGTAATGATTTGGCAAAAATTACTGTTGACCTAATTAAAAGCCTGATTGAAAACAAAAGATTAATAGACAAAATAATTTGTAAACCTTGTTTTTAGCATTAATTGGTGTTCATCGGAGGGATAATCGTAAAAAAATGTAGTTGCAAAATTTTAAAAGTGTAGGGGAAAGATGTGAGTTTTTCCATAAGGGTGCATTT
This sequence comes from Amphiura filiformis, assembly GCF_039555335.1. Classification (NCBI taxonomy): domain Eukaryota; kingdom Metazoa; phylum Echinodermata; class Ophiuroidea; order Amphilepidida; family Amphiuridae; genus Amphiura; species Amphiura filiformis. The sequence continues at coordinate 38,691,813 of NC_092632.1, read as the reverse complement.
TAGCTTCTTTGTTTAGGTGTGGTATAGTTAATTTTGTATTGATTTCCAGAATAAGTTGAAGTCAATTTCCCTAGTTATGCTCTAGTCGTTGTCAACTGTGTTTGCTCGTTAAAGCTAATTTTATTTTTGTCCATTAATCTTTTGTTTTAATCGGTCTCAATTAATTTGAGGCTTTTGATTAAGTCAACAACATCATTAACCTTTGCTAAAGTATTGTAACTTCTGAGCAATAACCAGGTTAAAATTTACTGAGTTTCAAAGAAGAACAAGTCAAGTGAAAAGTGATTGCAGTCTTGTTTTAACTGTAGACAAGAAAGTGTTTTATTTGGAGCATGCATACATACGAACATCTATTTGTGGCTGGTTAAGTCTCTTAATATTGTTTACTGTCGCACAGCAAAAAAACGCTTTCCCTTTGGTCGCATTCAGAACCAAACTAAAATGTTTATTTTTGAAATACTGAACAAGGGGTACAAATTTGAACTTGCTCCGATTTTAGTATTAAAATATAGTGGCGTATTGTTTATTGACCATAGGAGATTGTTGACCGTTAACTTCTACAACTCATAACAAGTACTTAAGTAAAGAGCTCATTTAGGATAACAAGTATTGTAACTTTTCTTGATTCTCATGTCAAGAAAAACATTTGCCACCATTTTTACCAAAATCGGAGCAAGTTGAAATTTTTACCCCTGTACAACCCAAAAAATGTGTCGTTCTAACCGAAACATTAGAATCTTTAGTAATATCTAGTCTTTAGAGGTCACTAGGGAGGGTTCAAATCCAAAAATGCCTCCACATGTTAAAATAAACTATGAACCATGTACTTGATGTTGGAACCTCTCATGTTTCTATAAGTCTATAAAGTGTACTCAGTTTGGGAGCTGAGCAGCTTAACTAATAAGAGGCTGCTAATGTAAGTCTAAGAAATGGCTTCATATATTATAAACAAACCGGATAAAGTTGTTTATGCTTTCTTGGAATTTATACGACCTCTGATTGTAACGATTGTATCACTTGTTAAAAAAAAATGTCACTTTCCCTGATGCCCCCGAATGCAGATAACAAGTGAACAAATTTACAAAAGAAGCAGAATATAGTTGATGTCATATGTGAGTCGTAATTTTCAGCAGGTATTTTAGTCCCGTTCCTGTATAAAAGGTGAGATTGCTTTATATCACATCCTCTGTCAAGATGGAACGACATCCTACTAGTAAGTTTTAATGATACTTACATAATATCGAATACTCGAATTATACCCTGCAACAGTAATATTGCCAAATAAGCTACTAACCTACATTGCTTCATTACTATTGCGCAAGGGAATTTAGCAGTGTTCATAACAGTTTTAACAAAGTAGGAAAATATTATGCTTAACAACAAACCATTCTGTTATTACCAAATCATTTTATGCAACACGTATGAATCAAATCAGAAACGTAACGGATTTACGATAAAGCTTAGCTGGCATAACTTGAAATATCCTAATTCCATTTTGATTAGTTTACTTTATATCGTCAGAGATTGTTAATACTAATAGGATTTATTAGTAGCAGATATCTGCATTGGAACATGCTGTTCCATATTAATGTAGTCTTCACCTGTCACACACAGTTGCTTTATTTTGATTGTCTTTGGGTAATTGGGTCAAATTATGTAATAAGATATTCCAAGGAAGTTCCGTAACCCCTTCAATAAATGGCAATCAGAGGCTAATTTCAATAGTGAATCCGGAGAAATTGTTGAAGATCTAAAATCGCAAATTGTGTTTTACAAGTTTAGTTCTTCTGACTAGGCCTATCGTTTGGAGCAGGGGACGTTGTAATTAATTGGCTTTGTGGTACTCACACTGAAAGTTCAGTGACAGCAACTTTCAAAGAAATTTCAAACTTCTCAATTACATCAGTACATCTTAACCATAAGGACATGTTGTAACCTTTTTTGTTTTCAAATTCTAAGCCATACTTCAATACTACCTTGTTGCATTCGGTTCCACTAAATAATGAACATAAGTATAAACCCTTTCATTTGCACTTACTGCTTGGTTTCTAGCTATGTGTACAAATTTTAGGTACTTCAGAATTGTACTCAGGAGAGGAGAGATACTATTCGTTTTGTCTTGCTTACTCGGGTGCTTCCCCCCCCAAACTGCAATAGTTTTCCATATACTCCCGTACTGCATCACATTTTTTTCAAGCATTTATATCTCAAATTATTTGTGGCATGTTCATATCGTGTTGCATATCAATGGAGAGCTACTTTATTCACCTTTACAATGACATCAAATTTGAAACAATCACATTTTTCAAGGCTGGGTGCACCTCTTGTGAATTTGGTGGGATCGTTAACAGAATGTGCCAAATTAATCATTATTCTGTGCTCATTATTCTGTGCTCACACATGTCACGGGTAGAAAACTCATACGCAGCCACAACAGACTGGCCACTCCTCCCTTGCTGCTCACAGGCTTGTCATACGTTGGTATGGGATGGCATTCCATTCTTCAACCAGGATTCTTCACAGGTCATTCAATGTTCTTGCATTGGCTACTCTAGCATGCACAGTACACCAAAGCAGGTCCCACAAGTGTTCAATCGGGTTGAGGTCTGGGCTGATGGCAGGCTATTCTATTCTTTACTCTCCCATATGCTGTAGGTCATGTAGGTAGTCGTTGATTACCCTGGCTATGTGGGGTCGAGTCCCGGGCGGGTGTTGTCACCTTGGAGGATTCTATTAGGTCCCAGATTGCGACGATAGGGGATTGCAGCTTGGCACATTCTGTTTGAGACCCAACAACATTCACAAGACGTGTACTCAGCCGTGAAAAAGGTGGTTGTTTCAAATGCGGTGTCCTTGTAAAGGGACATAAATTAGCTCTCCTTTGATATGCAACGCGATATGAACATGTCATAAATAATCTGAGATATAGATGCTTGAAAAACTTTCCAAACTTTTATTGAGGAGATTATCTATTGTATATAGTATTAAATTATCAAATACTATATAGATATGAGATATTTGACAACATCAATAGATTGCTTCTTTTGTACGCTTTAAAAACAATTTATTTGGGGGGGGGGGTTGGAATAGCTCATTAGATTTATGTTCCTATATCCAATACCCATGGTCTCAGTAGTTTAAAAGTAGGTATTTTTGTTTGTACTGAATGTGAAAGGGGCCTCTTTATTGTGCGGCAGTAACCAATATTAAAAAATTAAGAGACCTAACCAGCCACAAATGTAGGTATATATATATGCTAAGCTCTGAGTAAAACACTTCCCCAGTTTTGCAGTTAAAACAAGATGGTGATTACGTTTCACTCGACATAGTTTTCTTTGAAGCTGGTTAAATTACAACCTGGTTATTTCTTAGGTATCATGATACTTGAGCAAAAGGTTAAGTTGACACTATTGTTAACCTAATCAAAATCATCGAGTTAATTATGGCCGATTAAAAGCAAATAATTGACTAAAAAGAATATTCAAACTGATCGAAGCTTATTGTTGCTCTTTCAAAAAATAATTCTGAAAATGGTAAACACTTCCCATTTGCAAATGGGTTTGGTATGAATTAAACACGTAAATTGCGTATTATTGTGTTTTTATTGCATGGATATCCAGAATAAGGTTAAGTTTACATAAGTTGTCTTCGTTGAATCTGAGTGTTTGAGCTTCAATGGTTGCTTGTTTGCTTGCCTGTGTTTGTTTGCTTGGTTGTTTATCTATACCCCTGCTCCAAATTCAGAAATTATTAAAGTAACCCTGTAATTGCATAATTATATGACCCAGTGTTTGTGTTTTTATCTGTATGTGCTGAAAAATGAGGGTAGGTAGGTTGTGTACAAGAGGGGGATGTGACTTAAGTGGGTGGGGTGTCTTTGTTTGGTTTGCACACGTCTATGATACAAATAAATGTATTGTAAATTTGTAAGGGAACACAGAATAAATTACGGTGGTGCGGTACATGCTTTTCATTTGTAAGGAATTTACTAAAAGACGTAGCCTTTTGAGTAAATAAGCCCTTTCGATATTTCAGTGAAGTAGCAAATGTGCTTGATAAGAAGTTGATACCTGGAACATCAATTTTCTATTAAAATGTATGAAATTGCCGGGAATTCCCTTTTGTACATATCAGGTGCAACATTTTCAGTTGCCGCATTGCTCAGACCAGAATAATGTGCAAAACAAAAGTACACACCATTTATGACAATTATTAATCCCCCCCCATTGAAATATGCATTGAGTTCCATGCTGTTTACGCCCAACGACATTTTCACTTTCTCTGGATTATAGAATTAGCTACAGGAAACGTGATCCTTTAACATCGGTGTATTAAGTCAAAGAAGTTTTTGAATAATTCACTTTAAATCTAGGGTCGAGTTATTCATGTTAGTAGTTGCATCGCGAGCGATGATCGATTGCGTTTGGCACTGGATTGTTGAAGCACAAAATACGTGTCTCTTCACTGGGTTGTAATCAGAGTTTTATCGCTAGCAATAGAAATCTAAATTCACGTTGATACGATGACGATTTCAATATCTTCGGGCACGTGCTGACGTGCATTTGACTATTAACATGATTAAAACGGATCAAATAAAAAAACCTTTGACTAATCCTCGAGCCTCCAGTGCTTACAGCCTTAATCTTATGATCTACCATTCCTTACTCTTATCAGCACATTGAATAAAATACTGTATAACTTAACGTCTTGCAAGGTCCATAAAGTCACACTGTTGAACCTATAATAAAATGGAAGTGCAAAACAGGGTCGAGCGGAAAATTCAGAGCTACGAGTCACGTGACACCCACGAAACTTGTACCTCTTAATAATTGCATTATTCAACATGGGTTTAAAACAGCGACGAAACATGATATCAATTACTGTGTTGAGTGGTTAGATGATAGTTAGTAATGATGGTATAAGAAATTCATATGTTCGACAAGTGCATGCATGGCAGGTGATTTCGACGAAAAAGATGCGTAGTTATGAGCGCTTGCAAAATATGTCATTTTTTTTAAATCAAGATTTACGTACCATTTTCGTTTTATAATTACCAATTTATTGAAAAGTATAATGTTTGAAATGACTATATTTGCACTCTAATTTGATGTGATAGACACTGCGCTATATCTGTAGAATATTGCAGAATAGAAATAGAAGAATTGAAGCGACAATTAGATTTCGAATTCTTGGATGAACTGTAATACGACAAGGTAAAATAATAATACAACATGAAAACCACAGAATATAAAGAAACCACATTTCATGGACCAACATTTGCTGCAGGGTTGAGAGGCATCGATTCCTGGGCATTGATTCTTTTTCTCATATCCACAAACTAAGAATCTCTATCCTAACACTGGACATTTTTTGTTTTGTGATACTGTGATATAAACTAATCTATACTTTTCGGGACACTAATTGCTTGTTATACCTTTTGCATGTGATATGTTGCATCAATAAACTGGACGTTGCTTCGGAAATATCGGACGATAATGACCCAGATATGAATCTTAGTGAGGAGAGTGAGACTTCAGTCTGCTCTGAGGCAATCTCCTATTGGCATCATCAAGTCATGTATTCTATGCTGCAGGGCATATTAGCAAATTGATCCGATATCTTGCCGACTGTCACTGTCACCAAACATGATTCGACTTGTACATTCCGGATTCCCTATTTGCAATGATGAATATCTAGAACCAGAAGCCAGCGATGAACCGTTTAAGTTTTGACCAATCAAGCGTTAGAAGAACAGACGCAGTTCATTGACAATGATAAGTAGCCATGGCAGTAACTCATACTATACCTTCCCTTTCAGAAAAATATTATCAATAGTGTAAGGATCTCCTTATACTGAACCCTTTCTTTTCGTCGATTTTTTAAAAATAAGCATAAAACTGTATAATCTTCCGCAGGTCATAGAATGATTCAGATTCAGATTCAGATTCAGATTAAATTTATTTCAAATTCGTGGCCCGTAGGCCAAATTACATGAAATATTACATTTGCATTGTTTACATTAAAAGACATTAAAAAGCATATAAAATATACATAAAAACACCATAACATTACTCAAAGAAATTAATTGCACTTGTTGAGACAAAATCTCACACTCACACTCATACTGCTCACACACCCCTACATCTACACACACACCCCACATACACCTCCACCCAAACTATCAGCCCTCCATATACACACACCCCCACACACCCCAGATGCTCAAAAGAATTTAATTTTATAAAGCAGTAATTGATAAATAACATAACAAAATATTGCACATAAATTGGACCAGCCAAATTAAAAGGGACAAATTGAATACATCAAGATAAAAATGCTGTCATAAAATCACAGTTAAAACACACCAGCTGAATATGAACATGATGAGATGCACTAATTAAGTAGATGAGTGAGATAGGGTATTGAACTGTTCCCATATCTTTTTGGTTTGGTTCTGGGGACCTGATACTGTTTAAGGGTCATATTGTGGGTCCTCATATTGTGTGGAAACCATTCTGAGTACCTATCAGATTCGACACATTTTTTAGCAAACTGTGTACAGAGATGTAGTCTTCTATCATTCAAGGTTTGGAGTTCCAACTGATCAAGGGAATCTGTGTAGGATGAGTAATTAGCACCAAGGATAATGCGGCAAGCCCTCTTTTGGATGCGCTCTAATTGATGTGCCTGGTCGTTGGTAATACTACCATGCCAGACAGGGCTGCATATTCACATGTTGGGCGAACATAACCAATATAAACAGAGACTAGGTCACCAGTTGGAACACCAAAGCGTTTGAGACGTGAGAGCATGTACAACCTTCGACTGCTTTTTGATACCATATTGTTAACCTGAGACTGCCAGCCAAGATTGGACTGGACAGTCAGCCCCAGGAGCTTAGTCTCAGACACCTCCTCAAGCTCAATCCCAGCAATATGAAGACTAGGAGGTACAGGAGGTTCCCTCATGAAACAAATCTGCATCACCTTGCACTTACTCGGATTGAGCTTGAGATGATGGTTTTTTGCCCAAGCATCCAAGTCCTGAACATCGGGTCTAATCTGGCTGACTTGTTTAGCAGGACGAACCTCTCCAAGGGTGAGATCATCGACATACTGAAAGCTTTTAGTCAGAGACTCCTCAGAAGCATTGTTGATCACACCAAGAAATGTGATGGGCCCCAGCTTAGTTGTGACCTTTTTACTCAATGTTAAGTAAAACATTTTTTGCAGTGCATTACTCATTCATAAGGCAGATGGGAATTTAGCATTGTTCATTACAGTTTGAACAAGATAGTTAAATATCATGCTTGGCATCAACAATTCAGATAGCTTATTATGATCAAATCATTCTATACAACATGTATGAACAAAAATAGCAATATAATGTATACGATTAAGCTTTATTGTCATGTCATTAAATATCATAATTTAGATTAGTTTATATTGTCAGTGATTGTAAATACTTATAGGATTTATTAGTAGCAGGGATCTGCATTGGAGCATGTTTCTCCATATTAATATAGTCTTCACCTGCCAACCCGTTCTCGAACTTTATTTTGAATGTATTTAGGTAATTGGGTCAAAGTATGTAATAAGCTATTCCACGAAGGTTCCACAGCTTGTTACTTAAAGTCACCCGCATGACAGTTCCAGTCGTAAATAGCTCTAGCCAATCCGGGGAAACTCCTGCAAAACCTGTAAAATCAGAGTCAGTCACGTTCTCTTTGCACCCTGTTTATGCGACTAAGTTTTTAATCTGAGATCTGCCTAAAGAAAGTATGATATAACTGAGAAGTTCACGAAATCATCCAGAACCGTAGAGCATCTAACATCCATAAATACTAAATTGGCTTTGAGGTACTCATACTGAAAGTTCAGTAGCACCAACTTTCAATGGAAGTTCAAACATATTCAATTAAGTCCGTGCCAGCATGATCAGGAGGATCTATTGCAACACTTTTAGTCATTAAATTTGTAGTCATACTTCCGGGCTCCTGAATCATTGATCACAAGAAAGAGCTTTCTCGTGTAAGGGAGTGTAACTTGTTGAACTGGGCCCCACCAAATATACATTAGTATAAACGCTTTCGTGTACACTTACTGGTTTCTAGCTTTGTGTACAAAACATCGAACTCAGGTAATTTGGCATTACTTCACACTTGTACCATCCTCCATAGCTCTCCATGGTGCGTCTACCTTATTTCGTAAGCAATATCCATATCTTCCCGTATTGCCGAGAGAAAATTATTTGTTTTGTGTACCCTGTCAATAAATTTATTTCCCCCTAAAGGACGATCGGAATATTAGTGTATGCAACGGAAACACGCGTTCAACTGCTCGTCTTCTTTTCCCGCCTTTCTTTAATAGTAACATTGTCAAATTGCCAAATGTACCCAAATTTCCTTGTGGCAATGTGTAGTCGGATATTTGGAACACGGGTAAGGAATGTAAGCGGTGACATTTATTCACTACTATATAAATAATATTATAATAAATAATATTATTATATTTCTACAAATAATACATCTAATGTAGTAAGCATAAAGCATAATTCTTTGATATGCACTATTTGTTAATTATATTGGAAACGTTTTTGCGTCCCGCGGCTTATAATTTACTATTCCTATTATCAGATTATGAAATAGGCTCATCTGTAATGATAAAATGGTTAATATTGCAGCTTTGTTAATTTTGCAGTGGAATATTGCTGCTTTGAATATTGTAGTTTCAAATTATACTAGAAATGAGATATAATAGATTCTTATGTAAGTTTGCGAGAGGGCGGGTTAGTGTAGCGGTGTTCTCACTCGCTTCTCACCCCTGTGGCCTGGGTTCAATTCCTCACGTTGCCACATGTGAATAGCAAGGTTTCTCCTGCTTCCAAAATAGGACCTCTTCCCATGTCCCTGTCTCCTCATATTCGGTTGGCATCCCTATAATTTATTAGCTTCTGAGCACTATTGGGTTATGCCTGTCTTTGGCCGAATGTTGTAAATAAAAAAAGAGATATGTGTAAGAAATGCTATTATAAATTAAATAATACAAAGCACTCAGGATAATCACATTTTTATACGGACGAAAACAGATTTTTTTGTTCAATCAAATAGGCGGAACTAAAGAATACATTTGGATAATAAGCATCGGGGAAGAGCTCAAAAATGATATTTACATATGTTATAGTCAGAAGTCTTGTATTTTTGTTTGTGTTAGATTTTCACTTACTGCGGGTATTTATTTTGGTCTAAATAAAATACGTAAGCATCTTCATCCGGTTTGTTCGTAACGCATTAAGCACTTTATCCTATACTTACATTGTTGGCCTCTTAGATGCAATATTGTAGTTATGTTCCTATATGCAATACCCATGGGCTCAGTAATTTAAAGTAGGCATTTTAGTTTTTTATAGAATGCGACCTTAGGGAATGGGGCTTTTTATTGTGCGGCAGTAAACAATATTAAGAGACTTAACCATCCACAAATAGATGCATGCAAACATCCGAGTAGAACATTTTCAATTTATAGTTAAAACTGGATGGTTATTATATTCCGCTCGATTTGTTTTTCCTTGAAGCTGGTTAAATTGGAGCTTACTTATTTCTTCGGAGTCATAATGATTTGGCAAAAAGTTAATATTGACCTAAGTAAAAAATTACTGTTGACCTAATTAAAAGTGTTAAGTTAACAAAAGGTTAATATACAAAAGAAACAATTTGTAAACCTTATTGTATGTAGCTTTTAATTGGTATTCTTCGGTGTGAAAATCGTGAAAAGTGTATGTGCAAAATTATAAAAAGTGTAGGGGCAAGATGTGAGTTTTTCTATAAGCGTTAGTATTTGCATTTTTGCTGAACCATGAAATGGTATCAGCCTATACAAGTGTATGCTATCTACTTACTAGCTTACTTACTGACTAACATTTTGGTCTGAAATGGATATCTCGAAATGGCTCTTTCTATCGTACCCTGAAGAAGCACAGTGTTTCGAATGAAAAACTATAACAATATGCAAATATTATGCTTGATAGGCCCTACAAATTATTGCATCACCAGGATATGATAGAAAGATGATAGAAAGAGTCATCGGTACCTAACCGAGCACAATAGCGATATAGGACCAAATTTGCCTTGTTTATGTACCTTAATCTAGCAACACAACTATAGATTAGCTTTCAAAATTATTATTATTAATATTATAATTATTATTATTATTATTATTATTATTATTATTATTATTATTATTATTATTATTATTATTATTATTATTATTATTATTATTATTATTATATAAAGGCGGAAAACAAATCTTTGCTCTGTGTGCCTTCTTCGAATCCGAACTACCGGACCCTCTATTCTACTCGTTAATGGTGTCCTGCTGTAGATGTTTCATCAGAGAATCATAAATCTTTCCTGAACTCATCATCTGGTTTTGTAAGGTGAAATTGCTTTACATAAAAGAGTGTGTCAAAGAGGAACAACATTCCGTTTAATGATATGGCGAAAATAATCATGTGTATATTACTCATAATTTACAAGCCTGAAACGGTGATGTCGAAAATCGTACCCATTACAAAAACTTATATTTAGTTTAGCTACAATTACATGTAACTAACCTAAAGTTCTTCATACTCTTTTTAAGACGAATTGGCATTTATTCATAACAATTTTAACAAACTGGCATTAAAATATTCAATTAGCTATTCATTAAACTATTCAGTTAGCTTCTTATGAACAAATCATTCTATACAACATGTATGAATCAAATTAGTAATATAATGGATTTACGATAAGGCTAAACTGGCATATCTTGATATATACCCAAATCCATCTGGGCTACAGCTTTTACTTTACGTCGTCAGTGATTGTAAATACTAGTAGGATTTATTAGTAGCAGGGATCTGCGTTGGAACATGCTGTTCCATATTAATATAGTCTTCATAAAAAGCGGCTTTGTTTCAATTGTCTTTGGGTAATTGGGTCAAAATATGTATTATTCTTATCTTGATATACCCAAATCCATTTTGGCTACAGATTTACTTTACATCGTCAGTAATTGTAAATACTAGTAGGATTTATTAACTACAGTGATCTGCGTTGGAACACGTTGGTTCATATTAATATAGCCTTCACCTCCCACAAAGAGTTACTTTGTTTCAATTGTCTTTGGGTAATTGGGTCAAATTATGTATTATTCTATTCTAATGATGTTCCGCAATCCCCTCAATGAAATTCATCCACAAGACAACTCCAGATGTAAATAGTTTTATCGAATCCGGGGAAACTCCTGTAAAATCATCTAAAATCAGAGTCACTCACGTCCTCTTTAAGGAATCGGATAGCAACGTCTGCACAGTATTTTTGTGGGACCTGAGAGTACATCAGACACACCAGTTTGCATTCTGAATGTCTTTCTAATATCAAATAATTTAGATTGATTAAAATTCGCGATATAATACAAATTTTATTGCAAATTATTCAAATTTGATAATTTTGATATTCTTAATTATCCAAAATTGTCAGGAAAAATTGTTTGGGAAAAAATGTATATCTACAACACGAGGGTCAAAATTTTCAAATGATGGATGGCTTTTCCTCCCAGCTGCATAAACTGCTACAAGCTACATATCATTAGGTTCATAAAGTTTACTTGTAGAACTGTTAAATGTCAAAAATATCAACTTTTAATAATTTGCCATAAAATTTGTATTATATCGCGAATTTAAAAAAAATGAGGAGTATGTTCCTCGTATTCAGAATGCAATTTTGATGTGTCTGATGTGCAAAAAATACTGTGTAAACGCTGATATCCGATCCCTTAAGTAGCACCCACTTTGTAGCGACCATATTTTTTTTCAAATCTGAGATCTTCCTGTAGAAAGCATGATAAAATTGAGAATATCTCAAAATATTACCCAGAATCAAAGAACATTTAAATATTCCGTAAACAGTATGGCATTGTGGAACTCGTACTGCAGTCAGCAGGTTCAGTAACAGCAACTTTAAAAGGAAGCTCCAAGAGGATCTATTGCAACCCTTTTAGTTATCAAACTTCCGGGCTGCTGAATCGTTGATCACAAGAAAGAGGCGTTGAACTTGTTGAACTAGGTCCTACCAAATGTAGTACATTAATAAGACCTTTCCATTTGCATTTACGGCTAGGTTTTCTAGCTTTGTATACAAAATATCTGAAACGCGAAGTAATTCGACATTACTTCACACTTGTACCCATCCTCCATGGTGCGTCTACCCTATTTCGTAAGCAGTATCCATATCTTCCCGTGTTGCCGAGAGGAACTATTCGTTTTGTCTTTCCCTACCAATACTCATTCTATTTACCCTAAAGGACGACGGAGTCTTATTGGATGCAACGGAAACACGCGTTCAAAGACTTGTCTTCATATTCCGCCTTACTTTAACAGTAACTTTTAGTAAACTCCCTTGTGGCTATGTTTCATCGGATATTAGGTACACGGAGAAGGAATGTATGCGGTGCCATTTATTCACTGCTGTACAAATAATATTTCTGAACACGAATAATATCTAATTTAACAAGCATAAATCATAATTCTTTGATATGCAGTACGTGTTTCATGTATTGGGAATGTTCTTTCGTTCCCCCGGCTTACATATTATTTACTTTTCCTGATATGTATTGCGTTCACCTGTGACGATTGATTGTCAATATTGCTGCTTATTAAAGTTCTGTATATTGTATAGCGTCAAATACTAGGTATAAAATATGTTGACAACATAAATAGTTCGCTTCTTTTGCAAGTCTATAATAATAAAAGGTGCTCATTAAGTAATACGAAGCACATAGCATAATCATTGTAATCACAACACAAAATTAAAACGAACGAAAGTCTAATTTTGTTCAATCTTGGAAGCGGGCGGCAGAATGTGGATAATGAACCGTGGTTATTCGTATTCTGGGGCATTGGAGTATATTACAAATCTTTTATCCAGAAGTCTGTTAAATTCCAGAAACACAGATCATATGTCAATATACATTTTTGTTTGTTTTGCATATTTTCTCATTGCAAGGATTTATTCTGGTCTAAATATAATACGTAAACAACTTCACCCGGTTTGCTCATAACGTACTAAGCCCTTTATCCCAGACGTACATTGGTAGCCTCTTAGACGTAATCATGCATTATTATAGTTAATGTTCCCATCTCTAATACCCATGGGCGTAGCCATTTAAAAGTAGGCATTTTAGTTTGTACTAAATGCAACCTTAGGGAAAAGGGGCTTTTTATTGTGCGGCAGTAAATAATATTAAGAGACTTAAGCAGCCACAAATAGATGTTGGAAAATATGCTAAGCTCCTAGTAAGACACTTTTACATTTACAGTTAAAACAAGATGGTAATCACCTTTCACTTGACTTGTTTTTCTTTGACGCTGGGTAAATTGTAACCTGGTTGTTCTGTAGGAGTCATAATAATGTAGAAAAGGGTTAAGTTCACAGTATTGTTGACCTAATCGAAAGCGTCAAGTTAATTGAGGCCGATTGAAACAAAGATTACTGAACAAAAAGAACAATTGGTAAAACTTATTGAATACAGATAGCCATGGGTCAAAGTTCATTACCCACATGTATTTTATCCTGCTTCGCAAATAAATGTAAGGCAATATTGCAAGGAATACAGATTCAGTTAAGGAAAGTTAATAATATACCGTAGTGTAGAAATAGGGCAGTGTGTGGATGGTTAGGTGTTACAGATTGAAAGAGGTTTAGGGAATTGACATCAAGGGCTTCGATTCGTAATAATTTTGAGGTAGCTTGTGGTTGTGGATTCGAGTCCCTGCAGGCGCTTTACCTTGCTTGCTTCAGCGTACCCAGATGTAGTGGGGACATGTTGGGGGATATTTACCGAGAGGAGTTGCGCTACGATTTCGTCCTTGTTGAAAAGAAATGATGTTGATCATAATATACAAAATGTAAATAAGACGATTAAAATATTCCAGTCAAAGTTCAACTACCCTTGCTAAAACTGAATTCCGGGACCTCGTAGGGGAATAAACAATCAAATTACTCTCTTAGGCGGCCGTGTAAATCGTGCGCAATTGCAAGAATTTTTGTCACTGTATATAATCAGTTGCAGCATTTTCATGTCTAATCAGGTGCAATAAGTGTCTACTTTTTAATTACTCAGATCGAAAGAATGATGCGAAACACGAATACCAATTACTGATTTACATTGAGTTCGGGAAGGTTTGTGCACAATGTATTACCCAGAATTCGCTGTTTTTGTTGTTGAACTTTGTAAAAATATTTCCCAAGAAGTTGTATAATAAACGTTTTAATGATTTAAAATGTCGAGTCTAGAACGTCGAGAACGTTTTCTGAAACCTTTTTGACAACATTATAAAAAATCGTTGTGAAAACATTTTAGAACCGTTACTAGAGGCAAAAGTTTAGCGTTTTCTAAAGAAAACTATAAAGGTTTTGTGTTTGCTGGGACGTGCTCACCGTGTCTAAGATTAATAAGCATATGCATTAAAGTTATTCCTAAAATTCCACTAGTTCTTTTTATCCAAGATTCTAAAGGAAACATGACGCTTGAAAGTCTGTGTATCACAGGTATTTGCACATTTTTTTTATCAAATCTAGGGACGCGTTATAATAGTTGCATCCCGAGCTATGAACGATTGCGTTTGACTTCTGACTTTGAATCGTTATCGCGCCTTTGACGCAAAAAATACTTGCCTCTTTCGCTGGTACCAATGTAAGCATGAACGTTATTTGGAGTTGATAAGTTGACGATTTAAATCTTAAACTAATCGCATAAACTTATAATTCTTTGACTAAACTACTTTCAGCCTAAAGCCATAATATAATGATCAATAACTCTAAATGTTAATCTTATCAACACCATTGAATATTATTCTGCATATCGTATCATATTACAAGTTCCCTGTAAAAATCGATGTCATTTGAGCAAATTAAGATCACAAGATTGAGCCTTTTTCAATAAAATTTGGAAGTGCGAAACAGGGTCGAGAGGAAAATGCAGAGCTACACGTTACTTGACACCCTCGATCTTTTACCTGTAATGATTCCATTATTCATCATGGGCTTAACACGGTGACGAAACATGATATCAATTACTGTGTTGAGTGGGTAGATGATAGGTACTAATGATGGTATAAGATATTCATGTGTTTACCATGTGCACGCGATTTCAACGAGAGGGACGTATAGTTCAGAGTTTCAACTCAAGATGTACATTATTTTGATCTTATATTTATACCAAAGTGCATTTAAAAGGGCATTTCGTGATCCACAGCATCATCACCCTCCCCACTTTCCTAAAAAAAAAGTTGGGATTTTTATACCACTTTAAACCTCTAGCTACATAATGTTTATGTACAAACAATTTCTTGCAGATTAATTCGTTTAGCAAAAATATTGTGAAATTTAAATTACGTTCTGCTACACCAGAACGAAATTACAACACGTTTATGGAGCAGTGTAATACAGGTAATCGGAATCAACTGAAATTTTGGGAATGAGCTTTTTTCGTGGATATCAACTGCAAAATGTCATTAAAAGAGGATGTTAAGATCACGAAATATTCCCTTAACGAACTTGCCGATTATGATGGGATAGACACTGACCTTCTACAGAGTTTCGAGTTGTATCGCTCTTTTTACCTAGTCTCAAAGCCGATGTTTATGGTTTATATTATCGTTTCCAGCTCACTACCTTCACGAATTGGCTGCATCAGGCAGAGCCAAGAGCAAACACATCATGTATGTGATAAGCTTTTCCATATCCAAACAGCACGAGATATGCAGTCTGTACATGAGACTGACGTCCCCTCCGAAGGAAGAAATACTATTATGGTTCATTTACCCAATACCAAATTCACTACGATGGAGAGTGGAAGTCTTGATTTTAGTACACAGATATTTCCAATTGTTCAGAAATTTTCCAAGTCAATGCCCCAGCAGAATACCACCGCCGGGAACTCAACCACTAGGACGCCCTCTCTCATGACAAGATAAAAGACGGTTTCCCAAATCCACTTGGTCTCCTCACTACAGATTAAAAACACACCACATTTCATGGATGATGGACCAACAACATGGTTATGAATATCCTTGTCTTTAGGTTACATTACACAATGGAAGAATCTGCTTATTCTAAGCTAGATGTTCGAATGTGGAACGCTGACGGGTTTGTTGAAATCCGTTGGATATGGCATGTGTCTTCCAAAGGGGTAGGGCACTATATAGATTGTGCAGTAAAAAATAGTTTTGCCCTTATGGGACACTTATTGCTTGTCATACCTCCTTCTGTTTCAAGATTACAATTTTGCTTGTAAAAAGGACTACCATATGCAGAAGCTGAGATATGAGAGTGGAGGCAGAACTTTTTGAATGACCCTCGAAAGATAATTAGCCACAATATAATCTTGCAAAGAAGAGACTGTAGTCTGCTTTGAGGTAATCTCCGTTTGGTGACATCAAGTCATGTATTCAGTGCTAGGAGATCTTGTAGACTGTCACAAACAAATAGTATAAGATTAAACTTATACTTACGTTCTATTTTTGTCAATTTATAGAACTCTGTAGTCTTCCACATATCATGGTAATGTTTATCCTTACATTATAACTTACTTTTCTTGTTTGTCAATTAGCAGTTGCGATGTTAAAGGTAGAATGTACTGTACAATATAGCGTGTATACTAAGCAATTCCGTATTTATTTTCTTGCAAAAAGTGTCCATTATTCATTATCGTAGCATAAAACAGAGGTCATTTTTATTTTCATCACATCAACAGATGACAGTAATATGCCAATGATTTAGATTAAACAAATATGCGTGCCAGTTAGAATTACAAGTACACGTGCCTCCCCTGATTTCATTATTTAACCCAGAGTTAGGAAAAAGCGATAGAACATGATATCAATTACCGTACTGATGAACGCATAAATGACAGAATGTAATGACGGCGATAAGATATTCATGTACTCATATAGCAAGAGGCGGCATTGTTGAAACACGTTCGTTACAGGTATCTTGAAAGCAGCTGATACACGATAGATGGCTTTTTCTTATTCTTATTCTTACTCGCCCTTTTGTATCTACAAGTATACCCAGTGCACGTTTCTTTTTCTTCTCTCTCCGACCTTCTTTTATCTCTTTTTATTTACCTCTCTCTATGTGTATCCTGGTTTTATTATACTTCTTCTCACTCACTCCCTCTCTCCCTTTGTCCCTTGTCATCGTCCCTTTGCTTTTTATCACTCGTCTTCTGTCCTCCACTTCTTCAATGTCTTTCAACAGCTTTGCTTTCTTTTCCAATTTCCAATTCAACTATTTATTGATTGATTGATTGATTGCATTTCCTGCCCAAGAGAGAACTCTTTTCTTTAACAAATGCTTTTTCCTGAAAGTTTATAAATTCATCATCCAAAAGCAGAACCATCTATTAGCTTCCAGAGATGGAAAAACAAAGCTGTGGCATTATCGTGATAAACATGACGCCAAAACCAGTATTGAAGTAGATTCGGTCAAAAGCAACAATATATTGTCTGGAAGTGTGCAATATACGAGAATCACGAAGAGGTCCTTAACATTCACGTATTATGCACTTGCTGTGTTTATTTGCTCCTCAATTAGGTTCTCTGTCGCCACCCAAACTTTTACAACCTAATGAATTTGTTTTGAATTATCCGACCACCAAATCATTAATACAAAACGTTCCTACATCACTTCAAGGCACTGTTATTATATTTGAAAAATAATGCACATACAATATCAACAAGGTCGTGCTTAAGTGACATTATTTTAACGATTATTTCAAAGAATGTTTCATGTGATACATATAGTTTCTTTGAATGCTGGGACGTGACTTTCATCTTTAAGGTGCTTGAACGCGTCATTGCCAAACAGCTCAATGAGTACATGTCAAAACAACATCTTCATGAACCATTGCAATCCGCATATAAACAAAATCACAGAACAAAGACCGCTCATATAAAAGTCCGCAATGACATTATGTGGGTCATGGAAAGACAGGGTGTTACCGTTTTGTTGCTGCTGGACTTAAGTAGCGCGTTTGATACCATGGACCATGGAATGTTAATCGCAAAACTTCACGATATTGTTGGAATGGATAGAATTGTCTGATCTGGGGTCTGTTCCGGACATCTGTTGTTCCTGATATACACTCTGCCTATTGGCCCCCATAACCCGCAAGTATGGTATGGAACTGCATACTTACGCCGATGTTAAACAAATTTATGTATCTGTGTTTCCCAACATCTGCTCATGGCGTTAAATGTGCTGTCCTGAAGTTCAGGAACGGATCTCCATAAATGTCATGAAGCTTATAACGCCGAGAAAACTGAGGTTTCAGGGCCCAGTTGGCTAAATTTAATGTTCCTTCTGTGCAAATTACGGGTGTCAACATTCCTGATCAGTCCAATCCTGTCAGAAACCTTGGGATCATGTTTCATTGCGATATGACCATGTTGCTAACATTTCCAAAGCTATCAAAAACTCATTAATATTGGTCGTGCCAGCAAAATGCTTACCACCGAGGCCACTAAACTCGATGTCTATAACATTTTACTAATTGGTCAAAGTGGCACTCTCCTACAGCGTCTTCAGAACATTCAACGCACCGCGGCTCACCTTGTTATCAGAAAGCGAAATTTTGAACCCATAACCTCCGACCTCATCGACTTGCATTGGTTTCCCATTAAACAACGTATGGACGTTAAAGTCCTTGTTATGGTTTTTAAATCCATCCGTCAACAACCCCTGAATACATGTTTAACGTGCTTTAAATTCATACTTGCTCCAGATGGCTCAGTTCTACATCTTCTTCTGAACCTCAATTTGTAGAACTTCGGACTGAACACTCAATTTTTGCCGACGGGTCATTTTCATGTCACGCTCCTTGCATTTGGAACCAACTGGCATATCACTTCAAACTTGCTGGCTCTTTGGATATATTCAAAAAACTGTTGAAACACCATCTTTCCTTAATTGCTTACAACGAATGACATTTTTGCTTTTAAATTAATGTAGTAGTAGTAAACACAGCCAAATTAAAAAGTCGCCACTAGTTCCCTCCCCATTTATTCAGAGTCTGGTGAGTTTATGGTAAACTAATTTATATAATAATTTTCTATGCACTTTCCTTCGAAGATTGATACCAAATTTGATATCAAAAGTTTCATTATCGTGAGCATAGGAACCTTTTAAAATGTTGAATGACAAAAATCTTCTCGTCCGTCGTGTTGTACTAGGAATTACATGATGCTCACTGACAAACAAAACATGCTAGTGTCGGGTGTGGCTGACGTGACGCAATGTTTCGTTCTGATACTCGCTTAGTAGATAAGATTGTGTTATTGACAGTTGTTTTTAATGATGATTTAAATAATTGATTGTGAAGTCTATAGGAAGGAGTAGAGGAAATTTAAAATGAAAGACAACGAGAAAGGGATAAAATACTTACTGTCTTCTCTCTCTGTCTTTCTCTCTTTATATCTCCTCTATCTCTCTTTCATTCTGTTTTAGTCTCGTTGCGTTCTGATTTGTTGTTTTTTCTTTGATTTTCATATATGACAGCATTTATTTCCGCACATAACTTTGGATTCCTTGATGTACTTGGATCTCAAGATACACTAGCACACATTTTTTTTAGTTTTACTCCTTGAAAACTGTTTTTTACTGCGCGTACTATTGTCATTTTTCCAAGTTACTCAGACAAAATACGCAGAACAAATATAATGCTTTTAGTGGTTCGTCTTTTTTGCTCAGGTTGAACAACCTACCGGATACTAATTCAAACATCACGTCATGTCTGTCTGTATCAGATAAACCAAGGTTATTCATTTTATTAGTATAATCAAGATAAACTCAACCAGTCTGTTGAACGGCTAGATTTATATCTTTAAGAGTATATTATTTTTTATATAACATGTTATTTTTATTTTCATGATGAAGAGGTATAATGTTGTTTCGTTTTATCCCCTTAAGTCCTATGTGTTATCAGAGATGGGTCATGTACAGGCCCGTAGCCAGCATTGTCAATCTGAGGTGGCAAACGTCAGTATCGTCCCTATTTTTCTATGCCTCTCCTTTCTTTCCCTTTTCTTTTTCGCTCTCCTTCCTCCACTTTCCCTTCTCTTTCCCCTCTCCTTCCCATTTCTTTCTCTTTCTCCCTCTTCTCCCACTTTCTCTTCTCTTTCTCCCTCTCCTTCCCGTTCTTTCTCTCTTTTCTCCCCTTCTTCTCGTCCCTATTTTTCCGCTTCTTCGTCCCCATTTAAGGTGTCCGAGGGGGCAGTCTGCCCCCTGCCACCCCGCTGGCTACGCTACTGGTCATGTATAAGAAATCTGTATGAAAGGTAAATATTTATTTATTTATAACATTCGGCCGAAGCCTAATAGTGCTCAGAGGCTACTAAATTCAAAGGATGCCATCCGGATATGACAGGGATATGGGAAGAGGTCCGATTTTGGATGCAGGAGGAAAACCGGAGCACCCGGAGAAAAAACTGTGAGGACGAGCATGTATCGGCAACCAAACTCACATGTGGCACCGCGGGGAATTGAACCCCGGCCACAGTTGTTAGAAGCGAGTGAGAAGACCACTACACTAACCCGCCCTCCTGTTTACCCTGTTTACATCGACTCACATGTTTTAAATATTATTTAGTGGAATTAATCACTTGACAATAGTATGGAATGCATACTCTGCATGTTCGTTTTAAAATTGTTTGATTGGCTTAACCCGATCGACCCTAAAAGTAAGCCCGACCCTAGACTTTTTTCTTATTTTCAAAGAAACAGTTCAAAGACCTTTATCCTACGCAATTTACGCTTAAAATGTATATGTAAAAAAAGTCCGATGTCCACTGTTGACTTGCATTTATATACCATTTGCGTACAAATCCTTGCACAGATAACAATTTCAAAAATGGTGCTGCTTTCACCAATCACTCACTTTCTTCAGGATACAAGCTTTGTTCCACCTGCTCCACGTTGACAGATGTGTTGTTTCAATAACCAGACATCAGCATGTCGATAGAAGAATACATTATACATTCCCTATTACATTGAGAAGGATAAGCCCTTTCGTGTACTCGAAATCTCCTTCATTGTATATTGCTGGATTAATGACACAAAGAGCTGTATGGTGACCTTTCAAAGTTATCGGATAAGATCAGACAGAGAAGGACTCGGTTTGCTGGTCACTGCTATAGAAGCAAGACAGAACCTATATCTCAACATATGGATGCCGAAGCATGGGAAAAGGAAACAAGGAAGGCCTGCCCTAACATATGTCGACATTCTGAAACAAGACACCGGACTTGAAACAACTGACATGACAACAACAATGCAAGACAGGAAGATATGGACGGCCATCACAGTACGAGGACACCACTCGACATAAGCAGGTAGGCAGGTAGGCAGGATTAATGACGCATTATTTGTTATGCAAAATGACTGGCTTACAGGCATGGGCGTCAATCCAGGGGACAGGGGGCCGTGTCCAAGTGAAATTGCCCATTTGTTGTTCTTTTCAGCCACTTTTTGACAATTTAGGCCGATTGTCCCCCCCCGCATTTCAATCAGGATTGGTGCTTATGCTTACAGGTACCATTCTTTGAAGGCACATAGAATATAAACATATTTAAAGCTAACAACCACTTTCTTCATACAATCTACCACAAAAAGATCTCTTTGGTACCCAACTAGTAGAACTAGAAAGTCCCATCTATTAAAAGCTCATTCTTTCACATTCACCTTATTATAGCCACAGGGGTTGTTGGTATTATCCAATGCAATCAACATCCTGTGAGATCTGGGAATATTTCTAAATCCATAAATACCTCTGACTGAAATTCTTGTTGAATCAACTTGATAACATGAGAGGGGATTCCCATCTTTCATGAAATAGCTTTACATGTAAACATATTAAAAAAATTCAAATTAAATTACATTGAAAGCTAGACTGTCATTTGCTGGTACACATTCACCTGCTATACATGCACATGCTCCGGTATTGTTCTCCGTGCACTCCCGGGGACATTTAACTTTTAATATGACCTCTCTATTTATGTTATTTCGCTTCTGACATGTGTCGCAAGCCTTTGTTTGACAAAAGGCACATGAAACGCACCAATACCAGCTGTGGATGTAGGCTTGGAGGCACAAATGGGTGGTTGGTTAGCTGGTGGAGTAATGTTAACAGTTTCTGAATATGGCACAATAAGGGCAGGTGCTTTGACCTTTGCTGAGTGACAAGTAACACATTTAGTAAACACACCTGCTTCCACCCTTTTTTACACATCATTTTATATAGGCCTCATAGACGTCTTGAGTTGAGTTGCAGAAACATACCATTAATCACGAACGTATCGGTTGTGTCAAACGTTTTGTCGTTTTTACCTTCATGTATTTTTAATTTAAAGTAAATTATCACATAAACTCAATGCATTAATGTTGTACGAAAAGTTATATTCGTCATTGTGCATTTATTTAAAATAGTGCATTTAAAAATGTAAAAACAACTGTACTATTACCATAATTTTGTAACACAAATTTTAGTGCACCCCACAAGAAAGCCCCAATTATCGGCAATCCGCATTCTACATCAGTTATTACTAGATTGCTGTTGGTGAGATTATTACTAAACGTTGACAACAAAGTGACAAATATGGGTTAAAGAGGCCATGTGTATCAAAAGACATCATTTGTATAAGAGAGGAGTCGTCCATGTCATGCATATGATGTGTGTTAAGGCATGCCGAAAAGAACATGTTAAGCTCACACAACAAAAGCAATTTCATCACCACCTTTATAAATTGTCCAAACGTAAACAGGTCAGAGGATAACATCATTTAAGACTAGATATGGCAAACATGTTATGACAATCTCCATTAAAAACATGTCCGATAAGCATCTGAACAACAATGGTAAACAGGTTAAGAAAACTCTTCTTAACACTGACGAGTGTAACCACCTTGTCAGTTTGAAGATAATATTTCCAGATAAAAAGGCTTCGAAAGAATAGCCGCTTCAAATTAATACTACCTTTTGAAAAATATATGCCCAGGACATACTTGACATTTCCAGCAAAATCTGGTATTATGTTACATTCATTTTTTTTTATAGCCGAGTGTCTTTTAGCTTGCTCTTTAACTTTTGTAGGGTTATACATTTAGTAGTGTTATTCATGTTGTTTCGGATCCCCTATTTCATTTGTAATGTTCTCATAAAATGAAATCAGGACATTAATTAATTATAATGGTTAGTAAGAATGTTAGCTCCATTACATTACATCCATTTTACTTGCATTGCTTTTTATTCTTGATGGAAATCGCGTTAGATGTTTGCTAAATACATGAAACAACGCAATTCTACAAGTGCCAATGAAAATTAATGTGAGAACAATTTCACACAATAATATCCGTTACAATGCCATATATCCACGTTTATTTTATTTGAGACTTTCGAAATCTACTTGGCCCGACAACCTGTCTCAATTTCATGTCAAAATGTCAGATGTTGGTCGCGGGTATTACATATGAATCTCCTATCTAACTTTGCCCCGAAACTCTATTCATTTACTGAATTAGTGGCGTAGCCCTATAGACCTATCCCAGCATTCAGGAATTACTGAGCTTTTCGTTTTACTAAGCATAGATCCGGTCAATGTTTGGCATAGTTAGAGGCAATGATCTTATCCTGGATCACTAAAGCCTAAGTACATACTTCAGTGGCAAAAGGCAGGCGACTCGTTGGTTTTCAATGACAGTGATCATACTTTCTTGCGCACCATCGTACAAAATAAAGTCATGAACCATCGATGTTTCTTATGGACTGGAGTACAGTTCTGGCGACACACCATTCCAAATAAAAGTTCATTGCCTAATGTGAGAATGTTGATTTGTATGGTATAATGTTTATAGGAGGGTCTCCTAACCAGTGGACCAGCTCGATATAAACAAATAACCAGAAAACATACTAAGCTACTTTGCAGAGCTGCCATTTGCATTAATTCGGAAGAAACTGCTTCTTTATCACTAAAAATATGCAAAAAGCACATTGATGTGACTTATTGATTGCAAATTTATATAGTAAAACTGTGCTGCATGAAGAAATATCGGATAGAGCAGCTGTCGAGGTACTCACAAGGCGATATACTCACCCCACCCATAGACCCCTATATATAGTATATAAAGTTTATATTTCTCACATTTGGTGCTTCCTATTTTCAGTGAAATAACATATAGGCGAAGTAAATTAGGAAACTGATTCCTTATTTTAGTTTCTTAAAACTGTGTCCAACATTAACTTTCTACCATATTCAAAACAGTGATTATTCTTTATTTCCGTGAAAAATGTATTTAAAATCAAATGTGTGCCAATTATTTAGGTTAAACATATATGCTTGCCAGTTAGTATTACAAGTACATGTGCCTCCCCTGATTTAATTATTCAACACAGGTTTAAGAAAAAGCGATGAAATAAGATATCAATTACCGTACTACTGAATACATAAATGACAAAATGTAACGACGGTGAGTCGGTGATAAGATATTCATGTACTCATAAAGCGAGAGGCGACATGATGCAAACACGTTACAGTAACTGGAAAGCAGCTGATGCACAATGTCTTTATCTTGGTTCTTTTCTTTACTCGCTATTTCCAATCTAGCAGTATATCCCCTTTTAAAGGGTAGACTAGGTATTGTAGGTCGAAGTAACCAAAATAATCGATTTTCGTTATCTAGATCAATTTTTTATTGATGTTTGACATTGACTTTGAAATGTTGTTCTTTCAGCCCTCTTTACAACATAACTAAAAAACAACAGGACCTACAAAAGTATATCTGTGATATTTGAATTCTTCTACACATTCGCTATGAAATGATCAATGCAATTTTTGCCAAAGCTTACTACCATTCGCAATTTGCTGTGAACCAAATGGCAACAGTTTAAAATAGTTGCTAACCTTAATCTGCCTCTTTCCTTCCTTTATCTCTTTTTACGAGCCCAATAACTCTCACTCCTTCTATCCTGCTTCTATATTCTTCTTGCTCACTCCCTCCCTCCCTCTTGGCCATTGTCATCTCCCGTTTACTCTTTCTCACTCATCATCAGTCCTCCACTCCGTCTTTCATTATCTCTCTGAAATTGATAAATCTCTCGTTGAAAAGCAGAATAATCTATTTGTTTCGAGAGACTGAAAAACAAAGACGTGGCCTTGTTGTGATTAACATGACGCCAAAAGGTGTATTGAAGTAGATTCGGCCAAAAAAACAAAAATATTTTATCTAAAAATGTGCTATACAGGGTGTCCAAAAGAAGTTGGCCTAATCGAATGTTGTGATATCTTAAAATGTGTTTTAACCAAGCATTCAATGTTTACATAATGTGAAAGCCACATATTTTAGCTTTTTATGTGATAAAATAATTCGGAAATAATGATATCAGAACCTTAATATTAACTCTCAAGACAATTGAAAAAAGAACCTTAATATTTAATAACTCCATCTCTGTGTTTAGAGTATTATACACTTCTTGTGCTTTTTTGCTCCTCAATTAGGTTCTTTTTCACCAACCAAAAATGTAGTGTTTAGTTCTGAAATCAAACTATATATGAATGACCTTTTCTCTTCTTTTGCATCAACGATGGGAAATGACAGACTATATGCCTATATAATCAAGGGTGTACAAAACCACCAGGAAATAAACATCAACATGTTGGATAGAATATTTCAGCTTATCATGCTAACCGGAAAATGATCTTTTGCGAGACCCAAGGAATAATACAACAAAATAGCAATGACAGTCCATTTTATGGACCAAATGAGATTTGACAGAAAAAATAATAGGAACACACTTAGTGTTTGTTGTATTCTTGTCACTGTTGACTTATGCAATAATTGCTAGTAATACTAGATATACGATGTCATGAATATGCCATCCTACAACGACGGATGGATAGAAATCATCAGTCATGAATATTTACTATCAAACAAATATAGTGAAGCACCTGAGGAGGTTTGACAAACCGAATATTAATTGACCCGGGGTGTGTAAGATTTGATATTTCCTCGTGTTTAAACCACATCATACATTCAAAGACACGATGCATGTATTCCCGTCATGAACGCCAACAAGTCTTAACAACCGTACAAACCTTTTAAAATGTTGAATGACAAATATCTCTTCGTCCGTCGTGTTGTACTACGAATTACATGCTGTTGAATGACAAATAAAAATTGCTTTACCATGTAGGGTGTGTCTGACAAACGTTACACAATATTAGAGAGCTTGCGGAATGAAGTTATTTTAACTGGAACGGCAACTTCAGAAATATCGATTGGATTTCTTGCTCAAATTTACTCCAACGCGAACGTATGGTTGGTTACTGCAACAACAGCGTCTTGTCGCTTAAACTCGGGACATGTGTATCAATGTGCGTTCAAAAGAAGGGCATGTGTAAGAGCTTGTAACGACTACATCCATTAGTCAAGTGGTTATTAGTCCCACTTCAAGACAAAAGACTCTACCTTAAGAGCTTCGTTTGAGTAAACATGAATGAACTCGCGATACCACTCAACATGGATTATGTCGGGACCCAGCGTTAATCTCCTTATCATATTATTTTGAAACTAGCTATACGTTTCAATTAATATTCTTACGATAGTTATATATAGGCCTATATATAATATTATTTAATAAAGGATCGTCAGCTTTGTCAATTTCATATTCCAATTTACTTCGCAAAGCCTAATGAAATACATATTCTTTATTTCTTTCCCCTCCTTCTGAATCTCTCTCCCCCTTCCCCTCCTGTTTCCCCTTCCCTACCTTTTCCTTATTTTCCCCTCCTTCTTGACCCTCCTATAATTACCCACTCGCACTCCTGTTTTCCCCTCCCCGGTGATTTTGTCAGGGTTTTTCTGTTAGGAGGGCGTGGGCCGATTCTCAAAGGGAAAGGTTTTTACAAAAATGGGCTTAAAATGGCAGAAAAAAAGGCCTAAAAGCGTAAAATATCACGACGGCCAGCATCCAAAAGGGGAGGGTCAAGAAGGAAGACAAGATGTCCCACGGGGGAGCCCCCCCCCCTTGGCTACCAGCAAAGCACCTCCCTGTCCACTTCCAATGCCCTCCCTCTCCTCCTCCTTACCCCCTCTCTTACCAGGCACAACCTATGACATGTTATATATAAAAATGTTATGCACCTGCTTTACTCTTCCAGAAGTATCGTATACTGCTGGCTCAAGTAAAACCAGACCATTTTACGGGAACTTAATCCCCTTGGCGTTGAAGTCAAGCTAAAAACTTGGTTCCGCAAACTGATTTGGTGTACGCCATGAGCACACACAAAAGTATATATCAAGTGTGACGTTTGGAACAAAAATTATTTTGATATAAATCAATCAATAATTTTCAGCAACATGTAGCATGTTTTTTACCCAACCAACTTAGATTTCCAATAATTGGTCTATTAACTGGATAATACATAAGTGGTAATTAGGTAGTCTATGAGGAAATAGGCAAACTATTGTTCTAAATTATGACGTATTTCATCATAATTTACGGCACACTATAGATTCTCGCGTTAACTTTAACTTCAAGCGGCTTTAATGGCAGAGTGGTTTTGAATACATAATGATCATAATCCTCTATAATCCTCTAGACGTTAAAGTTTGTGGTTAAAGTAACTTCATTCCGCAAACTCTCTATTGAGTTTAAGTATACGTGTAGTAGATTTTTACTCATCTGTGAGTATTGCCTTTACTTTCTTTTTTCTCTTTCTCCTCCTCTTCCTGTAGCACTTATTTCCGCACATAATTTTGGGTTCCTTTAAAAGGGAAATGGTGAGTGTATTACCCATTTTGTAGTTGTACTTGGATCTCGAGATGCGTCTTCATCGTAATTGTATTGCTCCCTGTTGATTTCGAGGGTAGAGAGACAGAAAGCTTTAACACACAATCACCTGCTCACACAAAATGGGCAAAACGTCGCCAGGATACTATAGAAGATACAGTCCATTAATCATAAAAATTAGTAATAGAAAACAAAGGAACTTTCTGGAGGAAATATTGATGTTTTTAAGACTAAAGCAAGGAGCCATCCTCTTTAGTACAATGTTAAAGGGTATAGAATAAGGATTTCCAAATCTGGAATATCTCAAAAAGTTATACTGTCAGCTTTATGTTCATTTTGTTCACAACCCTCAATTTGTTAAATCCAAGTGTCATTGAGAAGGACATTACCCAAATGCCCCCCCCATGTCCCACATTTCCTAAATGCGTCAGCATCGATACTATAGCAGGATTTATATTCATCCTGTGAGATTCATCCCGATTTTGTTCATACAATATTGCAGATGTATTACTTTTTGCATCACTAAATTATACAAAATCGTCAAAACATCAATGACTTCAATACGTCTTTCCTGTAACTTTACAATAGCTACTTGCTACTTGCTACTCGCAACTTGCTACTTTCAGTCTCTCTCTCTTCCCAACTATCCCCCTCTTTCTCTTTCACTATACATCTATGTCTCTGAGTAGCATATTTTTGCACACCTTTCCACTCCTCAAAAGGCGTTTTTACAGTCATGGACAAAAGTTTGGAATATTTTTATTTTTGTCTCAAATGCAGTTTTCAATCATATTAGGAACAGGTTTATTGTTCTGGAGTAGTTCTCGGTTGAATCTAATTGAAAGATATGTCGTTTGATGTTTACATCACACAGTTGGTCAATTAAACAAAGAATTACAATGGAAGGATCACACAATCGTAAGACTTTTGGGTGGTCTCTTTGTATCACAAATTTAGATTAAAGACACTAGCAAACTTTATTGTTTAAACGAAAAGATAAGATAAGTCTCTTGCTTGAGAAAACACAACTCACTATTTGGTGTGTCCACCACTTGCCAGCACAAGGTCATGTACACGACGTGACATTCCCTCGACCAGGTTTGCCAAGGTTCCTTGTGGAATATCTTGGAACACGAAATTGTTCCCGAAGTCTCTTTTTGCAAACGGAAGCATAACTGTATCAAGAAAATGCAGGTGTTGGTCCTGGTTCATGTGTCCTTTTAGCATGTAGAAGTATGATTGTAACCTACTGTGAAATGCTCCCCATACTGTGATTCCACCACTATCTTCCTGGACTCTAGGATACAATCCTCAAGCAGGGCTTGACCAACCTGTCTTCGGACCTTGAATCGGCCATCTTTTCTATAAAGGAGGAACCGGGCCTCGTTACTGGAGATCACATTATGCCAGTGGCCTACTATCAAATTTCTATGTCTCTGTGACCAAAGCAAGCGCGCTTGCCGATGTCTTTGCAGAAGTATCGGCTTTCTTATTGGTCGTCTTGCGAGAAAACCTGCACAAACCAGTCTACTTTTCACACGTTTCCTAGTAACAGGCGCGTTTATGGACCTCAGCATTCTGTTCGTAGCCGAGATGCAAGCTCCGTGCGGCCATTGCGGCAACGTCTCAGGAGAGATCGGTCTTCCCTGGCGGTTGTCTTTCGGGGCCGACCCGACCTTGGTCTAGGTGTAGAAGTTCCGGTTTCTCGACGTCTCTTTAAAGCGGCACCAATATCCTTCTGTTTGTAGCCGCGATAACGTAAGTCAATGTCGCGGGCGTATAAATCTGCGCTCAACTTGCACCCCGTGATTTGAAATATGGTATACTACAGACAGATGCAAAAAAGTAAAGCTGGTTTCTTCACACGGTAATGCAAAAGCAATGTAACCTTATGAAACATATCGCTAAAATAATTGCGAAAAGGATGCCCAATGGTTCATTGGTCAGGCATAAGAGGCCATTGTCCTACATTACGTATTGTGTGATATGTAATGGTACCTAAGATCTTGCCAGACACCCGTGATCCATTTTGCATGGCTGACGGGTCACTGGTGGTAAGAAATCAGCACTTAAAAACAGGGCTAGGCAAAAAAATAAATATATTCCAAACTTTTGTCCATGACTGTACTACACCTGCTTTTATATTGCCTTTTTTTCCATTACCAAGATTTCCTCACAAAATATGCAGAAGAAATAAGACGCTTTTAGTGGTTCGTCTTTTTCCTGTGGTTGAACGACCTATAGGATAAAAACATCACGCCTGTCTGTCTGTATCAGATAAACCAAGGTTATTCATTTAATTAGTTTAATCAAGATCAACTCAACCATACTGTTGAATGGATAGGTTTGTATCTTGAAGTGTATATTATTTGTATGTAACATGTCTTTTTTATTTACATAAGAATGATATTACTTTTTATCCAGATATTATGCCGAAGTTTTTCTCTTTGGTTTTATCAGAAATGGGTCATGTATAAGAAATAAGCATTGAAGGTCAATACCCTGTTTAACCGACTCGACATGTTTTGTTTATAGGAATGAATCACTTAACAATTATTTGTTTTGTTTGTTTAGTTTTATTTCGTTCTTTTTTGCCTGGGTTAATCAATCAGTGGATGTTTTAAGGTATCCTCTGTTCTTCCATAATCTGCATGCTCTTATTCAAAAATACAACAAGAAATTGTCTTTCTATAACATAATTGTTATGATAAAACAATGAGGTTATTTTTATTATCTACGTGTAATTCTGTTTTCTAATTTGGTTTTTATATGTTCGTTCTACTGATATGTATTGCATACTACATATAATGATGCGTATTCAAGATGTCCTCATCAGGTCGATTACTGGAAGCTACACTGGAATTTCATCCAAGAACGCTAGAGCTGGCTAGAGTACTATACATGGACATCCTCCGGTATTCATAACAGGTGGTTGCATTGTTCTCCATGCACTCCCGGAGGCAGTTAAACTATTATTGGGAGGCCGCTTCTGGCACTTGTTGCAAGCGTAAAATATGTGTAAAACTATATACCTTTGTTGGACAAAAACGGGTGACCCGCAGCTAACAATACATCTGTAGATGACATGTTGATGACATCCAACGTAGGTTTGGCGACATAAAGGGGTGGTTGGTTAATTGCATTCATCCTGGTGGATCAATGTTGACAGGAACATTCTTAGTTCCTGAATAATGGCACCACAAAGCAGGTGTTGTGACCTTTGCTGATTGTAAAGTAACAAATTGAATGTAACACACCTGCTTCCACCCTCTTTACCCATCATTTATATTATAGCTCCGTATAGACGTCTCGAGTCGAGTTACAAAATCACGCCAATACTCACGAACGTGTCGCAGATTAAATAAGATAAATTAGCTTTAAGCCGACTCAATAGATTGATTCATTGACAACCTGTGTCAAGCTTTTTCTCGTTTTCACCTTCATGTACTTTTTGAAGTAAATTATCATAATAACTCAAATGCATTAATTAAAGAATGCTTTAGGCGAAGTCTTAATAGTTGTTCTCCGTGCAAAACATGAACTTTGCAAACTGAAAACCCAACAATACCATATCAATCACACTTGAAGAACTATTATATTATATGATACTATCCTTTTTCTTGACTACTTGAATGTCAAGAATTGTTAAGAATCATTGACTTCAATTAGTTCTTGTTGAGGGCGAGAGATTCTTCACTTAGTTCAATAAAGAAGGAATGGTACTGAGAGAATCGTTGTATTCACGTGCTGAATTCATAGTTCACTGCTAGCGTTTGGTGAAAAGTCATTAAGGAGGCCTTACTGATCACATTATTGGGTAAAAAGGAATCGCTTATGGCTTGCGACTAGACCGTGTCACTTCGGCTAAATTTTCATCAATGCAGATTGTATTATTGTAGAAACTTCAATTAAACAATATTTCAATTCTTAAAGCTTACTGCGACTACGTGTTCAACGTTGCTTTATAGTATAAATAACAACTTTTATTTATTTATTCATTTATTTATTTATTTATTTATTTATTTATTTATTTATTTATTTATTTATTTATTTATTTATTTATTTATTTATAATGCTCTCTCTTTATTGGGATTGAGCACTCTATTTTAAAGATTCATATTTTTATATAATATTTGGTTTGTCAAACTCTCCAGGTGCTTCACTATATTTGTTTGATACTAAATATTCATGACTGATGATTTCTATCCATCGGTTCTTTGAATTTTTATACGCTCTCCCTTTATTGGGATTGAGCACTCTATTCAAAAGATTAAACTATGAGTGAAAACTTGTTATCTGTTTATTAATTAATTTTTATTTATTTTTATTCATTTCTTTTATTTTTTCTTTAATGTTTTGTTTTATGAATATGTGATTTATTTATATACACGTATATTTTTTCGTTAAAATATTATGTTTGTGTGAGTGTGCATTAAAGTGCATTGAACACTTCTACAGTGGGAAATCAACAAAAGAAACAATGAATTCTGCCAGTACGACATGGCTGCATCTGGATGAACTATAAAATCGATAAATTTGAAGAAAAATAATATAAATAGGTTCTAAAAAGAATTCAAACGAATGCCGTTAGCACAAGTCAATGTATGTCCATGAAAATGGAGCAGAGAGATAAAATCTGTTGCTTTTTAGGTTGAACCTGGAGGCAATACTGTGCCATCGTTTTAACAGTCAACAGTTTGCAATCTCTAGCCTAAAAAGCTAGGCAGGTGAAGCTCACAGTAAATGAGATTAAAGCACCACTTATTCTTCACTGCATGAAGAAAGCTTTTTCAAAATTCCAAGATGATGGCTATTATATTTGGGAAATATCACAAATGCATTCATATGATTGATTTCATGATAGATATCGTAAAACACGACGTGCCAGTAAGAAAAGGCATCTGTTAAATTTGCTTTTATTATTTACAATGCACATGTTGCTGGCTATGTGCGTTAAGTGTACGCTTCATTGTTTGTCATACGTTGAGGATTTTAAAGCGACTGTAGTCAGGGTTAAGTTGCACTAAAAATGTGTCTGTTATTTTGTTATACTAATCTGCATAGCCCAAAACAGCACCACCAACGTCAAGCTCCAACAGGAAGCAGACGAGGATTGGGAGATTTGGTCAGTCGATTTGAGAAAGTGTTACGATGTAGCACGAAACGTCATCATAGGTATGTTTAACATCATTTTACCTAATTTGCAATTGGATTTGATAACAAGAAATTTGGCAAATGATATTTATTGACAATCCTGATGAACTTATTTACGGATAATCTGCATATCTTTGTGCATAATCTGCAATGATTGAAATAAAGAACGTCCCTTCCACGTATGTTTTGCAAAATCTTAAATGGCGCAAACTGTATCCTTCTTAAGCTCGAGTAATAACAAAACATGGATGTACATGTAAATTGTCCATTTTACAAAGTAACAACTGTATTACATGTAAATATGACGTTGATGTTTTAACATAAACTTTAGTGCGCCCTAACATTAACTTTATCAGCCGTCCGCATTCCACACCAGTTATCACTAGATTGCTGCAGATGGGATTATTACTAAACGTTGACAACAAAGTGACAAATATGGGTTAAAGAGGCCATGTGTATCAAAAGACAAGACACATCATTAGTATAATAAGAAAGGAGTCATCCAACGTATGTCATGCATATGATATGTGTTAAAATATGCCGACAAGAACATCATGTTTGGTGTTATGTAAGTTCATATAACGAAAAACATCTTTATAACTTATCCAACCGTAAACGTCAGTGGGTAACATACAGAACAGATACAAATCTCAAACAGATGCAAACATGCTCGATAAAATCTCAACAACAATGATAAACTAGTTAAGAGAACTCTGACGAGTGTAACCACCTTGTCAGTTTGAAGTTGATATTTCCAGATAAAAAGGCTTCGAAAGAATACCCGCTTCAAATTCATACTACCTTTTGACACTAAAATCCATGACATACTTGACATTTCCTGTAAAATCTAATAATATGTTACATTCAGTTTTTTTTATAGTTGCATTCATTAATTATAATGGGTAGTAAGTAAGCTTGATCCATTTCCTTCATATTACTTGCATTACTTCTTGTTGGAAATAACGATAGATGTTCGGTAAAAGTGGCAATGAAAATGTGAGAACAATGTCACATAATAATATCCGTTACAATGCCATATATTCACGTTTATTTTATTTGAGATTTTAGACGACTACTTGATCCGCCAATCTGTCTCAATTTCATGTCAAAATGTCAGATGTTGGTCGCGGGTAAATACATATGAATCTCCTACCTAACTTTACCCCGAAACTCTATTCATTTACTGAATTAGGGGCGTATCCCTATAGACCTATTCCAGCATTCAGATATTACTGAGCTTCTCGTTTTACTAAGCATAGACCCGGTCAATGTTCAGCATAGTTAGAGGCGATGATCTTATCCTGCATAACTCAAGCTAAGTATATTCTTCAGTGGCAAAGGCAAGCAAATCGTTTGTTTCCAATGACAATGGTCATATTTTCTTGCGCATCATTATACAAAATAAAGTCACAGATCATCGCTGTGTTGTGAGCATGTTGACATGTAAAGCTGTAGTAATGTTTAACAGTTTCATAAAGTTTTTTCTTTTTTTTTTGCAATGCACTTTTTATTAAGGTTGATCAACCCTGTATTTCAAGTGCGATTACGGTATGTTAATTAGAGACTAAAGGTGTTGTTTTAGCCCTGTGATGTAACTATCGTCTCATATAACACGGGCGACATTATTTTAAGTAAAACAACGAGGCAAAGTTGTTTTACGCCAAAATAGACCAGCTGAAATGATAACACATCCAGAAAAATATAAGATACTTTGCATAGCTACCACTTGTATTAATTTGGAAGAACCTACTTCTTTATCACAAAAAAAAATGCAAAAACCATATTGATATGAATAATTAATTTCAAATTAATATAGTAAAACTGAATTATTTTACATGACTTGTGCTGCATGAAGAAATATCGGATAGAGCAGCTTTACAACTTGACTTCACATGAATGTCCTTGTACTCACTTGGCGATATACTCACCCCTACACACAGACCCCATATATAGTATAAGTAGTAGTAAGAGTATGAGCGGCGTGAGCCGCGAATATTCTTACAAACTAGTAGCACCCACCAAAATGCTCTTATAAGTAGGAGGTGTGCTCTTATAGCCAGTTGTCCTGGTCTCAAACTTGTCATCAACTCCAATATGTTTATCTATATATAAACCTGTCACCAACCATGCCAACTCCAATTCCTTTACCTTTGACAAGAGTTGATCTACATGTAGGGACAAGGCAGTTAATTGGGTAATTTATTGCATGGGTCTGAGCATAGACCATTTAAAATGGTC
Source organism: Amphiura filiformis (assembly GCF_039555335.1). Classification (NCBI taxonomy): domain Eukaryota; kingdom Metazoa; phylum Echinodermata; class Ophiuroidea; order Amphilepidida; family Amphiuridae; genus Amphiura; species Amphiura filiformis. Next base: position 38,656,541 of record NC_092632.1, on the reverse strand, counting down.
TATGGGTTGAGGGAGCAAGTATATGGTCATTGTATGTCTCTGGACTGGGTTTGACAGTTTGTTGTTGTGACAGCCTGGATTCCTTCCTATACATGTTTGCCTTGCTTTCTTTCCTTCTTCCTTTTTTTCTTTCTTCATTATTTTCTTTCCTATTTTCTTTCTTACTTTGATTCTTTCTTTCCTTCTTCCTATACATATCTTTCTTTCTTTCTTTCTTTCTTTCTTTCTTTCTTTCTTTCTTTCTTTCTTTCTTTCTTTCTTTCTTTCTTTCTTTCTTTCTATCAAAGGGTACGGTGTGCTACTAAGTTGGTATATCTCACATTTGGTGCTTCCTTTTTTCAGTGAAATAAATATATAGGCGAAGTAAATTAGGAAACTGATTCCTTATTTTAGTTTATTCAAACTGTGTCCACCATTAACTTTCTAGCATATTCAAAACAGTGATTACTCTATATTTCCGTGAAAAATGTATTCAAAATCAAATGTGTCCAAATGTGTGCCAATTATTTAGGTCAAACAAATATGCCTGCCAAATAGCATTACAAGTAATAAATAATAAATACTGAACTTATAACGCGCACAAATTTCCAAGGGATGCGAGGCGCGAGAAGAAGACAGAAGGAAGGGAAACATCATATTTGGGGGAAGAGATAAGTTTTAAGGAGACTTTTAAAAGTCCCAGTGCTATGGGCCATTCTGATGACTATTGGCAGCTTATTCCAAAGACTGGGGCCAGCCACAGAAAAGGCAGTATCCCCAGCCAGTTTGAAGGTTCTAGGGATGACAAGCGAGTTACCAGCCGATCGGAGATAGTATGAGGACTGGCGGATATGGAGCAATGAAGAGAGGTAATCAGGAGAATCCAGATTGACACATTTGTAAGTGTGGACAAGCGTACGAAATTTAATTCGTTCAGCCACAGGAAGCCAGTGAAGCTGGGCAAGTAATGGGGATGTGGAAGTGAATCTGGGCTTCTGGAAGATGAGGCGGGCAGATTTGTTCTGGATACCCTGCAGACGTTGAATGTTTTTCTGAGGGATGCCATTAAGGAGGGAGGAACAGTAATCTATCCTAGACAATATAAGGGCACGCACAATGTTATTACACGTGTTGAAGTCAATGAAACGTCTTATCCTGCCAAGATTCCGTAGTTGCCAATTAAGGGACCTACAAAGCTGAGTGACATGGTCGGACATCTTCAAGTCACCATCAAATACAACGCCAAGATTTTTTATTGAGGCGGAGGGTTTGATAACATGCTCATCGAGGTGAAGAGTGTAAAACTTCACCAATTCATAATGAGTAGCAGAGGCGGCAATGAAATATTCAGTTTTTGCCATATTGAGCTTGAGTACATGTGCCTCCCCTGATTTGATTATTTAAACCAAGGTTTAAGAAAAAGCGATGAAATAAGATATCAATTACCGTACTACTGAATACATAAATGACAGAATGTAACGACGGTGAGTCGATGATAAGATTTTCATAGAGCGAGAGGCGACATGTTGCTATCCAGCAGTATATACCCTTTTTAATCTTACTCTTTCTTTCCTTTGTCTCTTTCTATGAGCCCAATAACTCTTAACCCTTCTATCCTGCTTCTATAGTCTTCTTGCTCACTCCTCTCTCCCTCCCTCTTGGCCATTGTCATCTCCCGTTTAATCTTTCTCAGCTGCTTTCTCACTCATCTTCAGTCCTCCTCTCGGTCTTTCATTATCTCTCTTCCTTGTTTCTCACCCACTTTGTTTTCTTTTCGAATTTCAATTAACTATTTATTTATTGATTGATTGCATTTCCTGTCCACGAGAAAGATCTGCTACAGGTTTTTCTTTTACTAACGCCTTTTCTTTGAAATTTATAAATCCGTCGTCGAAAAGTAGAATAATCTATTTCTTTAGTGAGATTGAAAAACAAAGATGTGGCCTTGTTGTGATTAACATGACGCCAAAAGGTGTATTGAAGAAGATTCAGCCAAAACACCGATAATATTCTATTTATACAGGGTGTCCAAAAGAAGTGGGCCTCATCGAATATTGTGATATTTTAAAATGTGTTTTAACCAATCATTCAATGTTTACATAATGTGAAAGCCACCTCTTTTAGCTTTTTATGTGCTGAAATAATTCGAAAATACGATATCGGATGTATAAAAGACTCTCAAAAAGCCTCTCAGGACAATTGAGAAAAGGTCCTTAATAATAACGCCATATCTGTGTTTAGAGTATTATGCACTTGCATTTTTTGCTCCTCAATAAGGTTCATTTTCACCATCCAAAAATGTAGTGTTTAATTGTGTAATCAAAATATGAATGTTCTTTTTTTTTTTCTTTTGCATCAAGGAAGGTCGGACTTTTCGAATTTCAATTAACTATTTATTTATTGATTGATTGCATTTCCTGTCCACGAGAAAGACCTGCTACAGGTTTTTCTTTTACTAACGCCTTTTCTTTGAAATTTATAAATCCGTCGTCGAAAAGTAGAATAATCTATTTGTTTAGTGAGATTGAAAAACAAAGATGTGGCCTTGTTGTGATTAACATGACGCCAAAAGGTGTATTGAAGAAGATTCAGCCAAAACACCGATAATATTCTATTTATACAGGGTGTCCAAAAGAAGTGGGCCTCATCGAATATTGTGATATTTTAAAATGTGTTTTAACCAAGCATTCAATGTTTACATAATGTGAAAGCCACCTCTTTTAGCTTTTTATGTGCTGAAATAATTCAAAAATACGATATCGGATGTATAAAAGACTCTCAAAAAGCCTCTCAGGACAATTGAGAAAAGGTCCTTAATAATAACTCCATCTCTGTGTTTAGAGTATTATGCACTTGCATTTTTGCTCCTCAATAAGGTTCATTTTCACCATCCAAAATGTAGTGTTTAATTGTGTAATCAAAATATGAATGTTCTTTTCTTTTCTTTTGCATCAAGGAAGGTCGGACTAAATATAATCAAGGTGATCAAAACAACCTGCCAAAAAAGCTGCTGATAGAGTAATAACATGCTAACCGGAAAATGGTCTTTCGCGAGACCCACGAAATAATACGACAAAATAAGAATGACAGCCCTAACCATTTTATGAACCAAACGAGACTTTACAAACAAATTGGGAACACTAAGTGTTTGTTGTATTCTTGTCACTGTTGACTTGTGCTAATAACACTAGATATACGATGTCCTGAATTTGTACTCCTACAACGACGATGGATAGAAATCATCAGTCATGAATATTTACTATCAAACAAATATAGTTAAGCACCTGGGGAGGTTTGACAAACCGAATATTAATTGACCCACGGTGTGTTATATTTGAAATTGCTCATGTTTACACCACATCATACATTCAAAGACACGATGCATATATTCTCGTCATGAAAACCAACAAGTCTTAACAACCGTACAAACCTTTAAAAATGTTGAATGACAAATATCTCTTCGTCCGTCGTGTTGTACTACGAATTACATGCTGCTGAATGACAAATTGCTTTACCAAGAAAGCCAACAGCACTCAAGCATTTCTTCAGCGAAACATCAGAAGCTGCCCACAAAAGATCAAAGCCAGATGTTATACTACACTTGTCAGGCCATTGCTTGAATTCTCCTCAGCTGCATGGGCTCCTCATCATAAATCCGACATCAATAAGCTGGAGTCAGTTCAGAGGCGTGCAGCCCGTTTTGTGATGAGGGACTATCACCGCACGAGCAGTGTATCAAACATGCTCAGGCAGCTTAACTGGCCAACTCTCCAGCAACGCAGAGACACGTCCAAGCTTGTGATGTTGTACAAGAGCTATTATGGTCTTGTTGACATACCACCATGCCACCTTGTGCTGCTGTCATCACGTACAAGAGGTCACAACCTAAGATTTGTGATCCCTCGAGCCTCCATCTTGGTGTACCAACATGCATTCTTCCCCAGTACCATCCGGATGTGGAATGCTCTTCCAGCTTCCTTGGTCACCGCTCCATCCTGTGAGGCATTCAGAGGAGGCCTGACCAACATCATCCCTTAAGCATCATTGGAGTTTTTAGCCGCACTGTACAGCACCTTCATCTATTTTCTGCACCTTTTGTGTTTTTCTGCACCGCACTTGCTCCATGGATGTGATAATACTCGGCCACCGAGGGATACATCTCACCACAAAGAAGAAGAAGAAGGGTGTGTGGACAAACGTTACACAATATTTCGTTTTAGTATACGTGTGGTAGATTAATTGTACCCATCTCCTCATCTGTCAGTATTACCTTTGCTTTGTTTTTTCTCTTCTTTTTTTATAATATGGCACAATTATTTCCGCACATAATTTTTGTTCCTTTACGAGGGAAATGGTGAGTATATTACCCATTCTGTAGTTGTACGTGAATCTCAAGATGCGTCGTCGTTGTAATTGTATTGCCCAAGTAATATTGCTCCCTGTTGATTTGTTAAGTCTAATCGTCATTGAGAAGGACATTACACAAATGTCCCACATTTCCTAAATACGTCAGCATCGATACTATATAGTAGGATATTTCTCACATCTATATTCATCCTGTGAGATTCATCCTGGTTTTGTTCATACAATATTGCCGATGTTAATTTGCATCACTAAATTATACAAAACCTTCAAAACATTGAAGCAACACGTCTTTCCTGTTGCTTTACAATAGCTTGCTACTTGCACGCATGACTCCCCCCTCCCTCACACATTCTATTCCCACTTTCTCTCCTTTTCTCCCCTCTTTATCTGTCTTTCAGATTAGCATATTTTGCACACGTTTTCACTCCTTAAAAGACGTTTTTAATGCACATACTATTATATTGTCTTTTTTCCATTACATAGATTTCCTCACAAAATATGCAGAAAAAATAAAACGCTTTTAGTGGTTCACATTTTCCTATGGTTGAACGACCTAAAGGATACTATTTATATATCATGAGTCTGTGTAGCGGATAAACGAAGGTTATTCATTTAATTTAGTTTAATCAAGATAAACTCAACCAGTCTGTTGAATGGCTAGATTTGTTAACTTAAGAGTATACATAAATTAAAGAATGCTTTAGGCGAAGTCTTAATATTTGTTCTCCGCGCCAAACATGATGGTTTGCAAAATGAAAAACTAACAATATCATATCAACCACACTTGAAGAACTACTATACTGTATGATACTATCCTTTTCTTGACTAATTGAATGTCAAGAATTGTTAAGAATCGTTGACTGCAATTAGTTCTTGTTGAGGGCAAGAAATTCTTCACTTGGTTCAATAAAGAACGTACTGAATTCATAGCTCTGTGCTAGCGATTAGTGAATAGTCATTAAGGAGGCCTTACTGCTCACATTATTGGGTAAAAAGGAATCGCTTCCAACTAGACCGTATGACTTCTAAATTCTCATCAATGCAGATTGTATTATTGTAGAAACATGGCGAATACTTCAATTAAATAATCTGTTTTAATTAGTTTAATTATGTATGATTGTATTTTATTTATTGATTGATTTGTTTATACTTTTTATTTATATATGCGTGTATTTGTTGCTTTAACAAAATACGTGTTTGCGTGAGTGTGCATTAAAGTACATTGAACGCTTCTACAGTGGGAAATCAACAAAAGAAACAATTAATTCTGCCAGTACGACATGGCTGCATCTGGATGAACTATAAAATCGATAGATTTAACGAAGAAGAATATAAACAGGTTCTAAAAAGGATTCAAACGAATGCCTTTAGCGCAAGTCAATGTAGGTCCATGAAAACGGGGCAGAGAGATGAAATCTGTTGCTTTTTAGGTTGAACCTGGAGGCAATACTGTGCCATCGTTTTACCAGTCAACAGTTTGCAATCCCTAGCCTAAAAGCTAGGCAGGTGAAGCTCACAGTAAATAAGATTAAAGCACCACTTATTCTTCACTGCATGAAGAAAGCTTTTTCAAAATTCCAAGATGATGGCTATTATATTTGGGAAATATCACAAATGCATTCATATGATTGATTTCATGACAGATATCGTAAAACATGACGTGTCAGTAAGAAAAGGCATCTGTTAAATTTGCTTTTATTATTTACAATGCACATGCTGATGGCTATGTGCATTAAGTGTACGCTTCATAGTTTGTCTCCAGTTAAATTGAAGATTTTAAAGCAATGTTAGTCAGGGTTGCATTAAAATATGTCTGTTATTTTGTTATAGTAAACTGCATATCGTTTTATATAAATAGAAAATCCAAGATATACATCCAAAATGGTTGAAATCATCCAAAGGTAAAGTGCTCAACCAAAAAATGGGAGCTAAATAATTAATTAATTGGACTTACGAAACAATTCTGTAAAGCAATGTAGCGGTATCAAGTCCAATTAATTAATTATCGTTTTATATATACATGTATTATTAAAAGAACTTTTGTTGAGAGTTGGTAGTGATAAATGAATTAATCATGTCACTTCTTACTAGGTTCACAGAATGTACAGACGATACCACTTTATTTATTACTTATACCAATTCTGGACTACAAACATTCACCTGCCAAGGTACGCCAGTCCAGCAATGCCTCGAGATCTATTGTAAATTGCACATTTATAATAGTATCACTTCAAACATTAACACTTCAACATGCAATTTCATATAAAGCTTGAGCGTTACAGGGTTTGCGCACTCATCGCTTAGCTAGCATTTTGGGCACAACGAAGTTTGGCGGCTGCATAACGAAATTCTCTGGAGGTACAATATTTGCCCTTTATGAGCGACCAGCAAGTGTAGCGGAGTCAGTACTCTCTGGTTCTACCTCATTCATTTTAACCTAAATAACACTAACCTAAGTCAATAAATCCAAAAGATTGTAATATAATCAAAGTCGTGGATTTTACTGTAGGAAACTATGGTGGGCTTTGATGGCTGGCCTTTCCCCTAGGGTATGATGGTGGGTTAACATTTAATCAAACATTTGCGTAAAGGATAGATATACTATTACCTCAAGTTTTTGAATAAAGAATACCCTTCCACTTCGTATATTTTGCGAATCTTGTATGACGCAAACTGTATCCTTCGTAAGCTCGACTAAAAACAAAACATGGATGTACATGTAAATTTCGTCATATGCGACATTGTCCATTATACAAAGTAAAAACTATATTACATGTAAATATCACGTTAATGTTTTAACATAAACTTTAGTGCACCCTAACATAAACTTTATCAGCCGTCCGCATTCCACACCAGTTATTACTAGATTGCTGTAGGTGGGATTATTACTAAATGTTGACAAGAGAGTGACCATGTATCAAAAGACGAGACATTAGTATAATAAGAAAGGAGTCATCCAACGCATGTCATGCATATGATATGTGTTAAAATATGCTGAGAAGAACATCATGTTTAGCGTTATGTAAGTTCATATAACAAAAAACACCTTTACAATTATACGGCATGTAAAACTGGGTCATTGTTAAGAAAAGTTTAAAAAATGATGGCGCTATTTATCTAAAATCTTGTTTGCATCTTTACAAGGGGTAGACACTTGTAAAATGGTATTAGAACATCAGCAAAAAGACTAACAAATGAAGAGGAAATTTTCAAAAAACTTTTTATCATGAAACTTATATTATTTGGCTAATTTAAATTTAAAATATATGTAAATAGCGCCCTCAATTTGCACACAAATGTACAGTTTATAGAATTAAAATTACCACAAAAAAGCAGAAAAAGATGAATAATCTAACATAGAAATGAAAATCTATGTTAAAAATTGCTACAAAATAGATGTATACGAGTATATACCATGTATACAGTTTATTAGTGTGATAGCTGTTGGTATTATTCAGGTCTAGAATTGAACATTATTAAAATGTTTTGTTAGCAATATTAATAAAAGATCACATCAAACAATCAAGATAAATTGTCCAACCGGAAACGTCAGAGGGTAACATACAGACCAGATATGTCCAACATGTGATACAAATCTCCAACAGATGCAAGCATGTCCGATAACAATCTCAACAACAGTGGTAAACAGGTCAAGAGAACTCTTCTTGACACTGACAGGTGTAATCACCTTGAATCAGTTTGAAGTTGATTTCCAGATAAATGGCTTTGAAAGAATAGCCGCTTCAAAGTCATACTGACTTTTGAAAACATTATGTTATGGACATACTTGCATTTCCAACAAAATCTGGTATCATGTTACATTTAGTTTTTTATAGTATTTTAGCTTGCTCTTCAATCTTTGCAAGTTTATACAGTTAATAGTGCTATTCATCTTGTATCAGCTCCCATATTTCATTTGTAATGTTCTCATAACATGGAATCAGAACATTCATTAATTATAATATAAGAATGATCTTTTACTTTCCTTTTATTTGCATGACTTTTTTATGCTTGATGGAAATCGCGTTAGATGTTCGCCAAATACCTGAAGTTGCTTGCTACAAGTGCCAATGAAAATTAATGTAAGAACAATTTCACACAATAATATCCATTACAATGCCACATATCCACGTTTATTTTATTTGAGACTTAAGAAGTCTACTTGGCCCGACAACCTGTCTCAATTTCATGTCAAAATGTCAGATGTTGGTCGCGGGTATTACATAGGAATCTCCTACCTAACTTTACCCCGAAACTCTATTCATTTACTGAATTAGTGGCGTATCCCAATAGACCTATCCCAGCATTCAGGAAGTACTGAGCTTCTCGTTTTACTAAGCATAGATCCGGTCAATGTTTAGCATAGTTAGAGGCGATGATCTTATCCTGGATCACTAAAGCCTAAGTGCTATTACATACTTCAGTGGCAAAAGACAAGCGATTCGTTTCCAATGACAATGATCATACTTTCTTGCGCACCATCGTACAAAATAAAGTCACGGATCATCGCTGGCTCTTATAAAGTACTGGTCTGGCGACACACCATTCCCAATAAAAGTTTAAAAGTTCATTGCCTAATGTGAGGATGTTGACGTTTATGGTAGTAATGTTTTCCTACAATTATGCACTTTTCTTAAGGTTTATGAACGCTGTATTTCAAGTGAGATGTATGTTAATGCATTGTACGTCTGTAAATGTAACAGCACAGAAAGCTAGGGAATGGAAAATGCTTCACCTCTCATTGCGTGATAGACATTGCAAACATACAGAAATCAGAAAAGTAACCCAAGTCAAAGATATCTTGCAGAAGTTTAAAGAAACAAAATGGAGATGAGCAGGTCACTTATCAAGAACTCAGGGTAACAGGTGGACGAAGAGACTTACAGAATAGCAGCCAAGGACTGGAAAGAGGATAAGAGGAAGACAAAAAAAGACGTTGGAGAGATGACATCACCCCCTTTATGAGTACAACAGCTTGGGAATCAGCGTCTAGGAAGAGAAGTAGAGGGAAAATGCTGGATGAGGGCTTCACACAGCAGTGGGTGAAACAGCCTGATGAGTAATGATTGTACGTCTGTACTTTTCAGTTGATGCAAACAATTAGTTAATATAAGTTGTATAATTTGTTTTCGTACCCCTCTCCCTCTTAATTGTGCACCACCGAATTGTCGTCCTTCCTCTATCGTGTATTATCTGCTTGTCTATGTCTACATTTGTCTCAGTCTTTATCCCAGGTCTGCTTGTCTCTGTCTCTATTTGTCTCAGTCTTTATCCCTGGTTTTATTCCACTAGCTTTTTTCACAGATTATGTTATATTCAGCTGTCTGCACCAACTAATTTTGTCTTTCCGTTCTTCGGAATCCCTCAAAATAGGTCTCTAGCAATACCGTGGATCTCCTAATTACTAGACCAACTCGATATAACCAAATGACAAGGCAACCAGAAGAACAAAAAAGAACATACTAAGATACTTTGCATAGTTACCATTTGAACCGTACTTTTTTATCACGAAAAATATGCAAAAACCGCATTGATGTGAATTATTGATTGCAAATTTATATAGTAAAACTGGCATACTTTACATGACTTGTGCTTCATGAAGATTATATCGGATATAGCAGCTATTCAACTCGACTTCACATGGATGTCCGGGTACTCACATGACAATATACTCACCCCCATCCAAAGACCCCATATATAGTATATAAAGTTGGTGTTTCTCACATTTGGTGCTTTCTATTTTCAATGAAATAATATACATGTATAGGCGAAGTAAATAAGGAAACTGATTCCTTATTTTAGTTCATTAAAACTGTAAACTTTCTAGCATATTCCAAAAAAAAAGAGTTACTCTTTATTTCCGTGAAAAATGTATTGAAAATCAAATGTGTCCAAATGTGTGCCAATTATTTAGGTCAAACAAATATGCCTGCCAGATAGTATTACAAGTACATGTGCCTCCCCTGATTTGATTATTCAACACAGGTTTAAGAAAACGCGATGAAATAAGATATCAATTACCGTACTACTGAATACATAAATGACAAAATGTAACGACGGTTAGTCGGTGATAAGATATTCATGTACTCACAGAGCGAGAGGCGACATGGTGCAAACACGTTGCAGTAACTGAAAAGCAGCTGATGCACAATGTCTTTGTCTTGTTCTTTCGTTTACTCTCTATTTTCTATCTAGCAGTATATCCCATTTTTAATCTACCCCTTGCCTTCCTCTCACTCCTTCTATCCTGCTTCTATATTCCTCTTGCTCACTCCCTCTCTCCATCTCTTGGCCATTGGCATCTCCCGTTTAATCTTTCTCATTCAGCTTCAGTCCTTCTCTCCGTCTTTCATTATCTTTCTTCCTTCTTTCTCATCCACTTTCATTTCTTTTCGCATTTCAATTAAATATTTATTGATTGATTGATTGCATTTCCTGTCCAAGAGAGAGCTCTGCTACAGGTTTTTCTTTAACTAACACCTTTTCTTTTAAATTAAATCCGTCGTCGTCATTTAAAGTGTTTAATTTCTAACCACAATTATATAGCTACAGGCATTGAAACATTTTCCATTACCATTTTTAAGAAATTTGTCTTCTATTTTGATTAATATTTTATAGGCCTATATGGATCATAATATTTTTTTATCATCAAATCACATTGATTCGGTACAATTTAGATGGAATAATCCAAAATTAAGAAATACTGAAACCAGTATGCAAGTAAAGTGTCAACAGATGTCCCCAAAGAGCATTAATGTAAAAATAACATGGGTCCACAAAACTGGTTCTATATATAGGCCCCCTAACACTTATGGGTCACAAATGCTCAAATTATTTCTTGATGGTAATCATTCAAGATCAAGATTTAGGGATATGTAGAACATTTGGAAAGAAAATCATGTTCATACTATCTTACAATGTACCTTTGTATCCATGTGTAAAATAAAAATGTACGTTTAAAAGCATTAAGAATGAATGTGTATGTTTTCTGGTTAGTAGAGGCATATTCACGTAAAAATATAATAATTGGGCTTTGCAGAAGAAAATTCGAAGAATGACAACATCATCACACACATGTCAAGTGTCAAATATCACTGGCTTGTGTTGCACTGATTGTGAACTCCCTGAGGTAATTACTACCTATTAGGAGGGAGACCAGTTCACAGTCATTTATAGGTCAACCTCCTCCTGCGTGCCAGTGCTATGCAGCAATTTCCAGTACACAATGTTATTACCATCGTGCAATTAGCATTGTCCCATTGTGCAATTTTGCACTATAATCAGCAAAATTGCACAAAGAAACTGCGTGCATTTAGTGACATGATCCCTTAGTGAGATTGAAAAACAAAGATGTGGCCTTGTTGTGACTAACATGACGCCAAAAGGTGTATTGAAGAAGATTCAGCCAAAACACCGATAATATTCTATTTATACAGGGTGTCCAAAAGAAGTGGGCCTCATCGAATATTGTGATATTTTAAAATGTGTTTTAACCAATCATTCAATGTTTACATAATGTGAAAGCCACCTCTTTTAGCTTTTTATGTGCTGAAATAATTCAAAAATACGATATCGGATGTATAAAAGAATCTCAAAAAGCCTCTCAGGACAATTGAGAAAAGGTCCTTAATAATAACGACATCTCTGTGTTTAGAGTATTATGCACTTGCATTTTTTGCTCCTCAATAAGGTTCATTTTCACCATCCAAAAATGTAGTGTTTAATTGTGTAATCAAAATATGAAAGTTCTTTTTTTTTCTTTTGCATCAAGGAAGGTCGGACTAAATATAATCAAGGTGATCAAAACAACCTGCCAAAAATCATCAACATGTTGGATAGAAGCTGATAGAGTAATAACATGCTAACCGGAACATGGTCTTTCGCGAGACCCACGAAATAATACGACAAAATAAGAATGACAGCCCTAAACCATTTTATGAACCAAACGAGACTTTACAAACAAATGGGAACACACTAAAGTGTTTGTTGTATTCTTGTCACTGTTGACTTTTGCAATTGCTAATAACACTAGATATACGGTGTCCTGAATTTGTACTCTTACAACGACGATGGATAGAAATCATCAGTCATGAATATTTACTATCAAACAAATATAGTGAAGCACCTGGGGAGGTTTGACAAACCGAATATTAATTGACCTGGGGTGTGTTATATTTGAAATTGCTCATGTTTACACCACATCATACATTCAAAGACACGATGCATATATCGTCATGAAAACCAACAAGTCTTAACAACCGTACAAACCTTTTAAAATGTTGAATGACAAATATCTCTTCGTCCGTCGTGTTGTACTACGAATTACATGCTGTTGAATGACAAATAAATATTGCTTTACCGTGTAGCACAATATTTCGTTTTAGTATACGTGTGGTAGATTAATTGTACTCATCTCCTCATCTCTGAGTATTACCTTTGCTTTGTTTTTTCTCTTCTTTTTTATAATATTGCACCAATTATTTCCGCACATAATTTTTGTTCCTTTGCAATGGGAATGGTGAGTATATTACCCATTCTGTAGTTGTACTTGAATCTCAAGATGCGTCGTCGTTGTAATTGTATTGCCCAAGTAATATTGCTCCCTGTTGATTTGTTAAGTCTAATCGTTATTGTGAAGGACATTACACAAATGTCCCACATTTCCTAAATACGTCAGCATCGATACTATAGTAGGATATTTCTCACATCTATATTCATCCTGTGAGATTCATCCTGGTTTTGTTCATACAATATTGCAGATGTTAATTTGCATCACTAAATTATACAAAACCTTCAAAACATTGAAGCAACACGTCTTTCCTGTTGCTTTACAATAGCTTGCTACTTGCAAGCATGACTCCCCCCTCCCCCACACATTCTATTCCCACTTTCTCTCTTTTTCTCCCCTCTCTATCTGTCTTTCAGATTAGCATATTTTGCACACGTTTTCACTCCTTAAAAGACGTTTTTAATGCACATACTATTATATTGTCTTTTTTCCATTACATAGATTTCCTCACAAAATATGCAGAAAAAATAAAACGCTTTTAGTGGTTCACATTTTCCTATGGTTGAACGACCTAAAGGATACTATTTAAATATCATGAGTCTGTGTATCGGATAAACGAAGGTTATTCATTTAATTTAGTTTAATCAAGATAAACTCAACCAGTCTGTTGAATGGCTAGATTTGTTAACTTAAGAGTATACATAAATTAAAGAATGCTTTAGGCGAAGTCTTAATATTTGTTCTCCGTGCCAAACATGATGGTTTGCAAAATGAAAAACTAACAATATCATATCAACCACACTTGAAGAACTACTATACTGTATGATACTATCCTTTTTTTTTTTAATTGAATGTCAAGAATTGTTAAGAATCGTTGACTGCAATTAGTTCTTGTTGAGGGCAAGAAATTCTTCACTTGGTTCAATAAAGAACGTACTGAATTCATAGCTCTGTGCTAGCGATTAGTGAATAGTCATTAAGGAGGCCTTACTGCTCACATTATTGGGTAAAAAGGAATCGCTTCCAACTAGACCGTATGACTTCAGCTAAATTCTCATCAATGCATATTGTATTATTGTAGAAACATGGCGAATACTTCAATTAAATATTCTATTTTAATTAATTTAATTATGCATGATTGTATTTACTTATTGATTGATTTGTTTATGCTTTTTATTTGTGATTTATTTATATATGCGTGTTTTTGTTGCTTTAACAAAATACATGTTTGTGTGATTGTGCATTAAAGTGCATTGAACACTTCTACAGTGGGAAATCAACAAAAGAAACAATTAATTCTGCCAGTACGACATGGCTGCATCGGGATGAACTATTAAATCGATCAATTTGAAGAAAAATAATATAAACTGGAGGCAATACTGTGCCATCGTTTTACCAGTCAACAGTTTGCAATCTCTAGCCTAAAAGCTAGGCAGGGGAAGCTTACAGTAAATGAGATTAAAGCACATTTATTCTTACTGCATGAAGAAAGCTTTTTCAAAATTCCAAGATGATGGCTATTATATTTGGGAAATATCACAAATGCATTCATATGATTGATTTCATGACAGATATCGTAAAACATGACGTGCCAGTAAGAAAAGGCATCTGTTAAATTTGCTTCTATTATTTACAATGCACATGCTGATGGCTATGTGCATTAAGTGTACGCTTCATAGTATATCTTCAGTTGAGGATTTTAAAGCGATGTTAGACAGTGTTGCACCAGAATATGTTTGTTAATTTGTTATAGTAATCTGCATATAGCTTTATATATATATATTATAGAAAGAACTTTTGTTGAGAGTTGGTAGTGATAAATGAATTAATCATGTCACTTCTTACTAGGTTCACAGAATGTACAGACGATACCACTTTATTTATTACTTATATTTAATTATGGACTACAAACATTCACATGTTCACCTGCCAAGTTACTTCAGTCCAGCAATGCCTCGAGATCTATTGTAAATTGCACAAGTTGCACATTTATAATAGTATCACTTCAAACATTAACCCTTCAACGTGCAATTTCATATAAAGCTTGAGCGTTACAAGGGTTTGCTCACCCATCGTTTGGCGAACATTTTTGGCACAACACGTTACACGCTAAACGAAAACTACAACACAATTTGAATCGAAGTTTGGTGAGTGCATAATGACGATGATCTGGAACTTAGGTACAATATTTTGCTCTTCATGAGTGCCACGCAAGTATGGCAAGGTCGGTACTCTTTGGTTCTACGCCATTCATTTTAACCTAACTACCAAGTTCAAAGTCAATAGATCCACAAGAAGTTAATATAATAACAGTCATGGATTTTACTGTAGGAAACTATGGTGGACTTTAATCATGTTGGCCTTACCTCTGGGTATGATGGTGGATTAAGATTTGAATCAAACATTTGCGTAAAGGATAGATCTACGATTAATTCAAGGGTTAGTACAAATGCTCTTCGTGGGACAAGGGATACATACCAAATATATGTACATGGTCCATTGCATATATGTTATATGGGATGTTATTTTGTTCAGTGCAAATGGAAATAAACCATGGGTGGACATTGTATTTAAATTCACGTCATTGTCCATTCTGTATTAAACTATGACATTCCTATCGCAGCACGTAGTATGTGGGCCTATGTTTGAATAAAGAACACCCCTTCCACGTCGCTTTGCAAATCATGTATGGCGCAAATTGTATCCTTCGTAAGCTCGTGTAAAAACAAAACATGGACGTATAAACATATACATTGCGTCATATGCCACTTTGTCCATTTCAACAACTGTATTACATGTAAATATGACGTTAATGTTTTAACATAAACTTTAGTGCGCCCTAACATAAACTTTATCAGCCGTCCGCATTCGACACCAGTTATCACTAGATTGCTGTAGGTGGGATTATTACTAATGTTGACAAGAGAGTGACATATATGGGTTAAAGAGGCCATGTATCAAAAGACAAAATACGTCATTAGTATAATAAGAGAGGAGTCATCCAACGAATGTCATGCAATGATGTGTGTTAACACATGCCAACAAGAACATTATGTTTAGCGTTATGTAAGTTCCTACAACAAGGAACACCTTTATAAATTGTCCAA
Organism: Amphiura filiformis; assembly: GCF_039555335.1. Lineage (NCBI taxonomy): Eukaryota > Metazoa > Echinodermata > Ophiuroidea > Amphilepidida > Amphiuridae > Amphiura > Amphiura filiformis. The sequence continues at coordinate 38,640,581 of NC_092632.1, read as the reverse complement.
CCGTAAGGGTAACATACAGACCAGGTATGTCCAACATGTGATACAAATCTCCAACAGATGCAAACATGCCCGATAAAAATCTCAACAACAGTGGTAAACAGGTCAAGAGAACTCTTCTTGACACTGACAGATGTAATCACCTTGAATCAGTTTGAAGTTGATATTTCCAGATAAAAAGGCTTTGAAAGAATAGCTGCTTCAAATTCATACTGACTTTTGAAAACTATATGCTACGGACATACTTGACATTTCCTGCAAAACCTGGTATTATGTTACATTCAGTTAAGTTTAGTGTCTTTTAGCTGGCTCTTCAACCTTTGTAGGTTTATACAGTACACAATATAAATAGTACTTTTCACCTTGCTTTGGATCCCTTAGTTCATTCGTAATGTTCTCATAACATGGAATCAAAACAGTTAATAATTAATTAAGAAATTCTTTTAACACCAAATAATGTGTCCGAGGCAGCAAAAACGTCCATTTAAGAACAATGGTTTCCACATTTCCTCATTGACTGCAAAATTACTTGTCATGTATTAGTTAAAAGACTAATGATTGGAAATCTAATTTGGTTTGGGTAAAAAAAGCACACCACATGATGTTGAAAATTAGTGATTGCATTAGGTTAAAATATATTTTGTTCCAAACGTCAAGCTTGTTATATACTTTTGTGTGTGATCATGACGTAAACATATCAGTTGGCGAAATCGCGTTCTGCTGAAAACTTCAATGACAAGAGGATTAAGTTCCCGTATAAATGGTCTATATTTACTGAAGTGAGCAGTGTAGCACACTTCTGGAAGAGTATAGCAAGTACTTATATTTTTCAATATAACATGTCATAGGTTGCGCCTGGTAAGAGACGGGGTAGGGGGTAGGTGAGGGGCATTGGAAGTGGACAGGGAGGTGCAGTGGCTGTCGCCGTGATATTTTATCTTTTTAGACCTTTTCCCCCCATTTTTGTTAATAATGTTTCCCCTTGAAAGTCGCCTCCCCCGTGCCCTCCTAAAAGAAAAACTCTGACAATGTAATGCCACTGGGGAGGTGGAAACTAGAGTGCGAGTGGGGTATTATATAAGGGGTAAAGTTTGAAAGAGCAAGGATAGATGGAGGGGATATTAGCGCTGGGTTCCGACATAATCTTGTTCAGAAGTGTAGCGAATTCATTCATGTTCATTCAAATGAAGCACCTAAGGTAGTTTTTTGTCTTGAAGTGTAACGAATAACTTATGACGAAACAAAAGGTAGGCATTTTGATGCAGTCGCTAACAAGTTCTTACAGATGCCCTTGTTTTGATCGCCCATTGACAAGCGACAAGACGCTGTTGGTGCAGTAGCGGTTGAAGAAAAAACTCTATTTCGTAAACTCTCTATTGGCTGAGGTGCGGCCGAACCCAGTATTTAAGCGTTTTTACTGGCGTAACGTTTTCAAATTTATTTGTGTATAACCCAGTTTGTAAGTACGGGTCATCAACGCTTACACAAACATAACTATTTAGTCTGAACACAAGTCTGCATGAAAGACACGGCCAAGTGTGTGATATGTCTTTCGTAAGAGATTGCTGTTTACATACGTCATAATTACTTTTACTGAAAAAACATTTGCACTTTTCTTTCCAATACTGTCATATTGTAAATTTTCAAATGGTGAAGGCATTAATTCAATATCTAAAACAGGTACTTTACCTGATGACCCCATTGTGGCATTGGCTAAATAAGCTGTATTTCCTCTCAATAGGGTTGATTTATGGGGTTTTTTTCTACTATTTTGTTTCCTTAGGTTACTGACTAACTGGTTTTCCGAACATTTCCGATTTTCATTTGAAATGGTATGTGCTACAAGTGCCAATGAAAATTAACGTGAGAACTTTGGTTAAGTTTATTACGTATGAATCGCCTACTTAACTTTGCCCCGAAACTCTATTCATATTTACTGAATTAGTGGCGTATCCCTATAGACCTATTTCAGCATTTAGGAATTACCGAGCTTCTCGTTATACTAAGCATAGATCCGGTCAATGTTTAGCATAGTTAGAGGCAATGATCTTATCCTGGATCACTCAAGCCTAAGTGCTAAGTACATACTTCAGTGGCAAAAGACAAGTGTTTCGTTTTCATCCAATGACAGTGATCATACATTCGTGCGCACTATCTTAAAACTAAACCCTAGGACCATCGCTCTTTCTTGCAAACTAGCGACACGCCTTTCAAAATAAAGCTTAAGTTCATTGCCTGCTGTGAGGATATTGACTATTATAGTAGTTTTGTTTAACTCTAGCAATATTCAAATTAAGATTTAATTTAAATCTGGTCAACCAGACCTATTTTTTGACGGACGAACCGACGTTGCGACTGAAACCTTCAGTCTTCAGCTGGGTTGAGATGCAAATGACCTTGAGTGCCGGACACTTCCGGTATAGATGCCAATCGACGAGGAATGTCCTTTATGATTCTGTCCCAGCCGTGTGAGAGTTTGGCCCAGACTCTTCTTCCACGGTTGCTCCGCCCTCACCCATATGGCCTCTTTCACACCACGCTCAAACCAATGCTGCTCCCGATCTAAACATTTAATATCTAAAAAGAAGAAAGAGACCACATTACCATTAGCTGCTATGTGCGACAGATTTATTATGATGTAGGACTAGTTAACATCTCGTACCCCTCGTAAATCCAAGTAGTTTTTCATTACCCTTATCCACCATCGGAAATAGCATTCGTAAAATAGGCACGGTACTATGTTCAATTTTGGAAATAATGAATTGATCGATATTCAGGTAGTGTATTATATAAACTGCACAGCTAAACATGCCCTCTTGTAAACTACAGACAAACGATATCTATTGAATGATAGCGTGTTCTGATTATATTAGGAAGATATGTCCCACAGGCAACGCCATTAGGTTGTTCCCATAAGAATCTTGACATTGTCCATGTCTAGCTTTGATAGATATGAACACGGGATCGTGTCTTTACTCCCATCAGTTGCGGGTCTCACCGTCTTTTATTACCACGCCACCAGGCCTTTTAGTTTCCAAACATGAAGTGGTTAATATCGCTAGATATTTTAATAGCAACTCACGAATCCAAAGACGGAACGTGCCTCAAAATATTCTCTTTTTCAAGACATGTGTTCAAGTTTGTGACATGTTTGATTGATCTATCTAGCTCATAGAATTGAAAGAAATACAACATCCTTACAACGAATAAATAACAACGGGCAATGATTTAAAAAGAAAAAGATTTCACAATAACACAACACAGAACAGGTGACAGCATTACAAACACTTGTTAATTGTTGGTTATACATACCTAGACAAAATGCAATGCTTTGTAACCACCATTTGAACAGGATTTAGCTAAAGCAAACAAAGACTAGAGGTATTTAAGAATTCTATAGACATAGGTAGAAGCTTATTATCCTCTTCTACAAAAGGATTATTGATTGATTTAAAAGGTGTTTGACTGGCACTACCAAAATGAGATACCTGTAGCACCAAGTAAAGTCGGCAAATTGTATTTCGAGTTACAGTGCAAAATGTGCATAAAGGTTGTATTCGTATGTACCTAATGTTTGTCCTACATGTTTCTCATTTTAGTGTCAGTCAAACGCCAATCTTTAATCCTATTGTTGAAAAGGATAATAAGCTTATACTTATGTATAGAGTTCGTAAATAGCTCTAGTCTTTGTTTGCTTTGGCCAAATCCTGTTCAAGTGATGGGTTTAACTAACAATCAACAATGAGAGGACATTCCTGAACCTCGTTGACTTGGGGATGATTTGAAGTGACCGCCAATTATGACAATTTGATATGTAATACCAGCGATGTAGAAAAAGAGAAATAATGTGGCACCAAAATAATGTACCCTTTTACTGAAGCAGCAAAATTTAAGAAGCCATAACTCCGCTTCTGGATATTGTTTGAAGTCAAATGATATATCATTGTATAGCTTATGGTATATATTTGCTAAACACGAAAGAAAACAAAATTGACCAGGGCCGACTTTACGAGCGTTTCGATGTGGACGGTCACATTTTACACCGTAACTAAGAATACAATTTGCCGACTTTACGGTTCATTCGTGGTGTACGGTCACATATAGAGTTTAATAAGTTGGTGCTTGTTGTTTCCAAGCAAACGGGCAAAAGGAATTGGGAAACAATGGGGCGTTGCCGGGAAAAACATTTTTTAATTATTCATTAGCTTCCCGACATCCTATTATATTTTCAGGTATATTTAAACCAAGAGCACATGCAAATAAACAACAAGTAATGTCAATTATACTAATTACATATTAACACATAATATAACACAAGAGATGATATTAAGGAAATAATACCATGAGCATAACTTACATTTACAGACAAAACTCTCATCGTGTGTTTAGAAAGATGCTGCTAAAAGGATTTCAGAAGCCATTATATTTATGACACTTCCCCAATATTTTTTCTGGTGTTTACTATTATGTGTAGATTATATAATTCTTAAGATTGGTATTACATATTGCTTTCTATACACATGCATTCGTTTTCAGACACCTAAAGGTTACCATATGATGTCCAAAAGTTTGATTTAAAGAGTGATTTACCTGCCTCTCTCATATTCAGATTTGCTCCCGGACACGAAAATCATATAATATTTTGCACATCATACGCACGGTTATCATTCATCAATTACCCATCAGCATCACTCATAGTCACGCTGTGCATATATTTTCACCACATATAAATACATTAACGAAAATGCTATTTATCGCGAGTTCATTCACCGAAGTTAATACTCTTTACACTCCCAATTACATTATAAAAATGCACCTCATTTGCATGGAGAATTTATCGCAGAGAGAGGAGAGAGACCACCTTTACCATTAGCCGCTATCTGCAACAGATTTATCCTGATGTAGGACTAATTACCGTCTCGTACCCCTTGTAAATCGAAGTAGTTTCACATTTCCCCTATCCACCATCGGAAATAGCATTCGTAAAATAGGCACGGTACTATGTTCAATTTTGGAAATAATGAATTGATCGATATTCAGGTAGTGTATTATATAAACTGCACAGCTAAACATGCCCTCTTGTAAACTACAGACCAGATATCTATTGAATGATAGCGTGTTCGGATTATTTTTAGGAAAACATGTCCCACAGGCAACGCCATTAGGTTGTTCCCATAAGAATCTTGACAATGTCCGTGTCTAGCTTCGATAGATATGAACACGGGATCGTGCCTTTACTACCACCAGCTGCGAGTCCCACCGTCTTTTATTACTACGCCACCAGGCTTTTTGGTTTCCAAACGTGAAGCGGATAATGTCGCTAGATATTTAGCAACTCGCGGAACGTGCCTCAAAATGTTCCCTTTTCAAGACATGTGCTCAAGTTTGTGACATGTTTGATTGATTCAAGCATATATCTAGCTCATATTAGAATTGAAAGAAATACAACATCCTGACAACGAATAACTAATAAAGGTGAATGATTTAAAAGGAAAAGGATTTGACATTAACACGAAACAGAACAGGTGAAAGAATTACATACACTCGTAACAAAACCTCTTGCTACCATGAGACGCGCCTTTTAATGTGCGTACATTTAATGGCTTGCAAGTTTCTATTGAATGTGTAGTGAACAGAAACCAACCCTACCAGCCATTATTTATGTATGTTTTTTCTGACCGTGCCAAACATCTTACTTGCATGCAGAAACGATCAAGCATTTCCGGAAAATATATCGAAACGTATCACTCCTCATACAACCAAGTGCTGCTGTTGCTCGAATCTAATTAATTTTTTAGCCAGCGAGGACGAGTAAGTTGTTTTTTGTGTTAGTGTCAGGTATACGGTAAGCTTTATAGGTTAATTCTAATTGGAGACGAATTTAGCTCCAAGTATTCAATAAATGCCACAGAGTGATTCACACAAATTTAAGTGACACATTATATTAACGAAAGTAGACTAAGCGCTTGACACAAATCTCTATTCGTTTTGTTTCTTAGTCCTTGGCTCTGTCCAATCAGTATGCCATGTTCAGGAAAAGAAGCCCGGAAGGCAGGGTGTAAGATATATGCCAAATCGAAGAAAATAGCTTCGGAGAGTATCACAATCGCGTCCAGCTCATTAGATTCCTGCGGCATATAATTAGAGTTGAGAGGAAAACAGTTCCTAATCAAAACAATGTCGTCGCAAGTATAGGTACATTTCGGTTTTTCCAATAAACAACGCGGCATCAACAACACCGGTCTTCTCTTACCAGCTTTGTAGGTCGCGGTTGTATTAGAGAATAGTTTCAAAGCATATCCAGAGGCAGTGGGACCGTTCATGGTGGTTGTAGAGACGGTTGCTTATTATTATCAACCGAGGCAAAAAAGAGTGTGATCAGCTATCAATCAATTTTGGCCGTGTATGCCGCTAGATTAGACGACCAACTGTTGCGGCTTAATAAGGAATAGTCTAGCAACCCATTCTGTTTTCTTTGACAAAATACAGCGCCCTCGTCGGCCTGTTTTACGGAATGTTTTCTCGCATACTCATACTTCTGTATTTAAAAATGTTCATACCTAAAAGCGGTTATAAGTGATTTGCCAAACCAGAACAGCCTAAAATGTATTAATATTGTTGTATTTTTGGAAAAAGCATAAATGGAGCAGACAAACTGATCAAGGTACAATCTCACTTCGAATTGAGAGTAGAATAAAAGTACGTCCATACTATTATTATCGCGCGAGCGAGGCTGTCGAATTCGGACACCATTATCAACATACGTACGGTAGCAGCCAACGCTGAATAAAGCAATTTACACTTTACAGAACGAGTTAATGGAATGGAGTGAGACATTGTGATTAAATTGGCCGATAGAATTTGACGGTTGTTTTAATAGCTCTATTTAGACGTTCATAAATAACTTGTAGGTAATTAGTAATTGGTAACAGCCATGTTTAGATATTCGGTTTACTTAAGATCAACTTTGAAACAACTTTTAGCCCTTTATTAACGGCCCATGTCCTCACGGTAATCACCATCGACCATCAGCCCATTTCACTTAGGTGCGACCTTGCATGACGGTCGTAGGTAAATGCTAATTATATAGAAGAAATCTTAATATTTGGCATAGCCGTTCAAGAGGATCTTTTCTCTGTTCTCTTAAATATCGAAGTTATTCAAGTTTACAAGTGATTTAAATATGCTCGAAATTTCAAATTCATTTAATTCTGATTTCGGCACAAATTGTCTTCCGCTTGAGAAACTCAAAATCCAAACATTACGAGTACAAACTTTATTTCTCTATACTTTTCTATGCTTAAATGGAATAAAAGGATAAATGTTAAAACTGATACTACTATTGACATTTTATATATAGACGCATTTGAAAGTAGACATTTCCATTTCAGACTCATTTTAACTACTATACTGTTACTGGAGAACACATTTTCCACAAATTCATCGATTTGTAACGTTTTTAGTTAAAGTTTATGCGTCATAGCTATAATATTAGACGTCTCAATACGTATCCTTGGGCACAATAGTTAAAGGTGCAGGCTAAAATGTTAAGGGCTCAATACCTGGAGCAATACCCTTGGCAATACCGAGAAAGTTTAAAATATAGTATTTACGTACCGTGTTTTGTTAACTATTATTCTTTTTATTCTTTTTTATAGATAAGGGTAGATAACATAATACTGCAGAAAATACATAATATACCAAAGAAATTTATTATCAACTATAATTGATTCTTTGAATTTAAACTTTGAATTGGACGCTTTATTTGAACCTTTTTGATTACTTTTTCTAAAATAAGTATAAACTGCAGCTAATGGTTAAAATAATTTCGTTTAAACAAGTTTTACATTTATTTTATTTGCCCAGTTGCGACTGTTCGTGCGGTCATTGCATCTTATCTAAATAAGGAAACTATTAGAATCGCTTCTAATAGAAACTGTCTCTAAATACACGGAAATCCTCAGAGGACTTTATTGAGAGGTCATGGTTAAAAACAATTGATTTATCTTTAGACAATCATTGAACAGGACGTTGAACGAAATCAATAAAAAAGAGACAGAAAATATGTTCAAAAGGTCAATGTTGTCTTCGACACGTCCCTTTACAGAGGAGTTCACATTTGCCTTTTTAATATTGGTAACATATTATATTAAAAAAATTTCATCAGTTCAAATTCTGTCTGAGACTTGAAATATTGTGTTATTGCGATTTATTTAAGAATATTATTGTGTTGAGTACGGCATAAAGGAAACCAAAGTGCTTTTTGCGTTCAATATCACACAGCAGCAGACGTTTTTAGTCAATGATGATTAGTTTAGAGACAGAAACAAAATGTTCCCGTTGACGTCACGGTATTTGATTTCTTGAAGTTAAGACTAAATTCGGCAAGTTCCAAATCGGTACATTGATATTTAGCTGGGAGGAGTAAAATGTAGGCTATCAATTAAATCACACTTTCTTTGGGATTCCTGCATCCCAAACATATGAGAGTACTTCTAGACCATTTTGTATATCATGAAGACGTTGTTGCTTTGTTTCTACAGACTGTCAGGCCTATGTGTTATGATAGTCAGTTTCGAAAAGAGTAGGATGTTTGTTACTAGGGAGGCCTTTTATAGATTAGCATTGGATACCCTTCTGCTGCTTAGGGATGAAATCAAAACTCGACCAGCGGTCGACCGCCGGTTCCAGGCAGTATTGTCAGGTTTCTATTGTTCTAAACAATGGAACGCGGTTCAGCCGCCGATAACGAGTCGAGTTTTGATTTCATTCTTCAAGCAGTCAAATCGAATAAATAAATAAAATAAACAGGTCCTTGAAAGACACCTCTATCCTTTAAGGGGGTACTGCACCCCTCGATAAATTTGTGTCTATTTTTGCATTTTTCTCAAAAACTAATAAGACAGTGGTTACAAAGTTATGTATATTATAGGGGCAAGGAATCCAATTACTACACTGGAATTTCAGTCACCCAAGCCAAGCGGTTTGTTATTTATGATAAGAAATAAGGTACCGCTAGGATGTACCTCGTTTCCTATCATATATACTGAACCGCTTGTCTTGAGTCACTGACATTTCAGTGTAGTAAATTGGATTCCTTGCCCCAATAATATACATAACTTTTGTTACCAGTGTGTTACTATTTTTTGAAAAAAATGCAAAAATAGTCACAAATTTACCACAGGGTGTAGTACTCCCTTAAGTGAAGAAATAACATTAAAGTTACACAAGCACCAGTATGCTTAGAGTGTGACAAAGAAACAATTGATAGATCTACTCCAAAATCTTTTTCAATTACAAAATGCTCTACATTTTGATAGCACATAAATGTAATGATTCTTACTATCTTGTTACACGTAGAGCTTATAATGTCGATTATTGCTTCGCCTCAGTGCTTGGAAAAATATCATGCCTGTCATTATTAAAAGGCGATATCGTCATTTAAGAATGCGCGTGGATAAAAAAAAAATAATTCTTTTATTCAATCTGACATTTGAAAGCTACTGCGGTTTTCATGACATAAGGTTGATGGCATTGCTTTATCACGTAATTTCCTGACATCAGCCAGGATTATGTAAAGTATCATGATTGCCAGTTTTACTCATCACTATATTGCTGTTAGTTCACAATCACGACAATTGATAGTCGCGTTCATTACTCCTTATAGTTTGTATCATTGTGGAATATGGAATATGAGTATGACCATGGTTGAACATGGTTGAACCATGAGTATGACCATATCAATTTAAACGTATTTTCTGGAATTTCTTCTTTGAAATGTTCAAATGTGGTGCAAACAACCTTTTATTTCATTTAAAAAAATGACTTTAACCCCAAGTTTTCAATGCTCTACAATGTCAAAAGCAGACAGCATGACCAGATCTGAATATTGAAGCCAATCTAAAGACACGATTCTGTTTATACTGCCCTACAGTTATCACCATCAGACATTCAAATCAAGATTTTATAAAATATTTACATAACTTTCCGACATGTCTACACTACAATGTACATAACAGTATTGAAAATAAGTCAATTTTATGTACGCGTTTAAGGAGTATCAGTGATCAGTATGCTTCGGCTATATTTATAAATACGTATTTATAAATACGCACGTAACCACCTCCGCGCTGCTTGTAGACAGTAAGTCTCAAAGTGACCTTCTACTTTGAATGCAAAGGCGCGATGCAGTAAACAACACGAGACTACTGTGCAGCAAAATTGTCTATTTTGTTCAACTTTGTAATTATAATGTAAACGTTTCCGTCGATAAATATTTTTTCCGTCGGCAAATACTTTCAAAATGTTGTTTTTCATAACATATTACAAATTCGAAATCCCCCATGTATAATAATTTTGCTATTAAATTAGTACTTAAATTTGAAGATCTAAGAGTTCCTATCCTTTTCTGTGTAGTGGGCAATGGCATGAGGATTTGGTCACGCTTGCTATAATATTTTGCAGTAAAGCTTTGACGAGCGCGTACTACCGTTGCAAGGTCAGAGCTAACAACGCGTACGGCGCAAGGTTCATTCATCAATTTCGACTCGGCAACAGCAGATCGCATCAACAGCCAATCAGAAAAGTTTCAACATAGTAAATACGCGATGTTGGAACGGCGGATAATAATTAACACGAACAGAGCGGGCTATAAGTTTTATATACTTTTTGAAATATTACATGATAAAATCGGCTTACATAATTATTGATCGTTTGGTTGTACAGTTAGACATTTTGTACGGAAAAAGTCTGAAAATCCCTGTCACGTGTTTTTATTTGTTTATGTTATTTACAGACAGTGACTCAATTCCTTTGATAACATCCACCAAGGCATCGGTTGCTACATAGAAATCCCAACTGGTGGCCTCTGTTTACTACAAATATATAATAGATTCCGAGTTGTGAAGAATGATAGTGAGATAAATGTTGAAGCAGATGCATGGATGCTATTGTGCAAACTAATGCCAGTATCAGTTGACCTGTGTTGTACTCCGTGAATGGTAAAGAACTCGTAACTATGACAGGAAACGGTTTAAATATAGCCTTATAGTCATTCCTAATACAGAGATACATGCCCGTAAGCGTACCATATTTGACAGCCTTTCGATTCTTTAAGTAGATTTGCACGGAGATAATGCTTCAATTCCCCTGGATGACAATTCATGTGTTTTAAACATATTTCATGTTCAAAATATATGTGTTTGGAAAGATAGTTCTTTTTATATTAGCATTTGACTTAATTTTTATAGTTTTAGTTGTGATTAATACACTCGTTAGATTATACTTGGAATAATTATGTTTTCCTTTTTAGTAAATGGGCTAGGCAAATCACTGTTTCATAATTATTGTTTTCTGTTGAGATATTCTGGTATGATGCTGGGATGATGAGAGTCTACTCGGGTAGCTTGTCAGCAATCTATTTTGGTTATTGCCTTCTTTCAACAGTAACGATAGCGATTGAATAAACCTTTTTTATGCCATCGTTTACATACATCGTATATGTCACAACACAGGCGAGGCATAATGATGTGTACACACAAAACACCCCCAGAAGCCAAAAGCACTAACTTTGCTACCATAGTCACCACAAAAGAGGCATGTAGGGGTGCGGCTGCACCTTACCGCATGGTCCTCCAGTAGAAGTGTACTCTATACCCAGCAAACACAAAAATGTTTTAAAACGTTTTAAACAGGTTATATTTTGGGTTTTAATAACATTTTACTAACATTAAAACATGTTGGGTATATAAAGGTCATGAAAACGTTTAAAACGTTTTGCATGAAACATACAATACAACAATGTTTTCAAAATGTTATTGTAAAATATTTTTTGCAAACATTTTTTGCCAAATATTTTGTCAACACTTATAACATTATATTTGCAGTAGGTTATCAAAAAATGTTTTTTCATGTTATGAAAACGTTTTATACCCTTTATATGCCCTTTATATTTAAACGTTTTCAGGCAATCTTTTCTAACCTTTTCGATAATGTCGAAAACGTTTTGTGTTTGCTGGGTAATCAGGTCAAAATGTGCAAGTCGATCAAATCTATTACAGGATAGAAAAAACAACAACAATTGGACCACTTTATATGTAAAACTGTTTACATAAATGGGAAATTTCGACCCTACGTCTAATGTTTACATCCTACGTAACACTTCAGCAAGAATGATCAGTGTAATCCAAAAAAAAATCATCTAAATATAAGAAAGTACTGTTGTCAGAAGATAGATAGAGAGAGAAGTGCCACTTTGTCTTTGAATGGTATTTATCATGGCATTCAGTTTCCTTGAAATATATTTGAAAGCTATTGATTATTTTATTTGGTAACGAAATCCTTTTAGGATTTAGAAATGCATTTAGGCACACAAATATTTTAAAAGTCAATTTATCTTTCGTATTTCATTCATGCAATGACGTATGCATTGTTGATACATTTATCATTACTTTGATTATAACATTGCATTTGATATGAGAGCTTGTTTTGACTTCTTCATCTCTTTGCATTATAGGAACGTACAATAAATAAAAGTGAAATAAGCATAGAATAAATTGACATTTCCGGTATAAAGATAAACAAGAGTCGAGTAGTGCATAACCAAAAAACAGTTTCAAAGAAGTCTTAGTATTATCCTCGTAATCTTAAGGAATCGGATATTAAAGTTTGCACAGTATTTTTTTTGTGGGAGCTGAGAGTACATCAGATATATCGAATTTTTTTGATAGGGTCATAAATTCAGGTATTAATTTCTAACATAAATCATTTGATGGAACTTCCTAATAAAAAACAAAGTGACATATACCTCCTTAAGGCGTGTTGGAGTAGTCTTGGTCATTCTTTAAAAATCAATTTTTATTGTCTAAATAAGGGGATTAATGAAAACTTGAGGATATGAATGGGTATGGAATGCACATTCTAAAATTGCTTAATGTATTGACGCTCTTGAGATATAGGGTCCACAAGTTATAAGTTCCCCCTTAATACTTTTTTTGATAAAAATCGAAAAATATTTTACGAAATGAAAAAGTGTAAAAAGGTATGTGTAGCCTTATTTGTTTTACACATATGGGCCAAATTATAGCGTCACATATCATTGCGTTCAGTCACATTGGTTCATTATGTAAAAAAGACACCGTTTTTAACGTTGTTAAAAGTGGCATCTGAGTCCATAGGAATCAACTCTCAAACAATACAGTAGGTCAGGCCTATTCATGTGTTTGTTATTAAAGAAAACCTGACTGCTTTGGACTCAGGTGCAACTTTTAAAACGGTCTTTTTTTACACAATTAACCATTGTAACTGAACGCAATGACGTGTGACGCTATAAATTGGTCCACATGTAAAAACAAATATGGCTACTCTTTACATTATTACATTTTGTAAAATATTTTTCGATTTATTAAAAACATTATTAGGGTGGAACTTATAAGTTGTGGACCCTATTATGTGTCGTTTTATAAAAACAATACTTTCAGACACTGCGCCTGGACATTACATGCAAATAAAAATAATTGAAACAAGATTCATTTTAGAAAACATACAATAATACAACTGTTTATCGTGTTTTATTTAAATTCTTATGAATCCAATCAGCTAAATTAACAACATCTAACCATGATAACAGACGCTACATGTTATTTCAGTTTTGTTGTTTGCAAACAGAAATGTTATCAGTTGGTTTGATTTATAAAATAAAATGCTTCAGAATCCATGTTCAGGATTTAAAAAAATGAGTTCAAAATACAATTGCAGGGTGTCCCTGAAAGAACTGTATCGACAGAAGCTGAATTTTGTAGGTATTTTAACGCATAAACAAAATTTTGACAATTTGAAATAAATGAATTTTACGGAACTACCTCATTTCCGTTCCACGGAGTCAAATATCTATATCAATGACAACAGACGCCTCATGCGCTAATGATGCGCAGTGATTAGCACTCCGTATTCAGATCATCGATTGATATTTGAATCCGAGAAAAGGTTTGAAAATGAAGGAGTTTCGTAAAATTCTTACATTTCAAGAACGGTGTGGTCGATTGTCAAAGTATGCGATAGTTGAATTATTCTTCAACCACACTAGTTATTTAGTTATGTTTAGTTGTTGCGTTAAAATACCCAAACAACTAAGTTTCCGACGATACAGTTCTTTCAGGGACACCTTGTACCTCACATTGTGACACACGCACGCCCTGTACACCCCCTATACACACACAACAATAGTCACACTCGCACACGCACCCCAACAAAGGCCTAACATCGAATGTTGACTTTTCAGTTTTTTACTTTTAAGTCGTTTATGTCACATTTTCTATTAGGTGAAAGCCAGTATGGTTACAACAATCGCCTTGCACATATTTGTCAATACAAAAAGGTGGTTGATTGCCGCATGCAAAATCTTTGGATATAGTTTATAATGTCAATTTATTTACAATGTTTATTCATCATAATGCCAAAACTTATTCACGATCAAATTGTACAAACCACATTCAGTGTGCACTAACTGAAGTCAATTCGATGGCGTAGTGTACGTAAGAATATGATCATTGCTAGGTCAACTGGCTCACGCTTTCTTTGTTACGAACCACTGATCGAAAAGATCTCAATACAAAGCCTTTGGCATATCATAATTCCGAACAGGTGTATGTGCCCAGGCTTGAACCAGTAATCAATGGCTACTAACGTGCACTACGGCAGCGAAATACAAACGACTCCAAGATATGAATTATGCAACACTTACTTTTTACCACCAGTACATGGTACTTTGGCACGTCAAAATAATTGCAAGGTTTGAGGCTCATATTATGTTATTTTTGGTCTTTATAGAAATACATGGTGTCATTGTAATAATGCACACCAATGGAGCAAGTAAGCAGTGATGTGGCACGACAGTTATTTTGGCACACTGATATAAATATTAATACACAACCGGAACAACCAGTTCCGATGCGTTTCTCTCTTTCTCTTATGTGAAGGTAGCGGTGACTCGTATCACAGAGTTTGGTAAAATCTTTGTGTTAAGTTTCCAAAGCAACAGTTGTAATAAGCGTATCCTTCTTGATTGCCAAATTGTTACTTGGGCCGGCAAAGACCATGAAAGCTATCTCCCGGCAGGACCATACAACTGCGGTTCCAGAAGTGCAAAGCAACCAGTGTTTGTATTTGGCACACACTGAGTGTTGACCTTTTGAATTGGCCAATATCCCGATGTGATGCCTTCCGTTACCTCCTCCCCACATCCACATGGCAGTAGCAAGGACAACCTTCGTGAAATTATATGAAAGCTCTAACCATCACTTTACTCATACAAATGCATATTTGAAATGTATCGTCAAAAGTGTGCAAAACATTACAGGATAGAATTTGTACAGTATTATCATATGACTACATATAATGTCGTTTTATCACAATGATAATTTTGAGTGCATTATGCATTATATCATAGGTTTCTTTAGTGCATATTATATTACTAGTAATACAGCATAGGATTACATTCAAAATCAAACCAACAAAACTAGTTTTAGTGCTAGTAGAGAAACGGGAACTAATGAAATCCGTTGTATGCATGCGATACTATTAACGTTCGCTTGTCCAATAACACTGTCGCTAGTCTGAAAGAAATAAAAGGTTCGCTATAATCTAAGACAGAATAAAAAAGACTAGTTTGCGTATGTTGTAACTATCACTCAAACTCTCCATGACCTTTGATTGGTTAGTACGCTTAAAAGGAAGCTCGGTTCATCTGGTGCCTTTATCGGAGAAAAGGAATCGCATAAAATGGCGATAAATTACTGTACTTTTACAAAGTTTTTCTAAGCATTGTTGACACGGTCCCTTCAGGAAAGAAAATGTCCTATTACTAAGACCAACTTTTCAGACGTATGTTTGAAGGCGCAAAGCTAACAATAAGGCATGCTGTTTTACCACCGCGTTCAGAAACTCAAACATCACGACAACTCGAAAACGTCAGACGAAAACTAGTCTTTTTAAAATTCTGTCTCCGAATATAGTCCGAAACATTCAATAGTTCGCTAGTCCGACAGTTAGGTTACATACTTGGATAAATGTTAAGGTTGGATTAGGGTTAAGGGCTGGGGTATGAACGTTTGGACAGTATTTATTTTGGGACATTAGAGCACATCAGACATATCGAATTGCATTCTGAATACGAAGAATGTCATTCTGATATCAAATAATTTTGATTTTTGAAATTCGCAATTTAATACACATTTTATGGCAAATCATTAAAAATTGATATTTTTAATATTTAACAGTACTTGAAGTAAACTTTATAAATCTGATGATTTATACTTAAAGTGTATGTAGGTGGGATGAAAAGCCGACGATCAATTGAAAATTTTGACCTTTCGTATTGAAGATATGGATTTTTTTGGGAAAAAATCCATATCTTCAATATGAAAGGTCAAAATTTTCAATTGACTGTCGGCTTTTCCTTCCTGCTACATACACTTTAAGAATATATCATTAGATTTATATAATTTACTTCGAGGACTGTTATATATCAAAATTTGAAAATATCAAATTTTTATAATTTGTCATAAAATTTATATTATATTGTAATTTTCAAAAAATGAAAATTATTTGATATCAGAAAGACATGCTTCGTATTCAGAATGCAATTTGATAGGTCTGAGGTGCTCTCATGTCCCACAAAAATACTGTCGAAACGCAATAAACGCTCATTTTAGATCCCTTAAGGCAGGGTTTTGGGATATTGTTGTGGTTATGGTGAGGGTTTAGGGTATTAGCAAACATTTCGGACTAACGCACCTTGAGACGAACCTTAGGACAAGCGGATCCAAACCAAATCCATTTTTCTTTGAACAGTTTAACATTCCAGACTATTGGGGCCCGATATCAACAAAATACATCAAGGCCGCAGGGCTGGCAGGCCCGAGGCCGGAGACTCACATAGTTGACTTCTTTACTAATGTAGTTTCAATATAACACATCGCATTATTATTTTATCCATTAAACGACGCATTGCTCTGGCGGTATTCAACACTCGAAGAGAACCTCTTCGCGAACTTCAATTATGTTAAAATTGAAAATACCACGCATGTAACTTCAAGTTGCGCAAGGTCTTTTTGGGAATGGTGCATAATTGAAATCATCTCCTTATATGAATGCACATCTATGTAGTTGGAAAAGGTTGTCTCTTTTCATAAAGAAGCATGAAATAATATTCTTCACTCTCTACCTTACCCTCCTTGCCCTTTCAAAAAATTAGCGTGGTGATAGATTATCCTTGGGTGTTTCAATTTGCTTTGTGATATCAGAATAGATTCCTTTTATTAAACTGTAACTCCCCAATCATACTATTTGACAGCTATTAGAGTATGTCACTGATGTACTTGTTGCAGAGTTATACCCCTGTGGCTGATGAATTATGAGTTCTTATATGAAGAATAATTGAAAGAATAATATTTGATCACAAAGTTGACTTGACTCGCAATCCAATTTCAAATGATTGGACTGTAACGTGTCTTACTGTCCCACACCCGTGACTAACATCCAAATTTAAAGTTTAGTACAACTTTTGCATTGCAATGACATACATAAAGTTAGTGAATGCAAACATACAACTAAATTACTTTCTTTACAAGATCTAGTATCTCGTACAAACACACTATGTTATCGTTGTATTGAGGATCACCGTCCAATTCAAACCAAATATGTGTTAAGTATCACACAATCTTGAGGCTGGGGAAATCATTGCGGGTGTAGCGTGTGCTGTTACCCTGTTTAAATGCATGTACTTCACGCATTCGTGAATTTATATTCTTCTCTGGGTTCTCTTGTCTCTCATCGCTCAATATTCGCGTGATCAATTAAGCTTAATTTATACTGCAATCTGTAGCGACGAGCGACTGATAATTAACCAATAGTGTTGATCGTTTTGTCGTACGACAGATATGATCTTGATGATCAGACAAAAGTCATATATCTTTGACAGTGATGGAGTATAAATCAAGCTTTAGAGAATAGTAGAAGGGAATGCGAGCATGAATAATGCATCTTAACTTCGTTTGCATCCATCTCGTATACAATAGAGGAAATGCAACAGCCATTCTAGACATCAGTTGCAATCATACTATAGTAATGACAAATATGGGGGAGCGTGATTATGCGTTATGTAAAAAGCCCGAATCAGATTTCAGTTTAGTAAAGTCTTATAATACTAAAAAGGGAGCCTTTTATGACGAGCAATCAGAATTTTGCGAAAATAATAGAGGTACAACAAGAGCGTTTTACTTGTAATGAGCTTTTAATGAAATATTATGTATTCAATATGAAAACGAAAGCACTTTCTCGCAAAGATGATCATCTACCAAAATTATCGATAAATTCATACGTTTGAATGTTAAGGTTAAATTCCCAAAAAAATTGCAATTCCATTGCGCTGTTTTCTTTCTCTATTCTTGTTTGAAATGCTCTTCACGTTTTTGCATTATTTACATTACTTGTTCCCATTTGCAAGTATTCTCAAATTACTCACGTTATATAAGGCTTTTATTCCTCACTTAATGGTGTTGCTTTTATCGTTTCTAACCGTATTTTAGTTGTGGCGTAATCATTTTACCCGCTTAATCTTGCTTTACAAAACACCCACATCTGCTCCAAGGATGCATGATTTATCACTCTAGGGGCTTTATGCATACTCGTAGGCTTTATAGGTCACTATAATTCTCTCTACATCTCCGGTGCCTGGTTTAGGTGAAATAGCAAAATAATCAGCACTGACCTTGAATAAAACTTGTTACAAATGATGCGACGCTACTAGATTTTAAAATTAACAACCACAAGACTCGTGTGATTAGTGAAAGATCGGTATTTGCTAAATTACGACCACTTCGTCTCAGCTCAAGTGATAGCATTTCGTGCACATGGAATGTCTGCTTTGGTAACCACAGCTTTGAAAACCTTACATAATAATTTACCTATAATGAATAAAGAACCGTCTCTTTTGACGGCCTCATATGTGATACCTTTGGCCTTGAGGACTTTCAGCAATATTTAACAAATAATTGCTAGAAAATACTTAGTGGCACATACGATAACGTTTAGATGGAAAGGAATGAATCAGCAATGTTAGTAATTTATTTGATGATATATAATGCATTCTGAGCATTGTTTCAAGCTATAATTGAAGACCGAATTAAAAAGACTAGTTTGCGTCTGACGTCCTGTCAACCAGACCAAAAATGCCGTACTGCGCAGGACAGCAACCAATCACAACGCGCCGTTGCCCTGGCGTCAGACGCAAACTAGTCTTTTTAATTCGGTCTTCAATTATACCACGTATCATAATGTCCTTTCCTTAATTGTTTTATCAAATTATGGTCCAATGATGATTTTAAAAAAGTAAGTAAGCTGTCATCCTTTTATCCATTGTAATCAGATTTAAACAATCGCTCACAAGTGCTGTATCTTAATAGATTAATTTCAATTTAACATGTACTGTTGCTTGATATAGAAAGACTATGTTATGAACTATAAACACTCATTTGAAGGTAAATATGCTTTCTTACTTTGATATACTTTGTACACTGTGCGTTCAGTTGTAAAATAACAAATGCAACAACAACATCAACAAACAATAACATATTTCTCGTATAAACTCTGGCAGTTGTATCAAACATTTGGTTTAGAAATTATAAATAACAAAGGTCGGAATAAGAAAATCCTTCTTCAGTAAACTCCAATGAAGTTTCAAAAAGTAAAATATATAAAGTCTTAACTCAAAATTGTATAGACATTTGGTATTGGAATATAGTAAATACACACATACTGATTAACATTTATATTGAAAGTCACCAAGGCAAATGGAAGATCGTCATTCAATTTCTTGTCATAAGGAAGTTTCAATATTCATGCTCTCATCTTGACCTCCTGATGTTTGTCCTTCAGACGTTTGATCACCTGATGTGGACGCTGGACCACCTGACGTTGAGACCCCTGAAGCTGCCGAAGCTGTTTTTGGTCTTGATCCTCGGTGCGACTCATTTGATGCCGATTCTTGCGATGGCACTTGCATTTCTATAGCAACTTCATATGCTGGTGGGGAGCATCCTGGAGTAACAGGTATGTTGGCACGACTGAAGGCAGTCGGTGTTTCTGGTATAGCAGTAGCACGGGCTGCAGGAGGGTGGTGATGTGGCCCTTGTTGATGACATAGTACTGTTCTAACACCTTTTGAGTCCACAACTAGACAAGACTGCACTGTTCGTTGATGCTCCCCATCGCTTCCACGGTCACCACTACCAAGCATCCGGTTTCCTAAACACAGCGGTAATGACGTAGGTCTCTTGCGTGATTTATTTGGTCCTATTTTTTGACCATCGCCAGAACAGCTGTTTTTTCTAGTTCTAACATCAGTTTCATCAGTAAATGATGTCGTATGTCGGACATCCCCGTTAGGACTTTGTATTCCTGCACCGCTAGACCTAATGCCACCGGTAATGCCATTAGGTGTGGTACCGTTTTCTATAGGTTTTGCATTCCCATTACTTAACTGGTGCATAGAACCAGACCCTGTGGCGGATGGAATTAGTTGCATATTACTTGGTACGTGACCATTAGTTCCTGTACTGATACGATCTTTAAGTGGTATTTGGCTTATACCTACAATAGATCGATAAGCCCGTCCGAAGGCTCCAAGAGGACCTCCCAGCAATGGTGATGTCGCAGACAATCTGTGAGCACTGCTAATGGATGATGTCCGTCCTGACCTGCCATTGACAGTTAACCGTCCATTGCTTAACAAACCATCGCTTGCTCCGAAACTTCTTGATGTAGTAAGAGTTCCATTTGGAGTCTGTCCAGGTCTGCGACAATTACCATTAGCAAGATCCATAAGTAGCGCTTCAGAATAACTAGGTACAACATGTCTGTTCCCTCGAATCATTGACTCCAGACTTCGATCGCTATCTGCTGTGCTAACCCGTGTTAATTGCATAGTTTCTCCATTCCATGTATCGATAGTTACCATTCCACTGGCAAAATTGGTCCCAAATAACTTTTCAATTTGGTAATCAACCAGAGCAGTTTTATATGAAACAATTAATCTATACGGCCATGAAAGCAAACATAGTGATAGTGTCCAAAATACTGTTAAAGAAAAATACCAAGGAAGCTTGTTCGAAAATGCATACGACACCATTTCGTCAGTAAATTCCACATCGGTCAGGCTTAGACCTTCGCGTGTCTCCATATTTTCATCACGTCCATCGTTCTCGCTGAAAAAACGAGCACGTTGTGAGAGATAATCATATTCGGCTTCCTCATTCAAAAACATGAAATTTTTCGTGAAAGTAACTCGGGTAATGGGATAGTCTTCTAAACAAAGTAGATGCTTCGAGACGTCTTTAACACCACACTCCGTGAAATCGAAAGCACCCGCCGCAGAATGTGTATTAATACGCTCATAATATTCCTGTGTTGTTGTATACGTATCACCATGTCGATATCTTGTCACTTGACGTGTATGGCGATTGTAATGATACGAAATAGCTCGCCACCATACCACAGGATACGCTTCCCGTATCCTCCTAATTCTATCATAAACCGTATCTGTATCCTCTTTATAGTAAATCTCAATACGTATCTCACTGTACCAACATTCAACTAAGTACACCAAATATAAGAGCACCAGGAATGCGATGGGAATATACATATAGCCGTCTTCGCAAGGACTGTCTTCTAGTTTTACTGCCATTCCTTTGTAAGTGTAAGCAACCACTTCCACAAGAGTAAGCTTGCACCAGAGTACCACCGCTAAGCTGCCGTACATGAGAAGAGTCAAAATGAGGCATTTCCAGTGGGTCTCGTCTCGCAAGGCACCGCATAACGAACGTCTGATTGGTCTTTGCTGTAACGACAAAAAAGAAAAGAAAGAAAACAATGATTACTACTGTGTTCTAATTTTACAAAAAACATTGTAATACCAATCATTTACAGAGACACATGGTGACCTTTGACATGGTCTAAAAAGCGTGATACAGTCATGGATGTAAACCACTCTGGATGTTAACATTAATATCACGGGCAAGGAAAATACCACTCCTTACTTCATCCAAGATGCATGCTTCATCATCCATCTTGAAGCAGTTTTGTAATGACATACAAAATTACCAGCAAAGACATGAGTGTGTAATTTACCCAAAGTAGGTAATCACGAAGGGGGTATTCCCAATGGAAATAACCATTTGCGTTTCAATTAGGATACATATTTTTGGTAGACGGGTAAAGGTATGCGCATGCGCAAAGTTCATAACGGTGATGCTGGAATTTGATGAATCGTAAAGCTGAATTTAATTTATATTACATCGCTAAGCGATAGCGATTGGTTTTTAGCCAATGAGGTGAAGAGCTACTTCATTTGTCAAATACCAATGGCTCGTCGCTCAGCGATGGAGTATAAATTCAGCTTAAAACGTCGTAATTACTTCATTGATAATGAGACACCAACCGGTGATATTATTTGTTATGAGCAGTTGAAACAGGTATTTTAAACGTAAATAATGACGTTCCTGTAGCCATCATGTTATATTGCACAAAACCGTAAAAGTGTAATGGCTCTCCAGCTTGATTGGTATAGCTCCATGATCAATGACATCGTTTAAATATTGATGTGAAGTTGCTGCAATTACATTTAGCATTGTAGACAAATTATTTGTTATGGGCAGTTGAAACATGTATTTTGAACGTAAATAATGACGTTCCTGTAGCCATCATGTTATATTGCACAAAAGCGTAAAAGTGTAATGGCTCTCCAGCTTGATTGGTATAGCTCCATGATCAATGACATCGTTTGAACATTGATGTGAAGCTGCTGCAATTACATTTAGCATTGTAGACAATTCCCTCTATTTCACGCATGGATCGTTTCAACATCGCTCTGACATTAGACAGATAAATTATTATATATGTTGTCTCTTATATGTTTGGTGAAATTCCTGGGTGTTAGTTATTTCAAGGTTGTTTCGTGTTTCAAACAAAGTCGGTCGACAAGCCCTTGCCTTCGATTTATCACTAGTCCATCGACCTAGCTAAAATAAGAGCCCATTTGCAAACAAGTTCGAAGAGTCGATGTTGTTTTGAATTACAAACAAGTTCTTATTTGCTTGTTGGAATACAGTACTCATCAACTCAAATATAAAGCACTCTCTGTATATGATCCATCTGTGAACCGTGAACCAAACCTGCTGATTATGTTATGCATTACGACTCTTGTTCCAAAACAAGAGGTATAGTGTTATATCGATTAAGTCTAAGACACCCCAACAAACACGTAAACTAACACTTCGCACGTGAGTTTAGCACAAACTTATACATAAGCGATCACATGTGGGGAATTTAAAGAACATGCTTTGGAAAATGGTGAGGGCATTTACTATTACTGGATGACCTACATTTGGGAGTAATTGTCTTAACGATTTGTAGGATAACCAATTGGATATTATGTAGAAAATGAGCTACGATGCTTATCTAATCGATCTAATTAGACATTTTGGAGACAGCAGCGTACTTTTCCAAAGGAGAGTTTTGCCAGGAGAGATTTTATCAGGAGAGATTTTAAAAAAGGAAAAAATTTTCTTGGATCATTTACTGTCACAATATGTGTTCTTATATATTGTATTTAGAAATTACTTAGCAAAATGAATGCTAATCCTTATTGTATTGTTTATTCATCAAAATTCAAATTATACGTTCACAAACTGACAGTTCAAAGCAAACTACTTGCAGAATATAATAATGTATACGTAGCGGTAAACGTAAATAGAAAGCAACATTATACTTCTACGCAACTCAAATTTGGTACACTCACCGGAGCACTTTCCCGGGTCACTTTTACCGGCGTCTTCAGCGGATGTTATTGCTCTGAAGATTTGTTGTTGGTAGTGATGTGATTGAGACACCTCCGATAACGACACAGATGTAGATGACGTCAAACTAGCAACAACAAATCTTCAGAGCAATAACATCCGCTCAAGACGCCGGTTGACCTGGTGAAAGCGCTCCAGTGAGTGTACCAAATATGAGTAACGTAGAAGTATAATTTTGCTTTCTATTTACTTGCAGAATACGTAGTATAATATTGTGAGTTTCGAATTCAAACATTAAGATAAAGGATGAGCCACATCTAGCCATTTGATAAGAAGGCGTTTAATAGATTTGCTTAGGAAATGAAGTACCCGTATGTTAATACTCAAGAGAAAACGGGGTTGACTATTCAAATACATGCTCAGCAGACCTGTACTGATATGGATTCCCACCATTTAAGGATATGTTAGATCTAAAACATGCCATTACCAATGCAAACGCTACTTCACACGCTGACTTAAATTATATTAAAATTAAAGTTCACAGGATTGCAGTCGGTTCTTGTTTAAGTCTCCACTAAAAAGCAAATTCTGTTGACATTCAAACATTCAAGGACATTGTAACTGTAAACAAGACCTGAATTGCATACAAAAATATACCTGTATGTCAAATAAATAGTCGAATTGAGTAATTGAGAATCGCTGAAATACTAATTGCTGACGGCATATGGCGATAACATGTCAATCTCTCCTCTTGATTCATATAGAATTAAAGAAGAAAGTGGAAACGTGTATTGAACTTTTGTCAAGTAAACAAATAAAAAGGATTAGTTGACCGACTTTAATTCACATTTGAGAAAAAAAAAGGTTATGCTACATCGAGTCATATCATCCTTTATTTTTCATAGATGTTTACGAAACTAAAGTATTCGTCTTGTTTTTGACATTAAGTTCAAAACACATTGTTATTGTGAAATTAATAAAGGAGTAGGGTGAGAAATAAATATTCAGGCTATTCCAAGAACATACTCCTACTTTAACCAAATACCTAATAATGGAAATTTTTCTTGTCATATTCCTTCTTTAAGGTAAACAGACTCACGTGATCCAAGTTTCTATAAACCAGTGATCACCCAATACGTAAAACCGAAATTAGAAATAACTGACCGTAATTTCTTGCACAGAATGCTTTGTGGTCTCGATTTTCAGATAAAATCTTTCTTCGTAAATGAGCAGATGTGTCTTTTTAATTAAAATTAAATAAATTCAATTTTCTTTTTTAATTATATTTCTCTTTCCTATTCAGTTTAAGCTTAAACTTGGTCAATTTGACGACCCATAAAGGGATTTAGATATCTCTATCGGGAATTGCATCATTGCCTTAGCGCTGGACTATTTCCCAACCTTTGTGAAATACAAAGATATATATTCCCACAGAGAGTATCCTGGCAATATGTCTTAAGGAAGTGTGTAAGTTTGCTAATATTTACATGAGCTTCAAAATTTGACATACTTTTACCTGACTATTAGGAGAATCAATGATTCTGGCTTATTAAACGATTGCTTGTTGGGCGTCAATGTAGGTCACTTAGATAAGGCGTTCTCATATTTATAGTATTTTTAGCCGGTTTAGCCTTGATAAGATCGTCCTAAGTAACGAGTATTTAATTAAGTAAATACGTCTAAAGTGGTCCTTAATGACTAATAATAGACCATGGTTGCATTAGTCATAAACAAACGAGCATCGAGATTTGTGATATACGATTTTTGTTTCATTATGACGGTACGTTAACTTATTACGTAAGTGAGAGTGTCATTCACATTAGATAAATATATTTGTAAATTTTGAATCTCCTAAACTAATTAAAGCAGTATCCGTGGCCTCATTTCATGTGTTAAAATGTTTTACCCTAACAATTGTGGCTATTTATTGATAATTGTTAAAGCAAATGAATTATAAATGCATTTTCATATCACTATTACCAATCCTAAACAGCGCACTCTTCGTACTTCATGTATACAGAAAGATTAGTTAACTCGCAATACTCTCAATAGTTAACTCTCAATACAAAAATGTTAACCTCCGTAATTTTCAGCTGTTACTACTACAGCCTTCGTCAATGGAATGTATTTTTGGTCAAAATTAGAATATATACAGTCAGTTGCACTGGACGTCATAAAGGTACTTACTTCTTGTGTCATTAATATAGAAGGATTAATCAGTAATATAGAAGAATCACAATTTTCTATTATGAGCAGTTACTGACATTGTCATACATTATTGTCTATAGTAGCCGTGATTATCAGACGTCCAGACATTTTGAAGACTGCACCTGCAGGACATGAATTCATATAGCTACTCTCCATAATTAAAACGCTTGAAGCATTTCGTATGATTTGTTTCCGAGAATATGCCAAGTATGTACCAATTGCTCTAGGACTGAACAAGTATATGAATACTACATTGAATCATTCAGGTTTTTCCAATAATACATAATAACGGCAAAATTGAAATACGACATACCGTTTTGTTACAAAAAAACCCGATTACCTTTGGCAAAGGTAGCCTTGAATTTTGTCAGCAGCTCCCAGCTGCCATTATTTGATATACTTTTGTGTTTCCTTTATGATACCGAACAAAGTAAAATTGTAAGCACTTCATTTTGAACTATTGCCTGTTTTTAAAAATGGGCATCAGGTATATATTTATGTAGTAATCTTAAATTATTAACTCTTCGAGGTCACCCTAAAATTGGCGCCGGGAGAAGCAAAGCATGTGCATTATTGTACATGGACATACGACCTCCATCGTCAAGTGGTCATTTGTTGTACTAACACTAAACATAAGGCTAAAATTATTCTCGTAAAAAGTGCCTAGTGCTTAGCTAAGGATGCTTGAATAGCTGGAGTGGTCGTCTGCTGGGAGTTGTGGATGTGCACCACATCATTAAGGCTATATTTTTCTTGAAAAGAGCTAATTCAGGAGTGGAAAATACAAACATAGGAGCGGGGGGAAATACCAGCAGGCGCCATTTCTATTTATTTGTGTTTTTCTAAATCAAAACAACAATGTTTGCTATCACTCAAGTTAGCTCTTAAAAGTGAAATTTGAAGCACGCACAAAAGTTATAGCGAATCGGTTTGTATATTAGGTCTGTTTAGATCTATTCAATTTACATCAGGGCGATTCTACTACATGTAATACCTTTGACATTCCTTTCTGCATGTATAGTAAAAAGTATTTATTCATCATGCCCTTTTTTTACAAAAAGCATTTAATCATGCTATTTAACATCATCAAGGAACGCTACAACCCATTGCATCCACAATCTCTCCTTAGATAACCTCATATCCGTAGAGTGTGAAGATATTGATACCCAACACTTGATAAATGAGTTTCAATGCAACTAATTGTCCGGTCTTAAGCAGTAAAGTCACATGGTTTGATGAAGTCTTTGTGATTACTTTCCAAACCAACAGCATTAATAACCGTTGATAATCCATTGTGACTTACAGCGGATGACAGCGGTGGCAAATTGAGGAGGCCATTGGCATTATCTTCCGGCAAGTCCATACGGCTTGTTTTCGCTGCAGGTTCCGGATATGGAAATTCAACCTTATGTGCATCTTTTGCACACACACCTAAAGTAACACTTTATTATAGAGACAGATTCATTGGAAGCATTCGATTTGTAACCTATGCCACACTACACGCATTTGATCACACGTCATAGAACTGCTAAATGAACATTATTAAAAGTATAACCTGCGGCAATCGATTTCAATTCCAGCGTATAGCAAATAAAGACACATGCGGCTATATTCGTTGCGCAGGTGTGAAATACTGTTCAAAATATATAATTTAATCGGTGCCTAGAGTGTAAAATGTTACACGGGACAGAATTGGCGTTGTAGTCATAAACAAATGATGATTTACTTCGTGACATTCCATTTTGTCTGTGCGCGATAGAAAGCAATATAAATGATATTTACGTTTTTGTTTATAGTATAATAATATTTAAAATCAAAATGTGGAAATCGGTATTTGTTCTGTAAAAATGAAAATGTTTAGCATAATACATTATGCAAAGACTTACTCTTAGCATTATTTTGCTGATTGACATGTAAACAGTCATTCGTAAGAAGTTAATGTAGTATATCAAGTGCACCGTTTCCCATAGGAAACATACATTTCATCAAGCATATCAATATTTGTCTTTTATCAAAACATCCCTACTCAAGATGTCACTTTAATCCGGAAGCAATGGATCATGTTATGGCATGAGATCATTGGCTTATTATGTTTACATGGTTTGAGAAGCCAAAACTGACATTAATGTATTCTGGTTCGTGTTGTATATTTTGCGTGAAATGGAATACTTCTTACGGATAATTTGTATTTTCTTTAACTCTCAGACGTTACATAAACATGGCAGATGCAACATATCGCCATTTCTATGATAAGATTATGAAACTGACAACTAATTCGGATAATTATTATCACTTTAATAGTAGAGTATCAAGTTCATACATCGTTACTACAAACATAATCATTACCATGGTTACGTGGTATAGATTCTGTTACATAGCAACCATTTTCATATCAATAACATATTATAAAAACATGTCAAATATGTTAAATCAGTAAAGGCATCATAAAAAGCTCCAAAGTAATTAATTTTATATTGAAATAATCATGATTGATGAATTTCTGGTGAGTTCTGACGATATCTTTTCGTGTATGTGTAAATGAACACTTGATATAAACATAATTATGATTGATGAGTTTCTGTTGAGTTTTGACGATATCTTTTCGTGTATGTAAATGAACACTTGTCATTGCTAATTTAAATAATTGCTGGGTTATTTCGTACGTGGACCTTATTAAATTGACCCAAAAACAGTACTTATATCATTTTGTTTTTGAATAGGTGGTTTCCTTTCGGGCCGTCAGATCTGCCAGACGTCTCCTTAATCATTTTGTTGTTCTTGATGTTGATAAGAATGTAAATCAAGCTTATCTAGAACTTATCTAAGTCAAAGCCTTAGTGAACCAAACATACTTTATTAGGTAACGATCAAAATTGAGACGAAAGAAAATGAAACACACGGGAGTTTAGACAAGTGTACCTATGTTATTGTGACTCACAGAGCACATATTGAATTCACAGAAATAGAACTCTTACACAATCTGAAACTTAATCTGTAGCTATCTGTCAACTCGACTTATAATAAGACATTTCACAATGTCGTGTTCTTAACTATACGCATTTGTCATTTTCGGTTCAACCAACCAACCTATGGCTGCCGGTATGTGGCCTCATATCGATTAAATGAAGCATTTAGTATTGAGTGCAAACGGTACTGTAAATAAAATCTAGCACCAGAGAAATATGCCCATTATATGGCCGATTTTACACCGGTATAGGAATTGATTGACATTGATATCAAACACATATAGAACCACAATTACATGATCTGGTAATAACCCAAATGGTAGCTTATTAGTCCAATATTAACTTGTATAGGTAATATGTTTTATCCTTATGGGAGCATTTAATTTTTACTTCTCATTTTAAATAATTGATTTGAGCTGAAAACACTTAATAATGTCCATTGCCGAAACGGTGCAAATAGTTTTTCAATAGCAGGTTAAATTGATAACGTAGACATTCTCGTTATAAATCTTAAATTTTTTTAAAAATTAATTAAAAAACCACGTGAATTTGTAAGCGATTGCAATCCCTTTTATTTAATGAACGTCTTTGAAATCATATCAAATCAAACCAAATCCATCAATCAAGTCCCACCCGCGTCACTAAGATAAATAACTCTTGTTATTTCATACAAATATATAACTGCCCTATACATTTTAGATTTATAATTTTGAAAAAAAAAGTACATTAAAACACAAGTTTGGAAATGCAAGGGATAATTTGGAAAGCTTTATATCACGAATGTAATTTGAATCATAAAAAATCGAATAAACTTAATACAGATATGGACTTCTCATATATGACACAAACGCATACAGGCATAAACAGATATCGATAACAATGCCAAGAAGATTACATCAAAACAGCAACAAATGTCACATCAACAACAGATATGGATGAACCAGTGGAGAAAAAGGAGTGAATTAAATTTATCTAAAAATAAAACGCAACGCAACAATAACACTTATTGCAGAATTAGATTGGCAAATGGCACTCGCTCAACACCTTAGTGTGTTGTATCTGGTAAAATATACAGTATAGAAAATATTTTGTGTACAAACCAGCTTTATAAAATCATAGTCGGATAAAGGCGGGTTAATACCATAATTTCGTAATTGGACAGATAAAACTGTAGTAAACGTTTTCATGGGAAGACTCCCAACAATAATTATCATGTAAATTACATGCCATTACCTTCGGAAATATTCTACTTATATTTGTTCGAGTGGCAGCAAGAAACACACCGCTAATGTACCCGAGAAAGCAAAACTTGGTCCTCTGTCTGATTTAATTTAAAGAAAAGTAATAGTTTCAGTGCCACGAGCTTGAAATCTCACCATGAGAGTATGTAAGATTTGAATTACTGATTAGCGTCATTTTCTGAGAGTAAATATTTATATGGAAGTACTTTACGAGGCGGCAATAACACATGGCTGTTTTTAATCAAGCAGTTTCTTCTTTTAATGTATATTTTGATCAACGAAGCCTTAAGATATCTTGCTTTGAACATATAGCTGTGATAAATAATGAATTAATAAATGGTCTGGTTTGTTTTTAGATAGATGGATGGTACTACAAACACAACTAATACATTGCCGACATGTGTTGTAAAATCTAGAACGCCTTTAATCTAAATCTTTGGAAGATAGAGACATTGTAAAGCGAGGTGGGGTACATGTAATCCCGGATAATGAAGCGACTTATTAAGCGAAACAAAGTGAAGGGAAAACAGCGCAGTACTCTTATTAAAGCTCCATTATATAGTGTCTTCAGTGCAGTGCATTACTTGATAGCGGGTATTTAATGTAAAAAGGGAGACTCTGTTGTTCATCTACTCCTCCAGGGAATGTAGCGTTTTGACATGTTCTTGACGAAATGCAACAAAAGACTGTCTTGTAAATATACAATAGTGGTATCGGTGCTTTTAAGTCCCTCTAAGTCTGTTGGATATATCGCAAGAAACATTCATTATGACACAACAAAAAAGTTGTAGTTTATATTATCTCTGCTAAATTGTTCATTTTGCTTGAACTTATACAAGAGCAGAGTGTGTAGATTTGTGCATATTTAACATTAAAAAAGCTCGCAATACTACATATTATATTATGCATATATTTAGTCTTGATTGGAATGTAAACAGTCACCCATAGGAAACATACATTTCATCAAGCATATCAATATTTGTCTTTTATCAAAACATACCTACTCAAGATGTCACTTTAATCCGGAAGCAATGGTTCATGTTATGGCATGAGATCATTGGCTTATTATGTTTACATGGTTTGAGAAGCCAAAACTGACATTAATGTATTCCGGTTCGTGTTGTATATTTTGCGTGTAATTGAATACTTCTTACGGATAATGTTTATTAACTCTTAGACATTATATAAACATGATAGATACAAAAACTGCTGCCTTATTTTCATAAAATTATACCAAATCTGAAAAATATGAACTTTGAATACTATTATTACTTCGTGGAGCACCTGGTCTGTAGTATAAGGAGTTATATAACTGCAACAATGGTATACATCAATCTGCGTTTGTTACCAAAACATGACAAAAATGTTCCCATCGCTCCATACCTAACTGTATTTATCAACTGCTTTAAAAGGGTGGTTTCATTTCGGGCCGTCAGACGTCGCCTAAATCGTTTCTTTAAATATTTATACAAAATGTAATTCAAGTTTATCTAGGACTTATCTAAGTCTAGTCCTTACGTGAACCTAACATACTTTATTAGGTAACAATCACTAATTGAAATCGAAGGAAAATGAAACACCGGGGAGTTAAGAAAGTATACCTATGTTGTTGTGACGCACATATCACACATTCGAGCATTACAGTATTCACATAAATAGGACCCTGACACTTAACCTGAAACTTAATCTGTAGCTACCTGTCAACTCTAGTTATGATAGAACATTTCATAATGTCGTGTTCTTCACTTTACGCATTTATCATTATGGTTCAATATGGCTACCGGTATGTTCTCTCATATCGCTTAAATGAAACCTTCAGTATTGAATGCATAATGTAAATAAAAGTTAGCACCCGGGCAATATGCGTATTATAAGGCCGATTTTACACCGGTAGTAGTAATTGATTGACATCGTTATCAAAACCACATAGACCCATAATTATTATCTTGCAGTAAATTGGCAGATTATCTGAACCATAGATTATGTTTATGAGAAAATTTAATTCGTTTCTTATTCTCATTTCAGATGTCTTGTGCTGGGTGCCAATTATTGGGCTGTGAATGTGGTCCATGAAGCTGTTCCATATCATTGCATTTTGCTGTTGCGTCAGTTGGACAACTGATTGGTTACTGACATGTGTTTAGAGTAGAGCAATCCTGTGTGTAATTTTGGTTAATTTTGATGGGCCGGATTTTAAGATATGACCTTGTAAAAATTGGTGTTTTTTTTTGGCTTAGTGTATATAATATATACCAAGTTTGTATACAGAAAACACTCGGTGTACTGAACAAAAACACTTAGATGAACCAAATGGCGTACATGTTGAGCCAAACACCATAGGTTTGGCACTAATAATTGCCTGAAAAGAATATTAGATTGCCTCACCAGTGCAAATAATTGCATTTGATAGACCAGTTAAGGCAATCAAAGACGTAAGCAATTTGATGTGAGATTATATATAATATACTTTCTACTTTCAGATATTAAATTGATAACGTAGCAAATTTCTTTACTAATCTTATTTAATTGCATCTGGATTCATAAAAATTGCATCTTCTGTCCAGGTCAGGCTCATTCAATAAAAAAATTTCAGCGATCTCAATCACTTTTAATAAACATCTTTAAAATCAAATCAACCTCATCAATCAAGTCCCAGTCACGTCATTAAGAGAAGTAACACTTCTTATTTCATATCTTTCATATCAGTATAACTGCCAAACACATTTTAAATTGATAATTCTAGAAAAAAAATACAACAAAATTAGACTGGATACGGGAATAATTTGGAAAGATGTATATCACGAATGTAATTTGAATCATAAAACATCAGATAAACTTAATATGGTATTCAATTACTTAGTAATCACATTTGATGCAATGAACTTCGTAGTAACACAAACGCATAAACAGGTATCGATAACAATGGTAAGACAATTTACATCAATACAACATCAAATGTCACAGTTATTGACATACCAGGGAAGGGGGAAAAAGAGTGCATTAATTTTGTCTAAAAATAACATTTTGCAATAACAAACATGTCACTGATCAAGCTAACTGTAAAATCCACTATAAGATTGACAAAGGGCACTCTACAGCTAAACATTGGGCTGTATGTGGTTAAAAAAACACCGAGAAAATGGTTTGTGTAGACCTTATAAATCATAGTCACTTTTGAAATAATTGCGGCTTAATACAATATTTTGTTATTGGGCAAGCAAAACTGAAGTAAACGTTTTTATGGGAAGACTCCCAACAATAATTATCACGTAAATTAGATGACATTTCCTTGAGAAACATTCTGCTTTTATTTATTTAAGTGGCAATGAGAAACACACCGCTAATGTACCCGAGAAAGCAAAACTTAGTCTAGTAGGTCTGGTTAAATTAAAAGAAAAACAATATTATCAATGCCACGGGCTCGAAAGTTTACCATGAGAATGTAAGATTTAAATTACTGATTAGCGTCATTTTCTGAGAGTAAATATTTATATGGAAGTACTTTACGAGGCGGCAATAACACATGGCTGTTTTTAATCAAGCAGTTTCTTCTTTTAATGTATATTTTGATCAAAGAAGCTCCGAGATATCTTGCTTGCTTAATAGACATAGAGCTGTGGTAAATAATGAAGTTAATAAATGGAGTGGTTTTGTTTTTAGATAAATAGGTGGTACGAGCACAAAAAATAATGCATTGCCGAAAAATGTTGTAAAATCTAGAATGCCTTTGGAAATCTTTGGAAGATAAAGACATTGTGTTTTAATTTTTATTTCGTAATTATAACATATAGTAATAGTTTATTGTATCATAAGTCACCATTTATTGTATCTATTAGAATGTAACATATAATCATCGTTTATTGTATCAGAATGTAGCCTATAGTCGTCCTTTATTGTTTCAGAAGACAAATACAAATTGACTCCAAAATACAGTCCAATCTTAGTACAAAATAAATTTTGATTAAAATTACCACATGATGGACAAGATATTTTGTGACTGAAAGATTGCCATTGCTAGCTGTGCATTTGAGCAATAAGCAGCAATTATATACACATGAGAGCACGTTAAACGTTAAATCCCTGGCTAATATGACGCATTACGGTCTGATGCGTTCCGGAAAATAATAACTCGTCATAAACTGAAATGATTTAGATTTATATAGCTGCCTGGTGGAAACTCTACATTTGTGTTATTATAAACCATCATCTAATTTTACATGGTGATCCTTAAACTTCAGCTCAAAAAGAAATGTTTTTTTCTGGGAGCTAATGGTAAAGTCAGCCGCATCTTCTAATTATGGGTTTTCATTGGCATCGTAAAGAGAGCAATGCGAAGGAATCCTAACCACAAAAGGGAGTGATTGCAGTTGATGTTATTGGTAGAGTCTTCCTACATAATTTTACGTTGCAAATATGAAAATACAATTCCTTTACTCAATGGAGTTCAATATGAGGTCTTAGTCAAGCAACAGCCACTAAAAAGGATTTCTTAATTACTTGCACGGCTGGATGTTAATGGGTAAATTACAATAGCTCATCATCTCGAAAAATAGATTATTTCAAGCAAGGAAAAGATATTCTGCAATCAGCTATACTAATTCAATGTTGAATATGATCTTAGTCCTTCGCATTGATTTTTTCGTCATTATTGATTTTTTTTACCTTAATGAAATTATCTCAGAAATCACAATTTGATTAATAAAAAGCACGCACAGATTGATACTGCTTTTAAATAGTCACTTTTATAGAAACACTGCGCATCTTTGCAGTACTAGTAACCCACATATGGAATAATAAGAGTATTTAGCCACATATTACCACGAATACAGGCTGTATCACTTTTGATGGTTATTGAAAAGCCTGCTTCTTCCAAACGCAACATATGGTCTTCTTGAAATGGCCATAATTTATAGTTAAATGACTGTTTATGACATTAATCAACAAATCATGTGGATCCTATGTTGCATGTTGATGTGGCAGTCATGTCTATATCACTGGAAACTGATGGGTACCAATCATTTTGATACAGCCTGTAGGGTATTATGTCAAGAAGTTTCTTTAATGTAGTAAAAGCACATACCTTTGATATCAAACATGTATAAAGTGAAATGTTCTAAGGTGTTTATTCCTCTGCTGCAATTGGTAACCTTGCCAAAACTTCCTTAGCATTTTATCTGAATCTGAATATGATGTAATGTAAGAAACAATGACCTTGAAATTAACCGTGAAGTGTGATTTGTAAACAAATTGAGTGTTAATAACTAAAATTGCCTTTGTATTTTTATTAATTTCGCCTTAATGAAAAGAGAGTAGCCATTATGGTAAATAAAAGGCACCATTTTATGCATTTACCACCATTTTTAGATAATTTTGGTAACCACACAGAGTATCGCTACCCTTAACAAAACATTCGTGAAATCAAAACATTGCCAGCATTTCTTAAATGTCACTTTTTGGCAATAAATCATTGTAGAAATCCATCTAGGTGAAATGTCATCCGCATAGACTGACAAACATGACTTAATTTGAAAATCCACATTGGTTGTAAAAACAATATTCTTTGATATCAGACTTTGTAAGATTAAAATACTCTCCCTAGAATATTATTGCTTTTACATTAAACCTAAGCATAAGATAACAGAAACTGGCTATTGCTTAAGTTTAATCAAATTGCAGTTTGCTTAGTACTTGATAATGTTATGAAGCGAATTTCAATCGCAATTTTCTAATCTTGAAGCCAAATATTAAATTCATCCAGCTAAGACGTAATATTGGAATCTATTCTATAACTACGGGTATATTTCATTTGCCGTTATTTCATACAAGCAAAGTGGCCATGTTCCTTTCAATGTAAACAATAAGCGAGAATCTCCTAAACAAATGCCACAGATTGGCTTCTTCATCGTGTAAACTAATTGGTTATGTCCCCTTCAGTATATTTTGTCAGCCATATAGTGGCCTGCCTGTTATCCCTAGAATATACGGCTATCCAAGTTGATTCGCATTTTGATAACTTGGTAAGAGTTTATCTGACCCATATAGAAGGCTCTTATTTTTATTGTTTTAGCCACAAATGCCCAGTGGTATTAGAATGATCTGATCAATGCGAGTCCTTTCGGTAGTAAAAGCAAGCCAACATACGGTATATTGTTTTAGTAAATGACCAGATTTGTAGACCATAATAATTTTATACAATTAACAGAAAGGCACATTTAATATTAAACTTTCAAGATCACTGGACTTAAATTTTAAATCAATAAGTAAAAATAATCTATTCCAAACGGATTAAACAGTCTCACACTAACAAAGAATAAAGATGCAAACTGGGCAAATGTGACACAAAAATGGCGGGAAAAACTCACGTTTTGAAAGTATGAAACTTTTTCCCCACAAAGTATTTAACACAACAGGTGTAGCGTATTATTGAGCTCTTCTCTACCTGTCAATCATGTTTTGTTCTCTAGAAAAAGATCGGCTTTTACTTTTCAACAATTATTCATTACAATATGAAGAACTTTTAGTCAAAAATTATTGACATGTTTTTTCACTTTAACATTATTTACTCGTCGCTCAAGCACATAAAATAACTTCTTCTAATAAACTGCATACCAATATCCAAACAATCAGCGAAACAACTTCTTTAACACATTTTAAGCGCCATTTTTATTATCTGACTGTTGCATATCTTCGCAGTCATGTCACATGTCAGTTCTTCAACAGAAATGATAATGAGGAATGTGTAAGAGAATGAATACATCATCTTGTTTTTGTTGTCAATATCATTGATTCAACACCTTTTCATTTGTAATTCATGATGCGCATATTTTCTGAATAACTGAATAAAACAGCACACTATAAATTAACACCAATCCATATTGTTACTAAATCAGAACTGTTGCATGTAAGATTTACGTAGGATTTATTGAATACGAAGTGTAACAAATGCGATTGAATTAAGTTGATAGTTAATTGTCGCACTGCCAAATTCAAGAGGTTTGCGTAATTCAATCGAATTGTATCCTGAGGTATATTATATTGTTATATAATGAATAATCTAATTGAGCGTGATTCAAATCTTATTAAATACGACAATGAGTTCATAATTTTGCGCTCATAAATGTACATTCTTGTTAACAATTTCTTCTAGTCAATTACTTAGATGAACAATACCGAACAATGGCAGTTAATTGGTTTGCGCAGTTTGGTGAAGCATTTGTTCATTACAATACAACTACAAGCTACATTAATAAACGCTTCACAATAACTAGTTGTATATTGTTCGAGTGATATTCAATCCAAGTTTAAATGCCTTCAGAATGTGTTTCAAATTATACATTTTTGTACGAAGCGCTTTGACTACTTTCCAAGGATTTCTTCAGGGTTCGTAATTTTGTTTAAATAAATACGCTTAACCGATTTTTTTCAGCTCTTAATTAGAACATAAAATATACGTCTTGAGGATTAAATTTGCATGAAGGTATACTCTCAATTCAATAATGAAGTATCCCGAAAAATATCCATTCTCTTGACGCATATTATTATATTAACAAAGTCAGTTTTATCCCTGTGGTATTTATACTCCTACACAGACCTAATATAACCTGAAGATGAGGCACAGCACCGGTTTACACAATTTGTACATTGGATGTAAAGGTAAATCCTTTTACACGAAATTCTTTTAAGGGCGGGAAAAATTCACGATATTGCTGGCGGCCATGTTGCTCCGGATGGATTGCCTGCGCAAAAGCAAATCACGCGCCGCAAGAGAGTTCTATATATTACGTTTGCAATTAAGCCCGCTATCAAGTTACTACCATCTTTCTTCCACTCATTGTTATGACGAATCTGTTGAGGCATGCCGATTCCATGAGTGAAAAAGAGGGTATATTTTACGAAACACAAGAGCAAAATGAACGCGGGAAAGAATCATCTGAATTTGTTTGCATCCCTGAAGCTTCTTGAATGTGTTACGTACACTGCTGTCATATGCAATGAACAGATTGATAGGAAGCTTACTATAGTAGTAGACTTCCTTTATTATACTATTTATATTGCTAGACTGATGATACTTTCCCTAACTTTATTATGGATTTTATTTGGATAAACAAAATGAATGGGTTTATTTTTAAACCTGTCTGTGCTAGGTTTAAACATTTAGGTAAGAAGAGCGAGCGTGTTTGCAATCATGTTGAAGTATACTGGTGTATGTATTTGGGTTATATTAGTTCTCATGTGGACAGGTTCCTTCTCTGGCAAGCGGTCGTAAATTGGATCCAGTATTCTTTCAGGTGGTGTATGACGTGCAGTCCCTAAATTCAGTAAATTTTCATCGTCAACCGTGTAATTGAATGGGATCATTTTGAAATTTTAAAACGCTTGAAATATCACAAACAAATAGGCCTATGTTGATAAATAATATAAATACAAGCTAAAGCCGTTGGGGTTCGATAATGAACCCCACAAAACTAA
Source organism: Amphiura filiformis (assembly GCF_039555335.1). Taxonomy (NCBI): domain Eukaryota; kingdom Metazoa; phylum Echinodermata; class Ophiuroidea; order Amphilepidida; family Amphiuridae; genus Amphiura; species Amphiura filiformis. The sequence continues at coordinate 38,601,851 of NC_092632.1, read as the reverse complement.
CCGAGTATATGGAAAATGCCATACGGCCGGGCGGTTTCACGAGTTGCCGGCTCGATCATGTCATCCGCCGCCTGTATTCTTTGTAACTTTCTTGACGGTGTTTTTTTTTATATTTCTTCTATAATTTTTCTTACTATATAATATCATCCGAGGATGTCCGAGGATTCATGATCACCATTTTAAAACAACTTGTTACAACATACTTGACTCATGAAACATTAATAAAAGTTCCTTCAATTAAGATGTTATTTACTCTTGTTCTCACGTCAAATTTCATGAATCTATTTACGACATTTAAAATTGAAAACTTAAGATTAACGACTATTTACCAATTGCACTTCGTCCTAGGGGAAAAAGAAGCCATATTCACATTTAAATGCGAGTGACTCAATGCATTTGTAGACTAATGGATCTTCGTGTAAATAAAACTTAACAGTTGATAATTTGGAACATCACCAAGCAAAGGTAATGGATGGATGGATGCTATACTAGAGCTGGAAAATGCATATGACCAGTAAGGAATTGTATGGGGACATTTTGCCTGACGTAACTTCAAAAATCACCACAAGACAGCTACGGTTTGCAGAACACTGCAAGAGAGCCAAAGGGAGAATAACATCTGATCTGGTTACTTGGAAACCAACACAAGGAAAAAGAACCAAAGGACGTCCCAGGAAGACATTTGTGGACCTGCTTCAAGAAGACACAGGATCATCAGTAGCAGAAATTGAGACCAGCATGCAGAACAGGCGGTTTTGGGCGAGCCATCATTGATACCCTACAGCAAGAGATGACGGAGTAGTAGTAGGTGTAAGTTGATAATCAGTCACAGACAATTATGGTAACCTATGACCTTGCCCTTGGCTATGTACACGTCAAGTAATAACATTTCTATAAGAATTGCAAAACAATTTGGATCCACATAAATGAGTGCAATTAGTTCTCCAGTTGGATTTGGTTAAAAAGTTAAACTGTTGCCCGTATATCCATTGGAAAATAACCCAACCTGAAAGTTACTTTCCACAATAAAGAATAGGTCACATGTTCTGGATACATCTACTGACTTAGCTGACCTTGTGGACTTCCTAGTCCAGCTAAACTAACCTCATAATGAGATTAACTCAGCTCAGCACAGCAAGCGTAGGAGGATATTATTATTATCATATAGAGGTCGTCAGTGTGACATCATTTTCGCCAACTTGTGGGTAAATTAATATAATTCAAGTATAACATAAAGTACGCGATAACCTAGAGATAAGTACACGGATTTGCACCCATGACAATAAAGCTAAGGGAGATGCAACCTTATCGGTCTATATACCAGCTTTTACCCACAAGATGGCGAATGGCTGGCGCCCTTTATCCCATAATTATTTTGCACTCTCTTGTTGTAGTACTGTGAACGGGTGAGTCATGTGTTCAATAAAACTTCACACAACTATTCATTGTTTCTAAAACCCATACATTAGATATGTATTATACTCACAAATCATTTTCTTCACTATCATAAAGAGGAAGAAATGTCTACTACCTTCGTGATCATAGCCGACTATTCTCCCGTCTCATTACACCAAACGGGATTTCAACTGATCCGCCTTCAAGTCAGAGCACACGAAGGCATACCTCTGCCCATATTACTTTACATATGACAGGGAACGAGACAATCTTGCTAAGTATTATTTCTTGGTTGTGTACACTTTGACCTTTAGCCTAAATTTTCTTCAGTAAAGCCGTCTTGCCTCTAGGTGTTGACACATGCTGCTTAATGGGATCATCCAATCTTGCACCTGATTGAGACCGGATTATTGAATATCACCCCGATATCATTTTCTGAATAAAATGAAGGTAAGATAATATCGGCTGCGTTTTGAAGAGATTTCTGCTTCTCAATCCAAGCTTTATGATTGGAATGCTAATGATCTTCAACACTCTATGTCTACCTGTCTATCACACTTAAACTCTCTCAGCTCAGCTTCTCTCACAGAATGACCCGGGAGAATGACTCACAGTTTTTGGGTACGGTATTCAAAGCTACCCTTAAGGCGGCGATGGAAAGTTATTTATATGTTGTTGCTTACCGAATTTTATGCATAACAATTGCGTACATTTTACGAAGAGAATATTTCTTAGTAGTACAATTTTGACTGTCATTTCAAGAACCGTTATTATTATAAAATTATGTTCCTCACTTCTTTCACTGTCTTAAGTGGTACATGAATCTCAGAGCTGAATCAATCTGTCAGCTCCATCGCACCTAACAAATTCTCAGGCAGATTTTAATGTATTCAAGATAGAATTGACTTACATATATATTTTTTGAGAAATTTGACTCAAATAGCACGAGATCTGAAACAATGAGAACACACTGGATGTGAGCCTTTCTTAAGCTTGAGACATTATTTTCTTTGTTCCTTTGTTTAGTATTAAAGCATTCAACTCACTGTTGTCGGGATATCGGTGAACGCCCATAATTTTACAGTATATATCAGGCCGTTGCATTACAAACGGGTTAAAATCTTCATCAAGAAAAAAGTTTATTAACGACATTTAATTTACGATGTTCTTGCATTTCACTCTCTATATCTCCATTCCTACAACCTCAAACATCAAAGATCTATACAAGATTATCTGGAGCTCAACTTTCACAATTACAAAGAAAAACAACCTTGATTTAGAAAGCATGCACTCTAGCTTTTAAATAGAAACCATGCGTGTTAGCTGTGCGGAAACACGAGTCTGGGTATCCCACATTGAAGTCAACATTCAGTTATCAGATAAACAGAACGTGACTCCCGCCTTCATTTTGAGCACATAAAACCCGCAAAGACACGTGTGCGGATTCAGTATTCTATTGGTACATGACGTCTTATTTATTTTGTAAAAAAAGGGGAATGTGCTAAGTAGGTTGGTTAAGGGAAAAATGTGCATTAAGAATTGTAAACGATAAAGGCACAGTGTTTAACTCTTCAAACAATGCGCCTTAGTGCTTAGAATGTTTAATCTGGGCACGTTTGAATCGGGACCATCTTTGTATTTGAACTAAAGTATGCTGTAGTTTCAAAAATGACGTTGACCTTATACAATGTAGTAGCAAAAAGCTGAATAAAATGTTACCACGGTCTTTAAAATGCTTAGATAAATACATCTAGCCATTTTATAACGCGAGGCTATATTGCTTTTCAACTTGGTGATACCAGAATTCACTCACATGTACCTTGAAGGTAAATATTTCTTGTAATTGTTTTTGATGTACAGTCAATATAACATTTCCACGTAAGGTACTCATCTATTTAGGACACCTAAAAATTGTATTTGTTTTAACTATCATCCAAATTTTTGCTCCGTCTTGCTGTTCTTGGAGTAAATATTATTTTGTATACGTTTGTTTGATGACATGTAGAACTGTTGAACACTGATGGCGCTATTTATTTTGAATCTTGTTTGCATCTTTATAAGGGGTAGACACTTGTATAATGGCATTAAAACATCATGGAAATGAGTAACATATAGCAAAGAAATTTTCAAACTACTTTTTATCATGAAATGAAAGGAATAGCTCATATTATTGGGCTAAATTAAACATATGAAAATAGCGCCCTCAATTTTCACACAAATATACAATTCATAGAATAAAAATTAACACAAAATGGCAGGAAAATTGATAAAGAAAAAAATCTAAGTTAAAAATAGCTATACAAAATATATGTGTGATAGCTGTTGGTATTGTTATGGTCTAGAATTGAAAATTATGTAATGTTTTGTTAAAAACATCATCGAATAACCGTGGGCAGTACCAATTATCATGGAATTTAAAATCATTAACTGATTAATTTATTTGCCTTAAATCAATTACTCACTTCTTTTAGCTTATTATTAATAATATCTACTCGATTTTCAATGTGTTTATGTCAAAAAAGAATAGTGCTATCATAGGCAAATTGAATAAAATCTAGAATATTGCTAGTAATTGTTATGCCAATAATATAGAATATAAAAGGTGGCAGACCACAAATTATATCTTTTAGGTCCGAATCGCAAGAGTTATAATTTTCGAACCATTCTAATACAATAACACGAAATTCATAATATTCTAATTTATAAATAATCAGTATAATGATCAATGGTATCAAAGGCCTTTGGTAGGTCTAAGAATATCCCAATATTGGTTTCATTTCTTTCAACTGCTATATGACCAATATGCTTTTTAGTATTTCAAAACACTCCCGTACTTTGAAATAAGAACACTGTATTGACTTAGTTATTCTCTGGCCCAGATATTTATGATATAAAAAATCTGTTCGCAAACTGTTCTACAATTGCATGATTGTCTTAACAAATCTGAAGGACAACTACATATAACTAATGAATGCAGATCTCTATTTCATAATAATAATATTGAGTGAGTATATAAGCTTGCATTTTACTCATTATAAATCCAGTCCAATATTTTCTCTCTGCACGAAGGGTCATATCGATTTATGTCTCTCTATCTCCGTTGCTGAAAAACAATGTCAGCTTTCCTGAGACTAGGTTTCAGACCTGTGTGCTGTGTTCCAGTTTCAAGATAAAACGACGACATGATACGAAAGCCTTTGATAAATTACGATCACGTTCCTTGCCTTTCACTCGCTAGCATTTTAAGTTCTGCTCGATTTCAGGAGAAAATCAGTATTATCTAATGTCGGGAAAGGTATGAGGCCAAATTAAAGGCCATCAATATCTACTTACTTCTTTTCTTCGCATAACAGACAACAAAGTCTCCAATGGGAACTGCAGGTTTATAAGATGATTAATAATTTGTAAGGTCTGAGCACGGAGCAGGAATATTTTATGCTCTGTTGTCATGGTTGTGTTACCTCTATAGTTCAGGTGCTAAAAGTGTTGTTTGGGAGGGTTCTCTCTTGTGATCAAACCCGCCAGCTACAAAGCTGTCACTGTTTAAATCTATTGGGTCCTTTTAATAAAATCACCTATTTCAAGGGTGATAATACATTGAATGTATGAATAAAATGTATAGGGCATATAAATAGAACATAAAGTGAAGTAATAATTGAGGTCAAATTATTGAAACACGATGAGGTTGCCAATTTCATCGTTAATGCCTGATGTTAAGGGGGTACTACACTGCCCCACCATGACAAAACAAGTTAACCGACATTTTTGCGAAATTGATTTTTTTATGTTTTTGAACTCTGGGCAACTCGTTACATATGTTGAACTAAAAATATTTTTTGTAAAACATCCCAAGAGCTAGATATCAGCATGTCGAAATGAGTTAACTGCATCATTTACCTCATAAAACCATGACAAAACAAGTTAACTGGCAAGGCCTATGGAGTTTTACACACTTAACACTTCATTGATTATTATTGATTTTTGAACAATGCTTGAGCAATTCACAGTTTGGTCTCTAATTCAAAACTGTGAAATTGCAGTTAACTCGTTTTGTCATTGTGGGGCAGTACACCCCTGGTCAATTTTATGCCTATTTTAGCATTTTTCTCAAAAATTATAGCACATTGGTGACAAATAAGATATGTATATTATAGGGGCAAGGACTACAACTACTGTACTGAAAATTCAGCAACTCAAAGCAAGTAGTTATTGATTTATTGATCAAATATTGGTATTCCCTCATTTTTGACTGTAACTCCACAACTGTTGTCTGTGCTGAAATAAAATTTCCAGTACAGTAGTTGTAGTCCTTGCCCCTATAATATACATATCTTACTTGTCCCCAATGCGCTATAATTTTTGAGAAAAAAATGCAAAATAGGCACAAAATTAGGCAGGGTGTAGTACCCCTTAAACAAGTTTTAAGGATTAATCAGAATGTACATGTAGATCTCTAGCCAATTTAATATTGCAAAATAAGCCTTGCATGCTGATGATATTAATACAAACATCCTTTTGGAAAGACTAACTTTTGGTATTTTCTTAAATGATTTTTGGCGACCCTGAAGGTGAAACGAAAAAACAAGAGCCTTTAATAATCAACATGCTGCTACTAACAGTTGCCTCAGAAATTACGTTCCGTGCAATTGAACGGTCATCGGTGGCCATTTTAACCCGTAACTTGCTCATGATCAGGGTGACAGCACATATCAACTATTGAGTCAATACTTGAGCAGGCAGCTCCCTACTTCTCCATTTTGCTGGCTTTTAATGCAATTTATCAACTGCTAGGTGATTATGTGTAAAAGAAAAGTCAATCTACTGTACAAGTGTGTAGGCCCTATTTATAGATGTTAGAAACGGTATTTATTTTCGTAACTAAATCGTTGCATAATAAATTATCACAAACTCATCTACCTGTTTCTACTAGTCTTGCTTCTTTATTATTGCGATAAAAACATTCAAACACTTATTTCTAAAAAATATAAAGAAGGAAAAAATAAATTAAAATTCCATACTTGCAAAACCGCATTACTAACTGCTAATAAAATCGTACTTTCGCTATTCAGATCACGCATCATGAACAAGTGATGGATAAATTATCCGAACGATCTAATCTTGGAAATCTAACATATTTTGCCCTCCTACAGCTTTCTATACACTCATATTGAGTGTGCTATGCGACACCTAATGCTAACAATCAAAATGTACTGATTATATCCTATAGATTTAGAAATTACCTGGCGCACATGAAATAGCTTTACACAATTTGCCAATTTCAATCAATTAGTGTACATGTATTCAATTTTGCATTTAATATATGTTATGAAGAAGAATCTCGTAAGCACTAATTAAAATACTTGATTAATCCATTAAGGCACCGACAAATTGCTACAACATCATTCTTATGAAAGTTATAGTTGTCATTACTACTCAAAATTATTCATATTTTTAGCTTTGAGGCTTTCATACCGAAACATAGTACACACTTTCTATAACTCATGTTTTCATTAGTCAAACCGTTTGCTCATCTGCTTAAAATAATTTAAATGTTAAAGTAACTTGCCGACTTTCCGACAGCTTTTTGATATTTAAAAAACAACAATAATCTTATGTGCTATTAGGTACACCAGAGAGGAAATTGAAGTTATAATTGGGAGAAAAAAAGCGATGTCTTTGAGAAATTGGGATGTGTGACCTTGCAAATCGCTCCCGTTTTGAGTTCATTAATCGACAGACACAAGGCATGAAGTGATCAAGCCAAAAAGTAGTAAAGCTAGCAAACTGGGTTTTTTTCCGGGAGATCGCGTTTTGGATTTGGTGACACATTTTCCGCGATTGTTAAGCATTCTAATTGAGAAATCAACACACCACAATATATGTTTTTGAAAAGAGTATGGTTAATATGATGAAACACACATGTTTCAGTATCATGTAAATACCGTAATTCACTAGTGAAAGTGCAGACATAAATATTGACCAATTAGGGGGAATTTTAAAGACTGGTTCTGATAGACAACAGCTGATCTTGTTCTGTGTGATAAATGCCATGTCAATATCGGCAGATCGGTATGTCCATACTGCGTTTACTATTGTGTAACCCTAGATTAATAGTCAACTATTTTGAAATGAGTTGTAATCGGAGACAGAATTAAAAGACTCGATTGCGTCTGACGTCATCTGTCAATCAAACTCGGGCACTGTTTGTTTATGAGTGTCGTGGTGATTGTGTTTCTGAACGCGGCGGTAGACCAGCGTGCCTTACGGTTAATTTTGCACCTTCAAATATACAAAACATCTCAAAAGTTAGGTCTTAGTAATCCTTCCTGAAGGCACCATGTCAACAATGTCTAGAAAAGTTGCTTTTTGCCTTGTAAAAGTACCGTATTTTTTCGCCATTTTTTGCGAAAGGGTACAAGATGAATCAACATTCATTTACGCGCTAATAAACAATCAAGGGATGTTTGATTGACACTGACGTCAGACGCAAACTTATTATGTCTCAGATTATGGCTGTTCCCTGACCAAGATATTTATAATACAATTGTCTTAACAAATCTTAAAGACAAGTACATTATAATTATGAATGCAGTGTTCTATTCCATAAGAATAATATTGAGTGAGTATATATAAGGTCGCCTTTTCCTCATTATACATCCAGTGCAATATTTTCTCTCTGCACGAAGTGTAATATCGATTTATGTCTCTCTATCTCCGTTGCTGAAAAACAATGTCAGCTTTCCTGAGACTAGGTTTCAGACCTGTGTGCTGTGTTCCAGTTTCAAGATAAAACGACGACATGATATGAAAGCCTTTGATAAATTACGATCACGTTCCTTGCCTTTCACTCGCTAGCATTTTAAGTTCTGCTCGATTTCAGGAGAAAATCAGTATTATCTAATGTCGGGAAAGGTTTGAGGCCAAATTAAAGGCCATCAATATCTACTTACTTCTTTTCTTCGCATAACAGACAACAAAGTCTCCAATGGGAGTTGTAGGTTTATAAGATGATTAATAATTTCTACGGTCTGTGCACGGAGCAGGAATATTTTATGCTCTGTTGTCATGGTTGTGTTACCTCGATAGTTCAGGCGTCAAAAGTGTTGTTTGGGAGGGTTCTCTCTTGTGATCAAACCCGCCAGCTACAAAGCTGTCACTCTTTAAATCTATTGGGTCAATAATAAAATCACCTGTTGCATAGGTGATGATACATTAAATGTATGAATAAAATGTATAGGGCACATAAATGGAACGCGAAATGATTTGGATATTGAGGTCAGAGTATTGAAACATAGCACAGTTTGACAATTTTGTATTTTATCGCCAATGCCTGATGGTAACAAGTTTTTAAGGATTAATCAGGAAAAAGGTATATGTATATCCAATCTGATATTGCAAAATAAGCCTCACAGACGTTATACTGACATGTTCGCTAGTAATATTAATACAAACTTTCGATATTTTCTTAAATAGGTTTTCTTTTGACGACCCTTAAGGTGAAACTAAGAAAAATAATCGTTTCGTTTCCGAGGAACAGAGCCTTTAATAATCAACTTGCTGCTACTAACAGTAGCCTCAGAAATCAATTACGTTCGGGACAGTTGAACGGTCATCGGTGGCCATTTTAACCCGTAACTTGCTCATGATCAGGGTGATAGCACATATCAACTATTGAGTCAATACTTGAGCAGGCAGCTTCCTACTTCGCCATTTTGCAGGCTTTTAATGCAATTTATCAACTGCTGGGTGATCATGTGTAACAGAAAAGTCAAATCAATCTACAAGTGTGTATTTTATAGATTTTAGAAACAGTATTCTTTTTAAACTGAATCGTTTCATAATAAATTATCACCAAATTGTCTACGTGTTTCTACTTGCTTCTTTATTATTTCAATACAAACATCCAAACACATATTTCTAAAACTATTTTGAAGAAGGAAAAAATATATTAAAATTCCATAGCTGCAAAACCGCATTACTAACTGCTAATAAAATCGCACTTTCGCTATTCACATCACGCATCATGAACAAGTGATGGATAAATTATCCGAACGATCTAATCTTAGAAATCTAACATATTTTGCCCTCCTACAAGTCTATACGCTCATATTGAGTGTGCTATGTGACACGTAATGTAAACAATCAAAATGTACTGACTATATCCTATAGATTTAGAAATTACCTGGCGCACATGAAATAGCTTTACACAATTTGACAATTTCAATCAATTAGTGTACATGTATTCAATTTTGCATTCAAAATATGTTATGAAGATGAAGACGGGTCTCGCATGAACTAATTAAAAAATTTGATTAATGCATTTAGACACAGAAAAACTGCTACACAATCATTCTTGAAAGTTTTATCAATCATTGATACTCACCATTATTGGTATTTTTTCCTTACATTAAAATTTTCTTACTGAAAGATATAACACACTTTTTATTGCTCATAGCTTCATCAGTCAAAACGTTTGCTCACCTGTTTAAATTATGTTATCAATTTTAAACATTAAAGTAAATTTTACCCTTTGCACCCATTCCGACAGCTTTTTGCTATTTTCAAAAATAATCTTATTCAGTGCTAAGTACACAGTGGAGGAAATTGAAGTTATATTTTAAAAAGCCCGATGTCTTCAGATGCATAACCTTGAAATCACTCCACTTTTGATCAATTTAATGCAATAACTTAAATAAGTATGATTAAAATAGCTTTATACTTGATTTCTCGGTCAAAACGTTTGCTCGCTCGCTTAAATTATGTTATAAAATTTATACTCTTACCACTTGCACCCTTTCCGACAGCGTTTTGATATTTTCAAAAACAATATCTTAATAAGTGCTAAGTACTCAGTACCACAGATGAGACTGAACTGATAATTTTAAAAAGCGATATGTCTTTGAGATTTGAAAATCACCCCGCTTCTGATTAACTTAATGTAATACCTTCAATACTAAATAGCTACCGTATACTCGATTCTGAAAGTAAATTAATCAATAGTCTAAGTCATTGATAAGGCTGGCAAAATGTGCTCGTATTTGGATTTGGTGGTATATTTTCCGCACTTCTAATTCTAATTGGAAAATGCACACACGACTGATATTTGAAACACTCAGTTGCACACAGAATGAATTCAATTTTTTTTTTTAAATAAATAATATTGTGTTTATGTATTTATGCTTGTAATATGTTCAGCGCCTTCATGTAATGCGCTTTATAAGAATAAAATATTATTATTCATTATAAAATTATAAGAGTTTGTCTTAAAATTTAAATCAAAATACTCTGTTAACCTAGAAGATTTTAAAAACCGTGTTTGAGTCGTAAATGATATGGTGTAAAAGATCATGGTGTCATCTGAGTATCCTAGTATGTTATTCTACATTCATTTCAACAACATGGAATCATGTTTTGTAATGCATCATGGATGTTCTATCCACCTCTTCTGTTTTTGCATGATATCTACTCCCATTAATCATCGGCATTGGTTCATATACACAATACTATGCAATCTACATTGATTCGAATCAAATTTTTCCCTACCTAATACACGCTAACAGACGCGGGCAACATACAACCGCCGACTCAAATAAGACTTAGGTTATCGGGACTGAAATGCGCGCCGAATTAGCCATACTAATGCATGGCCATCATGTTATAGCCCTGGTTAATCCAGATTAAAGTAGGCCGTGTGTGACGATATCTGTTATTCATCAAACATATTAAAAATTCCTTTGAAGGTAATAATCTGTGAGACAGATACATTATATCTTCAAAAAAGCTTTGAAGATGGTAATATTGCATTTTTGTGTGGAAATGTCAACGATATGTGAATATGATGTAGCATAATGATACCCTACCCAAAAGGTGAACAGTAATCATTCTTGCCTCTGCGTGCCATCGGAATACTAATTTCGGAATCAATTTATATTATGTACTGAGAAATTTAAATTGCGAAGCGGGGTTATAATAGGGAATCAATCAGGTCGGTACGAAGATGGATTGATACAATGTCCGGATATATAACAAGAAGAAGCTTCACGTTTTCATGTGTTACATAGCCCTTTGAAAGCCATAAATTTATGACAAAAAAGCAGTACGACCCCGTAAGACCACTCGAGAGGAAGTTAATTATCTACTAAAGGCTTTCATTAAATGGCATCCAATGCTAATCAATTTCCGTCAAAATAATCTGCCTGCTCTTATCATTTCTTCCGTTTGAAACTTCCCGAGATACAGGCATTTTGTATCGCAAATTGAGCTTTAAGTTAAATCACTGTAAAAGATACATGCTACAATGGAAGCGGATTCAACACGAGGCAAGACTGAATGTTCGCTGCTTCCGGTTAGATTCACGTGCACTTGACGTAAATGGTGATATATGTTCAATTCAACTGTTGTAGGGATGATGCCGTGAAAAAAGATTGATTACTTCATGTTTAGTGATTGATTTACATATACGTGATATATATGTAGCATGTTTAGTAATAAAGATAATCAAAAAATAGTTCTCAACACATTTAAGATGTATCACACGACGTCATTAGAGGAGCACATGTGACATTAGCCCGTCATCGACAGGCAATCATGTCATCTCAGACGCAGTGTCAAAAACTAAAGCGTTGCTAAATCAAACTAAATAATTATTGTGGACGTGGTGTTGAGAATTGTTGGCAACTATAGATATTAGTACACGGAACTTGTATGCGCAGCATAATATCTTATATGGGTTACGCGTGAAAGGTCAGGCAAACGCAAGAAATTTAATAGTACCTATAGTTGGTCTCGCCTCAAGTTGAGAGTAACGCCATATTGGATTTCGCAGTGGCATCGAGTCGCATGCAATAACCTAATCCCGTGGGGTATATAGACACGCGTAAACGGGCTATTTGTTCGTACGCTGGCGACGCAACCATGTAAACGCACTGATTCGAATCTGCCACTGCAAAATCCAACATGGCTTTACTCTCAACTGCCCTTCCCCCCATAAAATATGATGATTAAAAAACGCAGTACATTATACTCCATAAACAGATATTTGAGGTATCTTATTACTTCTTCAGTATAGCGGTGAGGAACAGCATTTAGTTCTGTTTAAATGAAGTCTATGCCAGTAGATGACCAGAGCTATCAGTCCTTCGTCAAAGAGTGAAGTGATGTTCGTTATCGCTCCAGTTCTTAGATACATTTACTACATTTATATAGAATGTGTGCGGATGACGTCACAGGGTATTGTCCTGCTATCCCTCGAGTGCTTTCAACCACGATAACATCCAAGGCCGTAATGTTAATTGCGGAGCAAGTGCAGCGGATGATAAAGTCCTCGCAGTCAGTCTCGATTAGGATATCGCACGTGTATTCGTACACTAGCTATGCCCTCAATACCCTGGACAACATAAGAGAGAAGACTAAGAACATCAGGGGAAAAAATCAGATTTATACAAACAACCGTTCATACAATTCCATCAGCCTCATATGTTGCGAGGAGAAATATGACATTACACTGACATGTGTATCGAAACGTGTCATCACGATCATGCTCGTGTGGGAAACAATACGAGCAAAGATACACGATGTAATTTGTACTTATGTCATCTTGTACATTCTCAAGTGTTTTTAAACATGTTTAAAATAATATTTCTAGTCTCACGTGGTTGCTACGTTGAAAACAGAGAAGCAATGTCAATCGTGTTTTAGAAACATTATATAATTGGATCTATTCGCATGACGTAGAATGATCTGGATTGAAATGGTGTTAATCGTGTTTTAAAAACATTATATCTGATATAAATTGGATCTATCCGTAGGACGTAAAATGATCTGGATCAAATTAGAGTGATGTGAAGCATTGATCTGTATGGGAGTTCTCATATAAACCTTCGTTTCGGTAGATGTTCAAATATTCTCCAAAGTATCCAATATTGTCATTGTATGGTTGCTTACATTTGTGATTATTTTGTGACGTACGTTAATACTGGTAATATCAATTTTCGTAACCAACAAATAGGGAATTATTAGAAGCATAGCGCAACCGCAGAGAAATAAAAACTTCATTTATAGAAAAATGGCCTTGACATAAAAAAAAAAAAGTAATTACAACTCGTCTTAGATTCCTATCGGAGATCAAAACAAGGTAAAGAAAATACCGATTCCTGGTTCATGAACCCAATGTAGTTACTTCTAATCAAAATCTAAGCCTGAAAACTTCACTTTCCATCCATATTGAAACTTTTATGCGCTTCAAGACTCCTACGTTTATCTCCCAGAGCCCTATGAATCGTACATTTTCAATTGCAACGCTCACTCCTTATACTCATAGCGACTTTTCTCTTATTATATCTTATAGCTCTAAACCATCCCGTGGTTATGAAAGGTAGGCTGATTGAATCTTACGTTATTATTAGTCTTTGGTAATGACAGAAGTTTAAGGCGAAAAATATCTAGGGAAGACACCTCCGGGAGTCAGTGTTTGCAACGTACTAGACGACGGCGCAGTGTCTACCTCTATTTAGTATAAAACCTTAAAATATTTCGTTTTCTGCTATGTTGTGATAGACGATTATGTTATAATGATCACCCTGCGCATTTTAATCCATTCTAAAATAGTTAAATATATTATTTACAGATTGAGGTTAAGCTTGGGATTACATTAATAAAACAAAATCTGCCCTGGGTATTGTTAGCGCAATATGTATATTAAACATAGACACTGTCGTCGTTCTGTTATATAAGATTAACGCAGTTAATGTAGTTTAATGCATTACTAGCACTAATTGAGGTGACAATTTGGATTCTGCTGTCAACATTATCTGAAGGTACATAGATCTCAAGAAGTTTTAAAAACAAATCATTGCACTTTTTAGTGAGACCATTAACAAGATAAGTTTTGAAAAATCTCAAGATGTGCAAAAAGAACTGTATTATCTTGCTAATGGACAACCAGGCGTCTCGCTCTAATGCAAATATGGTCCGTGGCGCCATGGGATTCAAAATCCGACGCTTGTAAGAAAAAAACTCATGGCCAGTTCTACATTACATGAGAACATTTTAGTGATATCTGTATCAGACAGACTTTCAAAGCAAGAAGTCCTGATTGATTGAGTGAGAAAGAACCTACTAATGCTGACTCATAGGAATCCACAACATGCTCATCTATCAGGCCACAGTTCCTTGACCTCAATACATTTGCACTTTCAGTGAATGACCTTTAAAAACTCATACTCTGCAATTTGAGGTCAACTTTTACACTATGATTATTTTGCCATTGGGATGAGGTCATTGTGATCCATAGTGACTGAGTGTGAAAATGAGCCCCCAACTTGTACATAGACCCATTGCTCCTTGAGTTTCCTGGAGAGTTGTGTTATGGTGGATATGATAGCAATGATGGTGAAGCCAGTCGATGGTTTGTCCGTTTCAGTTACCTTTTTTAGTTCTGCCTTTATGAGACTTGCTAACATCGTTGAGTTTGTAATGCCCGTTAGTCTCAAATTAACTAGCACCTGATTGCACATGTTCATGACCAAAATAGCTTTCCGCTCAAATGTAATTTAGAGTGAACACTTAGACAATTGTAGGACAGGGTTGATCGGTCCAATGTTTTGAAATTGCAACTTTCTAAACACATGTTTGAATGGTTAAGGGATGAAATCAAAACTCGACCGGCGGTTGACCGTCGGTTCTGCCCTGTTCCGTCCGGATTCCATTGTTTAGAACAATAGAAATTGGACTGAACCGGACTGAAACCGGCAGTCAACCGCAGGTCGAGTTTTGATTTCATCCCTAATGTTATTGTCTAGAAAAAGATCCACTATATGGAGTACTTATGCACACACCAACATAAAATGTTGATGTGCTTACAGGTGCACTGATTAAAATGACATGAAAGACAAAATCGGCCATGCAGGAGCATATGCGATGACGGCTTAATAGAAATAATGCATTCCATAGTAGAATAAAACATTGAGCCTAATGGGTCCAAAAACTGGAAAAAGACGCTATGCTAATCCTTGAATCTTAAGCATCCATCTACTATGTAAATATTACATATGTTTTGATACACTTGACAATTTATTGTGTTGTTTCTATGGATAAGAAAAGAAGAGTAGCCTCTAATGCATTTCAATTGGGAATTCACTCGCAAAATATTAGCTGATGTGCGCAAGTACATGCCGTTATAGTTTAATGTATTAAAAGAAAACAATGATTGATTAGTTGAAACATGTCAATGTCATTTCCAACTTTGAAATGACAGCGGCAATGCTTAAAAGTCTGTAAAGTAATGTTGTTATGACTTCTAAAAGAATAAAAGTCATGTGTGCATCTTTATATAGTTAATATTTTGTGCTTTGAGACCTTAATGCATTATACGAAGACGGATATCATAAGCCGTAGAATAAGAGGATCATGGTGATTTAATAGTTTGGAATAACATCAGTTATACACGATGGAATACATCGACATGGACTATAGTTGCCGTAACCATGTCTTGGCTGCGCTACTATGACACCATTAACCCCGTGAGTTTTCATTATCAATTGGACCAATCAGCAACATTGTTACAATAATTTCACCACGCAAAAAAATTGGGGTGAATTATTTGCAATACTCCATTCTGATTGGTAATTAAAATGAAGATATCATGTAATTGACCAATCAGAGGCAATGTTAAATCGGCAGGTAGTGCTCAGGGGGTTTAGAATTTCATTACAGCATGTCATGTAATTCTTGTAAATTCATGGGTGAGTTAACTTCCGTCTAGATTCATGAATTGATTGAATAAAATGTTTTTGTTTCCTGCTATGTTACGTTCTCACTGAATAGCCGGGATAAGTTAATGTTTGTAAACATACAATGCTCTTGATTTTGAAGTTTTAAAACATTTGTCTGCTCATATCAAGTGGCTCAATTTTGACTTTCGGAAAATTAGCTATTTTAACCATACAAACCTGTTTTTCATCAATTGTATTGTACCGTATTGGAGTAATGATTTTTGAGGACATCCAGGATAATGAAAGTCCACATTAGTAGGTAATTATTTCTTCTTATCAATGAATACGAATATTACATGGTCTATTTGAAAATAGGTTGTTTCTATGTGTTGTGTGATAATGTTTGCATAATAGATTCATTGCATTTTTATTTTTAAGTATAGTAAAAAAAGCATTATTTATGTTGTTCTAAATACCGAAGATTAGATGATATTCTAGACATTCTAAGTCCAATAAGTTGTGCACAAAAATATCGCTGTTGTCCAGAAGTACAAATTCACAACACATAATTACCTTTACCTTTATTTGAAAACCCGCGTTAATCTGTACCACTCCACATTTGGTCATATTTTGATCATCTCACCCGTATATTACATGCACTGATGCAAGTAGACCAATTTGTATCATAATGTTCATATGAAAGACCTGTATTGTTCTGATACGCTTCAGCCAAAGAGCCCTATCAATTATTCATTTAAGCAGTATTTGGAAGATGATGCATATAGTTTAATGATGAGGAAAAAGAACATCACCGCATCGAACAAGCTCAGCTGTTGTTATCAATAGATCATTACTAATGTACGGTGCAGTATTTACGGCGTTGTACGCTAATGGTATAGATTAAGGTTAAGATCAAGGTCCAGATAAATTGTTAAAAAAATAGCATTTTCTTATCGATTTCCACACGAATGTTTGAAACCCACGTTAATCTGCAACTGCACTAAATCCAGATCATTTGATAGCGTTAAGTGCGTTTTCTGTTACATATGGCGCCTCCCGCGATGGTTGCTCATACAACTGTGTCCAACGTACAGTATTTGATCCCCTGTCCATTTAATCATTCTTTAATTTTGAGTGTCTATAATTTTGATCTGATTACCCACATAGAATAGCGCCCGTCCGCACGTCCTAGAGGACCTGCTTTGTCTAGTACTAGGCAGTACAGATATTAGTAGCAGCCTGTCCAGTTAACCAGTTGCTTTTTTGCTGACTTTACACATTGCCTGCACATCCCATGTACTGTCGGAAGAATAGACCAATCTGTATCAAAATAGTCCATGTGGGCGACCTGTGTTGTTCTGGTGCGATTCAGCCAGAGAGTCTTATCAATTATTCGTTGAATCGGTTTTGGAACATGATGTATAATGGTTTAATAATGAGAAAAAAGCACATCACCGTATCGAACAAGCTCAGATGCTGTTATTAATAGATTATTGCTAAGGTACCGTGTAGTGTTACATGCTAACGTTATGGCTTAAAGTTGTCAAGGTCGAGTTAAATTATTTGCCCACATCTTGGACATGTTGAAGAGCAAACTAACTAACCTTTACGTGAGGCACCTGTTTTAATGAAGAAACCTGTCAAGTTTGTTACAGTAAACCGTATTAGAATTTAATAAGATGTACCGAATTGATGGCTGAAGACAGTGGCGTAGTTTTCTTTTCGACATGGAGGGGATGGATGGGGTTGGAAACAATTTCTTGAAGTATAGTGAACCCACACCCTTTTTGCAACAGAATGAGTTTATTGTACAAAAAATAAGCTAAAATGGTGGAATATGGTGCAAAAGTGGCACAAATTTTGGCAAAGAGTGTAAAAATTTGCACTTTTTTGGCTAAAATAGCCAAATATGAGGTTAATTTAGTTAGAAACCCATACACAGGCGTCAACATGGGGGCTGATTGCATGGACAATCCCCTCATCAAAATATTGGAGGGAGTTCATCCCAAGATCTGCAACATGGCTTAGCTGAGAATTGGATATAATAATGAAAATGTTTTGTTAAACTTTCTACCATCTCACAAACTATAGTGTTATGTTTGCTTGTTTAGAATTAATGCAACATTTTATACAGAAATTATGCGAAGTTACTTTCCTCATGGTTTCAAATCTCGAGAAACATAGGTGACAAGGTAGATGGCCGACCATAAAAAACTCCTCATATGCTAGAGTTTGTTATAAAATCGCCTCATTTGCTAAAGTTTGTTGTATTTTCAATGTCTATATTGCCTCAAATCAGTGCACCATACACTTCATCAGCAAAATGCTCTTGTAATACTTATCTAAAATGTGATTTCTGATTTCAGCAAGCGGATAGTATAAACTAAAACATAATCATCTTAATTTTCTAAACATCAGTCTACAGAAAAAGCCATTTCAAATTCTATAATTCAAAAGTGAGTTTACAGAAACGATGCAGACTGAACAATCATTTTAGCCATGTAATGATACCGTACAAGCCATTCCCATCAGGCCTTAATACAAACAAATCGCGAGGCATATTGGCAGATTGATCTGCGTTGTTGGTACTGCCTTACCATGCAAGCGAGCACTCAATCTGCCTTCACCAGTAATCACACGCATATAGCCTGCATTTGACATGAATTGAATTGCCTTGCTCATGATTGCCTATGTCAATATTTTACCACCATTAAGGTGCCTGTAACACCACTGTGTGTCTAGGTATGTGTGTTTATACAAAGTAAGTAACAAAATCACTCTGTATGGTCGCCAGTTAATGGGTGCTTGAGTATGTGTTGGAATCACTTAAATAGTTAAAAGCATTCATAAGATGGTGGGCTTAACATGCCATTGTTAAATGAGAACATAACCATCTGTAAATGTTGCCACTTTATGACCAATTATTTCTGTTATCAAGATGGTAATCTAAGATTTGTAAAGGTTAAAATGGCTTCTGAGAACAGGATGAGAAAGCTCGAGTACTTACATTTTCTTTCATATCAAAACATTGTAACTCAATATGGTGAGCTGTTAGAATGGCCTCCTGTAAGTCATACAAGATTTATTCAGCAAATTAACTCCTTTACCATTCTAATTATTTCAATAAGAATTTATATTCCTGTATTATTAAAATGTTTCCAACTACCCACATCACGAATACCTTTAAGTGCAATATGCATCGAGTCAAACAGCATTAGTGCCAGGCAAGACATCAGAATAAAATCAAAGAAACTATATACATGCACTAAACCAAGCGTCAATTCAATAGTGTATACTAAACATGGCGCATAGGTCGTTTGTATCTTAAGGCGATTCAGTTCATTTCAATAATATTTCCTTAACACGTTCCTGAGGTCTGAATCTTTCTTCCTGTCTTTTATTGATAGTTGATGATATTATACACATCGGTTATGAACCAAAGCGTTTGTCAAAAGCTTTCAACCACCTGTAGTTCGATTAAAGTTGATTAGTATTTCTCCATTAACTGTTACATCAAAATGTCAAATAGTTATGGTGAGGCCCATCATATAGAAATGAAATGCGATGCTACTTGAGCTATTAGCTTCATATATAGCATTTCTAAATACTTGTGTACAATGCAGCAACGTTAAATGAGAACATAACAATCTATAAATGTTGCCACTTTATGACCAATTATTGCTGTTATCAAGATGGTAATCTAAGATTTGTAAAGGTTAAAATGGCTTCTGAGAACAGGATGAGAAAGCTCGAGTAAGTGCATTTTCTTTCATATCAAAACATTGTAACTCAATAATATGTTGAGCTGTTAGAAGGGCCTCCTGTAAGTCATATAAGATTTATTCAGCAAATTAACTCCTTTACCATTCTAATTATTTCAATAAGAATTTACATTCCTGTATTATTAAAATGTTTCCAACTACCCACATCACGAATACCTTTAAGTGATAATATGCATCGAGTCAAACAGCATTAGTGCCAGGCAAGACATCAGTATAAAATCAAAGAAACTATATGCATGCACTAAACCAAGCGTCAATTCAATAGTGTATACTAAACATGGGCGCATAGGTCGTTTGTATCTTAAGGCGATTCAGTTCATTTCAATAATATTTCCTTAACACGTTCCTGAGGTCTGAATTTTTCTTCCTGTCTTTTATTGATAGTTGATGATATTATACACATCGGTTATGAACCAAAGCGTTTGTCAAAAGCTTTCAACCACCTGTAGTTCGATTAAAGTTGATTAGTATTTCTCCATTAACTGTTACATCAAAATGTCAAATAGTTATGGTGAGGCCCATCATATAGAAATGAAATGCGATGCTACTTGAGCTATTAGCTTTAAATATAGCATATCTAAATAGTGATGTACAATGCAGCAACGTATTTTAAATCCTTTTTTAGTTTCTAATGATATTAATTGTCATACATGTTAATTTACACATTTTTGATGTATTTAAAATTCGGACTATAATGTTTGTGATATCAAGGTTTATGAATACGTATGATATACTGCTATATATCACATTTTATCGCCATCAGGTCAGAAGTAACATCTATGAGTACACATTAGCATACTTCCTTTGCCACGTATTCATGCGTGTATGGAACAACATGGGCATTAACGGTTATGTATGGTTTCTTTTTGCATCGAGGAATACTAAAAGCCTCTTTTCATGTTAAGTGAAATTAACTGTCCAAGCACTGACTGTCCTTGCAGGCGTATCGTGTTAAAATGAATTACATGTAGGGGCCTATAGTTGCAGTTGTGTACTATTTTCAAAATGTAATACATACATGTTTTATTAAATTAAAAACATTCAAGGACATGCTATCTCTTGCTCAATACTTACTCACGTGTATGATTAGCGGCTTAGAGGTTACCTGTGTGATTTTCTGAATAAAATGACAATATCGCAACTAAAGTAGGCTTTCCATGTTTAGGATGTCATTTCAAAATGTGAGCTTATTGTTATAACTCCTGAAATTAGTATTCCTTTAAGGTGGTACTACACCCCTTGATAAATGTGTGACTATTTGTGCATTTTTCTCAAAAAATAATAACACACTGGTAACAAAAGTTATGTATAATATAGGGACAATGAATCCACTTACTACACTGGAATTTCAGTAACTCAAGACAAGCGGTACATTATTTATGATAAGAAATGAGGTACCGCTAGAGTGTACCTCATTTCTTAAGATATATAATGAACCAATTGTCTTGAATCACTGAAATTTCAGTGAAGTATTGGATTCCTTGCCTCTATAATATACATAACTTTTGTTACCAGTGTGTAGTTATTTTTTGAGAAAAAATGCAAATTTAGTCACAAAATTTATCAGGTAGTACCACCTTAAATTGTGAGATTATAAATAACTGTTACATGTATTTGCAGACACATCCACAACTACAACTATATACAACTACACACCCCTAAACACCCCGCCACACAAACCTCATCCCACACCATCATACACGCACCTATAATGTTTTATGATAATCTCAAAACTGTAGACTTACATATTAATTAATGATGTGTTTGTGCTATACACAACTACTTCCTTGCACTACCAAACATAATCTTCAGTGATAAAGGGTGTAATCACTTACGACACACCGTATATAACCCGACATTAAAGCCTTTTCTGTAAAACGTTGCTGTTTGCTGGGAAGTCTGTACTATGAAAAACATAACCCAAAAGACCTGTTCTTAATAATACCTGCTCAAAACCCTCAACAACACTTTGTTAGCATTAGTATCGTAACTACCAAGGCAAAACGTGTTGCATGGTTGAAACATGTTCAGTTGTGAAAAGGGAATTACTTGTATTCCCGTTAGAATACGTAGATACGTTAAAAATACGTGCATTGACACTCGTTGTAGGAAGTCATCTGCTCTCATCTAGTAGAACAAGCAACGTGTATTTATTCTACAACACACCACTTTACATTACCAATGAAGCTGAGTCATGTTTATATTTTAGGCTGACTCTTACTCTCATTGTATAGCTCTATTTTGTACCCAGTTCTTTTAATTGAAACGTAACTTTCTACACTTTTTCAGTTAAATTTATGGGGTATATTTATTTCAAAATCAATGATTTAGTAACCTCTACTTAAGTTTTAGAAAAACGGCTTGGAAAGGCATTAAAAATATATAATGAAATCCCCATTGTTTATTGAGCTATGTCTTCGTTCTGCGAGTAGTGACAGAACTGCATAAAAATCAAGATATCAAACAAGTGGAAATCATATTTTGAAAACCTAAATGAAAACTAATGTCTGGGCCTGTTTCATAAAGATGTATACGATTAAGTTATAGTTATATAATTAACATTTGGATAAAACAGGCCTCTATAATACAGGGCGCATGAAAATAAAGTAGACAGTTTGAAAAATGCCACTAGATTTAAAAAGTACGGCTTGAATTATTTAGTCAAAATGCTCAAGTTGATAGCCGAATCAACATCTTGTCCTCCCACAACTGTAAAATCACTGGCGTGTGACCATTAACAAAGACTCAGTACCTAGTACAAATGCAGTTGCACGAAATATTGCAGCTGGGTACAAGATGGTCCTCCTACACACAGAAGGAGATATGTGAGGGAAAGCCTTGCAGAATTGTTTGGCAATCATGTCACACAGATCAGACCACCCCGACCTCTCATTAGACGTGGTGTGAATGCCATGATGAAGGGAGCTAAAATTTGCATACAGTGGAATGGTGTCCATGTAGAAGACTAACACTGTTAATTATTGTAAAGAAATTGTGAACATGTGATTTTCATTATGTTTTTATTTGAATTGACTTTGCGCAACTGCATTTTTACTCGGCACACAAAAAATAGCCTTTTGAGTCCTTATTAATTGTCACACACCAGTGATTTTACAGTTGTGGGAGGACAAGATATTAATTCGGCTATATATATTAGTTAGCGCATTTTGACCAATACCTCGTACTTAATCTAATGGCATTTTTCAAACTGTTTGCTTTATTTTGATACGCCTTGTATTGTTTAAAATGTTTGGACCTAGTTATTGTATGGCGCATTTGTTTTTTATCTTAATATTTTCCAGGTACATTTCAAAAATACGTTTATTTTATACACATAAAAAGCGTCTCTGCTTAATAACATTTCTATTTAACCGATCACGAATTTTTATATTGCTTATTTTGAATAATCCTTCATGTGTCGTTTCTTTCACGTTTTACACGTAGACGCCTGCTTATATTATATAAATTTCAAACCCAGTACTTTCCAGAAATCAACAACGATACAATCTATTGATTGTTCATAATAATTTGTATCCCATTCAGAGTCGTTAAAAGATATATTTATCACTGAAGAGGCCATATTATTATCATTAATAAGAGAATGCTTATTGATAGTCAGACAGGTCAAGGTTTGGCTTATATAAGATACCTGACTTTAGATTAAAATCACTATAAAAAGTATTCAATTTGCTCTGGACATTGAGATAAGACGGACTGGTCAATATTGCCGGACAACATAAATCACACCCACACCCGCCTACAAACTGTATTTTCGCTGTCTTTTATCTTTTGACATTTTAACATGTAGCCAAGAGTATCTGTTGTCATGGCTGTAATTTGTTTACTTTCTATTATTCATACAGTATGCTTATATTTCAAATATAGTTCTTAAAGACGTCTTTGTGTTTTGATGACTGTCCAGATTTGGCATATCCCATTACAGATAGTTTACACAAATCAGATATAATAGTTGATGGGAGCAAATAAGAATTGTTGCAGTTTAGTTTGGTCAGACAGACCTCCTGTGATATTTGGCAGCGATGATTTAGTCGACTATATAGGTTTGTATGACGGGTTCAACTTTAAAAGCACGGGTAAGAACAGTATAAAAAATGCAAATCTTTCAATTTGTTTCAGAGTCGAAAAGATCAATATTTTGCAAACCATCAACAAATTATCATTTCCTACCATAGTATACATTCTTTTTTGTTTATTTATTGATTGTTCATAAAGATTTGTATTCCATTTAGAGTCGTTAAAGGCTAGATGTATCACTGAAGAGGCCACGTTATTGACAAAAGAATGCTTATTGATAGTCAGACAGGTCAAGGTTTGGCTTATACAAAATACCTAATTTTAGATTAAAATAACTATACAAAATATTCAATTTGCTCTGGACATCGAGATAAGACGGACTGGTCAATATTGCCGGATAACATAAACCACACCCACACCCGTTTACAAACTGTATTTTCGCTGTCTTTTATCTTTTGACATTTTAACATGTAGCCAAGATTATCTGTTGTCATGGCTGTAGCTTGTTTACTTTCTATTATTCATACAGTACGCTTATATTTCAGATATAGTTCTTAAAGACGTCTTTGTGTTTTGATGACTGCATAGATTTGATAATGGCATATCCCATTACAAATAGTTAACACAAATCAGATATAATAGTTGATGGGAGCAAATAAGAATTGTTGCAGTTTAGTTTGGTCAGACAGACCTCCTGGGATATTTGCAACAATGATTTAGTCGACTATACACTATTATCATTTTCTAAGATAGTATGCATTCGGGGTTTTTTTCTTTTCTCTTTTTACGACATGGCATAACTGGGCATTAACAGCAGAGACAAAAAAAATCATTTGGAAGCTGCTGACGAGGAAGCACCCAGTTAAAGATTAACCTCCCTGCTGAAGTTGCCCCTTGATCTAATGGCTGGAATTTGGACAGGAAGAGAATTCCAATTGTTTATTTATTTATTGTTCATAAAAATTTGCATCCTATTCAGAGTCGTTAAAATCTGGATTTATCACTCAAGAGGCCATGTTATTAATAAGAGAATGCTTATTGATAGTCCGACAGGTCAAGGTTGGCTTATACAAAATATCCCACTTTAGATTGAAATCACTATAAAAATATTTAATTTTCTCTGGACATTGAGATAAAACGGACTGGTCAATATTGCCGAACAACATAAACCACACCCACACCCGTTTACAAACTGTATTTTTGCTGGGTTTTTTTTATCCTTTGACATTTTAACATGTAGCCAAGATTATCTGTTGTCATGGCTGTAGCTTGTTTACTTTCTATTATTCATACAGTATGTTTATATTTCAGATATAGTTCTTAAAGACGTCTTTGTGTCTTGATGACTGCATAGATTTGATAATGGCATATCCCATTACAAATAGTTAACACAAATCAGATATAATAGTTGATGGGAGCAAATAAGAATTGTTGCAGTTTAGTTTGGTCAGACAGACCTCCTGGGATATTTGCTAGCGAAGATTTAGTCGACTATATAAGTTTGTATGACGGGTTCAACTTAAAAGCACAGGTTGGAAAAGAATATACAAAATGTAAATCTTTCAATTTGTTCCAGAGTCGAACAGGTCAATATTGTGCGCAAACCATCAACAAATTATCATTTCCTACCATAGTATGCATTCTATTTTTGTTTCGAGTTTGACACTTTGACAGGTAACCACTGTTGAAAATTGTCTGTCTTCGTCGATGTAGCTTTTCAATATTTTGTATTATGCATACACCAGCTCATATTTCACACAATATTGCGGGATGAATGTGTGCTTTGATTTACAGATTATGATTATGTATGCCACTCCAAATAGTGAACACGTTTGCTAGGGAATATTAACTAGAGAACGGAGGTTTGTTGAGCCCAGACAGACAGCAATTTTGGTGAGTAATAATGATGAAGCAGAAAGGCTTGTAAAACTAAAAAGGGGTCAGATCGAATGTATTCCATTTTAATATGTTTGCCTCCTCGTTTCCTTTTAAAGGTGTTGTTAGATGGGATAAATAAGAGCCTTAGCATTTATTAGTTTTAATCTCGAAACAAACATGTTAAGTGACGATCCATATTTAAAGAGCTTATTTCCAAACCGTGTTAAGTCCACAACCACATGTTTCTCATTTACTTGTGTGATACAATCACAATTACTTTGACAAGTTTGTCATATGAGTTGTACCATCAACAAGCCATTGTTTACCATAACAATGCTGCATAACAATATGCAGACTATTGTTCTCATTTGGGAAACAAAGGCCTCACACAGTATTGTTACGGTCCACTGTTTGCTTTGTAATGGTGCATCCAACTGAAGTTATAATACCTATAGCATCACAACCCATTGCAATATCACACAGCTAAATTAAAACATGTGTTTGTAGACTTAACACGGTTTGGAAATCAGCTCTTCATTTGTAAAGCGTGAATTTTGAGGCACCGTTACTGTATATTTCAGATAGACAGATTTAATTTTCCATCAAGCAGACAACAATTTAATATGAACAAAGATAACTACATGTAGATATGGGGGTACAACTAAAAGCTAAATCCTGGTACTTGTTGCACCGTTTAACAAAACCTATCAAACACAAAAGCAAAAAACACATCCAAAGAAGACAGAACCAATGGTATAGGCAATACACACGCAAACATGCAGAGATAAAAGAGCACAATTATAATATGATCGGTTACCTAATTTCATTTAACTATATTGTTGCATACATAATAAATATTATTACATTACATTTATATTAATTGATAATCAATTTTCTTATGCAGACATTATCTAATTATGCATGGTGCCAAGTATCTCCTGAATTGAACTAGAGTTTTAAAATATTTTAACTCTAATTATTCTCAATTTCATTCAACAGTCATGATAGTTTAGTATGTCTTGTACCTCGTATGTTGCTCTCCAAAACAGTACCCGTGACCTTGAGGAATTTTGGAACCATGTTGGAAATCATCCTTGTTTTCTGTCCGCTTTAGATTATTTAAATAAATACTCACTAACTTAAATTCCTTTTACATAAAATCCAATCAGTGTGGAGTGGGGACCAGTGAACCAGACCAGTGAAGGATCGTGACATGAAACCGTATTGTCTATCTCAAATATAAACTAATCAGGAGTCAGATTTTGTCCATGAGTGATGGGAAAGTCTTGCATGGTTTATCAACAAAACCGTGATACGGAATCTAACATTGCAGGGCCCATTTGAGTAATCACATCGTCGGACTCTATACAAGTATTACGCTTCAGAGATTTTGATTAAACGTAGTAAACGGTTAAATGCTACTAATTAGAGCTGGTCAGTGCTTGAAAAAAGAGAGGAACTATTTTCTTGCATGGCATCTGAAAAATGTGCTTAAAAATAACTGATAAATACCAAACTGTATAGCCGGAAATGTGCACATTTCAGATTAACATGCAGAAATGACATGTTTCCTACCATTATCTTACAGTTTTAATAAAAAGCTCCCTAAAATTCATCCGCTGCACATCGATTATCCCACCCAGCCTATCTGTTCCCAAGAAGAGAGGGCGGGCTATAAAGTTATGGTCTTTACATTTTTAAAACAGAAAAAAGGTTTTTTTGTCATTTGGGGATTCAACCTTCTACTCTTAATTGATAATAATGACTTTTCACTGGAAGGATTCCATGAATGGGAAAATTGTGCTTGAATTTACCTATTTTCCCATTGAAAACTGTTTCATAGAGGATTAGCTGTATTAAACCAGCAGGAGGGATTTGCATTGTTGAGCATATCATAGATATCATTGATCTTGATCATGATGATTGATCATAATAATAATCTATAACGTTTTATTAGAGTATGTACTATCATGTCAATGACCAGACATCAAGATTACATGTTTTACATTAGCTTAATCCTTACACATTAATTGATTCCAGAATGTGCAGCAATAAATTAAAATATCATCAATATTGCATTTGAGACTGGGAATCCCCTAACCATCATAATGGGCGTAATTCAAGACGAGTTCAAGACTTGCAAGTAGTGATGTAGTACACAGACTGTAGCCATCACAGGCAAATGGTGGCTGGTTGCTATTGGCATAACATCTTGACGCTTTAAGGCAGCCGGGGTGGCACCTCGGTCACCCGTCAACAAGCTCATATTATAATAATTATCAACGTCTCCTGCCCCTTTAAGCTGTCCTATTCTTTTTTATTCTACATATCCTCCGAGGTTTACTTCAATTTGCTTGTTGCGGTCATATTAATTTGCTTCAATGAAATCATTGATAACGTCTTCAATATAGTACTTTTCTGTGTATTTGGGTGTATTCATATGTTAAGGAGCTACGTATTCTTGTTTTTTAAGTAATCAAATCAAAATGTTAATGTGCATGGTAAGGTTATGAAGCAACGATTATATCCAACGTTGATATGATACTCAGTTTGGTTAGTACAATACGCATACCATTGCACATGTTGTTTTTCTATATACAATATGACAGATTTGGTTAACAGGTGGAATTAAGGCAGTATAACGCTATTGGGAACATTATCATACTGCATAATACTACCTTCTTCAGATAAATGAGTTTGCACTGATCGTATGATAACTTAAAACAGTCGCAAATCATGATTTAGCTTGTATACAAACAGATCTATTGATGATAATGTGACAAGAAGAGTATAAACAAATAAGGAATAAACATCACAACGTACCTGGACGTTCTATGCATTGCGTGGTACGTTTTTGCGGTCATTGATTTAAGGTCATTTCATGTTCATGATGAAGCGTACACTTGCATAAGGTTATGCAGGGATATCTTTTACGGTCATCCAAAGCATGGAAAATCTACGTTAGTATTATTATTGACAAATTTTTTCATCAATAAATGTGCAGGCCCCGGGAGTGCCTGTTTGAGGCCGTTGGGTTGTATTTATTGAAATGATTGTCCAAATTGACAAACAAACATATAGAAGATTTAATTATTAGTATTGACAATTTTCATTATTATAAGTATTGAAAATTTTCATGAAGATTGAAAAATTGAAAATAAAGAACTATAGAATTACATAGTGAGGCATGCATCACTGTGAAAAGGAAATAAATTTCCGATCGTCTTTTGAAATCACCTGTATGATTTGTATCAGGGCTTACCTGACTTCACATTACACATACTAATTATATATTTGCATTGATGTATCAATAAATGGTCTAATGTTTTCTACCTGCTGTATCTATATGTAATATTACGTGACCAATTAGATATTGACATTTGTATGGCATTGCACTTTGATTAGGTAATAATACCAATAATTAGGAGCTAAAGCAATATTGATGTAGAAATATTTTCAAGCTTAAAATATTATCATATTATTCTAGTGTCATAACCGTTTTACGTATGTAACAGTACATGCTTACCCAGTAAAAAACACAACTTTTTACAGAAAGGGTTGTATTATAAAGGGTATAAAAACATTTCTACAAAATGTTATTTACCTGTTGACAACATATTTTACAAAAATGTTTGCCCAAAATATTTTACTATAATGTTTTTAAAAAGTATTCATGATCTTTATATAACCCGACATTATAAATGTTATTTAAACGTTTTGAATAAACGTTTTAAAAACAATTTTAGTGACTCAATGTTTTGCATCACGTTTTATGAATGTTATTAAAACGTTTTATATGTGTAGTTATTTTTTGAGAAAAATGCGAAATTAATCACAACAATTATCAGGGGGTGTAGTACCACCTTAAATTGACACGAATTATACACATTTATAAATTGAAATCTTCCAAGACTTCAATTAACCTAAATTAACCTAATAAAAATGCAGTGCCAGCATTTCAATTGATAACCAATAATTGTACACAAGATTTCAGTTGAAGTCAGCTACGCAACATTTTATTGCATACAAATAATTATCACTATCAAGTTTCCTTAACGATTTTTGAAATGGGCTTTATTGGATTTTAATGTCAATTATATATCTCCTTCAGCATGCCAACACACAGTCTAGTAAATGCATTAATGGGCATATCAATGCATACAGTATCTCTCTGATCTTATCATGTAACACAATATACATGATAAAAGGATGTCCATGCTTTTCATTCAAATACAAAATGTGAGTAATAGGTGCAAATATTGTAGCCGGATATATTTATATGGTTAATCTTTACTATGTAATTGCAAAGGAATTAGGGTACATTTATTTATATCCAAATAAATAAATTGAAATTTTTGGGTCGAAGCCATTCAATCATATTTAGAATTGAAACGAGCAAGCTGTGCACAAAACAAGACATATTTAGTCAAACTCGATAATATGTTTGGTGCTGAATCACGAATGACATATCCATCTGGCTTACAGCGTGTAGAGATGTTATAGAAACCACTGATTATGGCACCTTCGGTGTTTATGATCTAATAAATAACAAGCTAGTCTAATAAAGCTGCGAGGTTTTCCTATTCCTGAGAATCAGTACACATTCGTGTGGTTATCATAGTGGGATATTATAGAACGTACATTGTATACGTAGCGTTTAATATGGGTGTTTTATAGCTTGAGGAGTGTAAAGCAAAGCGTAGCGAAACGGTGCAAATTACTCATGAAAAACGGATTTGTCTTTCGCGCATTGTAATCAATTGTTATTATTATATATATCTTTGTGCCGTGACGCAGTTGCAGTAATTGAAAACAATGACAGTTCTAGTTTCAGTTTTATTCCCAAAGATTTGTGCGATTGTTTTTTAATGTATATGTGTATTATTATAATTGTATGTTATATCTGAAATGAAGAATAAAATTATTTGACCGTAAGTCGTAAGCTATTCATATAATACGTTTTAGTTAACACAGAAGAATCTTTCGTGAGTATTTTGATTTCACACACATGCATTTTGTTAGTGTAGGTTTTACATGATGACCGTTTTTTCTAGTGTAGTTTTAAATTATCACGTTTCACACGTTGTTTTTCTCCAATGTGACCTATTCTCATGGTATTTAAGTGCAGATTAACAGGTGGCTTGGAAAATAGTATAATCCTATTGGGAACATATTTGTACTGCCTGTTGCTCTCTTCTTTAGATACATAATTTTGCACTGATCGTATGATAGCTTAAAACAGTCACAAATCATGCTTTAGCTTGTATACTAACATATCTAATGACGATAATGCAACAAGAAGAGTATATGAGAATAACAGTCACGACGTGCCTGGTATTTCTATGCATTGTGTCGTACTTTTTGCAGTTAATTCAGGTTCATGATAAAACGTACACTTGCATGATGGTATGCAGGGATTGTTTTTGCGAGGTCACCTAAAGCCTGGAAAATCTACATTAGTGGTATTATAGAGGAATTGTTCCATTAAGGATGTGCAGGCCGCGTGTGTACCTGTGTCGGGCTGTTGGGGAGTATTTAATGACATAATTGTCTAAAATAGACGAACACAAGGTTTATATTACTGTTAGTATTAACAATTTTCATGCCGATGTAAATTTTGTAAATTGGAAGTAAAATAAAGGACTTTAGAGTGAGGCATGCATCACAGTGAATAGGAAATAAATTTTCGATCGTCTTTTGAAATCACCTGTATGATTTATAATGCAATCAGGGCTTACCTGACTTCACATTACACATAATAATTATATATTTGCATTGATGTATCAATAATGGTCTAATGTTTTCCACCTGCTATGTATATATGTAATATTACGTGACCAATTAGATATTGACATTTGTATGGCATTGCACTTTGATTAATGGATAATACCAATAATTAGGAGCTAAAGCGATTTTGGAATTTATATAGAAGTATTGTCAAGCGTACAAGCTTACAATTAATGTGCTTTCGTGAAACTTTGATATCAAATCATTAAAACAAATGGCGGTTGCTATTTATAATTCCTCCCACGCCGTTATCTTCGGGTCCTTTTTCCATCTATCAGGGTTTTCTAAGCTGGTATTTCTTCTACGACCTTTAAATTTGCATTATATGTATTTACGATATTCTAGTGTAGTAAGCTTTTCACACGTGTGTCACGTATGTAACTATACATGCTTAGTTTAGAGACAGTTATTAAATTGAAACGAATTATACACGTTTTATTACAAACGGAAATTTTTAATCAACTCAAATTAGCTTGATAAAAATGCAGTGCTACATGTAGCATCTCAATTGATAACCAATAACCGTATACAAAATCTCAGTTGAAGTCAGTTACGCAACATTTTATTGCATACAAATAATTATTACGTTTCGTGAACGATTTTTGGAATGGGTTTTATTGAATTTAAATGTTAATCACATATGTCCTTCAGCATGCCTACACGAAGTCTAGGAAATGCATTAATGGGCATATTAATGCATCTAGTATCTCCATGATCTTGTCCTGTAACACATTAGCACCAAAAGAATAGTGATTTTATTTTAATGTTTTCCATTCAAATAAATAAATAAATAAATGTAGATATTCATATAGCGCTTTATGCCGTAAACAGCCTCAAAGCGCTTTACATTTATTCCGCTGTCATTAGAATATGTCGGAACCACTTTTGCTGCCTACAATGGCGCAGGGTTCATCAGTACAACGACTGTGACTACCCTTAACAGCTTCCCATTGCACCTGAGTGGAGTGAGGCAAGCGAGACAAAGCGCCTTGCCCTAGGGCGCGACACGGTGGTGGGACGGGGACTCGAACCAACGCACGTCGAGCAAGCTCTCAGATTGAGTCCAAGGCCGTAACCACTGAGCCTCCGTGTCATTATTACAAGTGTGTGTAATAGATATGAAAATGTTCGTCAAGGAATTAGGGTATATTTATTCAAATCCAAAAAATAAATAAAAATGTTGGGTCTAATCCGTTCAATCACATTCAGAATTGAAGCGAAGATGTGCGCAAAAGAAGACACATTTAGTCAAACTCGATGATATGTTTGGTACTGAATCACGAATGACATATCCATCTGCCGTACAGCGTGTACTCGCGTGTAGAGATGTTATAGAAACCAATGATTATAGCACCTACGGTGTTTATGATCTAATAAATAACAAGCTAGTCTAATAAAGCTGCGAGGTTTTCCTATTTATTACAATGTGTACACCGTCGTGTGGTTATCATAGTGAGATACTATAGAACGTATACATAACGTTTAATATGGGTGTTTGATAGCTTGAGGAGTGTAAAGCAAAGCGTAGCGAAACGGTGCAAATTACTCATGAAAAACGGATTTGTCTTCCTCGCATTGTAATCAATTGTTATTATTATATATATCTTTGTGTCGTAACGCAGTGGATTCAATCTTTCATTGCAGTAATTGGAAAGCAATGGCAGTTATAGATTTCAATTTTATTCCCAAAGGTTTGTGATATTGTTTTTGAATGTAACTGTGTATTATTGCATTTGTATGATAATATCTCTGAAATGAAGAATAAGTTATTTGACCATAAGTCTGTCAAAATATTCTATAATAAGTTTTAGTTAATAGAGAAGAACAATTCGTGTGTATTTTGATTCTATATAGATGCAAGTTTGCTAGTGTAGGTTTTAAATCGTCCAGGTATTGCAATAAGTGCTATTAATGTATGCTATATAAATATCGCACTATCCCTGGATTGTAGTAAAGGCTCATAACATCCATATTCACACACCCTGAGACGTGTAATCAGTCAGTAGGATCATGAAGCTATACATATTCTAGTAGATTGATTGTCTGATATAAAACATATGATACATGGACTAAAATATAAAATAAATGAAATGAATTATATATACCCGTCTGCTTAGAGACAAGGAAACATGTGATGCAAACTTCACCTATGAGATAGGCTTACATCCTGACTAGTATGGTGACATGCATAGACCTGCTATGGTTGACGATGCAATGGTATACTCTATATACTTCTACCGTATAGGTAAACTCAAGAAAAAATATTGTTGTTCGAGGAAAGCCAGCTATGATGAAATGAAAGATGCAACCATTACTTATGTGCGAAAGATAACGCTATTTATAGCCATTCATTTTGATAATCCTAAAGTGTATGCAATGTGAAGTTATGTCGAAATACGTTAATGTTCAATATTATTGAGATCACTTGTTTGATGGTAATATTATTTTTTTCGCTCCATTTCTGCTCTGGTGCTTGGAGATACCGTCTAATTATTTTGACATGTTGAATTTTGTATGTAATACAAAAAATGTCTGGGTATATAGAAGTGATCGATGAAGAGCACTCTCAAATTTCATAAACGATTGAGGTAGCACGTTCCTGCAATATATTTTTGGAGTTTGATTGAAACGCTATAGGTTATTATACAAAGAAGGCGGGAAATGTAAACCTTGCTCTAAGACCTTTCTCAGCTCATTAGATTTTGTAGCAAACGTTTTAACCGAAAAGAGACAACCACGCTGTATCGGCAAAACAATGCAGAAGACCCAAGGGCTAAAACTACCATAAAATTAACTTGCGTCTGCCAATTAAAGGGGCTAGTATATGGGTTGAAATGCACTTGGATAATTTTTAGCAGACTATAATGCTATGGCGGGAGGAAATATGTTTGAAAAGGATGCTGTTGTAAAATGAGCTACCCTCGGATTGCCCACACTTCGCTCATATTTCTCATATTATTGACTTATCCGCGTTGCAGTAATTCAGAAGACAAATGAAAGCCTTTAGCAACACACGTGTATGTGCATGAATTAAAGCACTGTGGAGCACATATCCTGAAGAGGCCGTATAATCTGCATCATGTTAGAATATGGCCTTTTTATATTATTGAAAACGTCAAAGTGTAGTTATTTAGTCGGTATAAATATTTAAAAGGAATACTTTTTTATATCTATACCTCACGTATGTTATTGATATATCCAGCAAATAATGCTCATGTATGTTTAATATTAGCTGGCAAGGCCATGATGTATCATCCATAGCTGTTTTTCATACGATTCTATTACCAGTGATTTACATTGCAACCTGCAACGAAAGGTGTGCTCGGTTACAGGTATATCCAGCCAACACATATTCGTGTATGGGGCACTGCATGTCAGTCAGACATCTAAGGCTAGGTTTACAGTATATCTGTTGCAAGCAACTTTAAGTATAAAGCCCTTCGTAAACCTCACAGATTGTATCGACTATCGTCCTCGAGTATCCAGGTAATATCGTTTGTGTTATTTCAGTTGATCTTTGTTATAAGTATCAAACACGGCGCATCTGTATGATGAAGGATATCATTTGTACAAAACGTCGGTAAATGAAGCTTTTATCCAGGCTTTTATGTCCACGCAACAAGAGGAATATACCGTCAATATAGTGTCGCCTATATCCAAGTCTTTCAATATAGTTTGGTGGTATGTCTATGGTATGTATTCAACAAGGTAAAAAGACGATTCTTTACCATCTCAGCTGCACATGGTACAAATATAAGCAACGTGATGTTTACGGCAGTGTCAGCTCCCTCAAGAACGCCCAGGGAAAGGAAATGAACAACATTTGTCGTACAACACTGACAATAGAAAACGTAACACAAATGGACAGACAGAGAGACAGACTGACAGACCACAGACATTTTATGAATGCTTACCTCTAATGACGTCGTAGGGTTTTCATTGTTCATTTTTCTCCCACGAGCTCCCAATAGAAGTATTTTCCTGTCGTTTGTTTCTTGACATGACTGTGTCTTGTAGTCACTGTAGCCGATCTCAGCGGCTCTCTATTCCTACTACTTCTCTCTATGTGTGTTTAATACTGAGGAGGAGCATGCGTGCGTCTTCACCAACTGCTCGTATTACTATGACTAAGTATCGGCGCACTTCCTCCTACATGCCTAGCTCAGTCAGTTGACGTCGTTTCCTCAATTCCTTATCATGCATCCGAATTCACCTGTATTGATGTCATTTTAAGGAACTGACCCCGCCCTGTCAACCAACCAGCTAACAGCATTCAGACCAACTCTGATGAATTAAGCACGCCAATCTGCGCTTCCAATTCTATAATTTGGTACAAATTACCATTAGAAATCCAACATAGTAATGCCCTTCATCTATGCTTACTCGGGTATTGAATGTAAGGTGAAAAGCCAGTCATGGAAACACGGTAGTACATAATTTATTCATTCTTCGATTATTAGTCATAACCTTTAGGGCTTTCATTTTCATGTTTTGATGTTCGGCTAATTGACTGGGAAGGGTAGAATTATGACAATATTGACTTTAATTGACGGGTTCATGAAAAAGTGTTATAAGTGCTTTATAAATTCTACGAACATGGAACAGCAAGATTTATTTATCTTGAGGTAACTTGATTTAATCGACCAAGCAAGATATTTGCATACATGCCAATACAGAGAGGAATTTAATCAAAGAAAAAAACAGCTTAAGATAATAAACAAGTCAGATTTAATATGCACAGCAGTGCTATTCGTCAAAAAAATGGAAGTAGTCTTAATTGCTCGACGTTATCCCTGTACCATCAGGGATGTGGTACCATTACCAAAGCCAATAGTCTTGATAGTAGTCTATTCGGAATAATCATGTTAACAAATTGAAGTTGCAATACGATTATGAATTCCAGTATGGTCCTGTTTTCTTAGAGAAGCCACGAAACAGTAATGGTTTAACATTTATATAAGTTGTGACGTACATTCGAATGGCATCTGCACGACATGTCCTTGTCTGTTGAATATTTAAAGCCACTAATGCATGGAAATGACACTTAAAGTAGATCCTGATGCAAAATTATGCAATTTTCCAAATGGGATTTTTCATTATTTGACATACACTTTTGATTAACTTGAGTATCGACCAAATTCCTTTGACATTTTCAACGTATGAATTTGCATGTCGGAATTATATAAAGAGGAATATGTCAATTATTGTAGCTTGAATATTACCTTTTGCGTTGTTTAGCTTTTAAATAACTTAAGTTTGTTAAATGATTTTGCACCGATAGATATGACCACTTTATATCACCTTATACATAACCAAACATTCCGGGAAACGTGAAATACTCTATAAAGTAAAAGAATGCAACAAAATATCTAACAAATTCTGGAATAAAATGTTAACAACAACCCTACCCTTGCAACGTTACCGTATAGTGTAATCAACAGTAATTGAACCCTTAATAACGCTAATGGTATTTTCTTGACAGTATTGACATAACCACGGGAAAATGGGAAACGGTGAAAGAGCATTCAAACATAAAGAATACATCCAGCATTACATCCGGACGGACCTATATTAATTGGTATTCACTTAAGCGTTAAGTGCACGTTATTACTATTATTATTATCAGGGATCAGAAAGTGAAGATGGTACTGTCTCTGCAGTAGCTAGTTAATGGTTCATAGCCTAGGTGATACAAGTTCATACAGCATCTCAGGTAATGTTTTCCAGAAATAGGCTGCACCAGTACGTTCAGATAAACAGAGCAGCGCCTTCGGGTGCAACAGGCGATGTAATGCATATATCCCAAGGGGCCAGACGCACAACACGATACAGAATTCTCTTATATGATGTATGATCTAAACTAGATGGCAATCTTTTGAATGGTATCTCCTGTGGCCAATGACTTAGCTTTACTTAGCCAGTTATGAGGTTTATGCTAAATGAATGCATTGGTGGACATTATTTCTAACTGCCAATAAATGTATAGTATAATGCCTGCAGAATATAGTAATGAGTCTGATGTGGCACCCACGGAGGCGATGTAAGACTACAATCGCGACGTGAGGATAACAAATGGATCTCAAAACTCCTGGGAAACACTGCTGGTCTAAGGAATGCATACATAGCATTGTCTGAAACTTTGTGAAATGTCGAAAGAATTTAATATTCAGTCACTGGATGGTTGGGGTTATTGAAATAGGTCGTACATTCGGCGCAAAGTATTGTGTTCCCTGTTATTGGTTGGTTATTGATTGCTACTCGCTGGCCAACGAATTATAAATTTAGTAGCAAATGGGAATCCTGATGTACAAGAAATCGATTTCCATCCTTTACTTCAAGTAATATTGCTCGAAGATATATCATTTGATTTAAGAATTATTGGAAAATGTGGTACCTTACAAAAATATTTTATTAGTCGTGTAATTAATCATAGATACCTAGCACTAGATGGTATGTTCAATTTTTTAAATAATTATTATGTGCATACAATTTGGTAAACCATGTAAACCGTGTGTGCAAGTAATACGACCTGGTTCGAAGTGAGGAGCAAACTGTTGCACAGTGTGGTAAAAAATGGACACCGATTAGTAAACATCAGTAATTCTATCAAGCGCTTCTTCGTCTTGGTTGAGTCGGTAAACATCACTTTTGAATGCATATCATGAGGTCACTGAAAATGACTGATAACATAACCTGGTGACTTGCATGAAGTTTTAAGTGACCTTGAAAAATATTGCATGGAGAATCATCTGCTTACATTATCTTTTGAAGGTTTGCACTGAGTTGTAACAGCAATTTCTATCATTTAGTTATTGTTGTGATGTGGGAAATAAGGAGTACATGTAAACTTCTTTGGTGACCTGGTATTCAGGATATATTCTGCTGACGAACTTGTGTTTCTTTCATTCAGCGTAAGATGTTGGTAAGATAGCACCTAAGTTATAATACTTTAGAGCATGGTTAATCTCCCGGGTTTTTTTCTCCGTCAGATGTCAGATCACACAAGGGTTGAAATCAAAACACGACCGGTTGACCGGCGGTTGAACCGCATTCCATTGCTTACAACAATAGAAACCGGCTTCAAACGGACGAAACCGCCCAGAACCGGCGACCGCCACTTTTGATTTCATCCCAAACTTCGAAGAATATAGAATGGTTGATGGTATCAAATGCCGCTGAGTAGTCTAGCAACACTAACACCGCTTCATTGCCAGCATCAACAGCTAGTAGCAGATCATTCATCACGCGAAGCAGCGCGGTTTCTGTGGAGTGATATTGACGGTACGCCGATTGTGCTGTCGAGAAAAGTTCATTTTCTTGCAGGTAGGTTTTCAGCTGGGATGCTACCACTTTCTCTAGAACTTAAAAGGTGAACATTAAATTTGCCACTGGTCTGTAGTTGTTGAGATCATTTATGGGAAGGTTCTGTTTCTTGATGCGCGGTTTTACGTGAGCCGTTTGTAACTTGATGGCACAACCCCCGATTTCAAAGAACCATTTATG
Source organism: Amphiura filiformis (assembly GCF_039555335.1). NCBI lineage: Eukaryota > Metazoa > Echinodermata > Ophiuroidea > Amphilepidida > Amphiuridae > Amphiura > Amphiura filiformis. Next base: position 38,562,760 of record NC_092632.1, on the reverse strand, counting down.
ATCTGCGTAATGTATGGCAGTAATACGTCAATGCAGTCTTTCAGTAGAAATGTCGGTACTGGATCCAAGTCACATGTTGTTGACGCAGATTCTTTTATTATCTTCAGGACAGTCTCTTCCGATACCTGAGAAAACTCTGTAAAATGGCTGCTGCAGCTCTCTGGAATGTCCACACTGATCTTAGGTGGAACGGTTGCATTGAGAGTGTCACTTATTGACTTCACCTTGTCATGGAAAAAGACACCAAAGTTGTTAGCCAGGGTTTTGGCACATGTGTGCTCAAGCAAAGTTTGTGCAGAGTTGGGAGAACAGAGCTTATTTACACTACGGAAGAGATCTTTGTCATCACTCTCCGAAATTTCAGTCTGGTAATGCCGACATTTGGATTGTTCAATAAGATCTTTATATGTCTTGCATTGTTCCTCATAAAGTTGCTTGTCAATTTCGAGATTGGACTTGATCATTTTGCGTTCCAGACGTCGCTTAACCCGTTTTGCTTCACGAACTTCTTCCGAGTACCATGGTGCGTTTGGTCTCAGTGTAACGTTTTTGGTCTTTTCAGGAGCATGATTATCGAGAAGTTCACGGAGCACCAGGTTAAACTGCTCAGCCAATGCAGATGTATTAGAAGCAGTAGCCAAAGCAAGCGGAGATGATCGAATGTCGTTTTTAAACTGATCAATGTTAATGTCGCTTAGTTTGCGATAAGTCACGCTCTTTCTTGAGGTTGAAGGACGAGGAAAGTCAAGCACTGCAAATAATGCAACATGATCCGAGGGTTGACCTGGGAGCAGCTTAGTAGCACACACAGGGTGCTTGCGAGTGATTAGGAGATCTAAGGTGTGACCGCCCTTATGAGTAGGTCCTTGGATATGCTGATGGAGATTAGCAGAATCCAGAATGTCTAAAAAAGATATCGCTTCCCTGTCGGTATGGTCATCAACATGGACATTGAAGTCCCCAGTCATAATGAAATGACCACATATTGTCATTGTTTCCTCCAATAAAGACGAGAAGTCGCGTAAGAACATTCCAGATGTTAGTGTATTCTCGTTGGAAGGCGGAGGCCTGTATATGGCAAACAGCCTCAACACAGATGAATTGTAGGTCACCGAAAGGTCCATATGCTCAAAACTGTTGAACTGTATCGCATCATTCAATGTCACCTTCAAAGCACTTCGGTAAATCACACAAACACTTCCTCCACGTGATGGGCGAGGTACATTGCAGTGTTGATAGTCTGGTAATGTCGAATTTAAATCGGCAATGATAGTATCTTCATAACCATTTCCCCATAACCAAGATTCGGTGATGACAAGGATGTCCAGATCTTTGTCCATGATCAGATCGCATATGGATGTCATTTTCTCGTTCATAGAGCGTGCATTCCAAACACCGATTTGAAGTTTGGGCGCTATTACTGGCTGCTTATGTTTTGATACATGACTATTTGGGCGTGAAACCTCAACCTTTTAATTGAGATACACCTCTAGTCATAGATTTGTATTGAGATGAACGCCGAGTTACGTGTACTGGAATAGAGAGTTTATTACGTAATCTCCCTCCACGGTATCCTCGCTTTGTTTCTTTAGCAATGTTACCCCATACATGTAAATCCCAACGTACCCTTTGGAGATTCAAAGTGAGATTTAACCAAATACTATAGATTCACCTCTTCAATGCACTCCACATTATGTTGCTCCTAAGAACTACAAAAACGTTTTGAGCTTTACTTGAAACTTCATCGCGTGTTAACTTCAGCACTTTGGCCAGCACACTGACCTGCTGATAAGGTTAGGGGATATAGTATGTTATGAACAGTCTGTGTAGTAAACTACGTTTTATTTTACAGACTGGGGGTTTCAACAGGTTCGACACTTTTCTTAATTAATTAAACTCAACCTGCAAAAGCTTGTCGAGCGATATTTTATCTTGTTTGAAAGATATACTTGTTAAACTGGGAAAACTTAAATATCTGGAGAAGGAAACAAAAAGACCTACCCAGGAGGTCCCTGGAATCTAGAAACAAGGACCTTCATTGAATTGAGACACAACATTGGAATTAGATCCTGTTTGGGACAACCTGATCAAGTTTATTTATGTATTCATTTTTTTACTTGTTTATTTATTTATTATATATTATAGTACCGTCGTGCACGGCAATATTTTCAAGACAATCTTGAATCTGTTATAATGAACATTAACCCGTAATTACCTCAATTACAGTGATGAGAAAATTACCAAATGAGACTCAAAAAACCTAGCTACTAATGCCAACCAATTAAGTGCTAAATTACAGCATATAAAGTGCTTATAATGATCAATTGTCGGCTTTACACATTTACCTCGTACAATTCAATATTCATCGTATTGGATACTTTCCCAAATAGGAAGAGGGCAGCAGAGTATTATCAAGAAACCTAGTGTACATTTTTGGTGGATAGGTTTTTTTGTCAAGAAACGTGTTTTTGGTTTTTTTTGTGGGGAGGAGGGTTGGTAAAATAACCTATAATTCATACCTGTGGAACATCTCGAAATACATCTACTTCGAGCGCATACTCAAAGGTCTTTGATCGAAAGCGCATACTCTGATTTTGTTCAATGCAAGTATATGGTAGATATTTTCACGACAGAAAGATAACTCCCTTGAGGTTTTGCACTTAATAAATACACAAATACATTTTAGAAATCAACTTCTGTACTTATTTCTTTTAACTTTACATATTGCTGCATTGTATTTACATTTGAAATTAATAAACATCTTCTTTTTTCAAATGTCAAGGTTGTCTGAAGCATATTTATATAATGTTGCAGCTGTTCTAAGCTTCCCTTCTATTGTTATTAAGCAAATGGATAGAAAGCATTATACACTCAGTAACACAACATGAAAAATGCTAAGTCACCTGGCATTGATAATGTAGCTTCTGAGTTGTGGAAGGCAACTGGGAAAGAAGGGATAGACCTAATGTGGCGTCTATGTGGTATCATCTGGAAAAAGAAGAAATGGCCGAGAGACTGGTGAAGGGCCGTATTTATTCCATTGCCAAAGAAGGGAAATTTGAAAGAGTGTGCCAATCACCGGACCATCAGCCTTATTTGTCATGCAAGTAAAGTGCTTCTGAAGATCATCATCAAGAGAATGAAGAACAAAATGGAGCAAGAAATATCTGATGAGCAGGCAGGATTTCGTGAAGGAAGGGGTACTAGGGACCAAATTGTCAATATCAGGAATGTGATTGAGAAATGCAGAGAGCATAGACTTCCTCTTTACATGTGCTTCATAGATTACAGTAAAGCTTTTGACTGTGTTAGCCACCCTCAGATGTGGGAAACTATGAAAAAGAGGGGTTTCCCAAGTCATCTTGTGGATCTGATCAGCTGCTTATATGAAGACCAAGAATCGGCAGTCAGAACAAGTAGTGGAGACACAGATTGGTTCAAGATTGGAAGAGGCTTACGACAGGGCTGTGTGCTATCACCAAACCTATTTAACATCTACTCTGAAGACATAATGAGAACAGCTTTGGAGGGGTTTGAAGGTGGAGTGAAGTTTGGCGGTACAAGAATTACTAACCTGAGGTACGCCGATGATACCACTCTTATTTGTAGCAGCAGAGTAGAGCTGATTGATCTTTGGAAGCGCATCAAAGAGGCCAGCGAAGAAAAACACCTTCTCCTGAACACAAAGAAGACAAAAATAATGGTTGTAGACAGAGAGCGGAAAAGTGATGAGTTTGTGATAGATGGACAGCAGATTGAGGAGGTGAAGCAATTTGAATATCTGGGTTCAATGATTAACAACAGTGGTGACAGCACAACTGAAATTAAGAGAAGACTGGCTATTGCAAGGACAACTGTGCAGGGCATGTCAAGCATATGGAAAAGCAGAGGCCTATCCATTGACCTCAAGGTACGCCTACTTCGTGCAACTGTGTTTTCCATTGCCACTTATGGATGCGAGTCTTGGGCTATGACCAAGAATGATAGGAAAAGAGTAGATGCTTTTGAGATGTGGTGTTACAGGAGGCTTCTACGAGTGACATGGAAAGACAGGAGAACAAATTCCTGGATCCTCGACAAGATTGGTACAAGTCTAACCATCAGAAGCGGCATAATGGAGAGAAAGCTGAAGTACTTTGGCCATATTGTCAGGAAACATGGAGGTGTAGAAAAACAGATTTTGCAAGGGGCTATGGAAGGCAAACGAGGAAGAGGACGTCCACCAACATCTTGGACTAATGACGTGAAGCTGGTTTCTAACCAGGGAATGCAAGGTGCAACGCACTTGGCATCAGATCGAGTGAGATGGCGTACTCTTGTGAAGACCACAGCAGCGCTACACAGCGCCACCTGACACAGAGAGAGAGAGAACACAACTAACAATAAAAAAGGATTTGTTTCTATTGAAGATCACTCAGAGGCAGTTTTGCAAAATACATAAACATGGATTCAACTACATATCTGTAGTTGGATGCAAATCATCGTCTTAAATTAATACTTACAAACACTTACCAGTTTTTGCACTTTATTTACGTCCGGCTGTCAGGTAGCCATTTTTAGTCTTGATAAAATAGCATCACATTTTATTTATTTAAGTATGTATTTATGTATTTATGTATTCATCTTTTTATCTATTAATTTTCATTAATTTACTCATTGTATTACCGTCGTGCAGGTGAATAACTTCAAGACTTGAATCTGTTATAAGGTACATTAACCCGTAAATTGCCTTAAGGATAATTGCGATGAACAGTGATGAAAAAATGACTAAATGAGCCTCAATAAATCCTAGCTACTAATGCCAACCAATTAAAGTGCTAAATGACAGCATCTATAGTGCTTGTAATGACAAATTGTCGGCTTTACACATTTACCATGTTTACTTCGTACCATTCAGAATTCATCGTATTGGATACTGTGGAAACAGCAAGAGGGCAGTATTTATCAAGAAACTTCGGGGTTTTTTGGCTGTTGTTGTTCTTTGTTCTTTGTTTTGCTTAAAGTATAAAAATACGCGACAACGACAAGCCTACTATGATTCATTTGGAGTAACTTGTCTCGTATGTACATGTTGTACATGTTGTTATTGAGGAGCTCATTAATTACTTGTATTATGTTTATTCTGTTCCTTATTTTGGCCAAATGTTGCGGTATAATCCCGGGGTCCAAAACCATTTTACTTTTTCCAAGCCTCCAGACCATATGTGACCGTCCACGGCGAATGAGCCGTAAATTCCTCCCCCGGTCAATTTTGTTTTATTTCGTGTTTAAAAAATAAACATTATAAACTTAAAAATGGAATATCATTTGACTTCAAACGATATCCAGAAGCGGGGTTATGGTTTGTTAAACTTTGCTCCTTCAACAAAATTATAGCTTTTACGTTTTTACATGTGTCTCTTTTTCCACATTGTTGGCAATAAATATCAAACAGTCATATTTTGTGGTCATTTCTAATCATCCCCAAGTCAACGAGGTTTAACAAAGTTCTCTCATTGTTAATTGCTGGTTATGCATACCTGTACAAAATACAATGCCTGGTAACCCATCACTTGAACAGGATTTAGCAATGTAAGCAAACAAAGACCAGAGCTATTAAAAGTTCTATAGCCATCTAAGGTAGACGCTTATTATCCACTTCAACAATAGGATTATTGATTAGTTTTTGACTATTGAAATGAGACGGATGTCGGGCCAGCTTAAGTTACCGATGAATATGACCTTCGTACACATTTTACACCGTAACTCAGAATACAATTTAGGGAATTTACGGCTCATTTGTGCTGCCGGGTCACATATTTGGAATCCTGAGGTTCTCATCTTCCTTTTCTCATGCCATTAACTTTGAATGATGGGTTGGACCAGATATTTGGGCCTCGTTTCCTTTACTAAACATGCATTTTAACAGGTTCAATGAGGTATAGTATTAAAGAGGAATTTAATGTTTTAATGTTTTAAGTCAAACAAACCCTTTCCTATCTTTAAATAGGTTTAATGACATCACATCGACAAGTAGAACCTGTCAGTATCGTTTAATCTGAGACAACAACATTAATATGATGATGTGGCTATGATGATGTTATAACGGTTTTTGTCCGATTATCATTTGGATGCCCCTACCCATGGAACATGTATAGAGGCTACGATGAGGGAAAACTGTTATGGATTGAGCAACGACCATTCGAACAAAAGAAAGTTAGCCATACTAAATCAGCCGGAATATTTTATTATGTGATTTTGTTCGATAGGTTATTGATTGGTCAAAAATGAGCAAATGATATAGATATAACCTACATCAAAAAGAATCCAAGTACAAAATTCCTAATATAATAAAAGCCAATGAAATCAAAATAATACATGATCAGATTTGTAAAGATTGTCTCTTGATAGTAACAACCAAGGGACTACTACAGAAGCTCATTGACATGCGTAAATGACATAAGACCTGGATTTGAAATTAAAGTGTCTCGTGAGAACCTTAAGATTACAAGAAATTAGGACAAGTCAACTACTGATATTATTCTTACTGACAATATCTGACTACAAATAAATTTGCTTCTAGTAGATGAAGTGATTGAAGTGTATTATATGGATAGATAATGAAGAGGCCTATATAAATCTGAGGTTCGATTCCCGGGCGGGATCACTGTTTCTACTTGTCTCCTTTATCATTTGCGACGGCGAACCTGGTGAAAAATTATTTTTATTATATATAATTTCCGTCGATCATCCCACTGTTTTTCCATGTCTATCTTTGCCAGCGAACAAAGTTTATTTGGTTTAGTTGTGTATACATGATTAATCTAGATGCGCGTTTCATTTGAATCCATGACTAAATTCTTATAAGAATAATTCTACTTCTCGGGTCCCCTTCTCAAATATTATACATACAAATGTGACATTGTTGAGACAACATTGTTTGTATATTCCAACGAACAAATCAAAGCTGAAGCCACTTAGACGTATCTTGCAGACATGTATCCTTTCCGCTTATCTGTAAAATACGTTTTTTTAAACCTTTTATGAACCGTTTCTCAATAAGCTAAACTACCATGTAGCTGTTTGATATCTATCAACTATGGGTCCTCCATGGTACTTTTACTGTATTTAATGGTAAAATAAATACGGATTATCGGGGTACGATTTGACAACATCAAATTCTCGGTATTCGCAATAAGGGCGCCGCCAGCGGTTTGCGATGTATTCGTGATGTATCATGGGAAAAGGTCGACATCAAGTCCGCAATACGAATATTACCATGCTATAACATATAACACGTGATAATATTTTTAGTTTGCCAATATAACGGTATTACACGCAAATCGATAGAGAAAAATTAATTGTGCACATTTCAAATCACATTATTAAGTATTATTGAGTATCGATTCGCGTGTAACACCGTTATATTGACAAACTAAAAAAAAATTGTCACGTGTTCCTATATAATAGCATGGTAATATTCGTATTACGCGGACTTGATGTCGACCTTTTCCCATGATACATCACGATTACATCGCAAAATCCGCTGGCGGCGCCTCTTATTGCGAATACCGAGAATTCGGTTCAAACAACAGGTGTACAGAGGTATTACGGTTTGGTACAATGACGTAAATCAATCAAATTTGTTTAATAAACAACTGTCTTTAATGAAACTGAATTTCGTTATATAAAATTCATGACAAACAAGGCTATTTATAGATTTTAATATTGCAACGAAAACAATAAGAGGTTAAGTTTGTTCCACCTACATACAAATTCATGGAACATACACTGTAAAAAGTGTGCCTTGACAATGGCGTCTTACAAAATAGGTATGAAAACTTAAAGAATAGACACATTTGACCAACATGCCCAATTGAGACGTCTTCCAGAAAGTCATAATACCGGCTTCTTGCATGAAGACATGATTTGTGTCGTGTCGTGAATGTTGAGATGTCTTGCGTATATACGTGACTTGTGTTTTACTAGGGAAGCGTCTCAAAACTGTCTTCAGACGTGACTTTTTTTCAGACAATACACACGATTCGCTTTCTTATGTTTAATATTATTTTGGACGTGTGCATTTGCCAAGACACGATTTTTAGAGTGTATATATACTTAACGCTCGAATGTGATATTAGTCCATCGTTCCATTTTGTTTTATTTCGTGTTTAAAAAATAAACATTATAAACTTAAAAATGGAATATCATTTGACTTCAAACGATATCCAGAATCGGGGTTATGGTTTGTTAAACTTTGCTCCTTCAACAAAATTATAGCTTTTTACGTTTATACATGTGTCTCTTTTTCCACATTGTTGGCAATAAATATCAAACAGTCATAATTGGCGGTCATTTCAAATCATCCCCAAGTCAACGAGGTTTAACAAAGTTCTCTCATTGTTAATTGCTGGTTATGCATACCTGTACAAAATACAATGCCTGGTAACCCATCACTTGAACAGGATTTAGCAATGTAAGCAAACAAAGACCAGAGCTATTAAAAGTTCTATAGCCATCTAAGGTAGACGCTTATTATCCACTTCAACAATAGGATTATTGATTAGTTTTTGACTATCGAAATGAGACGGATGTCGGGCCAGCTTAAGTTACCGATGAATATGACCTTCGTACACATTTTACACCGTAACTCAGAATACAATTTAGGGAATTTACGGCTCATTTGTGCTGCCGGGTCACATATTTGGAATCCTGAGGTTCTCATCTTCATTTTTCTCATGCCATTAACTTTGAATGATGGGTTGGACCAGATATTTGGGCCTCGTTTCCTTTACTAAACATGCATTTTAACAGGTTCAATGAGGTATAGTATTAAAGAGGAATTTAATGTTTTAATGTTTTAAGTCAAACAAACCCTTTCCTATCTTTAAATAGGTTTAATGACATCACATCGACAAGTAGAACCTGTCAGTATCGTTTAATCTGAGACAACAAAATTAATATGATGATGTGGCTATGATGATGTTATAACGGTTTTTGTCCGATTATCATTTGGATGCCCCTACCCATGGAACATGTATAGAGGCTACGATGAGGGAAAACTGTTATGGATTGAGCAACGACCATTCGAACAAAAGAAAGTTAGCCATACTAAATCAGCCGGAATATTTTATTATGTGATTTTGTTCGATAGGTTTATTGATTGGTCAAAAATGAGCAAATGATATAGATATAACCTACATCAAAAAGAATCCAAGTACAAAATTCCTAATATAATAAAAGCCAATGAAATCAAAATAATACATGATCAGATTTGTAAAGATTGTCTCTTGATAGTAACAACCAAGGACTACTACAGAAGCTCATTGACATGCGTAAATGACATAAGACCTGGATTTGAAATTAAAGTGTCTCGTGAGAACCTTAAGATTACAAGAAATTAGGACAAGTCAACTACTGATATTATTCTTACTGACAATATCTGACTACAAATAAATTTGCTTCTAGTAGATGAAGTGATTGAAGTGTATTATATGGATAGATAATGAAGAGGCCTATATAAATCTGAGGTTCGATTCCCGGGCGGGATCACTGTTTCTACTTGTCTCCTTTATCATTTGCGACGGCGAACCTGGTGAAAAATTATTTTTATTATATATAATTTCCGTCGATCATCCCACTGTTTTTCCATGTCTATCTTTGCCAGCGAACAAAGTTTATTTGGTTTAGTTGTGTATACATGATTAATCTAGATGCGCGTTTCATTTGAATCCATGACTAAATTCTTATAAGAATAATTCTACTTCTCGGGTCCCCTTCTCAAATATTATACATACAAATGTGACATTGTTGAGACAACATTGTTTGTATATTCCAACGAACAAATCAAAGCTGAAGCCACTTAGACGTATCTTGCAGACATGTATCCTTTCCGCTTATCTGTAAAATACGTTTTTTTTAAACCTTTTATGAACCGTTTCTCAATAAGCTAAACTACCATGTAGCTGTTTGATATCTATCAACTATGGGTCCTCCATGGTACTTTTACTGTATTTAATGGTAAAATAAATACGGATTATCGGGGTACGATTTGACAACATCAAATTCGGTTCAAACAACAGGTGTACAGAGGTATTACGGTTTGGTACAATGACGTAAATCAATCAAATTTGTTTAATAAACAACTGTCTTTAATGAAACTGAATTTCGTTATATAAAATTCATGACAAACAAAGCTATTTATAGATTTTAATATTGCAACGAAAACAATAAGAGGTTAAGTTTGTTCCACCTACATACAAATTCATGGAACATACACTGTAAAAAGTGTGCCTTGACAATGGCGTCTTACAAAATAGGTATGAAAACTTAAAGAATAGACACATTTGACCAACATGCCCAATTGAGACGTCTTCCAGAAAGTCATAATACCGGCTTCTTGCATGAAGACATGATTTGTGTCGTGTCGTGAATGTTGAGATGTCTTGCGTATATACGTGACTTGTGTTTTACTAGGGAAGCGTCTCAAAACTGTCTTCAGACGTGACTTTTTTCAGACAATACACACGATTCGCTTTCTTATGTTTAATATTATTTTGGACGTGTGCATTTGCCAAGACACGATTTTTAGAGTGTATATATACTTAACGCTCGAATGTGATATTAGTCCATCGTTCCATCGCAGAAGCTATTGATCGTTATCACACCAGCAACTATTATCAAATCGAGCATCAGAGAAAATAGGGTGGTCACGTTTATTCCACTTACTCCCATTTTAATCATACACGTGACCCAACAAGGAGCCAACTGCATATTACTGATGTAAACTTATCCAATACCGACAGGCACTTATCAAGGACTTGAAGACAAACTAGCCCTTTCAAAAGAACAACACAGCTGTAGTTCTAGGACACCGTTTGTATTCTTTATCTCACTATGTACAAATAGATGACGTGAATCCTATTCATTTGACTACCGGTATACAAATATTGCATCCGTCATGAAATTAATATGTGTTTTCTTCTTATTATATTGCTAACAATAAAAACACTTATTTTCATATTGGAAACCTGTCCCGTACTAAATTACACATATTGATTTATAGGGCAAAAAAACACCTACCCCACCACCATCGCCACCAGCAGCCCCTACTCCCCAAACACCCCTACACACACCCATCCACCTACCCCCCACCCTTACGCGTGGTCTACATACGATAATTTATCGATAGCGTTTCCTTCTTTTTTAGATATACGTACTAATAATACGCTCGTAATTTAATGTTTTAAGTCAAACAACTCCTTTCCTATCTTTAAATCGGTTTAATGTCATCAATAAATCAGATAAAGCTTCTCTTAAATCTAATTTCTTGACCAATAGAAGGTTTTATGTTTGACATGTCTTCGACAAGCAGAACCTGTCACTATCAACTAATTTGAGACAACATAACTGCTATGATGATGTGGCTATGATGATGTTAAAGCGGTTGTTGTCCGATTATCAGTTCGATGCCTCTTGCCCATGGAACATGTATTAAGGCAGCTGTGTACTCTCAGACATGCATGTAGTAAAAGTACAATAACTTTGTAATTATTCGCGCAAGACATATAAAAGTATACATTTTTATAAAGGCAAGACATCAATGAATCTTAATATAAATATAGATTTGGTGTAAAAACAACAGTTTTGAAGAAAATCCCAAAAAAGTGAGTTTTTTTTTTTTTAATGATACGTACAACAAAAGAGATCTACACTCTTTCCAAAATATTTTATTTAGTTTTTATCTCAATCTTGAGGCTCCATTCCAAAAACAGTTTTATTGGTTTTTTGATATTGGCCTTATTTTTGGAGATATTGACCATATAAGGCACCAAAATGAACTTTCTAAAATTCACAAACGTCTATTTGCACAAAATAATATCTAAAATCGGAAATAGACCAAAATATAAAAAAATGGGAAAACCGTTTCTTGTGTCGATCACGCTTCATACGATGATCATATTTGTTTACCTATAGATGCTGTATTTATTGAGTTATCGTGTACCTAAATCATCATTTTACCGAGAAAATGAACATTGAAATAATGGCCGTTGAAGTTTAAAGTGGTCACATTTTGCACTTGGATCGAAGCTCACAGGAGAATGCGGCATTTCTCGGTTTTCTACCTTACATTACATGAACATCGGGTACATCCACGGCCCCTTGAGAAGTTTGAGCGAAATCCATTCATAACTTGATATTTAAATCGGGGGAAAGAACTTGAAAAAACCCACACTTTATCAGCTAAAACGGAGCCATTTGACCACTAGGTTTTTGTGAAATCAGTGCTTCCGTGGTGTTTCCATATTGATGCGCCGCGCATGCAGATAAGCGTCGCGTATGCGTAGCGTATTTGTGCGTTAACAAATTGCGCGATACGCAACGCGATGCGTTGTTGCGTGCGTGTACCCTGGCTGGTACAACAAAGATTTTCTTTCCTTTTCAATTTCAAACACGAGTGGAATAGTGAAATAAAATCCTTAAAATATTGCAGTTGGAGTTTACAAATCTGGATTTTCATTCCTTGTATTTATAAAAAACATAACAAAGTATAAACATATCAAAAAAACTCAATTTTGCGAAAGAAACAATGTCTATTAGTACACAGCTGCCTTAAGGCCACGACTGATTGAGGAATGACCATTCAAACAAAAGGAAGTTAGCCATACTAAAAACAGCCGGAATTTTTTATTTTGGGATTTTGTTCGTTAGTTTTATTGATTGTTCAAAAATCTGCTAATGATATCCAGTAAAAGATATTTTCAATATTAAGACATAATACATTCTCGCCTAAGCGTATGGTACATGTCATGTAATAGTTGCATATATATCAACAAAGAATCCAGGTACATAATTCATAATATAATAAAAGCCAATGAAATCAAAATAATACATGATCAGGTTTGTAAAGATTGTCTCTTGATAGTAACAATCAAGGGACTACTACAGAAGCTCATTGACATGCGTAAATGACATAAGTCCTGGTTTTGAAATTAAAGTGTCTCATGAGAACCTTAAGATTACAAGAAATTAGGACGAGTCAACTACTGATATTATTCTTACTGACAATATCTGACTACTAATAAAAAAAATTCTCATGGCCAATATTTAAGCAGATATGAAGTGGTTGAAGTGTATTATATGGATAGACAATGAAGATTTATGTCTTTGCCAGGGAATAAAGTTGATTTGGTTTAGTTGTGTAACTGCATGATTAAACAAATAAAAAAACGCGTGTTTCATCTTCTTTACAATGTTAATCCATGACTAAATTCTTATAAGAATAATTCTGCTTATCGGCTCCCCTTTTCAAATATTATACATACAAAAGTGACATTGTTCAGACGACGTTGTTTGTATATTCCAAACAACAAATCAAAGCTGAAGCGATATAGACGTATCTGGCAGACATCTAGTGTATCTTTTCCGCTTATCTGTAGAACACAGTTTTTAAGTTTTATATTTAACAATGAACCGCTCTCAATAAGCTACCCTATAGTTGTTTGATATCTCTATCATATACGGGTCCTCCAAGGTACTTTTACTGTACTTATCATGCTTATGGTGAAATAGATTATTAAAAAGGGGGTACGGTTGAATTTATACTTATAGCTCAAAAATGTGATATTAGTCCTATGAAATCGTTCCATCGCCGAAGCTAATGATCGTTATCACAACAGGAGATGTTATCAAAACGAGCATCGGGACAAATAGGGTGGTCACGTTTATTCCACTTACTCCCATTTTCATCATACACTTGACCCAACAAGGAGCCAACTGCATATTACTGATGTAAGCTTAGCCAATACCGGCAGGCACTTGTGAAGGACTTGAAGACAAACTAGCCCTTTGAAAAGAACAACACAGCTGTAGTTCTACGACACTATTTGCATACTTAATGTTCCTATGTACAAATAGATGACGTGAATGCCATTGATTTGGCGAGCGATATAAAAACATTGATTCCCGCTTGAAGTAAATATTTGTTCTCTTCTCAATAAATTGCTAACAATAAAAACACTTATTTTCAGATTGGAGACCTGTGCCGTTCTAAATTACACAAACTGATTTACATGAGGGGCAAAATACTGCCTGCAAAAATGGATTATAAGCCACCCTTTTCGTTGCTATTATCTATCTCTCTTTCTTACTACGCTGCTCATACAATTCATATAACTATACATACATCACAAACACATACCATATCACCACCACCACCACCACCAACCCTACTCCCAACTCCTACTTACATCCCTACTTACGCCTTCTTGTAAGGTCCACAATTATGTGTGCATGTGTATAAAATAGGCTAGTGGTTATTTCTGGGGTATATTTCCTATCACACCTAGTCTTTGTCAAAGACTACTCGCGATTGAGGGGGCGAGGGCAGACCTATATTAAATCAATTAAGCATTTTGTGCATGATATTTCAGTTATTCTTTTTATACCAGAACAGGGAGCAGCGTGGCACACTGATAAGGTCTTTGAAACGAGAGGTCCCAGGTTCAATTACCCGCAGTCAAAATAAAGGCAGAATAGATGAACCATGGTAAAAGACCTCGTTACAGTCGGTTCCGATGAGGGTAATAAACCGAATTGTTGGCTACATTTGCCTGTCCTGTACAAATGCCCAGACCAGCTATCTATGGCGACCCCCTTTACCAGGTCACTTGTGCCTGGACGAAGTTTGGTCAGCGTTATCTCCTAGATTTCTGCTGTAAGATATGCTTGACATAATTTTTTTAATCTAACTTAGAAAGTGAAGATGGGCCAATCTCAGCATTAGCTAGTTAATGGCTCATAGCCTAGGTGATACAAGTTCATACAACATCATAGGTAATGTTTTCCAGAATTAGGCTGCACTAGTACGCTCAGATATAGGGAACATTGTCTTTGGGTGCAACAGGCGATGTAATGCATATAGCCCAAGGGCCTAACACACAACACGATACAGACGTATAGCATCTACTGGCCAATGACTTATATAGTAATGTGGTTTATGCTAAATTAATGCATTGGTCGACATTATCTGTAACTGTGTAACTGGTAATAAACGTAAAGAATTATTCCTGCAGAATATGGTAAAGAGTCTGGTATTCCAAACACATCAAAACGAGGAAACGCAGTAACGTTCATGTTCTTATCTCAACAGGATTTCACTTCAGGTAAACAAACTGTATTCAAACTCCTGAAAAACACTGGAAAGGAATTTTTAAATTGATTGCATATTTAGATGAATAATCATAATACGCTTCGTTTTTTTATTTCTTGACAAATAGAAGGCATTATGTTTGACATGTTACGATGATGTTATAGCGGATTTTGTCCGATTATCAGTACGATGCCCTTGCCCATGGAACATGTATAGAGGCCACGAACAAAGAAAAGTGTTTAGGATTGAGCAACGACCATTCAAGCAAAAGAAAACTAGACATAACAAAACAAAAGAGTCGAAATTTGCTATTTTATCGTGAATTCCCTCGACATTTCATCATATTATTTGGTTCTTCAGTTTCATGATTGCTCAAAAAATTACTAAATCCTTATCAAATATTATAATACAATAAAAAATAGAATCCAAGTACAAACTTTTTTGGGAAGTTCATTGGATGGTTACAGTGCAGTGGCGGCACCAGGATTTTTTCGGGGGTCAAGAGGGGTGCAAAATCACCAAATTTGCATTTCACTACCGATATACAGTGTACACATACTCATTCGACTACCGATATACAAACATTGCATCCGGCATGAAATGGGTATTTGTTCTATTCTTAATTTGTAACAATAGAACACTTATTTTCAGGGATTGGAGTCCGGTCCCGTACTAAATTACGTATATTAATTTTTATATAATAATATATATAATCTACTTATTACCTATATGTTTTTCTTATTACGCTGCTCATTATAATTTCTATAGAGACACTACATAATATACGCTGATGAAGACCTCAGCATCGCTGGATGCAGATGTTTTTGCTGACTTGGAACTTAAACCATGTTCTAGGGTTATGTCCGACACAGCATTATGTTATTCAAAGCTATGGCTTTATTTTGCGGTATGTCTTCAGTGGAAGAAACTCTTCTTTGAACCTTACTACATGATATACGATACAATCCCATCCACCCATTCTTTCCAAAAACACAACCCTCCCCACATTCCCTCACATGCACACCAACTACTTGTGCATTGTCTACTTTGGATAATTTGTCAATAACATTCCATCATTTTTGTATACTTTAACTACAATGTTTACTTTCCTTTATCTCGTCGTCCTGATAAAACCGCATTTATCGTGACACGCCTTGATATTTATGAACTTCTAAAGTGCTTATTTCGCCTCGCTTGCTATAATAGCACTAACCAAGAAAGTTATGGGTCATATGCCGTCTAGTACTGTATATACACTAGGTAATCTCACAAGAGCTTTTACCATATAAGAAAATTTGTGATCTACATTTGGCGCATTCAAATTATATTGAGTTGACATGAAAAACAATCTGAAATTGCCATTGCGCCGTGCCAAAACAGCTTGAATTATTGGTCAAAATGTACTTTACATGGTGAGGCCAATTTTACTGTTCATTCTTGTCAACCGAGAAAAAGAGAAACAGAACCTGGAGTGTGTGAAGGATCAACAGATATTACATTCGTGTCACTTTTGAACTATAGACTTATAATTATAAACATTCAATTTACAAAAAGGGGCATAAACACCATAAACACCAATGACGTTGTTCTTTCATGAAATAACGCTATTACTATTATTATATCAGAGCTCAGAAAGTGAAGCTGCTGATACTATCTCAGCAGTAGCTAGTCGAAGGTGCATAGCCTACGTGATACCAGTTCATACAACATCCCAGGTAATGTTTGCCAGAATTAGGCTGCTCTGGTACACACAGAGGCTTTGGGTGCAACAGGCGATGTAATGCATATAGCCCAAGGGGCCTAATACACAACACGATACAGAATTTTCTTGTACGATGTATGATCTAAACTAGATGGCAATCATTTGAATAGTATCTCCTGGCGACTGAGCCTCACTTAAGTAGTTTTAATTTAGGTAGTCTTAAAAGAGGTTTATGTTAAAGGAGTGCATTGGTCGACATTATTTGTAATAGTTAATAAATGTATAGAATATATATGCCTGTGGGATATACTAATTGCCAATAATATCCTTATTAAATAAAATAATAGAACGAAAAATAGAATCCAACTACAAACTTTTTTGGGAAGTTCATTGGATGAATACGGTGGTGGCACCAACAATTTTTAATCGGGGGACAAAAGGGACAAAGCAGCAAATTTTACACAAAATTGCCTCAAAAAGTGAATTTTTTGGTAATTTTGGGGGGTTGCTTTAAAAGTGAGAGGACTGGGGGAAAGGAAAATATTTGGGGGAGCAAATGCTAATATCCATTGCCCCACGTAGTACAGCCACTGGCTGGTTAGCATGGTAGCAACACATTTAACACATCCAAACTTCACACGTTTTATGTATTGCAACATCTACTTGTTTATCAGTGTCATTATAATAGATATATCGCTATCTAGAAGCGGAGCTTCACATTACTTGTTCTCTTCAGCATCTCAGTCTACCAAATTATATCATATCATTCTCTCCTCTCTGACTCTCAAAATTACATTTCTTAACCAATGAGCATTCAGGATCAAATGATGCAATCACACATCTATATCGCTTCACAAACATACTTCTCACTACTCCCTTCACACTCCGCAATCACAAACCGTTTCATTCTTTAAGGGGAAGCTGCACCAGGATTGTTGTGAAATAGGGGTATTTTGTCTTTTATGTTTTTTCTAAATTAAAATCTATAGAATTTGGGCATTTATTTGCTTTTTATTTGATTCAAATCGGACATTTGGTTCAGAAGTTGCAAGTAATCAAAGGGAACAACGTAATGCGAAAGAGTCGCGAATTGAATTATGTCCTATACTAATACACGTAATGTATTTCTTATGTATTGTATTGTTTTCAAGGGGCGATATTTAAGGAATTTCTGGATAAAAATTAATTTCTGAATAATGTAATATGTTTATTGCATATAAAGAGTGCTAATAATTAGTATAAATGTTATTGTTGACAGAACCATGATTTTATAATATTTGATATGCATAATTGCTGCCTAATTAACATATTAAGTGTTTCTAGAGTTAAAATGACATTTTCTGCCAGATGTCGTTTCGCGTCATTTTTTACCTTGTGCGTCACTTTTCTTGGTAATGGTGCATCTGTCTGAGCTTATATTTGGCAGGTATGTTGGACATACCTGTATCTAAAAATTTACAGAAGGAAATTTTGAAAAACATCTGGTAACCATGGAAACGACCTGTTTTCGTAAATTTTCCGCCAAAATGCGCAAATTTACCAATTTTAATGCACCGTAGCGTAACCATACAACCTTTTTTTGAAAATTCCCTCTGTAAATTTTTTAATTAGACCTAAATTTGTCAAATAAAACAAATTTCAGAAAAAAATACCAAAGAACGACTGAGAAAAATGGCGAGCAACGACATCATGTGAAAATCCAACATGGCCACCGTTACCATGGCAACCGTTATAATGACGATAATTTTTTTGGCTGGAATCACTAAGTTTGATCAGCATACACATTCCCACCAATTTACAAGTGCACAGGTCAAATACTTTAGAAAATCACTTTTTCAGTGCAGCTTCCCTTAAGGGATCTAAAATGAGCGTTTATTGCGTTTCGACAGTATTTTTGTGGGACATGAGAGCACCTCAGACCTATCGAATTGCATTCTGAATACGAAGCATGTCTTTCTGATATCAAATAATTTTCATTTTTTGAAAATCACAATATAATACAAATTTTATGACAAATTAAAAAATTTGATATTTTTCAAATTTTGATATATAACAGTCCTCGAAGTAATTATATAAATCTAATGATATATTCTTAAAGTGTATGTAGCAGGAGGAAAAGCCGACGGTCAATTGAAAATTTTGACCTTTCATATTTGAAGATATGTATTTTTCCCAAAAGACCTAATTTTTTTGGTGTTTTGGGAAAAAAATCCATATCTTCAATACGAAAGGTCAAAATTTTCAATTGATCGTCGGCTTTTCATCCCACCTACATACACTTTAAGTATAAATCATCAGATTTATAAAGTTTACTTCAAGTACTGTTAAATATCAAAATATCAATTTTAATGATTTGCCATAAAATGTGTATTAAATTGCGAATTTCAAAAATCAAAATTATTTGATATCAGAATGACATTCTTCGTATTCAGAATGCAATTCGATATGTCTGATGTGCTCTAATGTCCCAAAATAAATACTGTCCAAACGTTCATACCCCAGCCCTTAAGAAACCAACCGCATTACAAATGTAAATTATAAGGTCTTCAAGGAAAACAGACAATAGCTATAGAACTCTTGCACATAAGAAGGGCATTGCCATCATATGTGGTTTACTACAGATCAAAGACAATGTGAAGATGATTTAATATTTAAAAGTCCAATATTAAGTGTGGCCAAAGTTGAACAACCCGGTTGTTGCAGATGCATTGTGACCATTACTTATCAAGCATAGGAATTGCCGAAATATAAGAAAGTGTTATAATAATAATTAATTAGCATAATTAGTAAATAACATGTTCAGTCAAAACAATTTACAATAATTCCTCTTTCATCCTCATCATTCACATCTCACATTCCTCAGTATATCACAAATTTATTATGTAATATAAGCAAATAAAAAAGAATTTTAAATACACATTCAGATTTGTAAAGATTGCCTCTTGATATTAATGGTATAAAAGACGCTCATTGACATGCGTAAATGATTTTTTTTTAAAGCTGTATTTGAAATTGAAGTGTCTCATTATAATATTAATATTTCAAGAAATTAGGACATACGAGTATAAACTACTGACATTATTCTTGTAACAATATCTGACTACTAATAAATATTCTTCTCTTGACCAACCTAACCAATCGCTAACCAGATAAGGAATGATTAAGGTGTATTATGTATATGGACAGAGAATACTGATAACAATCTTAACACGAATATAGACAGGGCACAGTGTTTATATCCATGTTTAGCTGTGTAACGACATTATACAAATATTACATGCCATCATGAGGTCAAATTTTGACTTTTCTATTTCACGAGGCGTAGCCGAGTGAAATAGATCAGTCAAAATTTAACCAAATGATATATTTTTTACTATTACACGAATATTGGCATGTAATATTTGTTTTATATCATGATATCACATGGTTTCTTTTCATGCCAAGTGATAGTAAAAACTATCAAACGGCTAAAGTCACTTTAATCATGATATAAAAAGAACTATAACATGGTCATCGTCTTTACAATTTCAATTCATGACTTAATTCACATCAGAGATTCTCTTTCATTGCTCCCCATTTCAAATATTATACGTAAATAAGAAGTGAAATATTATTGTTCAGACGACGTTGTTTGCATAATCAGAGCGGCTCTGGTGGCGATGGTGGTGGGGTAGGTGTTTTTGTTTTATGTATAGCTTTATTTTGCAATATGTGTTATTTAGTACGGGACAGGTCTCCAATCTGAAAATAAGTGTGTTTATTGTTAGCAATGTAATAAAGAGAGAACAAATATTCATTTCATGACGGGTGCAATATTTGTATATCGGTAGTCAAATGAATAGGATTTACGTCATCTATAAAATAAAGGGTAATGCATGATCCTTTACACGAAAATAATGTGTCCGAGGCAGTAAAACGTAAATAATGGGTGAGGCGCAGCCGAACCCATTATTTAAACGTTTTACTGCCGAGGACACATTATTTGCGTGTAAAGGATAATGCTGCACCCTTTATTTCTATTCTATTACCACAAAATAGTGCGATTTAAAGAGAAAATATCAAAATTTTTGCCCAAATATTTCAAGTTGTTTACCTCAAGGTGGAGCGCATACGCGTAGCCAAAGCGCATGGACATTCCAATAACACAACCTAACATTCCATTATCCCCTATAAGCAGGTATGCACATACAATAACACACCCCTGACATTCCATTCTCCCCTACATAAGCAGGTGTGCTGTGCGCTCTGCTGTGCGCTGTGATGATAGAAGAACATAAAGTTCGTTGCCCTTGACACTTTATCGCTAATTAATGGTCTGTCACGTGACGCGTTTCAACAAATCACAGTGCGCGATTTTGAATAATGGGTCGTGGGGGTAATAGAATTGTACATAGTGAGATAAAGAATACAAACGGTGCCCTAGAACTACAGCTGTGTTGTTCTTTTCAAAGGGCTAGTTTGTCTTCAAGTCCTTGACAAGTGCCTGTCGGTATTGGATAAGTTTACATCAGTAATATGCAGTTGGCTCCTTATTGGGTCAAGTGTATGATGAAAATGGGAGTAAGTGGAATAAACGTGACCACCCATTTCTCCCCGATGCCCGATTTGACAACATTAGCTGTTGTGATAACGATCAATAGCTTCGGCGATGGAACAATTTCATAGGACTAATATAACTAACGTAGCCGAGTGAAATAGATCAGTCAAAATTTAACCAAATGATATATTTTTTACTATTACACGAATATTGGCATGTAATATTTGTTTTATATCATGATATCACATGGTTTCTTTTCATGCCAAGTGATAGTAAAAACTATCACACGGCTAAAGTCACTTTAATCATGATATAAAAAGAACTATAACATGGTCATCGTCTTTACAATTTCAATTCATGACTTAATTCACATCAGAGATTCTCTTTCATGGCTCCCCATTTCAAATATTATACGTAAATAAGACGTGAAATATTATTGTTCAGACGACGTTGTTTGCATAATCAGAGCGGCTGCTGGTGGCGATGGTGGTGGGGTAGGTGTTTTTGTTTTATGTATAGCTTTATTTTGCAATATGTGTTATTTAGTACGGGACAGGTCTCCAATCTGAAAATAAGTGTGTTTATTGTTAGCAATGTAATAAAGAGAGAACAAATATTCATTTCATGACGGGTGCAATATTTGTATATCGGTAGTCAAATGAATAGGATTTACGTAATCTATTTAAGAAATAAAGGGTAATGCATGATCCTTTACACGAAAATAATGTGTCCGAGGCAGTAAAACGTAAATAATGGGTGAGGCGCAGCCGAACCCATTATTTAAACGTTTTACTGCCGAGGACACATTATTTGCGTGTAAAGGATAATGCTGCACCCTTTATTTCTATTCTATTACCACAAAATAGTGCGACATTCCAATAACACAACCTAACATTCCATTATCCCCTATAAGCAGGTATGCACATACAATAACACACCCCTGACATTCCATTCTCCCCTACATAAGCAGGTGTGCTGTGCGCTCTGCTGTGCGCTGTGATGATAGAAGAACATAAAGTTCGTTGCCCTTGACACTTTATCGCTAATTAATGGTCTGTCACGTGACGCGTTTCAACAAATCACAGTGCGCGATTTTGAATAATGGGTCGTGGGGTAATAGAATTGTACATAGTGAGATAAAGAATACAAACGGTGCCCTAGAACTACAGCTGTGTTGTTCTTTTCAAAGGGCTAGTTTGTCTTCAAGTCCTTGACAAGTGCCTGTCGGTATTGGATAAGTTTACATCAGTAATATGCAGTTGGCTCCTTGTTGGGTCAAGTGTAAATGGGAGTAAGTGGAATAAACGTGACCACCCATTTCTCCCCGATGCCCGATTTGACAACATTAGCTGTTGTGATAACGATCAATAGCTTCGGCGATGGAACAATTTCATAGGACTAATATCACATTCGAGCTATAAGTATTAATGCACTCTAAAAATCATGTCCTGGCAAATGCACACGTCCAAAACAATATTAAACATAAGAGAGCGAATCGTGTGTATTGCCTGATATCTTGTTAAGCTAGTTGTGAGACGCTTCCTTAGTAAGACACAAGTAACATCTTTATTATGTTTGTACAATAGCTAGCAAGAGTGACATATCAATATTTTACAACACAAAGTTTGGTCTCCATGCAAGGAGCCGGTATTAAGACACGTCTTTATTCTGTGTCTTCTTCTATAGACATGACTTTCTGGTTGATGTCTGGAAGGCATGTTGGGCATATGTTTCTGTTTGTTAAGTTTCCATGCCTATTTTGTAAGCGGCTATTATCAAAAGCCGTTGTCAAGACATTCTTTTTTACAGTGTACGATCCATGAAAATGGATGTAGGTGGAACAAACTTAACCTCTTGTTATTTTCCTTGCAATATTGAAGTCTATAAATAGCCTTGTTTGTCATGAATTGTCTATTCCGAAATTCGGTTTCGTTACGGAAAACTGATTATAAAACACATACACTTCAATCACTTCATATCTATTGGCCAAGAGAAGAAAATTTATTAGTAGTCAGATATTGTCAGTAAGAATAATATCAGTAGTTGACTTGTCCTAATTTCTTGTAATCTTAAGGTTCTCACGAGACACTTTAATTTGAAATCCAGGACTTATGTCATTTACGCATGTCAACGAGCTTCTGTAGTAGTCCCTTGATTGTTACTATCAAGAGACAATCTTTACAAACCTGATCATGTATTATTTTGATTTTTATTGGCTTTTATTATGTTATGAATTCTGTACCTGGATTCTTTTTTGATAAAACTA
Source organism: Amphiura filiformis (assembly GCF_039555335.1). NCBI lineage: Eukaryota > Metazoa > Echinodermata > Ophiuroidea > Amphilepidida > Amphiuridae > Amphiura > Amphiura filiformis. Next base: position 38,539,125 of record NC_092632.1, on the reverse strand, counting down.
TTTTTTGATGCAACTATTACATGATATGTACCATACGCATATGCGAGAATGTATTGTCTTAATATTGAAAATATCTTTTGCTGGATATCATTGGCAGATTTTTGAACAATCAATAAAACCAACGAACAAAATCCCAGAATAAACAATTCCGGCTGTTTTTAGTATGGCTAACTTTCTTTTGTTTGAATGGTCATTCCTCAATCCTTCGTGGCCTTAATACATGTTCCATGGGCAAGAGGCATCGAACTGATAATCGGACAATAACCGCTTTAACATCATCATAGCCACATCATCATAGCATTTATGTTGTCTCAAATTAGTTGATAGTGACAGGTTCTGCTTGTCGAAGACATGTCAAACATAAAACCTTCTATTGGTCAGGGAATTAGATTTAAGAGAAGCCTAATCTGATATATTGATGTCATTAAACCGGGTTTGTTTGACTTAAAACATTGAAACATTAAATAAAAATGAAAACAACCTTGAATAAATTCTAAAGGGAACAAAGCTCTACTAGAATTAACCTGATAATTTCCTCTTGCATACTATACCTCATTGAATATGTTAAAATGCATGTTTAGTAAAGGAAACGAGGCCCAAATATCTGGTCCAACCCATCGT